>NC_139624.1:55888635-56488635 GCF_964638095.1 Poromitra crassiceps
ATCAGTGTAACAAAGTGCATTATTAATACAGATAAATGAATGCATAAGCAGCATTTTAACATTGCAGCTGCTTGAGGTGGAGCTGGTTTGAAATAAAATAATAAAATAAATCTGAGGGGTCTTGAGATGATAGATTATACTTCATGCTACCTCAATTTGGATTCATTTTTCAGAACTTTTCTTTCATCTTTGCCTTTTTATGAAATATTATTTAACTTCTTTGGACCTTAAACAGTTATTTATTTGAAACCACATGGAAATGTCTCTTTGTTGTAAATGAAAGAGATCTGAAACATGACAAAAGACTAGACACACTTTGGGGGGGGGGTCCACTAGTTCAGTCTTTAACATTATTGTAATTTCTAAGGGCATCATTATATTATATATTTGATGTACAATTTTAAACTGAAAAGCAACTTGTATCTAAAGCTGTCAAATTAATGTAGCAGAGTAGAAAGTACAATGCTTCCCTCTGAAATGTAGTGGAGTGGAATTGTAAAGTAGCATAAAACAAAAATACTCAAGTAAAGTTCAAGTACCTTAAAACTGTACTCAAGTACAGTACTTCAGTAAATGTACTTACCGTAAATTCCGGACTATAAGCCGCGGCTTTTTTCCCGTTTTTTGGCCCCTGCGGCTTATATAACGGTGCGTCTTATCTATGGATTTTTTCAGAAAAAAAAAAAAAAAAAAAAAAAATCTCTCTTTTTTAGCACTCTTTCTAACTATAAATCCACTTCTGTTTTAATTTCCTCTCTTGCCCTCTTTTCACCACACCGCGGACACTGTGTGCACTGTAAAAATAAACAACGGTGGTGTTGTGTTATGTTGTTTTGTTGAAATGTTACGGTAATACGGTAAATGGGAGCTTCCTCAAACAGCCATCTCTTTCCCGACAATCCCCTCTGTGCGTGACCACTTACATATGGTAATTACGGTAAGCAAACGGCCACAAGCCCATCAACTCCCTCCCCCGACTACCAGGAGAAAATCACAAACTTCGGCGAATTCACACAAAGGAAGATCAAGGAATATTCCATCGAACCGGAGCAGATCATAAATATGGATGAAGTGCCTTTGACGTTCGACCTGCCACTCACTCGGACTGTTAACAAGAAGCGCCCTGGAGGATTCTTTCACCAAAAAAAAGCTTTGCTCGTTCTCGACAGCATGAGAACGAGCAGTAGATGATCATGAGGTGGTTTTTCAGACGTGTCGATATAGCAGTTTATCGCAAAAGTGTAATGGAAACACATTTTTCGCATTTGCACGTCATGTGACCCATATTATCCCTTGGAAAAGGAGCGGAAAATAAGTTTGGTAAGTAAGGTTCGATAGCCGTGTCAAAACCTCCGCAGCAAGTGGAAAACTTTGAAGCAACGCTACCTAGCAGAAAGACGAGTGTTGTGCAAAAGCGTAGCCGGGCAAATTAGATAATGTTTAATGGCAGAAATCGGTCCATGGTGACAGCAGGCTGCCTGTGTGCGCGCATTTGGCACAGCGGCGAGATGAGAGGATGAAAAGCACACACTGGTGCGGTGGTGCTGTCTGAAGTGAATACAGTGACTGTGAGTAGGCTAATACATTGCACACGTTTCAGGTGCAATTATAGAACCAAATCAGCCTTTTCCCCCCTCCATCTCTAAATCGGACCAGTTGTAGGCTATTAGGCTACCTTTTTTCCTCTGCCTGTCGCGCTGACTGCATTCACGCAGCCAGCAACATTTTGCGACTCATTTTCTTTTGAATTGATAATCAGGCTCGTTTATATGCATTGTAACTTCATGTTGGGATTTCCATTGACCATTGGTTGGATTTGAGCATGCAGGGGACGGGATATGGGGCAGATCCCCGTGCGTAATCACTGTGGCAGCTGCTGCAACGGGGAATCACTCAAACGCAACTTCAATGGAAACGCCTACAAGTCGCAATTGTACATTGTCGAAGTTGTAGAAATATCGCAATTCTTTTGCGAAAAACTGTAATGGAAACACAGCTATAGATGAAGAGGAGTTCGTTGGTTTTGAGTGACAATGAAGGAGAGAGGAGAGTGGTTGACGAAGCCACCCTGAACCTGTTCGTTTCCGACACTGAAGATGAGGACTTTGGTGGTTTCAGTACGCAGGAAGAAGAGGAAGACGAGCATTAGTGACTTGACTTCTCTGGTTACAGGTTTGCTGCACATATAGCCTATTGTTGTGTGATTTTGTCTGGGGATTAGTGACCTGACTTTTGTTTTGTTTTGTTGAAATGTTAATAAATGGGAGCTTCCCCAAACAGCCATCGCTTTCCCGACATTCCTCTCTGTGCACGAACCCTTTCATATGGTAATTAAACATCAAAACACCCGCGGCTTATAGACCGGTGCGGCTTATAGAAGAAAAAAATAGTCAATTTTGGTCCCGCGGCTTATACACCGGTGCGTCTTATAGTCCGGAATTTACGGTAGTTACTTTCCACCACTGTTGCTAATCCTAACATGTACTGCACAAAATGGCATCTGGGTTGAAGTGCAAGAACGAGGGATAAGGCGAGGAGAGAGAGAGAGAGAGAGACTTTGTTGGACCATAAATAACCTACATGCATGCCAGAGCAGCATGCCAACAGATTACATGATTTGCCTGCCTTGGTGTACTGCTGTGCCTACAGGCCTACCTACTGTAGGCCTACCCACTGTAGGCTTATCTACTGTAGGCATACAGTATGTATGAAGGAGCTTGTGTGTGCCTGTAAGTGTGCAGTGGAAACATTTGTAGGCCAGACTGTCTGAAAGTGCATCTCAGTTCAGTGTTACAATGCGTCCTGTCCAACATGGCTGCAGAGCTGATAAGCCTGTCTTATCTCTGTTGCCAACCACTCGCCTGTCCCTGAGAGAAACCAGCTGAGGGAGCAGACAGCAAACAGCCCAACAACATGCAAATACTGCCTGTATTCTCGCATCTCTTTACACCCTCTCTCTCTGTCTCTCTCTTACACACACACCTCCAAAAGCTCGCCAAGAGTTGCCATCCTCTGCGTGTTTATACACTGCAACATCATGTTGAAAATCACTGTGGAGGAGGCACAGCAAATACTCAGTAAACTTGACCCCAACAAACCACCTGGCTCTGATGGGTTGGACCCTTTCTTTTACAAGGTTGCAGCCCCTATTATTGTTCATCCTATCACCCACCTATGTAACCTGTCCATATTTTCAACAGAGCAGCCTCCTGCTTGGAAGGCAGCCTCAGTGCGCTCACTGTTTAAAGGAGGAAATCAAACGGATCCTAACTGTTACCGTCCAATATCTATACTACCCTGTATAGCCAAAGTTTTGGAGAGGCTGGTGTGTAAACAGCTTACAGGTTTTCTGGATGTATATAGCATTTTGTCTAATGTGCAATCTGGATTCTGTGCAGGTTATGGGTGTGGAACAGCGACCCTTAAAGTATTGATGTTATCACTACCTTATCACGGTAACACTTTACAATACTGTAACACAAAAACGGGGTAGTTAATGAGGAACGAGTCAGGATAAAACTATTAGTTCATGAATAGTTCATGAATAGTTAATAGGTAGTTCCTTAATGGTAGTTACTTAAGAACTGACCATTAGTTACCATGTTAACAAACCAGTAAGTAATGATTACTTCCTTACATTTTTTTTCTTTCGCTAGTTCATGAGTAGTTAATGGGTAGTTACTTAAGAACAGACTATTAGTTACCATAGTTGTCACTAGGGAATTACTCATTAGCTCATGATTACTTCACTATTAGTTACCATATTTGTGCCCCCTCAAAGAAGGCCATCATACTTAGTTGTTACTAGGGAGTTCATCATTACTTCATGATTACTTTACCATTAGTTACCATGTTTGTGCCCCTTCGTGTATAGCAGGGCTTCATACTTAGTTGTTACTAGGGAGTTCATCATTACTTCATGATTACTTTACCATTAGTTACCATGTTTGTGCCCCTTCATGTATAGCAGGGCTTCATACTTAGTTGTTACTATGGAATGCATCATTACTTCATGATTATCTTACCATCACCCTATAACAAATAAACAGGTGAGGTTTGAACCCTTGCCCCCAAGATGGCAAGATTATTAGTTTGGCTCTCTACCAACTGAGCTATCCAGACTGCTGAATTTGGCTTGTTGGTAAAGCCTATATGTATCTGCAGAGCCAGAGACCAAGTACTTATAGTATTGGTATGTTCTACCCAAATACCACTTCCTGTGCAAGTACATGAATGAATGAATGAGCTTTATTTGTCACTGTTACAAAAACAAGTTTAAGAACAACGAAATTGAAGCAATCCCCTAGGTGCGTTAGACAAGACAATACAATAAGTCAAGGTAATAAAGATAACGTATTTAAAAAGTAACGAGGTAATAAGGATAAAATTGTTCAGTGTATAAAAGTATGAGGTAATAAAAAAGTAAAAAAAGTAAAAAGTGTCTAGTTTCAAGTTTGTTCTGTATACACTCTTGTACACTCTATACATTCGGGACGGTCATTCCACTTAGCCTATTTCACAGTCCTATATACACAGTCCTATATACGTTAAGGCATCGACAGTGAACTTAGTTCTGTGTGTAGATTTTTGAGCATTCTATATACATTAAGGCAGATAACTGAGGGCGGTCGCTATACTTTTAGCATATTGCACATTCTTATACATTAGGCACAGAGTATCTATGATAACTGTGTTAGGGCATGTCTCTGAACCGGCTCGTTCGTGCCCTCATCGCTCTGTAGCGTCTGCCCAAGGGCAGCAGTTCAAAGTGGCAGTGCCCGGGGTGGGATGGGTCTTTGAGGATGCTGTGGGCTTTCCTGAGACAGCGGGAGCTGTACAGGTCAGCCAGGGAGGGGAGGGGGCAGTCGACGATCTTCTGGGCGGTGTTGACGACTCTCTGAAGCGCCTTCCTCTCCGCGGCTGTACAGCTGCAGAACCACACACAGATACAGTACGTGAGGATGCTCTTGATGGAGCACCGGTAGAAGGATACCAGCAGTTCCTGTGCAAGATGGTTGTTCCTGAGTACTCTCAGGAAGTACAGTATCTGGTGTGCCTTCTTGATGGTGGCAGTGGTGTTGGTGCTCCAGGTCAGGTCATCATCTAGATGGACGCCCAGGAATCGGAAGTCGGTAGCTCTCTCCACGCCGTCCCCACTGACAACCAGGGGCTGAGTGTCTGTTTTCTTCCTCCTGTAGTCAATGATTAGTTCCTTGGTCTTGGAGGTGTTCAGGGCCAAGTTGTTTTCCTTGCACCACACCGACAGCTTCTCCACCTCATCCCGGTATGCAGACTCGTCTCCCCTAGAGATGAGCCCCACCACAGTGGTGTCGTCCGCGAACTTGATGATGGAGTTGCTGGAGTGGGCAGGGGTGCAGTCGTAGGTGTAGAGGGAGTAGAGAAGGGGACTCAGCACGCAGCCCTGGGGAGAGCCGGTACTGAGGTTTATGCTTGATGAGGTGTGGCGGCCTACCTTCACCCTCTGGGGGCGATCAGACAGGAAGTCCTTAATCCACAGGCAGATGGAGTTCGATATTCCCAGGCTTGACAGACAACACAAGTATAGTGTTAAAGGTATATTCTACATTAAAACTGATTTCTGTCCAAGTAGTTATACTTTAAAGGTATATTCCACCCAAATACTACTTCATGTCAAAAGTACTTATAATTTTAAAGCTGTATTCCAGCCTGCCTCTACCCGACCACTGAGCACCAGGGTCAGTCTCAGAGACCCAGAACAGCTCACTCGCCCTCCAGCCTGCCTCTACCCACATTCTGAGCACCAAAGTTGGCTTACAAGACGCAAGACATGCCCCTAGTAATCAGTGGAGAATAGGGGTGTCACGATACACTCAGTTCACGATACGATACGTATCACGATACTGGGTTCACGATAACGATACGATACGATACGATTTTAACAATATTTTTTTAAACTTGAATAATGACAATATATGACTGGAAAAGTAGTATTTTATTTGAAATGCACAAATACAAAACATGCTGTTGTGGGAAATTGTTATTACAATAACAACTAGAAAAAACATGAGATTGGAGATAAGGCTTATCTTGAAATAGAATGAGTTACACCGTCACTTAGATTTACTTTGAACTAAAAGGTTTCTCAGCAGTATAAATTCTCATTATGCATCTTCAGTTTTTCTTCAAACTCAAACAACAAGACTTTTCTTAGTCTATTTTTTATGCATCTTCAGTTTTTCCTGTCAAGTAAACAGTTTTGCCAGAAACTCAATTGAATGGTTTCTCTCCTGTATAACTTCTCATGTGTCTCTTCAGAGACTTGTTCAACTGAACTACTTTCCACACATTGAACTTCAACAAACAAAGACGTTTCTTTGTCTACTTTTGAAAAAAAAAAAAAAAAAAAAAAAAAAAAATTCACGATATGAGATTTCATCTCAACGATACATATCGTGACGTTTTACTATCGCGAAATTTCGTGGGACGATATATTGTGACACCCCTAGTGGAGAATGAAATTGTAGTATTTTGCAGGGACTAATGACTAATAGTCTGTTCTTAAGTAACTACCCATTAACTACTCATGAAGTAGCGAATGAAAAAAAAGATTTTTTAAAGCAAGTAATCATTACTTATTGGTTTGTTAACATGGTAACTAATGATCAGTTCTTAAGTAACTACCATTAAGGATCTTTAAGGGACTACCATTAACGATCATTAAGGAACTACCCATTAACTATGAACTAGCGAAAGAAAAAAAATATTTTTAAGGAAGTAATCATTACTTACTGGTTCATTAACATGGTAACTAATGGTCAGTTACTCAGTAACTACCATTAAGGAACTACCTATTAACTATTCATGAACTAATCATTAACTATTCATGAACTAATGGTTCGTTCCTGACTAGTTCCTCAATAACTACCCAGTTTTTGTGTTACAGTATTGTAAAGTGTTACCCATTATCACTTCCCTTGATTCTAAACTAAGCTGTGCAGCCATATTTATTGATCTTGCGAAAGCTTTTGACACTGTAGACCACAAACTGCTTCTGGGTCGACTAAAATATATTAGTGTCACAAGCTTGGTTCAGAAATGATCTCTCTGGACGTACACAGTCTATCAAATATGGAAACGTGATATCTCAGGCGGGTTTCCATGCCCTGGGTCTGGTTCTCAACACCAGTAAGACTAAGGTCATGTGGCTCGGCAGAAGGAGTGTCTCCCCACCTGGTACAATCACATCCTCTGATGGCCAAGAGCTGGAGTCAGTCACCTCCTATAAATATCTGGGGGTCTGGATTGACAGTACTCTGTCCTTCTCAGAACATCTGACTAAGCTTCAGGCCAAGGTCAAATCCAGGCTGGGCTTCCTGTATAGGAACCGTTCCTCCTTCATTTCCTCAGCCAAACTCACCCTGGTCCAGATGACGGTCCTCTGTCTGACTATGGAGATATGGGGCCCTATTCTCCCACAGGCCTTCGGCGCTAAAACGGGCCTTAAACGCAAAAAAACGTGCCTTGCGCCTGCTTCGGGAAGATATCAATATGGCTTTATGCTGCCAAATGCGCTTTAGGCCGAATGGGCGTGGCGCAGTCCCAGAATGGGCCAGAATGGGCGTGTCGGCCTTAAATCTCGGCGTACTGATATCTTCCCACCTGGCGTAAATTTAGCGCTTTGCGCTTTTGAAAACCAGGCCTATCAGTGCGCCAGTTGCAAGGAGCGCTCTTCTGCCTCTCCCCTGTCACCCTTCTCTGTCTCTCTCTGAAACCAGGCCTATTCAGTGCGCCAGTGCTCTTCTGCCTCTTCTCTGTCACCCTTCTCTCTCTCTCTCTGACTCCCTCGCTTAGACAGGCACAACACACTTCCCATATAGGAAAAATAAGTTGTAAGTTGCCTGGCATGTCCCAGCATGCATTGTGCTTCTCCATTTCGCTACTAAATAGCAACCAAATGAGGCGAAATAGATATAAAAGGTCGATCTAAATTAACGTGTAATGGTAACACAACCTGCAATTGTACACATTTCAATATTGGACCAAATGAAACATCGAAATGAATACACCACCCTATGTGAAACATATATGTCCTCCTGGGCCTATATATATCTCTTGTGGATTTAACGTGATTTAGATAAGTGACACGGGAACGCGCTTCTACTGTCATGTGCTATACTGTGATGTCCGCTCCAATAACTTGGCCCTACTTCACATTTAGTTTTACAATAAAAACACATTTATGCAATGACTTTACATAATGTAGGGTATATTTATGTGCATCATTCTACCTGCAGCAGGGGAGAGAAAACGATATCTTTCTGGACAAACTTTCACCAATATAAAATTAATCTCATCATATAGGGATAGGCTATATTTTTCTAGCTGATGCCTTTAGAACATTCTTTTCACTTTGAGTGTAGCGTATTTACATGCTTGCAGTATTTAAACTGCAGTTAGATTGGTTTGAGAAGCATAATAATATGGAATAATAGCCTATATATGGAGACAGACAGACTGGATGAAGGGGGGGGGGGGGGGGGGGCAGAGCGCTTGGCTTTTGTCTGGTTTTGCTGGATCACTGGAATTGGAGCTTAAAAGGCAAGCTTGCGATTCGTTTATTGCACTTATCCAATGAGCATGACGGTGCATAATTTTACGCTTAAAAGGCGTGGTTGTAATGCTTTAGGCTGCGTGTAGCGCCAAGACCAAGATATCAAGTGCGCTGGTCCACGCCCACTGCGCCAGGCGCTCGGCGTAGAAACTAGGCCGATGCAACGATAGGGGCCATGATCTACAGGTCGGCTGCCAAGGGAGCTCTCGATCACCTGGATGTCCTATATCATTCTGCCATCCGTTTTGCCACCAATGCCCCTTACAGAACACATCACTGCACACTGTACTCCATGGTAAACTGGCCTCCCATTGAATCCAGGCACAAAATACACTGGCTTACCCGGGTTTACAAATCACTCCTAGGCCTCACTCCCCCCTATCTTGCACACCTATTGGAACGCTCAGCTCCCACTTACAGCACTCGCACTGCCACTCACATTCTTCTGAAGGTCCCCAAAGCTCACACATCTCTGGGTCCCTCCTTCCAGTTTGCTGCAGCCAATGACTGGAACAAGCTACAAAAAACCCTGAATATGGAGAGCTTTGTCTCCATCCGTTCCTTCAATGACACTATTACTAACACTATGGTACACACCTGTCGTTGCTCCTCATGATGTTGTCCGTACTGCCCCTTCTCTCTGTCTCCCTTGTATTCACTGTTGGTCTACTTCCTCTCTTAAATATTGTTGCCGTCCTGTGTGCTAGCATACTATGCCAGCACACAGTATATATGTATACATACAGTATGTGTAGGCACGCTATTGTTCTGTCTGTTCTATTTCTGTGATGGCCTGCTTGTGGTCTGTGCTGAATGTAATTGTTTCTTGTCCTAGCTTTGTGTCGCTTTTATGCTTTTGTTTCCCCCCCAACCCCCTTCCCCTCAGGAGTTTTTTTTGCCTCCCACCAGGCTGTTATTGAAAATAAGAATTTGTACTTAATTAACTTGCCTGATTAAATAAAGGTTGATGATGATGATGTTCACTCTTCTCTGTCTTAGACTCTTAGGGCTGCAGCTAACAATTCTTTTCATTATCGATTAATCTCTCGATTATTTTCTCGACTAATCGATTAGTCGACAATTGAGAGCACATGGGAGCCAAATTTCCCATGCAGCCCAGCTTCACATAAAAACAGCATAACACACTTATCCTATTTTGTCTCTCTCTATCCATCTCTCTGCCAAATCCTAATAGCAGCTCAAACATGTAAATGTCAGGATATAGCACCGCCTCACAGGTGCTTTCCAGCACACACACACACACACGCAAATCAGCGCATTCATGTGTGTGTCTGTCCAAACACATGCAAATTGTTTGTGGCGCCCCAAATCGAAAGGCATCCCTTGAGTCAAATGACGTACAAGGAAGGCTGCCACCATCACCGATGGTATGTGCAGTTAATGTTAGGGATCCACGATATATCGACAATCACATCGGTATCGGCAGATGTTAGCAAATATATATTATATACCGTATATATATATATCGGTATGAGCAAAATAACAGCAATGTTAATATCGGTATTGGCCAAAATGTTCATATTGAAAGTAAACAATGCAGTGAATCTATATGGGCTTTTCCAAATGTTTTCGAAATAAAGAAATGAAGGAGAAGAAAAGCCAGCACTCTCAAAAAAGGCCTTTTGTTCATTTAATTGAAGCAGATGGCAGGTACAAACGTTTCGACAGAAGTCTTCCTCAGTGTACAAAGAACCAGGAAATGATAGACCCTTATATACTGTCTGTTACTTCCTACTTCAGCTTTTCAAAATAAAATAAAACTTAACAAGTCATATATAAATAAACACAGTAAAGTAAATAAAGTGTCTATGGAAATAACAAAGTAAGATAGAAACCTATAACGCACAGTAAAGTAGATAAAGTGCATGAGCAAACAATACAATAAAGACAAAATCCAGATCATAAAGCACAGTGAAGTAGATAAAGTGCATGAGCAAACAATACAATAAAGGCAAAATTCAGATCATAAAGCACAGTGAAGTAGATAAAGTGCATATGAAAAAAATACAAGAAGTTAATAAAAATACTAGATCCTAAAGCACAGTCAAATAAATAAAGTGCATATGGAGACCAAGACTAATAGGACATAGGTAATGAAAATATATAACATTACCTAGACAATAAATAGATTATCAAAAATACAAAATTCATAAAAAACATCCCAGTAATAACTCCTCATTAAGTCCTTTAGGAAACTCAGTCTGTAGTTGGTGTATCCAAAAAGCTTCTCTCTGTAACAGAGCTTTATCACGATTGCCTCCCCTCCGAGGTGTACCTACCATCTCAATGCCCTGGAATCTAAGTGTACAAACATCGTGACCTGCTTCATTAAAGTGGCGAGCAACAGGGGATTTAACATCCTTGTTCCTGGTGCTACTTTTATGTTCAGAGAAGCGTGTTTTAAGTTCTCTTATAGTTTTGCCAACATTCTTCGAAATAAAGAAAGACATTACTATTTTCAAATTCAGAGTATTTACATGCGTTCTTCAGTATGTACAACATTTGATTATCATAGAAACTTGTTTTTATACAGATCATATCAACATCCGTACATATCGGTTATCAGTGTTGGGGGTAACTCATTACAAAAGTAACATATTACATGTAATATATTACTTTTAGCAGTAACTCAGTAATATAACTTATTACTTATAGGATTTCAGTAATATTATACCAGTTACTTTGTCAAGTAACTCAAGTTACAAATTGAGTTTAAAAAAAAAAATCAAAGTACATATTTAAATCATTTCCTAATCAAACTGTTGTGTATTTATGCAAATAACCACTATAGATGAGAATAACAAAGGAAAAGGATAACATTTAGAATTTTGGATTGTTTACACTGACTTCAAGATGGTTGAAATAATTTTCCGGGCTGGTTCCGGGGCGGCGATGTCATTCTGCTACTGCTGTTATTACAGTTAAAGTAATGCAAAAGTAGTGTAATAAGTAACGAGTTACTCTACACAGACAGTAATATTGTAAAGTAACTTATTACTTTCAAATGAAAGTAAATAGTAATATGTAGTATATTACATTTTGAAAGTAACTTGCCCAATAACCGTCGGTTATTGGCCACAACAGCAATGTTAATTTTGATTATCGTATCGGCCCAAATTTTCATATCAGTGCATCCCTAGTTAATGTCACTGCATTTCACATTAACATTGCAAATTGTGTAAGGGGGAATAAACATGTCAAATTCTTGGCAGCATGGAGACAGCCCCACCTCAGCCTGTATAAGTGCTTTGCCTCCCTGTCATAAGCAGTGTTGGGGGTAACTCATTACAAAAATAACACATTACTGTGTAATTTGTTAATTTTAGCAGTAACTCAGTAATATAACTTATTACCAATAGGATTTCAGTAATATTATGCCAGTTACTTTGTCAAGTAACACAAGTTACAAATTTAATTTATTTTTTAAATCAAAGCACATATTTAAATAAAGATACACAATCATATTGTGTGTTTTTATGCAAATAACCAATATAGATCACAATAACAAAGGAAAAGGATAACATTTAGAATTTTGGACGGTTTACACTAACTTCAAGAAGGTTGAATTTTTTTTCCGGGATGGTTCCGGGGCGGCGATGTCATTCTGCTACTAGTTATTTTGGTGAAAGTAATGCAAAAAGTAGTGTAATAAGTAACGAGTTACTCTACACAGACAGTAATATTATATATTATATTATATAGTAACGTTTTACTTTCAAATGAAAGTAACTACTAGTAATATGTAGTAGATTACATTTTGAAAGTAACTTGCCCAACACTGGTCATAAGCAAACGATCTCTGTAGTACTGTAGTCCCTTCAGGTCAGCGTTTTCTCTGTGGCTAATCATTCCAGCATGGCCAAACTCGATTTCTCTCTCAACAAGTCCATGCATTGGGTAATACTGCAAGCAATTTGGTTTTATAGACACGAGGGGAAAACGCATGCAAGGGTTGTAGAACTGAGAGTGATGTTTCTTGCAGGAATAGATTTGACTCAAAAATCCCTGTTTGGAGATAACAAGATTCCTTGTTCCACATGAGAAACGCCGATCACATCCCTAGACATGTGAACTGGCATGCACAAACAAAAACATAGACATGTGAACTGGCACAAACAAAAAATGTGTATTCTAAAGCAGCTTAAAGCCACGCTTAAAGGAGTTCTTACTGATCAAAGTGGCATCTAATGAAGTGGACTTTGTTTTTGAGATGTCTGGGGAAAGAAAACAGGACTCTTCTGTGATAAGGAAACCCTCTCAAATCCTTCACAGGCGTGACGTTGCCGACCACTCCGAGGTATGTAGAGCATGTGATACCAGCATGACATTTAAATAAAACACCAGAGATTGGGATGTAGAGTAGAATGAAATATATATATGTATATATATATATGTGTATATATATATGTGTACCGGTATATATATATATGTGTATATATATATCCCGCCCAAAATGTCTCCCAAATTGTACTTGGCCAATTCCCCCTGCTGTCCTGATCGTTGCTCCACCCCATTTGCTGATCTGGGCAGAGATGTAGACTAGCACATGGTTCCTCCGATACATGTGCAGTCAACAGCCGCTTCTTTTCACCTGACAGTGAGGAGTTTCACTGTCAGGACGTAGCGCGTGGGAGGATTTTGCTATTCTCCCCAGTTCTCCTCCCCCCAACCAGCGCCCCGACCAACCAGAGGAGCCACTAGACCAGGACTCATACCCCACTGGCCTCCCACCTGCAGACACGGCCAATTGCGTCTGTCGGAAGTACTGCTGCCGAGGATTAAACCCGGGTCTGTCTGCGGTGGTAGGCGAGTGCTTTTACCTCGACACTACCCAGACGCCCCCTGGTGGTAGGCGAATGCTTTTACCTCGACACTACCCAAACGCCTCTAATGAAAGATACGTAAGGGATAATGTATACTGAGCCGGTGATTACTGTGGAAATAATGACCGACAGGTGAGATTGAGCCCGACGCGCAGCGGAGGGCTTAATCATTCACCTGAAGGTCATTATTTCCAGTAATCACCGGCTCAGTATACATTATCCCGCTTAGAACACGGCCTACAACTAAATGATTCAATAATCTTACAAAAATAATTATTCAAATAGATTTTTTAATAGCGTTTTCAACACAAAGTGGTTTCATTCGTAATTGGCACACAAGACACCACAGCTGCAACTGGTTGGCCTAATTAGTAGTGTCTGCAGACAAAATGCTCTTATCAACTGATTAATCCAGGTGTGGCAGAGCAGCGGTCGGTTGTCGAGAAATAATGACCGGTGAATATTGTTGATTGACCAATCAGAATCGAGTATTCGAGAGAGCCGTGTTCTAATAGAAATATAGACCCTTTTCACGGGGGGCATTTTGTGTCGAGGCAGAATAAACACAGGTGCAAGCAAAACACTAATGAGGGTTTCCAAATTCCAATCATGGAAGTTGGAAACCCTCATTAGTGTTTTGCTTGCACCTGTGTTTACCCTGCCTTTTCGACACAAAATGGCCCCCGTGAGAAGGGTCTATTGCACGCTTTGCACGATCCTTTCTAGCGTCCCTCTCTGCCTCGCACCGTGCTTCGTCAGTTCGCCCTTGAGGTCGCAGACGCACGCCTCCCCCATCCTTGCACGCTGCCCCTAGTGAAAGATATTCATATAGCCATAATGATACAGTGACTTTGTGTGGTTTGTAAATGGTTTTTATTAGCAAAATAAGGGAGATGAGTCTACAAAGATTCTCCATCCGCGGAGAACATACACATACATTGACAGTTGTGGCAGTTTCTTTATGTGAGCAGACCCAAGACCGCATTTATCACATTTCTTGGCATAGCAGTGCTGATCCAGAATCACAGACCAGCCCCCCCCTCGACCATCTTTGTTACAATCATCAGAAAGACACACCTGATCCTAGAGCAGCACTTCTACTCAGAAATTCATGATAAATAGGATCTAAGAAAGGTGTTTGAACCCCACCAACATTTAACACCAACTCTTCATTTTAACGACCGTCTCATCTGCAGTTCCGTCTTTCTCTCTGACACCAAAGGCTCCGTAACGCTCCTCCGAATACATTAAAATATACAGTAAAATGTGCCTAGTCTGGTCTTTGTAGTTCTTTTCAACACTTGAGCATAATATAAGCTCAGCGCCTCAACTAACCATTTTCAGAATGGTTGAGAATGGATATTTTGTACACCGTTTAAAAACCAGAACCCCATATTGGCGGGGTAAATGTAGCAATATACACCTCAGTATTGTACTGACTGCGTGGCCATCCGTCGTCATGGCAGGTGGGGGGATGGGATAGGGGATTGTGGGCGGGGCTACATGTCGGTCACCATGGAGACCCATGTACCTTTAGACCAGAGGGAATCTTCCTCCTCCCACTATAGCTCAGTGGTGGTGTGCACATAGAAGATAGTGGGGACACCAACATTATGAAAACATTTTTACCTCTTTTATGTTTGGAACAATTCAGCAGGCAAAAGAACAAGCATTTTGGACTACGACCGCAGTAAAAGGCATGCGAAGGCACAAGTACCAACAAACTGGACTCAAAGTCTACCCCTTCCACCCCCCGAGCTGTAGGGAAGGAGGAAAGGGCGTATCTCCACCAACAGCAAAGTTTCCTTTTCCAGAGATGGCAAAAGGATCAGAAAAAAAAATCTCCTCAAAAAAGGGAAGAAAAGACAAAAAAGTGTCAAAAATTGCGGTGGCGCTTTTACAATGTAATGATACAAACAACCTACACAAATGTTGTGATGCTAGTTCAAAATGTTCCAAGACAAAAAAAAACATAAATAAAGCTGTTAAAAGTGGCATATAGTACAGCACTGGTCCGTGACTGACCCTCCCAACTCTTCTCATCTTCCCCACCAAAAGATGTTGAACACGCTGGCTCCGCAGCCTGAGGAGAAGAGAGAGAGGGAGAGAGAGAGAGAGGGGGGGGGGGGAGTGAGAGAGAGGGGGGAGAGAAAGAGAGAGAGAAGAAAGGAAGAAAAAGAGGTTGTCAGAGGTTTGGGAGAGCTCCGGGGAAGGGGGGGGAGGGGTTAGAGTTTAAATACTTCCATAATATTACATCATGAGACTATATAGTAACCTACCCCTAACAATAATTTTAGAGTTTATAGGCCACATAAATAACATTTCATTGGCCCTTCTACTGTATATTCTTGATCCATGTTTATGATAACGCTACTTTTCACTCACTAATACTCAGATTGTATTATCAGGGTTATTTCCCGCTTTTTTTGTCTTGTCTTTTGATACTTGATGTGTTAGATATCACATTAATTGTCTATCATGACATGACCACACCCACTGGTGGGCCCTAGATTAATTATGAGGAACACCTGAACTTGTTTAATCATTGCAAACCTGACCTGAGGGCTCAAAACTTTGTCATTTTTAATGTAAAATAAATCCGAAAAATATTGGGCGCTACCAACAGTGTTGCGAGTCTTCCTGAATCTCAAGAGCTCGACCTTGCCACTATCATTTCACAAACATCTAAATGGAGCAGAACATCTAATTGTGATTTCAGTGATTAAATTATGCAAGCATTTGATGATGATAGATTACGCTGTGTCCTTGTGGCCAACTGCAGCTATGCCGCAACTCTGCATAATTTCAAACGCTGAAGCAGTGGAAGCACGATCATTTGAAGCTTTAAGCACTTTGAAAAAGGGAAAACAGCCTCTTAGGGCGAGAATGACAGTTTCCTCAGCAACTCCCATTGAGTCCTCATACTATGGTGGACTTCAAGTGACCTCATCCATGATGGAAACTTTAATTGTGGCTCTTCACACTAGGGCATTCATGACTGTTGCATTTTAATAGTCCACGACTACTCCCAAAAAGTAGTCGACTATAGTCGCGGGAGATATATTATATATTTTTCACCCCCCAAAAAAAGATCAATGTTCAGCCCCCCACTTGCTACGTCCTGCTGGTGAAGCTCCCTGCTGTCAGGTGAAAAGAAGCAGCTGGCAACTGCACGTGTCAGAGGGAGCATGGTGCTAGTCTACGGCTCTGCCCAGATCGGCAGAGGGGGTGGAGCAGGGACCGGGTCAGCAGGGGGAAATTGGCCAAGTACAATTGGGGAGAAAATTGGGGGGATGGGTCACACACACAGAAAAAAAAGACAGATACATTTTCATCAAAAAGGTCCCAAATACTGCAGTACACTACAGTGTTAACTAATGTAGTTAACACTACCTGGGGGTAGGTGAAATAGCAGAGTTCTCCGATTGGCTACAGCAGGCCTGAGTTTGATTTAAAAAAAAAATTGGGGTGGGGGACAAAGATCTATGACTGGCCCGGGAGAAGCTTTTTTATTTCATTTTTCCATGTTTGTTACATTACAGTGTTTGATTTTCATCATAATCTGGTTTTCCATAATAATAATAATAAGTTCAGTGTTTATGCCTGTGTTGCTGTCTGTTTTAGTGTAAAACGACTAAAGGGAGAGCAGGTGGTTACATGAAAGTGAGTGAGAAAAGGAGAAGATACTGAATAATGACATCACAACAGTATAATCCTAATGTTAATTTAAAATGAAATATTCTTCTAAATATGGATAAAAGTCCAAAGAACATCAAATTTTCTTTGACGATGCCCGCTACACAGCACCCCCTGTGCACCCCCTTACAGGGGGTGCTGTAAGGGGGTCCTTACAGCACCCCCTAATTAATAATAGTTCCAGCACGGCTGCGAAAATGTGGTGGCGGGTTGTGTCAAGTGTACATATAATGGCTCGGGGTCCGGCCCTCGGCCCCTTAGGTTTCTGACAATGTGGCCCCCTGAACAATTGAGTTGAATAGCCCTGGGCTAGAGGATAAGCTGCGATCTGAGTGGACTAAACCCCAGCAAGCTTGTCTGAGCTGGAAATACTGTTTGATGCAGTAACAACGCGACCGCTTTCTCCGGGGATAGCGGGAGTCTTTCCTTCCTTAAATACCCTAAATTCTGTTTAATTAACATGACATAACGTAGAAATTACTGTTCAAACAAATCTATCTTGTCGTCTGCCTACTTTGTTCACTCTGTTGGCATTTTTGGTTTCTCCTCTGTAACGCCGCTAGCTGTATCTATACGACTACCGGGTGTAGCTAAAAATGGTTATCCATACGCTGGTACTGTTGTGGTACTTTAGGGTAATGTTAGCTTTACATATATTGCAGCTGATAGCATGCGAACGTACAGCCATGTTTCTCTCTGCCTCTTCCTCTTGCTTATTTGTTACTGCATTGTGCTAAACCCACATATGAACGATTAGTCCACGACGATGGATGTGTCAACTAGTGGTTTTGACAGTCGACTATTCTGTGAAACCCCTATTTCACGCATGTGCGCGCACACATGTCCGCCACATGTGAGCCAGGCCAGGGGTGAGGGGGCACGGGTGCGTTTTGGCAGTTATATGTCAGTGGAAAGATTGCGCAGGCGGTTGTAAAGGGTTCCTCACCAAGAAAAAAGTTGTCGTCGTCGGCATCATCGCCGGCTTTAGAAGAGACCGCAGTCCTTCAGGTTGTTCTTGATGATGACGTCGGTGACGGCATCAAAGACAAACTGCACATTCTTGGTGTCTGTGGCGCAGGTGAAGTGGGTGTAGATCTCCTTGGTGTCCTTCCTCTTATTCAGGTCCTCAAACTGACACTGGATGTAGGCGGCCGCTTCCTCGTACGTGTTCGAGCCTGGAGGAGAAGGGGGGGGGGGGTCAGGAAGCGGAATTGTCGGGAAGTCACAACATTGGAAAAGGCACTGAAAAGGGATAATCTTGTAGATTTATAGAGGACTGACAGACATGGGTAGACCGCTTCCTGCCGACTGGGCTTCCGTTCTTTGTTTTGATAAAAAGGTGGAATTATTAACAATTGTGTGAAATTTCTATGCTTTCCTTTCATCATATGAGATTCTAAGACAGGTTGCCATTTCCCATGAATTTCATTCAAACATATTGAGTTTCAGTGATTAACTTTAATGTATAAAACCTCAATAATGGGGCAATATGTCAATATTGTATCGTAATATAGCATATTATCTTTTCCTGGTTTTAAGGGCTGCATTACAGTAAAGTGATGTAATTTTATGAACTTACCAGACCATTCTAGCTGTTCTATTATTTGCCTTTACCCACTTAGTCATTACATCCACAGTACTGATGATGAATTTATCAGAAATATCATTGTGGAAATATTTTGTGAAAGCACCAATAGTCAGGGAAGGAAACCCTGTCTTTGCATTTTATTTTGATCACAGCCTTGTTTTAATAAAAGTGCTTGTGACATCTCACATGTGGCTTTGACCTTATAACTGAACATTTAGCCCACTTTGTAGAAAATACCAAGATAGATATTGTGTGTCGCCATTCAGCCTAGAAATACAGAGATATGATTTTTGGTCCATATTGCCCAACCCTCAGTTCTGATTGGCTGAACGCACACCTTTGAGGCATAACTTTTCATTTAAAGATGGACGACACGCAAATTTACCTGCCCCTGAAACGCACGGATGCAAACTCCCTAAACCCCTTGTTGAACTGTCTAAACGACATCAAAGCGTGGATGGCCTTAAACTTTTTAAATTTTAACGACAGTAAAACTGAAGTCCTGATGTTTGGTCCCAGTGGTTCCCCTCACATGGACTTGGGCCCCCTGGAACCATTTGTAAAACCCACCGTAACAAACCTAGGTGTGAAAATGGACAGTGATTTTAAACTCGACAAACAGATTAACTCTGTGGTAAAATCTAGCTTTTTCCAGCTGAGGCTTTTATCTAAGGTCAAGCCTTTTTTAACCTGGAAAAACTTATTCATGCTTTTATCTCGAGCAGACTCGACTACTGCAACGCCCTTTATGTTGGGGTGAGCCAGGCCTCCCTCTCACGCTTACAGCTGGTCCAGAACGCTGCAGCTCGCCTTTTAACAGGAACTCACAAGCGTGAACACATCACCCCTGTACTGGCCTCCCTCCACTGGCTGCCTGTTCGTTTTAGAATCCATTTTAAGATTTTATTGTTTGCTTTTAAATCGCTAAATGGACTAGCCCCAACCTATCTCTCTGAGCTTTTAACTCCGTATGCCCTGACTAGGTCACTCAGGTCCGCTGACCAGTCTCTTCTGGCCGTCCAGAAGGCAAGGCTCAAGCTCAGGGGAGATCGCGCCTTTGCAGTTGCAGCCCCCAAACTGTGGAACGAGCTCCCGCTGCATGTTAGGCTGGCCCCTACACTGCCCATCTTTAAATCTCGCCTCAAAACTCATTTTTACGACTTGCCGTTTAATTAGAACCTAGTATGGGAGTCGCGTTTTTTCTACTTTCTGTTTTTTGTCACTATTTTAACTTCTGTCTTATTTGTCTGTGCTGAGTATTTTCTTTTGTCACTGCTATTTTTGTTTGAGTGTACAGCACTTTGGTCAACTCTGTTGTTTTAAATGTGCTTTATAAATAAAGTGGATTGGATTGGATTGGATAAAGATGACTGCACTAATCAGAAATCACCACTCATAGTCACTTCAGTCATGCTTAAAGGCCCCCTTCAGTCAGCATTCCTACTGTACCTGTATAACCGTTGGTGTTAGGGATGTCAACGGTTAACCGTTAATCGATTAACCGTCGCTAACGTCGTTGTTCGGTTATTGCTGTCGGTCTATCAGTTAATATAAAAAAAAAAAAAAAAAAAATTAATCTTGAAACATTACAATGTTTACATAAACAGGAAATAAAGCTCTCAAAAATATATTTCCTTGTCATCCATATAAGAGCCAGAATGATTTTGGAATGATTACCTGATCAAAATGTGGCAATAAACTTATAAATTTCAGCAAAGCCAACAAAAAATATAGGCATAATTCTAACACAAAAAACATTAACATTTCAGCATCTAAATAGACACGCCTTGTTTGGGCATGAGCTCATTGAGTAAATAGACCAAAAAATAAAATAATAATAATAATAATAATAATAATAATAATATTAAAAAATTATGAATTAACCGATAGGTTAATCGATTATTAGCGTCGGTTAATCGAAAGTGAAATTAACCGAAAATTGACATCCCTAGTTGGTGTTCTATTAAAACATTTAATATCTATGTATCTTGTATATTTCTACGGCATCTGATTTGCTCCAAATAACTTACATTGATAAGAACCGAAGGCTAATAATTTGCTCCACTGCAACATCATGGCTGCAGCGCTGTTGTAAAAAAAGCAGAACAGCTTCGTCTCTTGCCTTCAATATACTCTTTGTCTGCGCTACAACGGAAGTGACCGGAAACAGTATGGCCGCCCTGTACCCCTGTAAAAAAACATTTGTTTATAAGCCACAATATTGCTATAATATCAACAAACCGGCCAACAAATATCAAAGATGATGGGCTTAATGGAAAGAGCGTGACTTGAACTAGTTAACTGCTATATCAAATTGGGTCATTCAGTGGCGTTTTGAGCCTGGTGAACAGTAGCTAACGAACGTAGCTAAGAGTTAGCTAACACCAGAAGCTAATGCCAGCTATTTATATCAGTATTAATATCAGTCATGACTTGATCTATGACATAGCATTCCATTGAGTCACATGCCATCACTAATTTTTAGCAACAGCCTTTTTCTTTCTTTCTTTCTTTCTTTCTTTCTTTCTTTCTTTCTTTCTTTCTTTCTTTCTTTCTTTCTTTCTTTCTTTCTTTCTTTCTTTCTTTCTTTCTTTCAAAACTTTGAGCACAAAATGAGGTTATTTGCTATATATATATATATATATATATATATATATAGCAAGCACTGGCGACTCAGCAACACATGAGATATCTTCTTAAGAATGACAGAATACACTGGAGGGGGGTTTTAATACCCCCTTGTCACTATTCTAAAATCACTACAAAGCTTCTCGCAGCTTACATGCTTGAGTGACCAATTTCCATCTGCCATCTTCAGAAATTAAATTTCCTGCCAAGTGCTGCCAGGCAGTCTTACCAGCGTACTCTGGGTAGCAGATGGTGAGAGGGCTCTTCTTGATCTTCTCCTCAAACAGGTCCTTCTTGTTGAGGAAGAGGATGATGGAGGTGTCTGTGAACCACTTGTTGTTGCAGATGCTGTCAAACAGCTTCATACTCTCGTGCATCCGGTTCTGGAGGAGAGAGCGAGGCGACATCGGTCACTGTGTGCTTTGCACTGGAGAGGCCAAGTCATCCAAAAACACAGATTCATACATTTGGAATGAGGCCTGAACTGGGCTTCTCCTATTGACCGAATAAAAAGGTTTGTTTACAATATCTTCTCAGTAGTAAATTCCTTTTATGAGGGGTGAGGAACAGCTGAGATAAAGAGAAAATGGTTAATCTAAAATGCATGTTTGGCACTTTCGTTAGTTTGGAGACCTAATTTACCTGTTGGGCCACAGACTAAAGAAAATTTGAACTTGAGTTTACCCAAAACTAGCAGTTACTCTGAGCAGCCTGTCGCTGCTGTTGGGTAGATTTGGTTAATCAAAGAAAAAGAGCACAGCAGAAACAACAGATTGGTTGGCCGACCGTGTTTAACTATGGTATATATCTTTAAACGTTACAGTTACGGCGGACAGAAATAAACAACAAACAAGTTTGCCGATATCTCCGCAATCTACCCTGAAGTGACTGTTGTTGTTAGCCCAATGTCACAGTGATACGGTCTATATTCCTACTTCCTTTACCCATCTCCATTTCAGCCGAATGTGATGTGTTCAATGACAAAAAAGAACAAGCCTGCTATCATCATTCTTCATATCTCAGTGACTGAACCACTCACCATCTCCTCGTCCTCAGCCAGCACCAGGTCATAGTCACTGAGGGCCACACAGAAGATGATGGCGGTGACGCCCTCAAAGCAGTGGATCCACTTCTTCCTCTCAGACCGCTGACCGCCAACATCAAACATTCTGTTTGGAGAAAAGCAGCAGCACAATGTAAACACGGCACGTTCCTCAGTGTGAATATAAGCAGCCTTTGTTAGGCCCAAGGGGGAAAATAAATGGTTGGAAACACGACTGCTGCTGTTAAGGGGGCTTCTGGTCTTGTTGTGGAACATCGTGTTAATGGCACAAACTGATTTCACCAAGTAACAGTTGTTCCTGGACCAACATTTCTTCCTAGTATGGGCTGGGAAAACCCCGTCCTGAACTCATTTGATTGGTCGCTGCAATTGCTTTTTCCTGAAAACGTTCGGCAAGTAAAAAATATGTGGGTAGGATTAGGGTTATCTTATCTAACCCAGTGTAGGAAATTTTAAAAATATTTTGGTGGCATCTTTTGCCCCTACTCTCTAAATTTTTAGAGTCTAAAAACTGGGGGCATTTACAAAATTTTGGGGGCACTTTAAAAAGTAGTAATTAGTGCATAAAGTTGCTAAAGCGTAGTGTGAATAACAGCCCTGTTTGTGTGAGTGTGTTCTTCGTCGTCGACGTTGTCTTCTGTCAACCAGCTGAGTGTGTGTTAGAGATGGAAATTAAATGAATTGAAGGAAAATTATTAAACTATTGGGGGCAATTTTTGCCCCTGGACCATGGTTTTTAGGAGCATACTGAGATTTCTTGGGGGCATTTTTGCCCTTGCTCCTGGCTAAATTCCTACACTGATTTAACCACGTGTGTGGTTTGACCGGGAATCAAACCCCAGGCCTCCGATTAGAAGGCAAGCACCTTACCCATTAAGCCACAGGACCGAGCACACCCTGAGCTGCACTTTTTTCACACCCTAATCCTAATCTTAACCAAATGTTTTACTTGTCACACATTTTCAGGAAGAAGCCGTTGCGGAGACCAATCAAATAAGTTTGGGACGGGTTTTCCGGGCCCGGAACAACTATTCCTTGGTGAAATCAGATCGTGTGGTGTGCACGAGTGAAAAATGGTGTTAGCATACACAGTGGCCAGCCAATGCTTGTGCACAGTGCACACAGATGACTGAGCAATAGCAGAGAACACAAGAGTCAGAGCAGCCGGGGCAGAACTTCACCCTATAAACTACATTTCCCATTTGCTCAGCTAAAAGGCATAAAGGTGGAGCATTTTATCGCCTGCTTTGAAATGTTTGATGTATGGCGGTTCTAAAGGTGTACCCAATTGAAATAGAGTATAATGCAGTCAGCCATGATGCAGATCTAGAAGCTGGCAACTCAAACTATTGAGCAAGGGCATTTTCAAATCAGATATCCATGAGGACAGGGTATGGAGCCTGTGCGACCTAACTGCTCCCACTTCCCGTCTGCGTTGGCCAATGGAGGGCCAGAAATGAAATGAGTCAGCGCTGCTATGCACAGCACCTTGGCAAGTTGTGTCACTATACCTCACATGGGAGTGTGTGAGTCAATAACAGGAAGGAAAACTAATTAAGTCATCCTGTGAAACACTCAGACGCTCTTAAGCGAACCCAGCGGTCACCAGGAGGCAGTTCTCACTTGAAGTGCAGGTCCTTGAATGTGAAGTGCGTCTCCACGATGCCTGTAGTCTTGACTCGGGTCCTCAGGACATCCTGCTGAGTGGGGATATACGTTGCCTGGGATATCCTGTCCAAATCGTTCAAGTAGCTGAGGAGGAGGACACGAGGAGAGAGAAGCAGCGGAGAGAGGAGGGGAGTGAGATAGAGAGCAGGAGAGGAGGTGATTGGGAGAGAGAGTCAACTTGTCAAAGAAGGTCAAGCATGTAACTGTCAGTCAAACAAACAGCTCCCCAACATCTTCTCAAGTATGACAAGATGATAGGGACTCAGAAGGCAGATAAAACCATTCCATATCAGACTGAAAACAAGGGATGTCTCATATTTTCTCCTGTAGTTTATACTACTTTACACTAGCATAAGCAGGCTAACTGCATGTTTCTGCCAGTTCAGTTCGAGAATTCTTTACACCTTTTTGATGGCAGTAACATGTTAGGACTGATCTCCCCCTAAATATCAGGCTGAAGAATACAAAAAGGTAAGGTATGTGAACTCTGAAATTGTATTTTAGATTCAAATGCAGTATTTGAGTGGACTGCATTTAGATGATTCAATCTAAAAAGGGTTTTCAAGCACCTGCAGACACCCCAGAGAGCAAGCTGCTGTGCTCACAGAGGTTACACCACATCACAATGCACACATGAGCCTAGCCTGGTAAAAACCACCCTGATCATCTGATCTCACTTTCTGTTTCACTCAAAGTATCAGTCTGGACTCTCGTCCACAGCGGTTTAAGTGGGTGGGAGTACTTGCCTTGACAGACAACTCCTTCAGCTAAGTGGGTGGGAGTACTTGCCTTGACAGACAACTGTTTCAGCCAATCAGCGTCCCAAAATGTAATCCAAATCCACTTGGAAGAACGCCGAAAACGTCTTTTCCGCCGAGAAACTCCCCTGGTGCATACTCTTGTTCTTGTTTACTTAAAGGAATAAGTCTGGAGCAGCTCGGATCCAATGATGCCTTTTATTTAAGGTGCAAAATAATCAGACAACGTTTCGACGTGCATACGTCTTCATCAGGTCTTCATCGGATCTATTTCTGTGATAACTGCACTTAGGGTATGGCTGTATTTACTAACGTTAACGTTCCCGCTCGTTGCTTCGGGAGCCGCCATAGAGAGCCAAAGTCGACCTCACTTCCTGCTTCAGCATGCGCACCAAGAGATTTCATCCGCAATTTATTTTCCCATAGACATTTCGTAAAATGCTTATAAAAATAGTTTTACTTGAGCAAACTAAGCGATTCAGCTATATTTAGAATCAGGAGAGACCATAGAGCATTTCACTCAGACAAAAAAAAGAAAAAGAAAAACAACTTTTTTATCAGGTCTTTTTTCTTTTTACGTTTTGGTCGGAGTGAAATGTTCTATGATTCTATTGGTTTGACTTAGTAAAACTATTTTTATAAGCATTTTATGAAAAATGTCTATGGGAAAATAAATGGCGGATGAAATCTCTTGGTGCGTGCCTTTGGCTCTCTATACCGTTTTGCCAATGGCGTCCCTGATTGGCCGGTTACGTTGTCAACTACGAGGCAGGTCCGATTGGTGCGTGCACTTTGTAATTTCTGGAAATGGCTTTGGGCGGGCTGGAGGCCAGACTGATCCACAGAATGCAACAGAATGTGAGTTCACGTGATCTGATCAGAATGGTTTACCAGCCTACATGTTCACACCAGTGGCCAATCCCCCCCGGCTTAATGGCCACATGCGGTCAGGGGCAGTAGGCATTCCCCCCATGTTAAAATGCCCGACTTTATAACAGGATTAAACATCTTTTTCCAGTGAGGGGCAAAACATGGTTTTGGTCTATATAGCTAATTTCCCCTTTTCATAACAACTGTAGGGGGGTAATTTTTTATATAACTCGCCCGTTTGGAGTAAAATAGATGATAGAAAAGGGGGTGATTGACAGGTTGCCTGTCCCGTGATCACGCAGCTTGCCAATCACGGACCAATAGCAGGCGGTGCTGCGGCTCTGCACCGTATCACGTGAGCTGCACAAGACTCAACCCATTCCCTCCCGCTCTGCTGACGAAAAATCAACATGGCGACGGCCAACGTTTCAACACCAAACGGGAGACCAAGATCAATGGGATAGATAGCTCTGTCCATATTATTTAGGTCAGTGGTTCACACACTCTGGATGCACTAGGAGTATCCGAGTATGACCCAAACTGAAACCTCAACGTTTCTGCAAATGAAATGCCATGGAAGGACGAGTGACCTCTGTATGCACGCGTGCACACACACGCACGCACGCACGCACGCACGCACACACACACACACACACACACACACACACACACACACACACACACACACACACACACACACACACACACACACACACACACACACACACACAAACAATCTCCCCTTCACTCAAACAAGCCTTTCGTTTGTCTTCCAAGGTATTAGTGAAAAAAAAAAGTTTGGTAATGGTGTTTCCTATTCATGAAAAGCTCCCAGACAGCAGGATTAGAAGAACCAATTAGAAAATGGCCAACAACTGCAGCTCTCTTGGCCAGCGTGGTAACTGGTGATGTTTGTTCTGCAACGGCAAAACAAGGCAAATGGGGTTTCTACCAACAAAAGACAGGAGGTGCCTTGTGATGACATCACTTGTTCCAATGCGACAGCCTCTTGCACAATATGTACACAATACACAATCCAAACTGCTCAAGACAAAGAAGTGAATAGCGCAGCAGGGGAGGGAAAATGCTCCAAAGGATCTTGCTGCTCTTTTGTCTTTGGTGTGATTTATATCTATTTCCAGGCAGGTGACCGTGTAGCAAAATGCTCCTAGCCCTTAAGTGTAAGGTCAGAGATTAAATACTTTGTCCAGCCAACACACTGCAGGCTTGGTAGGAGCAGACAAATATTGACAGTGTCAAACTCAAAGTCCAGACAGAGGTATGGTAGCTTTGTGCTTACTGAGCTTGGCTTGAGGCCAGACGAGCTTGTGTTTGGCTAGTTGTGGTACTGGCTGTGTGTGTGTGTGTGTGTGTGTGTGTGTGTGTGTGTGTGTGTGTGCAATAGAATAGCTCTAGCTGGGACTTTTGGTTCATGTGATGTGCTGCAAATGGACCTGCAAAGTACAGGTACTTCAGGTATGTGTGTGTAGGACTGCTGCTGACTGGGTCTTATGGGGATGATGATTCACAATTTTGGTGTCTTATAACTAGGGATGAAATGATTACTGGTTTAAAGGCCTGACCCAACACCCACCCACCCCCCAGCGACGCAGCAGGAGGCCCAACACCATATCAGTCCCAGATTACAGCGCTTTGAAAAACACAGTAAATATACTGTCCATTATCAACCAAAGCTAGCAACAGTCTTGGTGAAATTATTTCAGTAGTGTATCAGTACTTTTTGGGTCCGAGTTTTCAATATAAAACCTCATGAAATGATTTCAATGAGTGTATCACTACTTTTTGCAAATTCTCAGCACATTTGAACAATATTATGATAATACTGATAACCATGATCATTTTGGTCACTGTAATCGTGATATGAAATGTTCATACTGTTTCATCTGGAATTGCACCTACTGCTTGTGTCTGTGTGTCTGACTCACTATGCGGCCGAGTCGTTGAGCTGGTACTCCCGGGAGCGGCTGAAGCAGGCATGAACGCCACCATCTTTCCACAGACGCTTGATGACCCCGGCCAGCTCTGCCGTCATGAAGCCTTCCTCCGCCGAGCCCGCCAGCACAAACAGCTGCCGCGCGTCGTCCTGACACAGGAGGTGGGTCAGTGTCAACATCAGGAATGAACTAACAAAGTCACTATATCCATATCAGCAGCCACATGGATAGCCAAAATGCCAACATATTTATACATATATTTTGGAGACAGCTGGAGACATTATATGACGTAACATAATAAATCATTTGTGCTTTCTGCAAATTAAACTTATTTGTAAGGCATTATTAATGCCAATTTAAATTAGTAAGTAAAAAAACAAAATAAAAACAACAGTTAACAGTACACATCTGTAATACGTTGGGGTTGTCCTACAACCCAGGTCTTACGAGTGAGAAAGAGGAATTTCACACTCTGCCAAGCTGCTCCCTGCAGCGCACCAACTGGACAATGTCTATTTTCTCAAAATTTACCCCTATAAAACAATCCATTGCGCCTGAAGGCGTCATTGGCATCTGGCTATGAAGGGCCACACATTGGAGATTATACCTGCCAACACTACTGATTTTCACGGGAGTCTCCCTATTTTTAACCCTCTCTCCCATTGTGATTGGTAATTTCTTGTTAATCTCCTGATATAATAGTGATACAAGTCCAATGGCTGTAGCAGATGAGATTTATTAACATAAGTCTGCCTTTTATTGAGTTTTTTCTTCTTTTTTTTCTTTGAGTCCGGCCCTGGGGCCGCATTTTGCCCATGTGTGCTCTAGACTCCAGAGCACACATGGGCCATACTGCCACGGTATCCTCCAGTGGTGCCATGTCCACGTAGCCCAGGTTGGGCTCGCCATCCAAAGCCGACCACACGGCGAACCCCTGGGAAGGGGCCCTGGCCTCTTGCGGGCCTCCCCAGGATGTGCATACGGTGTCCTGTACGTCCGGTCACAGGGGCATGTGATGTTGAGGCTGGCAAGAGGGGGGCTGAAAAAAAATCGCCCACGCAACAGGGAGCTCGGGAGAGGGGGGGGGCCCAGGCGATGCTCAACTTCTCCACGGCCCTGGCCATCACCTCTCTGAACTGCCTCTGGTAAGGCTCACCAGCAGAGGCGCGGGCCTCGTCCTCGGCCGCAGGCTCCCACATGCCCTCGTGGTCCTCCTCGTCACTCAGTTGGACCTGTACGACGAGGTCCTCACGATCATAAATATGATCGTACTCCAGGTTGCCCATGTCAGCCTCGTCTGGCATCGAGGAGTCGCCCCACTGCGTTGGGTGAGACTCCAGCGAGCCCTGAGAGGCAGCGTGGCCCCCGAACCTAGCCGGGCGGGAGGCAACACGCTCCGTGGCCTGAGCGAGGGCTCGGCCTATGGTGGGCAAGCCAATGGGAGGCACCAGCACTGGGCTGCCGCTGCCCAGTCAGTAAGCGTAAGTTACAACGTAGCCAAAGGTTCAGTTCGATTTCACCTGTTAAACCAACATTTGTTACAAAATGAATTAAATCATAACGTTAATCAAATGCTACGGAAACAACCCAGAGCACCCCGGAGTCTGGCTGCTAGGAGCAATCTCCGACAACGAAATTCAGATTTCCGTACAGGCGTCATTTTGATAAACTGACCTCGTAGTGGGAATCTACATGGTTACTTTTGGCGAGACAAAAAATATTAGAACTTAAAGTGCCATATTTACAGAGGTAGAGAGGATTGACTACACAATGCACTGTGTGCAAATCTAGAAACAGCAGCTCTACATAAGAAAGTTTAGAGGGGATAGGGGGGGGGGCTCAGACTGAGGTTTCAACCCAAAAGAGCTACTGGGCAGACTGGTTCTCTGATCTGAGAAGATTTTGCCTTCAATAGACCATACAGGGAGGAGATAGGCACGCTCTCTCCATTCATATATATCTCAATGTTTTATAGGGGTCAATTTTGAGAAAATAGACATTGTCCAGTTGGTGCGCTGCAGGGAGCAGCTTGGCATAGTGTCAGATTCCGAAGTTCGAAACGAAGTAAAACCAGAGATTTCTCACGAGAGACTTTTTCCCTTACTGGGGACAAAGCACTATTTTAAAGACATCTGGAACCCATACTGAAGAATCAAAGGCAATATTTCACCTTATTTAAGAGTTTTAAGGCCTCTAATCTTAAAAAGTTTAAAAAATGTGTTTATACATTTTGCAGGACCAGCAAACACCCTGAAATAACATTGCTGTGATTGCATTCCAAAGTTGAGCTAAGAGATCATTTCCCTCTCCGTCACTCACAGCTCTCGCAGCGTCGCCAAAGTCGATCTTAAGGCGCCCCATGGCTCTGATGATGGCGATGATGGACTGGATGGTGTTGCTGTAGACAACAGCCTTGTACTGCTTACACTCCTCCTCTGAGTAGCCTGCCTCGTGGATGATCCTGCCAAGGGACAAAGGTGGCCAGTGGTCAAGAGATTTTCCTGGTTTCAATGAACTTGCAGTGGAAATCAACCAAACTGTTCCAAAATTATAAATGTTGCAAATAGTCATAGAACACATGTCCTAAATCTGTGTGATTTGGTTAGGGAGATATTTCGGAGATACAGTACAGTAGTTTTGGGGAATTTGACAGTTTTCCCCAACTTTCCCAGAGTCAGAGACAAATAAATGCCTTCAGACAGACCGTTTTTTTATGTATTTGGTGTAGTCTGACATATGTCAAACAGCAATATCAGCCTATCTTGGCTCAATTGAGTGTCTATGGCAGGGGTGCCCAATAGGTCGATCGCGATCGACCGGTCGATCGCGAAGGTAGTGTGGTCGATCGCATGGCATTGAGGAAGAAAAAAAAGAAAAGAAAAAAAAACTTTTTTTTTTTTTTTTTTACTGTTTTTCCACTGTTTCCACTGTTTCCACTGTTTTTCCACTGTTTCCACTGTTTTTCCACTGTTTTTCCACTGTTCCACTGTTTTCCACTGTATACTCAGTGTATATATATATAAATAAATATGTTTGGTAGATCACTTTGACTTGGTCATTTTAAAATTAGCTCCCAAGCTGAAAAAGTGTGGGCACCCCTGGTCTATGGGATCAATTAATATAATCATGATCCCATAGACATCCAGGAATTGAGCGAGGGGGGGTGCCTTTTTCCATGCTTTGTCTGGGGGGAGGCCCACAGCCTCAGCCTTGAAAACCCCTGACCTAAAGCATACATTGGTACCAACCATGTCATGCTAGCTTGTCGACAAGGGGTCTAAATAATGTTCCAAAGTTAAGCACAATCTTTGTGAGGGAAAACAGGCATGGCCATTTTCAAAGGGGTCCCTTGACCTCTCACCTCAAGATATCTGAATGAGAATGGGTTCTATCGGTCCCCACGAGTCCCCCCTTTACAGATAAGGTAGCATTGTTTGATAGGAAGGTAGCCAAACCCTTACTAAATGCATTGGAGTATGAAAAATAGAAATGTTGGTATAAATGAATAAACTTTGATTACCAGTATATACATGTATTTTGTTCTTTTCATCAAATTAGTTGCTATAATTATGTAATTGTGTGATGGGGTTAGTTCTAGAATACACCTCTTGGTGCTACTTGGACACATCATCAGTGATGGACCCAGGGTCATAGGGTGTTTCGGGTTACAGTATCATACTGATGGAAGTGCATGGTCACAATCTGGCCCTCTGGTAGTGGGGAATTTTGTGTGTGGCCCTCTCTATCATCAAAGTAAGTTCCCCATCTCTGTTTTAAATTAGTTAAATACAAATTCAGTTAATCACATTCATTAGCTTTCAGTATTACTTTATGTTTGTTTGGTGTTATTTAACACAACAACATTTGGATTTAAATATTTAAAAAGACAGAAAGTACTTCTGTTTTGCCAGCTGGCATAACGAAGATTTGATATGCTGCAATCTACCCTGATAGAGCCTCATAAAGTCTAAGCTCACAAAATGGAAATGGAAATCTGTCTGCTGTATTATGCTAGAAATGAGAACACACTATATTGCAAAGTATCCCCTAAAAAACAGACGTTCCTATGCGACACACTGGCGTTCCAGTCAATTTGTCACTGCCAGTGCCTACTAGTGTTTTTTTTACCGCTACAGCATGTTCGTCTTTCAGAAGTGAAGAACCAAAAGAGAAACAATGATGGCTCAAAAAGCTGCTAAAAATACAAGAAGCAAAAGCTGTGCTATGAACACGTGTAAGTCTGTTGATTGATGAGACTAGCCAAAAGGTGTTTATGAATAATATAACTCATATTCACAGTCATGACAAACAGTATTGATGATGAATGGGCTTTCACACAGAGTATACTGTCTGTCTTAATGTATTCTACTGGGTGGTCTGGCCTAAATTACTTATGATCACTGATGCATCATGCTTGTTTGTGTCATGATTCACAGAGCACAACATTACTGAGAAATAGAGGATCAAAACACTTGGTGTTTGACACTGTTTATCTTCTGCTAAATGATGAAAATGGCATCTAGTGCAGTGCCATTAATCATATCTGCTGAGAACAGTTCTTGTGGATTCATTGGGAGAAAAGAAAAAGAAAACAAAGTTTATTTTTGTAGTTCGGCGTGTAGAATGAGTAGATGAGATAACGGCAAGAGTGGGCGTCCGGGTAGCGCAGCGGTAGATTCTCTGCCTACCAACACGAGGTCGCAGGTTCGAGCCCCCGTGTTACTGTACCTCCGGCTTGATTGGGCGTCTATCCAGGCACAATTGGCTGTGTCTGAGGGTTGGAAGCCGGATTAAGGGTATGTGTCCTGGTCGCTGCACTAGTGCCTCCTCTGGTCAGTCGGGGTGCCTGTTCGGGGGGAGGGGAACTGGGGGAAATAGCGTGATCCTCCCACGTGCCACGTCCTGCCGGTGAAACTCCACGCTGTCAGGTGAAAAGAAGCGTCTGGCAACTGCGTGTGTCGGGGGAAGCATGTGCTAGTAGGAGGGGGAGGGGGATCAGAATAAAAAATAAAAAATTAGGTAATACTATAGCAAAATCAACTCACTTCATCTGCTTGACAATTGTACTTTTCCCCGACTCGCCAGCACCTGGGGAAGAGACAGAGAGAGACAGAGGGAGGTAGAGAGTGAGTGAAGAGAGAAGTATGAGAAAATGGAAATGTTCCAATTAGTTTATGTTGCCTATAAGTACTAAGTAGCCTGCTGTTTAATTACCCAACTTAGCATCAACATCGTCAGATATTCACTGCATCGAGCGAAGACGGTATGAAACAAAGATATAGCTACTGACAGAGAGACAAAACAATGTCATCAACTTGTGGCCAGTTGGTGGCCTGACAATTTCTCGGCCTGAGATCCTGCTCCTCTGACTCCGGAGACTGCAACTCTGATGCTAAACAGCTAGCCCAGTAGCACAATGAGCCCTCTCTCCATCTCCACATTTCAACAACAGCACTTTACAAAGGACCTATAAAATGATGCGATGTAGCCGAAAAAACATGAGCAGAAAGCATAACACGACAGAGTCTGAGCATAACTAGCCCAGACAGGACAGAACTGAGAGACATGTGTGTGAGCAGCATGTGTATCCCTGCAGGCCCATTTATGACTTGAGTGGTTAAGTCACGAGAGGCTTTAGCAGTCATTAAAGTGCTGATGTGGTCCCAGCTCCGGGCATTTAACAGTCAATCCCAGACTATTGATGATTCACTGCTGATCTCAGGTCAGTGAGCGAGCGAGCGAGAGAGAGGGAGGGGGAGCTAGAGAGAGGGAGAGAGAGAGGGAGGGAGAGGGAGAGAGTGGGGGGAGCTACAGAGAGAGAGAGAGGGTGAGAGAGAAAGAGGGAGAAAGAGATGGGGGAGCTAGAGAGAGGGAGAGAGAGAGAGTGGGAGGGAGAGAGAGGGGGGGGAGCTAGAGAGAGAGAGGGAGAGAGGGAGGGAGAGAGGGGGGAGCTAGAGAAAGAGAGGGAAAGAGAGAAAGAGGGAGAATGAGAGGGGGAGCTAGAGAGAGAGAGGGGGAGAGAAAAGATAGAGAGAGAGAGCTAGAGAGAGGGAGAAAGAGGGAGAGAGAGGGGGACTAGAGAGAGAGGGATAAAGGGGGGAGCTAGAGAGAGGGAGAGAGAGAAATAGAGAGAGAGAGACAGAGAAAGAGTAATCTGCCAATGTACAAGCACAATGTGCTTTTAGAATTTTAGGAGCAAGTACATCGTTCCCTCTTTGCATGAAGGGCTTTGGCCTTAACATGGTGCATGAGCAACGATAAAAGAGTTACTTAGTTACTATAGACAATGAATTACTTAGTTACTATATACAATGCTGCCAAGTGCAAATGGGTATCATGTCACTCCAGGAGGGGAATTACTCATTAATTAATTAGATTGAAGAAAGTGTTGTTGACTTGACGTGACAATACTGCAACGAGAGCAGCGGCGAGAGAGAGAGAGAGAGAGAGAGAGAGAGGGGCGGGTCATACCGTCAGCATGGCATTTGCTTGGCGACCAAACGTCACAGTGCCATGGCAACTGCTGTCGTTATACCCAAGCCATCTCGAGCATGAGGTCACAGTCACCCGAGGAGGGTTTGGGGTTGTGTGTAACATGCTGGCTTCCTGTAGGAGCATGTATTATGCATTCTGCTATGGTCCTGTTCAGACCCATGGGAGTTCTTACCGCAGATAGCTACGCTAACTACGTTACTGCATGCTGCAGATCTCTTTCTGGGTCTGAGACACTTTTAGCTCCAAACTGGTGTCGGAATCCTGGCCAGTGATATTGGTTCCCTCGAAATCCTAGGGGCGCGAATCAGTAACGACTTTAGCGATCAGGCGTGCCCACCCAACCTGACTTATGAAAATGAAGCACTCTCTCGTTGGTACAATTCATTCAATTTTTACCCCTAGACCCACCCTCAAAACAGCAGCTGTGGCTGAGAAGTAGTGCAGACTCTGGTCATATTTGAGTCTGGACTGGAGAGACTAGTTCAGACCAAGCTGCAACCTTCGGTTCTGAAAAAAAAGCCAACGTGTAAGTACCAAAACCTCCAGTTCCTTGAACAGCCACTTGAGGCTGGCTCCAGAAGGGAGTCATTCTCCATACGCCTATTTCACATCCCACCAAAATCAGCCATTTTGTGTCTAAAGCTGGTGACACACCAAAAACACTTGAAAGGATTAGCGGCAACTAGATGCTGACCGATACGTCACCTCATATCTCCTGTGTCGAGGCCAAAAAGTTAGATTTGAACACACCGCAAACACGACAGCCGACTGGCAGCTACCATGTACGTTCTGCACCTGTGTGAGACCTGATTCATGTAACACTAAAGAAAGTAGCATTTGCCTACCTGCCATTTTGCTCGCTTAAAGGGCTTCGTAATATCGCTACTTATAATCAAGAATATGTCTGATAAAAAGTTGCAAATGACACTGGTGTATGTCAGCCCTTGTCTGGTCTTTTGCTTGTGAGAATATCCGTGTTTTGGAATTATCAGAGATGAAGTTGGAGTGTTTTGCGTGTCCTCTCTCCAGTTTCGCTACTCCTGACCAGCCAATCAGAGTGATTTCTCTACTCCTGACCAGTCAATCAGAGTGATTTCTCTACTCCTGACCAGTCAATCAGAGTGATTTCTCTACTCCTGACCAGTCAATCAGAGTGATTTCTCTACTCCTGACCAGCCAATCAGAGTGATTTCTCTACTCCTGACCAGCCAATCAGAGTGATTTCTCTACTCCTGACCAGTCAATCAGAGTGATTTCTCTACTCCTGACCAGCCAATCAGAGTGATTTCTCTACTCCTGACCAGTCAATCAGAGTGATTTCTCTACCCCTGACCAGCCAATCAGAGTGATTTCTCTACCCCTGACCAGCCAATCAGAGTGATTTCTCTACCCCTGACCAGCCAATCAGAGTGATTTCTCTACCCCTGACCAGCCAATCAGAGTGATTTAGCTACCCCTGGTCAGCCAATCAGAGTGATTTCTCTACCCCTGACCAGCTAATCAGAGTGATTTCTCTCACCAATGCCAATCAACATGTGGAATCGGCCGGAGAAAGAGGCCAACCAGCCACTGTCAAAGCAGACTAGAGCACAGTGCGGGACACACCGCAAATACTAGAGTGACAGACACCCAGACATGGCCGACGGCTGACTTGGTGTGTCTGGGGCTTTAAAGGCAGGAAGTAAAGCAGGTGCAAGCAAGACATTGATTAGAGCCCCGGGACTGGACCCATTTATGGCTCATTTCCACCACATGGTACTGCATAGTACAGCTCGTCTCAACTCGGCTTTACTCGGCTCGACCTGAAGTAGTGTCTGCTTCCACCGCAAGTAGTACTCATCTCAATCTGCCCTTCGCCCACAACTGGTCATCATAGCGACACCGCATATCTGCCCTCTGTTTGTAACGTTAAAATGTAATCCCTAGACGGAACTTTTAAACTGGTTGCCTCTATATGACCTACACGAGCAAATGAGGCCATCGGCTAGGAGGAGATTGGATATTTATTTTATTCCGATCCGATCCAATATCGGGTGCCGATATTGGCACTAATTCACGAATCGGATCAGAATCAGATTTTTTTGTTTTTTGCAATTCCAGCGGGGGCCGCACAGGCCGTAATTTGCCCATGTATAATAGTATCCTTCTTTGTCTTGTATATTTTCTTAATTTTGTCTGCTTTTTGCAAGGTATATTTAAAAAAATATATATTTAACTGGCCAAATTTGCCTATATTGTATATTCAAGAAAAATATTGGTATCGGCATAATATCGGTATCTGCGAATCAGGTATCGGAATCGGATTGGATGTGAAAAAATGTGGATCGGTGCATCCCTAATTTCTTTGTTGTTATTTACATGCCTGCGTACCGCACCGCATGGCGGAGGATGGGGGGTACGCTACAGGGAGAAGAGAAGCTGGCTGCTCGGCCAGTAGCCAGGAAAACCTGTGTCATGTCCCGCGAAAACCCGCGTCATGTCATAACCGTCATGTTAAGGCTGAGCAAGGAGATCGATTTTATTTCACAAAAGGCTGAAGGCAGCAAGACAAAAGACTACTGGAAATAACAGGAGAGTTTGGGAAATAACATTACACACAACTGACACAAGAGAAGCTAAGCGTCACTAAACTGGGGTCCAGAGACACAGTAAACACGATTCTGCCTGACCAATCAGTCATCTGCAGTGTTTTCACATCACTGTATGGTACCGGGTCCACAGGCCTGGAACCTCGACAGAGGCGGTACTAGAAAAAGTACGACTCAACCCAAGTTGTCCCGGGTTTTGACTGGTGGAAAGCTACAAAAAAGGGAGTCGAGCGGGCGGAGCCGGGCCAATACCGGGCTTCTCTTATCACGGCTATGCTGATGACACCCAACTTTTCCTTTCCTTCCCCCCCTCTGACACTCAAATCGAGGCTCGCATCTCTGCATGTCTCAAGGACATTGGCGACTGGATGTCTGCCCACCACCTCAAGCTCAACCTTGGTAAGACAGAGCTACTCTTCCTCCCAGGGAAAGACTGTCCTCTCGCAGATCTCTCCATCTCCATCGACAACACCACTGTACTGCCCTCCCAAACAGCTAAGAACCTTGGGGTGATCCTCGACAACCAGCTGTCTTGCTCAGCCAACATAGCTGCGACAGCACGCTCCTGTAGGTTCTCCCTCTACAACATCCGCAAAATCCGTCCCTTCCTCACAAGAGAAGCGACTCAACTCCTGGTCCAGTCACTTATCATCCCTCGCCTGGACTACTGCAACGTGCTCCTGGCTGGCCTACCTGCCACCGACATCCGACCGCTTCAGCTCATTCAGAACGCTGCAGCCCGTCTGGTATTCAACCAACCCAAATGATCTCATGTCACTCCCCTCTTCCAGGACCTCTACTGGCTTCCCATCTCAGCTCGCATCAAATTCAAGACACTGGTACTGGCCTACAGGGCAGTCAGGGGTGTTGTCTACGTGCTACACAGGTATACGCAGTATACACACTGCGAAATGACTCAGATTTGCGTATGCGCACTGGGAAATGCGCTATGATACGTATCGTTTTCAATTTCCATTCATAAAATTCACCCTGTGCGCTCTGTGTGTTACCCTACGTTCACACACAGCACCCAAGCCTTGCCTTTACCCACGCTTTCAAATAGGCGTCCTTTTTAGTCAATGAGGCTGTGTACACAGGGCGCCTCAACGTGAACCTTCCGTGTACCCACGCCTCGCCTGCTGCGCCGATTTTTACGTGAGTTCTATTTTCAAGCCGACAAGGCGCGTGAAGGCAGACTTTTTCTGTCAAGCCAGGAAAGAAAAACGCGACAATATCCGTGGGAAATGGCAAAGTCAACTGAATTTCAAAATAATATTGGTGTTACAGCGTTGAGCAGAGAGAGAGAGAGAGATTGACGGGTGGCTATCACGTGGGGCTTTCTCCCCGTCGGCAAACAAATCTTCAGGAGACAGAATAGCGACCGAAGAAGCAAGATGAAGCTGATGGCTGAAGCTATTCGGCAAATTTGGGGAGGAACAACAACAAAAAATGGGTCGAATATCCGCCCACTTCCGGCCGAAACCACGCCCCCCCCCCCGTGAATATGCCGGGTCAGAGTCAGAGTATACCCTCTGAAAAAAGGTAGACTACACCACTGAGGGCAGAACACCAGTCAGCTCCCCTGTACCTGCAATCTATGGTCAGGTTCCAAACCTCTCACCGCTCCCTTCGCTCCTCCACCAGTGCAGGGCGCCTCGCTCCTCCTTCGCTACGGGCGCTCAAAAGTCGCTCATCCCGATCTCGACTCTTCTCGTCCCTGGCACCCCAATGGTGGAACGAGCTGCCACCTTCGGTCAGGACTGCTGAATCACTGCCGATCTTTCGGAAAAGACTAAAGACTCACCTTTTCAGGCTCCACCTGGGCCCTTCTTGATCTAACTTCTTTCTCTCTCTTTCTATTAACACATTGAATGCCAGCCATGTTTTCATTCCTGTAGGTAAGTTGTGCCAGGGGTGTTTTTGACGATTCTGGCTCATTTTAGAAACAGCCGAGGATTTTTTTCTGTTAAGAATTCATGAACACCAATCATCTAAAAATAACTAATAGAATGTGTGCTTTCTCTGTCTAAAAGAGTTAGTTTGCAGAGTTAGTAGTTATGTAGATATTAGCCGTTGAGTACAGCATGGTTTCAGCGTCTGGAAATTTATTCAGAGATAAATGGCTTTTTGTGAAACAGTCACTTTAACCATTCATTTTTGGCATCAGTAAGACCGTCAGACATTCTAAACAATAGTTTTGAACAGTAATTTCCTCCATAACAACAGGAAACACCCCTCTCATTCAAACTCCTCCCTCCGTGTGTCTTCTCCTCCTGGCTGTACAGCGGGCGTGTCAGAAGCGCTTTTGCTGCTGCCTGCCTGTGTGCCTGCCTGCCTGCTTGCCTGCGTGCAGACGCTCCTTGTGCGAGTCAAGATGGGCCGGGGAATGCGTGGGCGATGGGCAGATGTTGATTCTGGCCTTTCTGAGGTGTTTCAAAGTGTGTTTCACCTATGATCTATTTTGCAAATCGCTCTCCGCTCTCTGTGTGCTGCTGCCGGTGCGCGGCCGCTCTCAGGCAAGACAAGTCTTGAACGGATTACTGTAAAATCGCCACGGCATTTCCTTGAACGGCTTGGTCCCGCGGCAGTTTTTTCTTTGATTTCGGTCGTCTGGGGGAGCACTGTCAACACTTAGTGGGTCGGTAAAATAGATTATACACATTATCTTGCTCCAATAGTGATCTCGAAGATGTAAAAGTTGTTGATTGATGTACCACCGTCAAAAAAAAAAAAATGTTTATGTAAGACGAGTAAACTCGGCTCTGGCACTTAAGCGTTGGATTATGTAAGACGAATTATTTCGGCTATGGCACTTAAGGTGTTAAAAAAAAAAAAAAAAAAAAAAAAAAAAAAAAATCCTAAACTAAACTCATACCACTGTTCCTTCAGGATTTGTAGTTGTCATAGACTGTGCTCCATAGTTGATTGCTCTATTGCTGACAAAAAGTGTGTTATTGTAAGTCGCTTTGGATAAAAGCGTCTGCCAAATGACGAAATGTAATGTAATGTAAATGTAATGTAATACCAGCGGTGGAAATGGCCCATTAGGTGGTCAGGCTTCTACCTAACAAGCAGTCAACTGGATATTACAGGCAACTGAAGGTGTCAAATCCATGTCTTGCTTGCACCTGTTTTACTTCCTGCATTTTAGACACATAATGGCTGATTTGGGTGGGATGTGAAATCCATCTGTTACCTCTAGGGGCAAACCTGAATGACCGGAACCCAACTCAACTCGCCCGGCCGTGCCACTGCCTCTTCATGTTAATTGTATCAGCCACTCGCACTATTATGTGGATTTTCTTCGACCGTGCCTACTAGAGATGCGTGGATGAGCTTTTATGCCACCCTAATCCGTGTGTATGCATGAACTGTCCGCCTGCCATAAATCCGCGCAAATTATTTCGTACTATTTATAGATCCGCGCCCGCTGTGCACCCGACATTTCACAATGCTATAAATGAGCGATTTGGGTAGATTAACTTACTTTCTGCTGCCGTCAGTGCGATCACTGCAGTCAACTCCAAATAAACTTCCCTGCTGTATTATAATCCAGTCCAGCACTTGGCCATGTAGCATACTAGGCTAACGCTATAGCTTTAAGTTTAGATCAAGACTGGATTGACCTGTATGGGAAAATAATACGAGTGCGTCTTCTATTCCAACTATTCAGTGGAAACTCCTGTTTGACGTTTGTCGTTCTGGTGACATCATTGACCATATAAGGAGTAAGAGCAGGCATATCCCCATCGAACGTTGACACATGGTTATTTGTTGATACTGCTTTGGGTCCTTCGGGGGTACTTGCTTTCTGACTATATAGGCGGCTAACATGTCCCTGACTAAAAATAACGTAATTAATATTAATGTTCCTCATTAATGATACATCATTTCACCCGACGCAACCCATCCGCTATTAATCAGAATGTTTATTTTTATGATCAGCCCTGCCCGGGCAGGATATCTGCGGTCAGCACGGTTATAACTGCAGCCCGCGCATCTCTAATGCCTACAGATCTTCATGCAAATCAAAAATCTGTCTTGAGAGACAACTTTACAGCAGAAATAACCATGTTTACAGACTGGTTGAAAAAACTGTTTTGCTCTCTATAGCTAATTTCACCATTCATGACAACTGTACAACATTTTTATATAACTCACTAATTTACAGTCTATGGCTACAAAAAGAAGTCTGATTGCATAGAACTCAATGGGAAAATTACCCTACTTCTCACTTGATTTATTACCTTAGCAAACACTTTCCTAATGAGTTCAACTTTAGGGTCTCAATTGCTAGTTTCAAGTATTCTTCAATACAGCACGGTGCTCATTTCGTAAATTACGGCCCCATTTAGAGTCAAATAGAGACGATAAAACACACTGTGTTTTGGAGTGTGATTGACAGGTCGCCTGTCCAATGATCGCCCAGCTCGCCAATCACGAAGCAGCAGACGGCGCGGCATCTCTGTCTCGCTTTGTCTGTCAAACAAAAAAACAAAAAACAGAACAAAACAACAACATCAAACAAACAAAAAACAAGATGCCATGCCGACGCCAAAATGCCTAACTCCAAGCTTCAACCGGAGTCCATGAACCAACGAGTGATGTCACAGTGGCTCCATCCATATTTATATGCAGTCTATGGGTGAGATGATATCATAGATCTTCTATTACTATCTAGATGGGTCACCGCAGGCTCCGCCAATTCTAACAAGTGGTAGCAGCAAGCAGGGATTCCGTTAGCCGGCAATTGCCGGCTTTTAGCTGGGATTTGTTGCCGTGGGCCGGCAAATTAAAAGGTCACCGGCTCAAGTGGCTGGTTGTAAATATGCCAAATAAATAAATTCCTTATATAAAATAGCCTAATATTGTGTGACCTATAACCTAAGCGATGTTGCCAATAAGCTACAATTTAAATAGAGACTTACACAATATTTTTTCCGCTGTTATGTTGAGTGTTTGTGAAAAAGAAAAATATAGCAGACGCTTTCTTTACTGTAGCGCACCGCTCAAAAGCCGCACACGCAGCATCACCGGCCAGCGCTGGACCCGCTGTGACTTGAGAAGGAGGAAACCCAAATATCAAAACAGACAGGCCAGTCCTTTTTTTTTAATCTATGGTGCAACGACAAGTACTTCAGCCGAGGCCAGCAAGACAGTAGGAAAGCGTCAAGCACCTGCTATTCTTCCTCAAGAAACAGAAGCGTGCCTGCCGCCGTCAAAAGCGAAAGAGTTTGAGACCCGACGTAGGCTGTCAATTTAGCGGAGGTAAAAAACCTTTTTACCTACGTCCGGCGAATCAATCAATCAGTCGCTCGTGCTTATTGCCCAACGCTCGTATGATGAGGAGATGATATGAATCAAAATGTTTACCACAAATAAAGCCAAATGGGACCCGGGAACGAGTGCAGGAGAGTTGACGCAGGTGCCAGGTGTGGAGTGGGAGAGATTAAGGTGAGTAGCCTATTGCTGGAGATTCAAGTTGTGCGCTGTCTGCACTGACACTGTCGCACTTATTAGTTTTAGCTAACGCTACGTTGTTTTTTCATCAAGGCAATGTTCAGAAGATATGGGTTCAATCATGAGTGTCTGCAAATGCAGATAGATAGGCTACAGTAGGAGCATGTATGTTGTCTGTTTCAATAACGAAAGCGTCCTTACCGAGAATGATGTGCCAACCAATTAAATATTCATGCTACAAAATCGGCCTCTTAACACGTTCACTGCCATTGACGAGATATCTCGGCTTACAGAATCCAACGGTTGACTGCCAAAGACGAGATATCTCGGCTTAAAAAAAAAAAAAAAAAATTTGACGGTGGGACGTGGATCCAACCCTTTTACGTCTTTTATACAAATATTGGAGGTATTGAATGTGTATAATCTATTTTACCGACCCACCGAGTGGCGACATGTCTCTCCAGAGTAGGAAGAGGCGAGCCAAAACTGCAGGGAAAAGCGCGAGGAAGCCGTTCTCATATTGTAAAATGGATGGCGAAAACGCTTTCGCTTTCGCACTGACGCACAGCGGTGGCAACGGTGGGGGGTTCCAAGAATAGACTGGGTACACACTTTGAAACACGCAGCATAGATAAGCGCAGAATCGCAAGAGCTTCATCAGAGCTCTCAACCGAAATGCCAAGAAACGAGCGAGCCCCATCCAGCGAGCCCCATCCAGACTGCCAGGCAGCAGCCAGGCAGCAGCAACTCGTTTGTGACAGACCCGCTGCAGAGCCAAGGAGGGCGGAGGAGAACGCCCACGGAGGGAGGAGTTTGAAGCAGAGAGGGGTTTCCTGCTGTTATGGAGGAAATTACTGTTCAAAACTATTGTTTAGATGTCTGACGTCTTACTGATGCCAAAAATGAATGGTTAAAGTGACTGTTCTATCGAATTTCACAAAAAGCCGTTTATCTCAGAATAAATTTTCTGACGCTGAAACCATGCTGTATTCAACTGCTAATGCTTACATAACTACTAACTCTACAAACTAACTCTTTTAGACAGAGAAAGCACACATTCTATTAGTTCTTTTGAGATATTGTGTGTTCACAAAATAAATCCTAACAGAAACGAATCCTCGGCTCTTGAAAGATGAGCCAGAATCCTCAAAAAAAAACCTTGGCAGAAGCTAACTACAGTATTGAAAAATGGCTGGCAGTGAATGTGTTAATGACAACACTGAAATAAAGATGATCGACTATAGAGGCTATAAAGAATAGACTATAGAGAAATAAATGGATTCAAAACGTTTATTTAGGAAACAAGTATTTTATAGCATCCTTTTTTTAATAGTGGCCGGTAAATATTCGATATGGCCGGAATTCTGGAACGTTACCGGCTGCATTGGCCGTCTGAAAAAATGCCTAGCGGAATCCCTGGCAGCAAGTCTCCCAAATGGTCACCTCTCCCCTGAAATGTTGTGAGAGGACTGTGCCTGGTGACGCAGGGTTAGTGCTGACCTAGCAAGCTACTCCACACAAAGCTGCCAATTGTTAGCTCAATACAGAATATATTCCATTTAAAAAATATTTTTTCTAGCCACAGATTTAGCTACTACATTAACGAACTTCAGCTTTAGCTTTAGCTAATCGCTCCCTGCTAACATGAGTTCCTGTTGTCAAATCTCAGTCTATTTTCTGTTCAGGACACAACGATCACACGGACGGTAGCCAGCTGGTTTCGCCTGTTTGATGTTGTTTACTGTGAACATGAAAGCCAGATTATTGCCAATTCTGGGAGCAGCGGAGGTTGAAGATCCCTCCGGGAGGAGAAGAGGTAGAAGTGGAAAAGACGAGCAGCGCGGTCTTCCTCCAAATGTTCAACTTTTTTCAGCTTAAAACGCCCAGAGCGCTCCGCCAAAAGAACTAGACGCCACCAACGTTTATACGCCAGGTGCGTTCTTTGAAAGAGGAGCGTGCATAGCGCGTCCTTACATAGAGAATGAATTGCAGAAAGACGCTGTCAGCTCAAATGAGCACGTTGTGTGTGAACGCCGCTTTAGTGTCAGAATACTCTGGAGATACTGTATGTGGCCTCGGAGAATGGGCCAAATATTTACTTTAATGAATATGAGGGCGAAGGGCTCTGTCATAATCTGAGATCACGTTGACTTTTCCCATTGACTCCAATAGACTCAGACCTGCCAAAAACCTCCTAAGTGGGCGTGTCCGTGGAAGGCCATGGGCAAAATGTGCATGCCAAAATGACAGGAACTGAGTTGAAGATGGGCCATCTTGCTTGAAATCCCATTGTCTTTGATGATATCTCCAGAAACAGTTACTTGGATGAGCCGCTTTGTCGAAACGGTCCCCGAACCAGTTTTAGCCATCTGTGATGTCTTATTATGACCCACATACATTACCCTCATACTGCTGTGCACTAATGGACATTACCATAACCCATATTAGATCTGCTAATGTGCACTCAATGTCCTCATATTACAGCAGTGCAGACTTGGCCATAACCAGGCAATTGGCCGTTCCTCATTGACCTAAAGTTCTCTCACCAGGGGAGTTTTCAAACATTAGGGTTGTCCTACAACCCAGGTTTTACGAGTGAGAACGAGAGCTCTCACTAGTGCCTTAAACGCTGCAACGCAGCCCTATGGAAGACTGTTATTTTGCTCCAAAATTACTTTTCATTAAAACCTGACCACCCACCCGTAGGTGGCGTGGTACCCCCTGGGACTGACACGGATCCACGTGACTACGTCACGTCCTGCCAGCCCAGGGAATAATCACTCACTATTTCTTCCAGCCCGCTGAGATCCGACGCACCCCGTGACGCATCGAGACAGCAAGGCTGGGTAGTGAGAGCTCTCGTTCTCACTCGTAAAACCTGGGTTGTAGGACAACCCTAATGTTTTACTTCGTTTCGAACTCAAGCTCTCACTAGTGCCTCCATTCAACCGACCTTGCTGCCGGGAGCACCCCACAGGGCGACCCGAAAGGCACCGGTGAACCACGGCCATATGGCAACGTTTATGCCTAACCGTCTGACATATTAGAGTGGCAACGATACTACTTTCTTGCCACCGACAGCACCGCGCGCGAACTGCGCACCGGACACATCGAGACTGTAGTAGTACCTGACAAAAGTGTGATGAGAGGACCATGAGGCCGCGGCACACATGTCCTCCACCGACACACCGCGCAACAACGCAGAGGATGTCGCAACACCTCGCGTAGAAAGCGCCTTGATACCCTCCTGGGGAACCTTGCCCACGGCAGAGTATGCCAACGCGATCGCCTCCACTATCCAGTGTGATAAGCGATCCTTGGAAAGGGGTCCGCCCTGGGCCCTTTGCCCAAAGCAAACCAACAGCTGATCTGTAATGCGTAAAGAACGCGTCCTGGCCACATAGGCCGAGAGCGCCCTTACGGGGCACAGCATGAGCAAACGTCTCTCCTCGCCCGTCTCTAACTGAACGGTGGGTGACAGAATGCTGATAAGTCTATGACCATAGACCTAAAGCTGACATTAATAATCTTAGGTTGGTAAGTCGGGTTAGGTCGCAACGTAACCCTGCGCCCATCATTACCACACAGGCCTGCTGCACCGAGAGGGCAATCAGGTCACCAACTCTCTCTCCTGACGACAAGGCCAGCAGCAGCGCGGTCTTTAAAGACAGAACCCTTAAATCGCCGGAGTCCAAGGGCTCAAACGGATGGCCCGTCCAGCACCGTAACCAGGTCCGATTTGGGGGAAAAAACGCACCGCGACTGCGGGCGCAGTTTACGCGCCCCCTTCATGAGGCGCAAGACCAAAGGGTACGCCCCCACGGGGCTCCCTTCAATTCCCCTATGGCAAGCAGAATCGCGGCTACGTACACCTTAAACGACTGCGGGGACTGACCCGCGTCAAGCAGGCTCTGAAGGAAACAGAGAACTGGTCGCACACTGCAGTTCACTGGATCCACGCCCTTACTTGCTGCATAGTGCATCCCACATTATCAGGCAAGCCCTGGGCTAGCAACTGGTCCGGTTCAGGAGCCAGACCGCTAGCTTCCACCTGCCTGGGGAGGGGTGGAACACCTCCCCCTCCGCCTGGGATAGGAGATCGGCCCGTACCGGCAATGCCCAGGGCGGATCTTGCGCCAGGGAGACCAGGTCCGCAAACCATGTCTGCCTGTGCCAAACAGACTAAAACGAGCCGGAGGCGCTGTTCCCTCATCCTGTCCAACACCTGACGGATCAGGGGGGGGGTCGGGGGAAACGCATAGAGCCCCTCCCTCGGCCACGCGCGCGCTTTTAGCGCGTCATGACCTAACGGGGCCTGTCCTCCTGGATCGAGAACCACAGTGGGCAGTGTGTCGCGCGCCGCGATGCGAGAGATCGACGCAGGCGCGACCAACCCTGGCCCAAACCTGTTCCATCACCCGAGGGTGGAGGCACCACTCCGTATAACGGGGATTACCTCGAGACAGCAGGCCGGTCGTAACTCCGCCGTCCCGGCAGATAGACCGCTGACACTGAAAGGAGACGGGGATACACCCACAGGTGAATCCCCGCTATGGTTCAGCGCCCCCGACCGCACACCGCCCTGTTTGTTCAGGTGGGCGATCGCTGCCCTATTGTCCGAGCGAATCAGCACATGGTGCCCATGTGTGAGCCGCTGGAAGTGTTACCTCCGCAGGCCGGGGGGACTGCGGAGGCAACGTTCTCTTTCGAGTCTGGCCGCACGCGGACTTGTCCGGCAGTGCGGTCCCCAAGAGAGCTCCCAACCAACAATGGGCCCACGGCGCCATTGATGGTGGGCTTGTCCTGAGGCAGAGCCCGGCGAATCGCCTTCAGCTCTAGCACGTTTATGTGGCGAAGCTCCTGAGCCTCCCACCGGCCGTTCGCCGAAAAATGCCCGCAAATCGCACCCCCTCCCCAGAGGGAGGCGTCTGTGCGAATCACCATCCTGAGCGGGACAGGGCCCCACCGAGTACCTCTCGAGAGGTAACGGGGGTCCGCCCATATAGCCAGCGCCTGCCAGGCCTGACCCGTCAGAGGAACCCTGCGATGACGGTCCCCGGCCGAGTCCAGGCGAAGCCTGAGAACCATATTTGGACCACGAGAGCATGTGTAGCCTCCCTAGCGGGAGCACATGCAGTGCTGAGGCCATCAGGCCCAACATCACTGTGCACTGATGCACTGACACCGAGGGCACAGACCTAACGTCCTTGGCTTGCTGTCCGAACCGTGCTAGCCTGTCGCTCTGGTGAAAGGCTCGCAGGAAGTCTAGCTCGAGCCCCAGGAAGGTCGCCGCCTGCGCTGGGACGAGGCCACTCTTCTGCCAGTTCACCAAAAACCCTAAGGTTTGCCGGTGATCGGTCACCACCTTGGTATGTTCCGCGGCACAGACCCTCGAGTCGGCCGCTAAGAGAACGTCGTTGAGATATAGGAAGACGCGGATCCCCCTCGCGTGGAGGGGAGCCACGGCTGCCTCCACGCACCCCGTGAGGGTTCGCGGGCTCAAAGACATGCCGAATGGCAAGCCACAGAACTCGTAAGCCTTCCCCAGGAAGGAGAACCTCAGGTATTTCCTGTGTCTCCTGACCATGTGGACATGGAAGACCGCACCTTCCAGATCCCTGGAAGTAAGAAATCCCCCTGTCTCAACTTGAACAGGCGGGGAAGAGAGCATTCGGGATGGGACTTCCTCAGCGTCTTGTTGAGACGCCGAAGGTCCAATTTTGGACGCATGGATCTGTCCATGGCCTCCTCCTCCACGGCCAGATCGGGGGTCCCGTCGAACGTGGGTGGGCAAACTGTAGCGCGTATCCCCTCTGGAGTGTGCGCCGTAATGGGGACGGGGGAACATAGATGCTCCCAGGCATCGAGCCTGTTGGACAAGATGGTCTCTTGTGGCCAACGGAGCGGAACCCGTTCCACCACTCGGATCATACTCTCTCCCTCAATGTCCCCATAGGAGACAGTGAACGGTCATCAAAAGCAGAGAGCATATGAACTGAATCAAGTCTCTCTGCCCGCTTCGCGCTCAGAAAAGAGTATCACCGTCTCATCATCGTGGATAGCGAGACTGAACATTTTTAGAAACACATTTCTCAAGTTAGAAACTATAGAAATGATCCCTGAAATATAGTCATGAGCATACTGCTGGGCACCGGGACCTTTCGATCCGGTGCCCTGATGGGGGGGCGGGACGTGAGAGGCTACGCCCCCCTGCCGCATGGACAGTTCCGTAGAAGCTGTGCATGCTGGGGGAGAACTTCTTACGCACGCTCCGCCTACTGACGCGCTGTTGTATCGAAGTAACCCCCCCCCCCCCGCCGTGCACCTTTCGCAGGCTGGGGGGACTGCGGAGGTAACGTTCTCTCTCGAGACGGACGTGGACTTGTCCGACAGTGCGGCCCCCAGGCGAGCTCCCGACCAGCAATGAGCCGTTGGTGCCATTGATGGTGGGCTGTCCTAGGAGCCTCTAGCCGAGGCCAGGCCGTAGCCATGGACCAAGGCGAGCCTTGATGCTGGGTATGAGACCCTGGGCGAGCTCCCGACCGAACTCGGGCCTTGGGCACCGAGGACGGTAGGTCTAAAGCTACAAGCCGCAGGCTGGAACTAAGCCCAGCCTTGGTGAGCCAACCGGTGGGCTTGACCTGCTGCCAACCGAGGCCAGGCCGTGGCCATGGACCAAGGTGCGCTGTGCCCCCAGCCAGGCTCCCTGCACTTGCAGGGGGCGCCCCAACAAGGGAGTGCGACCCATGGAGAGCTCCCAACCACCCCGGGCCTTGGGCACCAAGGGCGGTGGGCTTGTCCTTAGAGCTACAAGCCAAAGGCTGGCACTGAGCCCAGACCTTGGCGAGCTGTAAGCCCTGCTGGACGCGTAGCGCCAGCAAGGAGCAGTATGTCTATTGTAGCGGAGGTATCTCGCGCCCAATGTACTTAGCACACAGGTACTAACTGCACGGGTGCACGCCAGCTATCTGCAAAACGCTATTGTTCTGTGCTAAACAGTACTAAATATTGCTATCTGCACCTATGCAAGGCAAGCTAGCTTTAACACTTCTTTGAGAGCGGACCTTGGTCAGCTCTAAAGAGCTTAGCTGCGGACAAAACCGAAGGTTCAAGGCGCCTGTGCAGCGTGCTCGTGCCCAAGGCCGAACACGCACTTAACGTGCTGATTCATACTCGGCCAAGTAGTTTTACACACGGCCCATCCCCTCCCTGACCTTCCCTGCTCAGTAGCAAGAGGAAGCAGGAAGCTAACCACTAATAGCAAGCTCCCGCAGGGCGCACCCTATTAGCGGGAGTACTGCTTAAGCAAGCTAGCAAGAAGCACAGGCTAGACAGTAAGCAACCCGGAGGCTAGCGAACGTGCGCGTGCAATGGTAACGTAAGCGGCAATAGCCCATCCCGAAGGGGGGGCACCAATACCCACAACCTGTTAACCCGAGAGAACAGACGTGGAAGCCACTAGCTAAGCTAGCATAAGCACTGAGAGACAAGCGTGCGCTAACACAAGCCTGCGCACAGGCCGGTGCAGCGCGTCTCTACCCTGAGTAACACGGGGAAGCAAGCGTGACCGCAAGCAAAGGCCAGCGGCCCGCGAAGCTAGTCAATCTCAGAAGAAACTCCTCAGCGGGAGTTGCAATCTAGTAGATGCTAATTGCACGAGGCAAGCAACACTTAGCAGACAAGCAAGCTGGCTAAGATGGCGTAAGTACTGAGAGAAGCGGCCCACACAAGGTGCGGGGCGAGCTCACCTAGCTAGCGAATCGCCCAGCTAAAATCTCAGACGCCAGTAAAGCTACACTACACTTATGTAGGTCCCAGCAACGCCTGTGCGGCGTGCTCCTGCCCGCATGCACACATCAAATTAATTGTGCCGGTCGTAACCGGTAGCCTCACAGCTAATACAGCACCTAGCTGTTCCCCCCTCTCTCTGCTAACAGGAAAACGGGGTTACACATCGCTAGATACTGGCTGCACGGGAGCAAGCTAGCTAACTAGCTATTTCACTGAAGAGCATGGCTACTAGCTACTACTCTCGCTTAAGGCGCGCACTACACAGAGGTAGCTGGCGCGAAGTACTTAGCACACAGACACTAACTGCACGTGTGCACGTTAGCTATCTGCCACAATAACCGGGTGCGTTACCCTGTCTGGGGACGCAGCCAGATTGCTACAAGGTAGTCCAAGCTAGCTGCACTGAGCAAACTAGCTAACTATCTAACGCGCGCGCTCTACAGCCGGCGTTCCTAAAGTACCTAGCAACAGAAACAACCGCACGGATGCAGCTAGCTATCTGTGACAACTGTGCTATTTAGCCTGTTGTTCTAGTGCTAACGGTACAAGCTATTCTGCATGTATGCAAACCTAGCTAGAGTTATGAGTGCAGACCTGAGTCATGCGCTCAAGCCTAACAACGTTACCCCGTTTCCGGGGAAACGTTTCAAATCAACTGCACGGCGGCAGCTAACAACAGTTAACTAAGGAAGATACTCTTAGCTTTTTAGATGACTTGTTCCGACGCCGCAGGGTGAAGGGTACAGGGTCGGGTCTCCGAAGCCTGCTTTATCCCGTCCACGCGACCCTCTTGAGGTGGGCAAGTCAGCCGGAACGAGCCTAGTATCTAAAGCTATATAATATAACTCCTCGTTAACCGCGGAGCTTTCAAAAACACGTCTTCACAGCGGCTGGAAGAAAGCGGAAGTGATTATTCCCTGGGCTGGCAGGACGTGACGTAGTCACGTGGATCCGTGTCAGTCCCAGGGGGTACCACGCCACCTACGGGTGGGTGGTCAGGTTTTAATGAAAAGTAATTTTGGAGCAAAATAACAGTCTTCCATAGGGCTGCGTTGCAGCGTTTAAGGCACTAGTGAGAGCTTGAGTTCGAAACGAAGTAAAACCACTGGAGAGAATGGCTCTTCCCCAAGTAACCCCACCCTCCCCTCTCAGCTCTAGAAAGAGAAAAAAGGGAAGTAGGATCACATCATGAAATCTAGCAATATCTGTTACCTCGTGAGTCATGATGATGTCCCTGGCTGTCAGCGGGGACATGCTGGGGTTTGCTGTTGCACAGTTTAGTGTTTGACACATACCACTCACCGTCAAGCCTGCTTAACACCATAAGTAATAGAGAGCCAAAGTGAATGTCACTTCCTGCTTGAGCACTGTACCAGAGATTTTCATCTGCCATTTATTTTCCCATAGACATTTCGTAAAATGCTTATACTAAACAACAAACTTCTGAGAGGAGGGGACAGGGAGAGAAAACTTCTCCAGAGAAAAGCGTATTGGATACACCACTTACAGACTGAGCATCCTAAGGGCTTAAATGAAGAATTATTGCTCTCTTGTTTCTTATAAGTGTTTTGATCCCATGTTTGATATGTGATTGGTCATGCTTACACATTTTGAGATGGGTTATCTGCTTTTGTCAAGCAGGTTTAGACTGAGGGTGCTTTCTTATATTTCTCTCATAGGCTACTTCTAATATGTGTTTTCGGTATTACTTATATTTTCGTGGCAGATACCGTTTATACAGATTGACACTTGTATATATCTACAGTTGTCCATATTTATCTACTTCATTTTATATGTTTGTGTCTTGGTACTTGAATTCCTTTTCACAGATTTATTTATTTTAGGATCTGTGAGTGATTTAATCAGTCATGTCGATGTATTCTGATTAGCTGTGTGGTCATCTTATTTATTTGTTATGTAGGTTCTTGGTACCTGTTGGCCACTCTGTCTGTTCTAGATATATCCTAATGTTTGGGATTGATTGATTGATTGATGCATGCATTTTCAACAGCTGCTTTCATTCAGCTTGGTCCTGGCTTCTACTTATATGGGTCACACCCACTGTCTGTAGTAACACTGAGGAAAGCCTAAAGCTTCTGGCATACTCTTCGCGCCCAGCCAAGCGCATAGGACGCGCGGCGATTATGACGTCATCGCACGGGGCGTGTCGGGGGGCGAGGCCTGAGCGCAGCGCGGTGCGTCCATGGAGATTTTTCTATCAGCGCGTCGGGTTTTGCTGCCTGTGCCTGTGAGATCTCCGTGGTAGGCTATCAGCGGATATCTGCTGTGATTGAGTCCTCACCGTCGTGAAGTCGCCTTCAAAGCATGATGTTCGATTATAACAAACTAGTTGTGTGGCTTAGCCTTCCCAAATGTTGAGGGTCGTTTTTTAGAATTTAATATATAGAATTGGGAACGTTACATTCAATTTCATTCAGACTGTCTGGCACTGATCACCACCATTTCTGGAGCACTCACTATGTTCTGTTTTGGCCCACGCAGAGTGCGCGCGCCCTCCGTGGAGCCCCGCCTCCAGCGCGTGCGCAAAGAGTATGCCAGAAGCTTTAGGCTGAAACGCGTCCGTTTTGCTGCTGCTGTGCGCATTAAAAGTTTGTACTTTGGACATCTGTGAGTGCTGTTTTTGATTTAATTATTGTAAAATGCTTATAAAAATAGTTTTACTTGTTCAAACCAAATGGTTCAGATCGCATAACATGTCAATCGGACCTTCAATCGGACCAAAAGAAAATATTTGTTCTATGTTGTTTTTTTTTGTTTTTGTCTGAGTGAAATGATCTATGGTCTCTCCCGATTCTAAATATATCTGAACCGTTTGGTTTGTCCAAGTAAAACTATTTTTATAAGCATTTTACAAAATGTCTGTGGGAAAATAAATGGCGGATGAAAAATGTCTGCTGTGCTTATTTTATGTAGCCTACTGTGTTAGCGTCTTTGATAAGCCAAATCTACCCAACAGCGACAGGTTGGTCAGACTAACTGCTAGTTTTGGGTAAACTCAAGCTGTCATTTTCTTTAGTCTGTGGCCCAACAGGTAAATTAGGTCTCCAAACTAATGCTCGTGAAAGTGTTGTTATTAATGAGATAGGATTAAAGCCTCTCTTATCTCAGTTGCTCATCGCCCCAAAACACATTGTAAACAAACATTGTGATTCAATGGATCCGGTCTATTCACCTTATTCACCACGCCCACTTTTTCTCTCTTCCGCGTTCAACGCAAACGTATTTGTTCTTCCGGTTCAGCGCTAGTTGCCTTCTGTGGCTTCTGTGGTTAGCCACTAGTTAGTTATGTTATATGGCAGTAAAATGCCACTGAATGACCAAATTGATAATAACTTTTAACCATTTCGAGTAACACTGTTTCCATACGGATCACCAGCGTTAGTTTGTTGTTTATAACGTGGCTATATTCATAACGTTTCTATCTCGGATGCGTTATTTCGAATCGCACATAGGTTACGCTAGTGGGTTTCAGGACGCAACAGCCTCGACTCCACTAACGTCATCTTAACACGTTCACTGCCAATGACGTGTTTTTACGTCAAACAAAATCGATTTTTTTTTTTTGACGGTGGGACGTTGATCTAACCCTTTTACGTCTCCTATACCAATATTGGAGGTATTGAATGTGTATAATCTATTTTACCGACCCACTGAGTGGCGACATGTCTCTCCAGAGTAGAAAGAGGCGAGCCAAAACTGGAGGGAAAAGCGCGAGGAAGCCGTTCTCATACTGTAAAATGGATGGCGAAAACGCTTTCACTTTCGCGCTGACGCACAGCGGTGGCAACGGTGGGGGGTTCCAAGAATAGACTGGATGCACACTTTGAAACACGCACCATAAATAAGCCCAGAATCGCAAGAGCTTGATCAGAGCTCTCAACCGAAACGCCAAGAAACGAGCGAAACCCATCCAGCGAGCCCCATCCAGACTGCCAGGCAGCAGCCAGGCAGCAGCAACTCGTTTGTCACAGACCCGCTGCAGAGCCAAGGAGGGCGGAGGAGAACGCCCACGGAGGGAGGAGTTGGAAGCAGAGGGGGGTTTCCTGCTGTTATGGAGGAAATTACTGTTCAAAACTATTGTTTAGATGTCTGACGTCTTACTGATGCCAAAAATGAATGGTTAAAGTGACTGTTCTATCGAATTTCACAAAAAGCCGTTTATCTCAGAATAAATTTTCAGACGCTGAAACCATGCTGTATTCAACTGCTAATGCTTACATAACTACTAACTCTACAAACTAACTATTTTAGACAGAGAAAGCACACATTCTATTAGTTCTTTTGAGATATTGTGTGTTCACAAAATCCTAACAGAAACGAATCCTCGGCTCTTGAAAGATGAGCCAAAATCCTCAAAAAAAAACCTTGGCAGAAGCTAACTACAGTATTGAAAAACGGCTGGCAGTGAATGTGTTAAGAGCACAATATTCCTGGAATGCAAGTTTAACTAAACAGTTACATATCCTCTGCATTCTACATAAAATTAAGATATTACGGGTTGTTTTATTTTGCATGTTACATACGTATTGGCCAAGATATGTTAGTTTATGGCGGAGTAATTCTGCCAGTTTAGATGCGGAGTGTGCGCAGCCATCTTGCCTGCGGAGTTTTTGGCAAGTCAAAACGGAAATACTATTACGGAATGACGTAATGCGGAAGCGTCCATGTGTGGGCAAAGAATAAGGTGAATAGCTCCAACAGAGCTTTATTTGAACATCAAGAAATAACAAAAAAAAACTGTGTAGCCTATTTCAGTGCATACTATCCTGAATTCTTACAATTCTTCCTGCGAAATAACTGCATGCTGATACTACAGTCTTGGCACCTAACCTTCAGTATAACTGGCTGCGATTCACCTGAGGACACATTATTTTAATTAGGTGTCAGCGACGGCGCTCTGGTGCCGGAGCGCCGTACAGTGCGACTCCCTGTGCTCTGGAGCCAAACACTCAGCTGTGAGAATGCCTGTGGGACCCGTCCCACACACAGATGCCACCATACACTGCTTGACTGGCCCTGGATGGGGTGGCGCTGAGCTGGCAGACATGCCCAGTTACATCCCCTAGGCCAGGGCTACTCAACTAAATTGTTCAGAGGGCCACATTGTCAGAAACCTAAGGGGCCGGGGCCCGGACTGTTCCCCGAGCTATTAATCCCATTATATGTACACTTGACACAACGCGCCACCACAATTTTCAAAAATTGTATTTCACTACATTGCAAAAGTAGCTAAATTTTCATTTAAAAGTGCTTAATTTCTGTGCAACAAAAGTAAACACATTTGAAACAAATCTAAGTATTCTACAACACATGTCAGCCATTTGAAATATAATTTGGTCAATTCTGACCTCTCTTAGCTACACCACAGCATTGTAAACATTTATAGTGCATCAGGAAAGGAAAACTGTAAAACAACATTCTTTCTTGTTTAGAACCTAGCTAGCTGCAGCACACATCTCCTGAAAAACCATTTATAATGCATCTTTCTTGATTAGCTACATCACAGCGCCATCTCCTGAAAAACATTAATATTGCACCTTTCTTGTGGCTACATCACAGCATCTCCTGAAAAACATTTATAGCGGATCTGACTTGTTTAGCTCACTTTAGCTAGATCACATCTGGAAAACAACCAGTCGGGTGTAATAAGTAAATGAGGTTTAATTGTAAAAAAAAGAAAAAGAAAAAGAAAAAGATATATATATATTTTTTAGAACTCATCCCGGTCTGACTTTATTGGCGGGCCGGATTCGGCCCGCTGGCCGCCAGTTGAATAGCCCTGCCCTAGGCCTTCCCATGAGCCACAGCCACTTTACATACCGACACATAAGGAACGCATGAGGCAACCCACTTCAGGCATACTGTGAGCTCAGCTCACTGCAGTTCAGGCCCCTCCCTCCAGAGGAAATCTGGAGGGAGGGAGGGAGGAACTTGATTTCTCAGTAGGAACTTATTTTTTTTCTCCAAAATGCTGTGCTCTTTTATGATAGGCTGCCCTGAGCACTGAGCAGTGCGTGCTGGCTGCCATATGCAAGAGAGACCCCATATCAAAGTGTAGCCAAGCACCGGTGCAGCTCACACATCAACAATTTCATGAAAATATAGGATAATTATTTTACAAGTAGCACACTCAACAAAATAGGCTGTCTAGTTTCCAACTGCACGCTTGAGGTATGCGTTTATGTAAGTGACCTGGCTCTTAGTTAGGGCATTTTAGAAAATGTTCTCACCGTTTGTGAAAAAATTGCCTACCAATAGCTTTCTTCACCAATGTGTTCACATACAGTAGGTGTCTACTAAGACTCTCAATTTATTCCAACCCAAATCCACTGGGAAGATTCTGGGAAACCAATCAAAGTTGGGGTACCTGGAGGGCCTGGGCGAAGAAATTGAAAAGACAAAATTTGCCAATATGAGCTTGTGGGATGAATCGATTCCAACCATTCGTTTTGAGTAAAAAGGACTCCCGCCGTCGAGATGTATTGTAGTCCGGCTATAGTACGTCGGGCTGGGCGGTTCTCACTTCACCCCCCCTTTCTGCCTTTGTGCGAGCGAACCAGGAAAATACGTTTTTAAAAGGCTCTAGGCTATTTTGTAGCTTTAATTTCTCTCTTTTTTAGTTTAGTTTTTGTTTGATATCTGCTATTTCATGCTGATCGCTTCCACTCATATTGAGCGTGTTGAAACTGCTGACTACTGAGGCAGGCAGGCTCTTTCATTGACAAAATAACCGGAGGATTTTTTATTGTCAAGAACAGATATTGTTGTGGAGAAGAGGGTGGTATCAATCTCTGCGGTTTCCTGGTTGAGGATTTGTGGCGTAGAGAGCCCCGGCTCCTCCGAGGAATCCCGGTTGATCGGCCACTCGCCTACGTGGTCGTTGGGCAATTCGCCTAGTTCGTCGTTTCTACTGTAGCATACATTATCTCAGGCGTACACGTTAGGGCACGATGGAGGGCCCGCCTCCCACCCTGCTCACCGAATGGATGGTCTTGTCGGCAAACGCCTCCTGGAGAATCGTCAACGGAGTGGAAGTTGTTTGAGCTTGTATACTTGACATAGTTTTATCTTGCATACCATCGTGAACGTTTACTGCTACGTCATCAGACTGCTAGACACATTTTGCGTGCCTGCTCATAGGGGCTGGTGGCAGCTATGACATCACTGGTGATGTGATAACAATAATTTTTGCCCTGGGGGCATGTTTTATTTTTGTTTTAGGATGGGGAGTATTTTCATAGGAATCTTGAGCCCAAAATGTAAACTCATAGTTTTTCATTACCCTGCACCATGCTCTTTAAGGATGGAAAAAAATAAAATTGTGTGTGTGTGTTTTTCCGCCGCAGCTGACTGGTCCGCTGACCATTCAAACCTTGAAAATAGAAACTGTTCTATAATAGACTGCCATAGCTGCTTAAAAAAAATCGGTGATCGGTAATCGGTGATCACTCGTGATCGGTTGGGCAGATATTTCTTAGGCGATCGGGGATCGGTGGCAAAAAATGTGATCGGAGCACCTCTACTATCTACTGATCCCTGAACCATCTCGGTGCTACGCTAATGCTAACGTTGCTAACGGCTAACGTAGGTCTGGCTGCCTATTGACAATAAGAGTGCCAAAGTCACCCCCTCTCCCTGTCCATGGGATTTCATCCGCCATACATTTTTCCATAGACCTTGCTTAAAATGCTTGTAAAAATTGTTTTACTTCGTCAAACCAAGTGATTCAACTGTAGTTAGAATCAGGTGTTTTTGCTAGAAATGCCCATCCCTAGTCAAATGGGATTAAATACATTTCTCCCTGTCCTCTCAACTGCAGTGATATCATAGGGGTGTGGTCTGTGTCTGTTCAAAGCCTGTAGGCCTGGGGAGCACAAAGCACAGTTGTCCTGATTTGACACATGTACGCACGCACATACGCACGCACGCACACACGCACGCACCTCTTTCGGGACTTATGGAAGCCCAGGCGTGACCTGCTGGCCTCCATGCAGAGTCACACCCACTGCTTTGATACACCCACCCCAAAACAGCTACAGCCTAAAACCACTGGAGCAGCTGTTTTCTGTTCCTAGTGGTTGAAACTATTTTTAAGACAATCCAAGCCAACCCTCCCAGTGATTTTATTTTGTATTTGACAGAGAACAGAGACTCTTCTATCAAGCAGCCACCAACGCATCTTTCCTCTTGGAACTTCCCCTGGGTGATTTTTCCCTTGAGTAGAAAAGGGAGGGAGGGTGAGGAATGTGTGATGATGATAATAGCAGTATGCTAGTATGGAGACACATGTGATTAAAATGGCTAGTACCAAATGGTCTAGATTATCTATAAATGGTCTCCATTTATAGATTGGCCATATGTAATAATGACAATATTATTCTCTGGTTGGGAGGGATGATTAATCGACAATCAATTAATCGCCGATTTGCAGTTAAGAATCAAACATATATTAATTAAACATATTAACCGATTAATTATGTTCTATTTTCAAGAATTTTGCTGAAATGATTTAACACCACAAGGGTGAAATTTAACTTTCACCGCTTACAGAGGAGGAAGAAAGCCAAGCAAGCAGGCAAACAGCCCAGTGTGGGAGAATTACACCCAAAAAGACAACAGTAGTCATTGTAAACATTATAATACAATGTTGAAATACAGCACGTCATCTATAAGCACAATGACAGCTAATGCAGGAAGTTTGCTTGGTTGACTGAGTAGGCCTGGGTTTTTAAATTTTTTATGTCAAAAGTTGTTTTCTTATACAATGATCGTCATCATGACCAATAAACGATTAAGGAAATGGATTAAAAATACTATCCCTAGACTAGTGTAGTAGCTTGCTTGACAAACACAAAAATGTAGTAGAGATGTCTGCTTTGTGAGGCCCACGTCCACTGCAGCTCATGGCTTTGGGGTGGGATCTATGGCATGAGGGCTCGTCCGTCTGGGTCAGCAGATTCAGGGGCTGGACTGTGAGGGGGGCCCATGGATGAGGTCTGTCCCAACAGTGTGATGATGACCACATTAGTAATGCTACAATTAGCAGCATAAGCTGGCACCATCCGGCCGGGCCCACTGTCCCTTCCTTCATCAGTACCCATCAGTTTCACACTTTCATTCAGGGACGTACGTACATAACTTCTTCTTCGACATTCCCTTACATTCCCTCTCTCTCTCTCTGTCACGTTCATTTTCCCATTATGCTTTATCGTCCCCTCCCCCCCACCCCTCTGCCCCTGGGGGAGGATTTAAGTATGAGTCACTCATGAAGGATTCCAGGAACCTCCGAGCAGTGTTCCCCATTGGGAGAAATGACCAAGTTGAATCACTGGAAAGGATCTGCCAGCAAGCAGATCGATGGGGAAAAGATTGTTTCCCTGCACACACTGGCATGGGCCAAACTAATTCAGCATGATGTCTAGTGATGAAACGATATGCAATTGACGTGGCCTTGATTGGCCCATGCTTAATGTGAAGGCCCTCCTCTCAAATAGGAGTAACTCACGCTAGTCACACAATCACTGTAAAATGTTTGCCAATGCCACTTATAGAATCTGAAAAAGATATAGCAGCATGGATCTGTGCAGAAAAGATTAATAAAGAAGTGAAGGCAGTGACAAAAGCTAGGTAAAGGCCAAAGATCATTAATTAAAACCTTTCCGCACAGTCGTAAGACGAGTATAGCAAGAGTAATTAGGCTGAGGAGATTGTCGTCTATTTTAGCAGCTAGATATGAATAGTAGAGTCATTGGAGCCGGGAGACGACGGAAATAAAATGAGGGCCAAGTGGAGAGTAAGAACTGAATATGAAATATGTCTAAAAGATCACCTTGACTATCTGCACAAGACACCTGAGCCTGCCAGCTTGTTCCAACTTGAAAGTGTGCAGGCAGATTCGCAAAGACTCAAATCATTTTCTCATGCAAATGAGGCTCTCTATGTCAGCGTAATGATGACTGCCACTGACACCTCGCACACCTTATTATGCCTGGAACCAACATTTAGGACAGTGCTGCTGTATATTAACTACTAACTAGGCAGGCAGTCAGTCAGCATAAGAAATTACACCCTGCTGCCACCCACCAAATCACCAAGCCTGTGCCATGCACCGCACCGCCACCATGTACTAGGGCTGCTCGATTATGGCAAAAATCATAATCACAATTATTTTGATTGATATTGAGATCACGATTATTTAACACGATTATTCATTGACATTGAGAACATCATGAATTTATTGAACATTGACACTGGCTTTTCTTTTTAACATTGGATGTCTTTGGATTTTAGATATAATTGAAAATAAATAAATAAATAAGTGAAAATAAATAGAAAGTACAAAGATTTAGAAATAAAATAAAAACTAAAATAAATATACAGTATATGTAGCAGTGAACTGCCACAACCAACTGCAACTATAATCTACATTCAATATGTTGGTAAACATCTGAACTAGTCCTTAAACCTCAAATCTAACCAAATGAGAACGCTATTGAGTAACGTCCGTTTACATTACATTAAATTACTCGTTTGGCAGATGGTTTTATCCAAAGCGACTTACGTTTAGGTTTATAATAGGCAATTGTTAATGTTTATCTGTGAGCTCGTTAGCTGTTGAATATGCGGTCGCATTGTAAAGAGTGTCCTGAATCGATGACACTTTGCGGTGGCAGGAGTAACTGGATGGGGCTTTGTCTTTTTGTTCGTTTAGCGTTATTTCTTGGTCATAGACCACTTTGTGAGTGGATTTCAAGTGATTAAACGAAAGAGGGAGAGGTCGTGTTGCAACTCGCATCGCAATTCCGTGCTGTATATTCGCGTCACACATCAGTTACACATCAAGAGCGATTCGAATATACAGCACGGAATTGCGATGCGAGTTTTGACCCACCTGTCAATCACAGCCACAGACTTGGAACAAACAGTGCAAGATATGCGCAGTGGAAGGACCTTTAAACTCGGCGAAACCTTATAGTGTTTCCACCCCACATATGTTGTTTCACCTCTCTTCTCGACCAGCGGCTCTCTTTCTGTGACTTCTGTCATTTATTCTTGTGCTACCACGGAAATAAGCGGGGAGGAGAAACGTCCCGTGGCTCTTCACACGACAGTCATTTCACAACTCGAGCTGGTGTGCTTAGGGGGAGGGCCGAGCAAAGGAAGGGGTGCGCTTGATTTATAACACAAGACAGAACGAGAGAGACAAGAGCTGCAAAATCGTTTGATGTTAATTATCTTGTTTTCATAATCGTGGACAGCCCAAATCGTAATCTAGATTAAAATTTGATTAATCGAGCAGCCCTACCACGTACACACTAGGGGTGTCAACGGTTACCGGTTAACCACAGAGAACGTCTGTGACCGGTTACTCATCTCAGTCAATGGGTTAATTAGCATACAACAGCGTTGCCAATCTGCCGATGTTTTTCCTCCTTCGTGGGAAGCAATGTTAACGTACATAGGCTTGCCGCGGTGGTTGGTGTTACACGGTGGTGGGGCTACACCATAACATACATACATACATAACTTGCTCACCGGCAACACTGTTCATTTTTACGGAGGAAGAAAGAAAAGAAAAAACTCTGCCCGCTTGTGCCAGTTTCAGTGTGCGCCGGTGTCAAATACAAGTGCTCCCTATTTGGGACTGCCTGAGTGTGGCTGTGCTCTCTGGTTATACAAGCGAGTAACATTAGTTATACATGTTGTGAACACAATCCCCCCTCATACACATGTAGGTAAGACCCTTAGCTAAGCCTGGGTGTCTTCTGTTGTCACTGCCACCTCTGTAAATGTGCTTTTACCACAGCTAAAAGTCCGCTAGCATTGATGCTAATACCACAGTCCGCATTGATGCTAAATATAGTTAGCATTGATGCTAGCAGACTTTTAGCTGTGGTAAAAGCAGCTACTTGGCTGCTATCGTCATTGCCTGGCTTAATGCTGCTTGCTGGTAATGTTAATCCCATGTCAGAAAAAGTCTCCAGATTTGTTGCGAACGTTAGTCTCTTTTGAGAAGGATTGCCTCCAGGAGGGTCTGAAAAGTTGTTTCGAGTCAGCTGCAGCCATGAGTGCGTATTCACGTATTGTGAGGCAGCCAGACAGCCTGAGTCAGTGTTGTGAGCGTCCAAGCTAACGTTACACAGCACAGCAGCAGGGGAGGGGCTGACTGACCGTGAGGTAATTAAAAAACAAATAAATAAATAAATAAATAAATAAACAAAATAACCGGTTAGTTACCGGCAATGGGTGTCGGCTAATCGAAAGTCAAATTAACTGAAAACTGACATCCCTAATACACACCTACATTGCAACATCTAGTGGGGCTGAGTGTGAGATCAACACAAGCCTAGTGGTTCTCTACTGGTAGCATACAAAACGTGCCCTGTGTTACTGCCAAACCAGAGATATCATTGAGTTTTGTCTTTGTAGACAGGTTTTTTGAAAACAGAACACCTCAGAATCGCTGAGATAGTACCGTACTTGCAAATCTAGAACTTTTGAAATGGTGTCTTCTCAGCGACTGTTTATTCTCAAGGTAAACAAACCAAACCCCTCCTCTGGCCTCACTGCTTTTCCATTTTTAATGCTAGTCAGTAGCAGTATACTCAGCTTACGAGGCCCTCTGTTCCTTTCTCCCATACTCACTGCCTGTCTGTGTCTGTTACGTATCACTTCTGGCAGTAACCTGAAGAGCCTGTGTGTGTTACCTGGCTACCAAAATGAATGGATCAAACACAAACGTCATGTATAGGTGCCAAAATATCCATCCATAAAGCCACACGTCCTGGCACACCACTAAGAGAACATGTCTCGATAATTAAAGTGCTTTGATGTCGGGGTCCATTAATCACACAACTGTTATAAGATACTACCAAAAGCATATGAATGGTGAATTGAGAGTGGAAAAGCATTCTCCTGACACACACCATATAATGCAATAGTTTAGTGTTCACTAATGCAATGGTGTGTCAGGAGAACGGTTGACGATAACCTGTGTTCCTCCCTGCAGCAACGTAGCAGAAACTTGACCGAACTTGCTTGCTTTGAATCAGCAAGCCCCATTTGGAGTACAAACACCTGAGGAATGCGCCAGTCCACCTATAACAAGAAAATATGTGTATCCTTGCCCAAACCCAACAACACTAACTTCATAGTAAATGTGATTTAGTTCCAAAGAAATGTTAATAATGTGCCATTTCCAGAGCCTCCAGTAAAATATTAGAATCCAATGAACAGCAATAAAATGTCAGTGTAATGCAATTTTGCTGCTGAATTATGGAGAGCAGAACGTTAAGAAATGCTGATTCACTCGCTCCGAGTTAGAAGTTGTTCAGAGAAGCCATGGCCGGCTATTGTTCAGTGGTTTTCTGTCAGGCGCTTGCTTCCCAATGGCATCGTATTCATACTACTTGCCCTGGTAACCCACATCCCATGTGTGTGCATGTCAACATCTCACAAAGCTAGCCTCCTAAGGGGTTGATGGAAAAGTTTTTCAACAACAGTCTGTATTGACAAGGAAAACAGTGTCCACCCCCCTCCCCCATATAAGTAAGGCCATTATTTTGCACATGGATGGCCTCGAAATCCAAGCTCAGGACTATAACATCACAGGACTTACAGGCAAGAGTTGCCAGAAAGCAACAAAGTGACAAACCTCAAGTGCAACGATGTGCAGGAAGTAGAGAGCCAAAGAAGACATCGGTGGTGTAGTGCACCATTCATCACTTATTTCAAAGATAGTTTTGTTCAAGTCAAAATCCTTTTGACAAAATCCAACAATTTTGTGCCTAATGGCAGTCATAGAACCTTAGTGAGGTTGGAATGTTTTTTGGTGGTCGTCCAGTAGTAGGCTAGCCACACACAAAAACTACTGCTATTGCTAATGCTAAATGAATGGGAGTCATGGGGCAACCACAGTATCAGCATTTAACATCAAACAAGTTGATGTCATTGATGTTGTAATTTCACAGACAATTGCATAACACTCAAGGTTATTTAGCTTGTGTGACTACTACCAGGAAACCAAATGGTATTATACTTTTGTTGTTGTCACTGCACACATCAAGTTTGTCATGTCAGAGGAGAATTTTGGCTTATCAATACAAGTGGGAAACCAAAGTTTTCCATCAGCTCTTCAGTTAACTGGGGAAATGTTGACATGCTGGTGTATACGAAAATAACACAATTAACGTCAAGCAGCCTCAAATGCCAGAACACGAACTTTTTAGGACTTTGATGGGTCACATAATTTCGGTCTAAGCCCCTAAGGGCATGGGCCTATTTTCACTGCATTACACTGGACTAGAGGTAGTACTAATGTGCCATTGTTGCAAAGTGTTACAATACAAAGGTCCACAGACAGACTCACAAAGAGACACAACGGAGCTACAATGTAACGTTTGATTTCATAGTTTCAGTTTAGTTGTCTACAGAGCAGAAAACGTATTCAAACAAACCGAATTAAAGGCAGTTTAACGTCATATTGTTGAAAGGTCTGGCCATTGAATTTATTAAGGGAATATGGTAGCTAACTCAAAACTGGACCACCAACACCGACTATGATTTTCTTTTTTGTATCAAGTAAAAAAATTGTCATTAGTTTGGTTTCGAACGCAGGCATATTTCTCCATATCCTACCGCTGTGTCACAGCAAAGTTCATCGATCGCTTCTCTCTGTCGGGCTTACCGAGCAGCAGCAGCTTGACCTCCCTGGCTGCCTTCTCCCCGTCGTCCCGCAGATTCCTGTCGATCATTTTACTGCGCTCCACCGCCGCCTTGTCCTCTGTGCTTAGCGTGCATCCCATCTTCCACCGTGTCCTTCACACCCAGATGGTGTACAAAATATATAAAATAGCCTATATACAATGCCCACATTCAAGGGTTAAAACTGTCTTCACCCCGCACACACGCCCTTTTTTATGACAGGCAATGGAACGTTTCAGGGTAGAAAAAGAAGGAAGCGATTCAGATAGAAAGATGTGGCGTTTCCTTTATCGCCTGAAAAATGTTTAGTGTCAAATTCAATGTCCTCGTTGCACCGGAGCGATATTTCGATAGCAACTAGCAAAACAGTTCCTTGGCGATGTCTCTTCCACACGTTCGCCTCCATTCGCTGCAGCGGCGACTTGTATTGTGAGCTGCTGCTCCCACAGACTACTGCTGCTGCAAAAAACCCTAGCTTCACTTCCTGTTAACACAATAAAAGCTCATATTTGACTTAATTGATCGAGGACTTTTATTTTGACATAACATAATCTACCAGGTTCAGATCCAGATGTGCCATAGTAAATAGCACGACGATGCAGCTAAACTGATAATGGATATAGGGATTTATTTATGTCCACATAAATACAGAGTACAAAAGGACATACACATACACCACACACACACACACACACACACACACACACACACACACACACACACACACACACACACACACACACACACACACACACACACACACACACACACACACACACACACACACACACACACACACACACACAGAGGGAGCCCAGAGGCTACATGGAATTGCAACATGTCAAAAGACAATGGGGAAGGTACAATATTTACCCTATATGCTTTTTTGAGACTAGAAATTTCCTTTTGATTAGCCATGCCGGGAGGTCATGGCATTTTATATTGGCATTTATTTTATATTGGCATTTATTTATTTATTTATTTATTTATTTATTTATTTATTTATTTATTTATTTATTTATTTATTTATTTATTTATTTATTTATTTATTTATAGCCTAGTTGTTGATATGCCTATACTGTCTGTAGGTGCTGACATCACAACAAGGCCCTAAAAGTCTCTAGCCAGACCCTTCTGTTTCCTTGGTGGTGGAACGAGTTACCAAACTCCTCGCAGAGTCCCTCAATCAGCAAGAAAAGGCTAAAGACCCACCTCTTTAATGGACTGTGTAAACAATAAAATAAAATAAATTAAATTGCGTATGCACTCTATGCACTGCCTCATAGCACCTATGTCCTTGTGGACCATAATAGAACATCTTTATGGTACTCACCGCCCCTCCCCTCCCCTCCATCAGGGAAACCTGGCCCTGTTGTGTGCTACCCTCCCCCCCCCCTTTTTTAGGTAGGCATAAAGGTGCACAGAACTTTTAGAGTAATTATGTTTTTTTGTTTTTTTTTGTGGTATTTTGTATGCTGTGATCTATTCACTTTTTTATATATTGTCTTGTTTTCGCTGTACTGACCTTAACAAAGTGAATTTCCCTTGTGGACAATAAAGTACAACTTGACTATCCTGACTAGAACCTTGCATGTGTTAAAAACTCACATGTACCTCACTTCGGACACAGCGTCAGTGCCAAATGGGAAATTATAAATTGTAATTGTACAAGCAGCATGGTTTGAACAAAATGTATTGATTGTAAAACAACAAGAAAGATAAGATAACACAATAAGCTAACAAGATAAGAACACATTGATAGTGTGGATTGCTCAATCCATGGGACTCCTACCCCTGACATTCTGTAGGTTGGTGGTGTAAACTGCTGATCCACTCTTATCACCTTTCCATAACCCCCCCCCCCCCCCCCCCCATGTGGCTTTGTAACGTTTGTTTAGAGTATGTAAATTAGTGGTGGCAACCTTCCATTCGGATCCTCCTACACTGGCTGGAGATTTCCCTCTTTATCATCCAGGACCTGTACAGGTGCGGTGGGGAGAGACCAAGCTGGGTGCATTTAGCCTGGGTAAACCCAGCCCCCACGTGACCTGCTCTCAGACCTGCTCTCAGTCACTACGTGACTAGTGAGCAGGGTCTGTCTGAGAGCAGGTCACTGGGGGCTGGGTTTACCCAGGCTAGGGTGCATTCCCATAGGCAAATAAGTGTGTTTAATTTAGCATAGAAAACACCATAGATACAGATGATTATGCATGAGCTTAGAACAGTTTTCATACCGTGCACATGCATTATGTTCATTTTGGGTGATCGAGTGGTTTGTTGTAACACATTTATATCTAGGTGGCGGTGCAGGGATGTATCAGCTGGCTCACAGTATTTGGCAGGAGTCACTGACTGGGGGGATGCGTTATAAAGAGGGTGTTTAACATTTTAGTAAAATTGACATATGGCTGCCTATATATGCACAAGATTTCCTTCGCTGAGTCATATGACCAAAAAAAAAGTTTACAAAAATACATTTAAATTCCTTATTAAAAGATCTGATCTACTCATAGTACCCTGCATGTCCTGTGGAAGGAGGGTAGGGACTTGCACTGATACTCTTGCAGTTTTTTTTTACATCTATATTTTCACTACTCTTTTACTTGTGCTCCTCACCAGTAGTGCACTGCTACTCCACAAATGGTCAAATGAATGATATGCCAACTAGGTCCTCAGTAGGGAATATGTTGCCATAACAAGAAAGAAGTGCAGGCAGACTAGACATTTAGTGGGCCTTGCCTTTCCAAGACAACAACCTATTCAAAATCTTAAAAGGTTTCCAAGACAACAACCTATTCAAAATCTTTAGCATAGTGTAATTGTCCATAAGCACAATCATTTTTAGACAGATGACAGAATCACAAATTCTGTTTTGGGAATAACTGAGTCCCATGAATAATGTATTGGTTATTGGTTGATCCTATAATGGCAACCAGGAAACGCATCATGAGTTTTCACTGAAAGACATTAGCACATTTAGCAGCGGGCAGAGGAACAGAAAGTCCAGCCTGTGCCACACACACACACACACACACACACACACACACACACACACACACACACACACACACACACGCACACACACAGGAACAGAAAGTCCAGCCTGTGCCCACACACACACACACACACACACACACACACACACACACACACACACACACACACACACACACACACACGCACACACACGCACACACACACACACACACACACACACACACACACAGTGGAATCCAATTCAGTTGTTGCAGTTGCACTTCCAAGAACAAGATGAAGTCAGTCAGGTGTGACACTACTGTTTTGTCCAGAATCTGCTTTAACCCCTTGTACCGTGTTGGTACATTTTGGGCTAGTGCAGTGTAATTTTCTGTGTTCGCATTGTTAGAAATGTGATATAAATGGTCAAATGGCCATGAATTTTGAAATTGGGTGGGGGATTGGGGCATATATCAAGGATTTTCACACTTCAGTGCCTCAGCTCATTTTTGGCCCCGGGAATCAAAAATGTTTACTGCATCTTTGTTATTATCCAGAAATGAATAGATAATTCCCCATTGAAAACCACTATAAAGTGCAAAAAAGTGCTATTTTTGAGCTCCAAGACACTTTTTACAAAAAAGCATTTTTTTTATGACTTCCTCCAGATATTTTGGACATAAGGCTTCAAAATTATGGTTTTTAATATTTTTCAGCAGATTGCAACATTTTCTCATGTATGGCATGCATCTATTGCAATCAATTTAGCTGGTTTCTGTTTGTGCTGCATTATGGACCACTACAGCCCAATGGAATAAATAATTTCAGCTAAAATGGTGTTCATATGGATGTGTGTGTGTGTGTGTGTGTGTGTGTGTGTGTGTGTGTGTGTGTGTGTGTGTGTGTGTGTGTGTGTGTGTGTGTGTGTGTGTGTGTGTGTGTGTGTGTGTGTGTACACACACACACATCCATATGAACACCATTTTAGGGATGGGGTTTTGGGGGGAGGGGGGGACAAAAAAAACGTGCCTATATCGAAGTCAGCTCAAGTTGTGTGTGTGTGTGTGTGTGTGTGTGTGTGTGTGTGTGTGCGCACACACACACACACACACAACTTGAGCTGACTTCGATATAGGCACGTTTTTTTTGTCCCCCCCCCCCCTCCCCCAAAGCCCCATCCCGTGTGTGTGTGTGTGTGTGTGTGTGTGTGTGTGTGTACACACACACACACACTGACACACACACACACACACACACACACACACACACACACACACACACACAACTTGAGCTGACTTTGATATAGGCCAGTTTTTTTGTCCCCCCACCCCCCCACCAAAGCCCCATCCCGATGTGTCCTGATCATGCACATACTAGCACTAGATGAAAAGTGGTATTTTCGTCAGTAAACGCCGTTGTAAATGGCTGTGGAAGTTCAGATTAACAACTATTTGTGGTGATCTCCGGATAACACAGGAAACTCTGAAGGATTGACGGGGATGGCTGTTTTACACAGCCCCCGCAGCCTCCCCCTGGCTTGGGGCCTTTCACATGTAAATAAGAATGAGGTGAGCTACAGAAATGCAAATCAGGGCGAGGGGCATGATGCTCGTGAGTGTGGCGGGGGGGGGACCTCTGCTATTGTTTACAGACAGCTTTTAAATCACAGCCTTACAGACAGCCTTTAAATCATGGGGTACAAAGTTTACAGCAATATCTCTATCTAACAAAAATTACCAAAATGCACAAAAATATCTGATTATCTCTGAAGAATATTACATTTGAAAAATTCCACGTTTTGCTTTGTTTTATTTGTCAGGGTAAACAGAAATCTGCAGATGAGGCGATTTGTTTTTACAAAATATAATCAAAATACAAACAAAACATATCAAAAACATATTTTTGCTAATAATATAATATATTCTGGGCTGTAACTGCTTTGCCTTTGCCCTTTGGTTTGAGGTCTGCAACACAATACACTGAACATAAGTCCTTGGAAACCAAAACATGTGTTTAAGTGTGTCACACCCCAGGAAATTGAGTTATTAACCACCCAGTAAAAATTTAAACTGAATTGAATGTCTCCAAGTGTATAAAATTAGGAGCTGAACATTTGTTCTCAATGCAGTTCAGCTTTTCTTTAATGGATTTGGCTTCACGCCTCCGATCGGCTTCTCTGTACACAGGCTGAGCAGCCAGGCAGATGCTCCTCCCCCCCTCCCCCCACACACCTACACAGTAAAACTGTCAGTGTTATTTTTTCTGTGTTAGTGTAAGTCGTCAGTGTTATTTTTTCTGTGTTAGTGTAAGTCGTCAGTGTTATTTTTTCTGTGTTAGTGTAAGTCAACAGCATTCAGTGTAATTTTAACACTTAATTTATCATAACTAACACCACAAGTGTCCATTGCTTAAAGTGTTGTGGTGGATTTGGGGTGTTTACAAATTCCAACACTCTAGGTGAGCACTTGAACACACCTCCACTTCTCCAGAAACGTTTCACGTCGCCATTTTCTCCTCCTGTTTGGTAAGTTTTGCAATCAAATTTAACGTTTTAAGTTGGTAGGTCGGTTAGATTAGCATAAGTAATATCAGTGAATGTGGTCAGAGTTGAGTTTGCATGCGAATATTTGTCATCAAATCCAATTGTAAAACGTATTTGTCGAAGTGGCCGACTGCTACCATGAGGCCAGTCTGTTTAACCACACTCATGGAGAAAGGAGCTAATGCTAACGCTAGTAATATCTGCTACAGGTTTTAATACAAGTTCTTCTTTGTTTTCGTTTGCAACTGCTAAAGCCTATAACGTTATCTTGGTGGACAACGAGCGGGACATGCAGTGGAGGAGCGAGCGAGGGAAGAAAGGGAAGAAAGGTAACGTGGTATTATGGCGGACTGTTAGCAATTGTAGCTAGTAAACGTTAGCTCAGACGGCATGTAGCCTCAGCAAACCACTTATTGTGATCATATCCCCGCATTCACAGCACTCCCAGTGCTGGCGTAATCCATATAAACCCCCTTCTTGCTTCACCCGAAATGAAATGTCCAGGATTTGTGTTAGTTGGTGGCTCAAAATTAAGCTTTAGGTTTAGTAATAGCTTCGATAGCCAAAGCTTACACTGGCAGCATTGAGGCTAGCTGTGCATTGATTCTGCTTTGTTTCATAAAGCATGGTGTGGCCCTGAGATTAAAACAGTCTCATAGACCAGTTCCACAGTGGCCATGGCTCTGACTACAAACAGTGGCAGCAGCAGGGAGCCATAGCGCTAGTTTTTGAGCCACGTTTGCCATGTTTAAAGGAACAGCTCACCCTAAAATCCAAAATACCCTTTGTTCCAACCCGCAGATGCTGTGATGCTTTCCGCACATGAAAGATTACTCAACTGATTTCTGAAATGACTGCCCGCAATATGCTGCCGCTGTGTTTTGTTTTCATCACCATGAGTTTGCTGAACAGGTAAATAAATAAATATTAAATAATTTAGATAGAAGTAGCCTAGATGTTGGTTTTAACTTGAATGATTTACAGTTGCACACATTGTGTGTGTGTGTGCCTGTAATCACGAGCACACACTAAACGCACACTTGTCCACATGATCACGTGTTTTACTGCCATTTTATTCAACTGCAAAATAAATCTTTTTTCAGATTCAATTAGATACCAAATACTAAGAAAAATGGTGCAAATCATAACAATTCAGCGCAAATAATGGCTTTCACGTCTGTGTAAAAGTGATTTGTGAAACTACGTCTGTAATGCTGGATAAAAAAAATCCTGAATACAAATGTTTTTTTTCTCTCTCATTGTAAAGTTAGTAGCTGGGCAAAAAAAAATCAAAAATATTTAAAATCCAATGCAAAGGTTTGGCAAAGTACAGCACAGCATAGCTTTGACTGATTTTGTCTGTTTATAGCTGTGGACAGTGTTTTGACTGATTTTGTCTGTTTGTAGCTCTGGACAGTGTTTTGAAGACAATGACTATCATCGGAGTCATCCTCTCCTTCCGCTCCTTGGCTCAGGAGGATCTGAGAGACGTAAGACACACACACACACACACACACACACACACACACACACACACACACACACACACACACACACACACCCTCACAAATATAGACATGCAAGGACTGTTAGAACACACAGGCACAGTTGAAAGGTAAAACGTCAAAAAATGTATCTGTGCCAATCAGAAAATGAACCTGTCCCTGTTCCTAAAAAGTCTGTTTTGTCTCTTGTCTCTAGGTTTTGTCTTGTCATATTCCATTCCTGGTCAGTTCAGTGGAGGATTTCAAGGACCACATCCCGCGAGAGACAGACATGAAGGTAACACACGCTGAAAAGACACAAACCCTGGAAACACACTGGACACAAATAGTGGAAACAGTCCAAATTGCGTTCAAACCTGTTGTCTCTGTGTAATTTGCTTTCTCTCTCCTCTGTGTGTGTGTGTGTGTGTGTGTGTGTGTGTGTGTGTGTGTGTGTGTGTGTGTGTGTGTGTGTGTGTGTGTAGGTGGCAATGAATGTCTATGAGCTGTCATTGGCAGCAGGTTTACCCTGCGAGATCGACCCTGCACTGTTGGTGGCGCTGTCTTCACAAAAGAGTGGTAAGATAAACACAGACACACACACACACACCCTCACAAATATAGACATGCAGACACACAAATAATGCATGCAAGGACTGTTAGAACACACAGGCACAGTTGAAAGGTAAAACATCAAAAAATGTATCTGTGCCAATCAGAAAATGAACCTGTCCCTGTTCCTAAAAAGTCTGTTTTGTCTCTTGTCTCTAGGTTTTGTCTTGTCATATTCCATTCCTGGTCAGTTCAGTGGAGGATTTTAAGGACCACATCCCGCGAGAGACAGACATGAAGGTAACACACGCTGAAAAGACACAAACCCTGGAAACACACTGGACACAAATAGTGGAAACAGTCCAAATTGCGTTCAAACCTGTTGTCTCTGTGTAATTTGCTTTCTCTCTCCTCTGTGTGTGTGTGTGTGTGTGTGTGTGTAGGTGGCAATGAATGTCTATGAGCTGTCATTGGCAGCAGGTTTACCCTGCGAGATCGACCCTGCACTGTTGGTGGCGCTGTCTTCACAAAAGAGTGGTAAGATAAACACAGACACACACAACGAACACACACAAGTGTGTGTGCGGGGGGGGGGGGGGGGTTTGGGGCAGCAGAGACACAAAGAAGTTATATTATGTTCTAATAATTTCCATCCATTTAATTATCTCCACTATAGGCATCTCCACTCAGCAGGGGACCCCAGCAAGGTGGCGAGGAGGCTGCTGCTTCTGCTGATAAAGATGACCGTGACGGGCCAGACGAAGAGGACAACACAGCTTCCACTTCCTCGGCTGAATCCATTCAACCTCAACCAAAACGGAAGAAAAGTTCTGTGCTGGACTTTTTTGGGGATGGCTATGGAGAGCATGCCATCCCCATTAAGATCGTGACAAGCTGGAGCGGTACTGGCTGGAAGCCTGCATCCCAGCAGACGAGGAGGATCCACTTGTGTGGTGGTGCGAGAAGGAGCGATCCTTCCCAAAGCTATCTCATCTTGCACGTCGCTATCGGTGTGTGCCTGCAACATCTGTGCCAGCGGAGAGTCTTTTCAGCTGCTGGACTCATAATTAACAGGCTGAGGCCTGACACCAGAACATGTTGACATGTTGATTGCACTGAACAAAAATTCCTCTTTTCACTGATGCAGCAATTTCATTGTTAATGTAGCCTTCCTAGTAGTGTTTCTGATGGCGATTTATTTAATAATATTTTCTGTTCTCTGGAATATGTGCAATGTTCATAATGCACTGGGAAAAGTGCCACCTGCATTTCAGAGCACTTTTTTTTAAGTTATTGATGGTGGATTATTTATTTTTATTTGCTGTTATTAATGTGTGCAATGTTCATATAATGCACTGGGCAAACAAGGATTTTTTCAAAATGTCTATGGGTGAAAATTAATGGGGAATTCTCTAAAAGTATGTTAAATAAGCATTTACATTTTGCAATAACTGCTAATCCTGTTTACATTGGTTAATGCTGCCTGCACATACTAAAACCATGCTGATACCCAAATCTTTTTCTTCTTGTAATATTTCAGTCTCCTCTCCTTTGATGCTTTTTATCTTATATCTTAATTGTTTATCCACCCGGCCACATGTACATGTGTATTTTGATTTGCATTTGATTTAATAAAACTTTACTATTCACGATGTTCCTCGCAAATGTTCTTCCCCATTCAATAAATAAATATTGATGGCATTCATTGAAAGTGTAACAATAACGTGAATTTAAGCACACAGCATTGATTTATTATTATTATTAGGGAGGGGTTTAGCCAAGCATGACCAAGTGATATTTCTCTGTGGCTCCATCCAATGAATGGACAAGCTAGCGGGTTAGTGACAGCTCTATCCACCAGTCACAAGCCATCTTGTATTGTAAGAGTGAGCTGCTCTCATCCAATGAATGAATTCGTTTTTCGTTAGAGGGCTGAGCTTGCTGCTATTCACATTCTAATTAGGCGCACTGCAAGGTGTGAAACATCTATTGTCGCGGCTGAAAGTCCCCCCCCGCCCCCGCCCCCCCGTGCCGACACCCGCGGATGCGTTTTCGGCGATCAGCGGACAAAACAAACGCAACACCACAGGTTTTGTACTGCCGTGAACTGCCAGGAATTAGAGAGGTATGTGGCCGTATGTGGCGATCTAAGGGGACGGAAACCTGGCTTTTCGTGCAGTGTAGGCTAGACAGAGTCTGTTTATGACCTGCATAATCAGAATGACAGAATGCACCCTTGGCCGGTCAAGGAAATGGTCAATTACTAAAAACTGGCATTGAAAGGGTTGAAATTCTGAAAAGTAATGAACATTGAGACATGAGATTGAGCAAACATGAGATTGAGCAAAAAAGGAAAAAAAGATTCTCCCCCTATTTTTGTTGTTGGCCAAAAATGGTTAGTACTTGCCCAGAAGGACTCACTCTAATTGACCAAAAATGCTCAATTAGATGGTCTAAAAAATTATACAGTGCATTTTTTTTTAATTGTCACTGAATAAAAAGTAAGAATGGAACAAAATAAATATTGGTAATAATCTTTTACATAGACCCCACTGTGATAATCCCACCCAAAAACATTCCCTTTGGATTATATTTTCTGCAGAGATTGTGGAAATCTGAAAAAGCAGCAAGTGAAACTGTTTATAGTCAAGACAAACTGGCTTATAGAGGGTTACATTTCTGAAAATGAATAAATATTTTTGGTATGTATAGCTTCATCTGAAGGTAAAATGTTTGGGGGAAAAAAGAAAAGAAAAAAAAGATTTTTTTTTACCTTTCTTATCATTAGAAAAATAATTGACCAAAACTGGACAATGGGAGGGGCATAAGATTGAGGGGTAAGTATTAGTTAACAGTGTATAAGGGTTTTAAAACAGCCAGACTGAGGCTGAGATGAGAGACATTCCAACCGTTTTCTTACTTGCAACATGAGGTGAAGGAATAATGGTTGTGCTGCCCTCGAGTGGTAAAAAAAAAAAAGTAGGCTGACAGTGTCACAGAGGAGGGGGTGGCAGTTTGGGGCTGGGCCACAGGCACAGCACTATATTGCCCTGTGGTCTAATATTACATTAACATTTTAAAGTCCATAATGCCTGGAGGCGTGCCTAGAACAGCTCAGCCATCACAAGGACATCCAGTCTTGTTTTGCACACTGGCAAACCCAAATGAAGCTAACTGCACGTTGTGCCGGTCTGTGCAATTATTATTTCAAGGAAGGGATAGAGTGCAGAAAGGATAGAGTTGGGGGAAATTAGGTTTGAACAATATCCCTCAACTGGGAATGGTGTAGGCCCTACAACACATAGGCCTATTGACACTGACACAGAGGACTTTGACATCTGTCAGACGTCACATATACAACCCCCAATAAAGTGCTAGCACTCAAATCTGATTTGAATCTGATTTACAGTATGTTGCCGGGATGTATCAAGATAAGCCTGATTATCCCAGAGGGAAAAAAACATCTCCACAAGGCAGAGAGCAATTAACTTTATGACCCCCCTGCCCCCTGCAGCACACTGTGACCCAGCATGGCTGTTATCAACTCTCAGAATAGTGCTTACTGATTGATACCTATGGGGGCACAGCGCCATCTCTCCTCTGAACCTTCAACCTTTTCCAGCTATATAAGGAGTCCCTCGGGCAGGTTTCAAAGGTGTGTGCACCTTCTTTACCTGGCCTTGTCTGGTCCGGCATCTCCTCTGACGGTACTGCTGCCTGCCTGTGCTGCTGCCAGAAGGAGAACAGACCACGGGAGGGACGGAGGGAAAGGCACACCGCCATGGGCTGCTGTGACATAAAATGTGGGCTGATCGCCGGAATGGTGGTGGGGGCGGTGGCAGCCATCCTGGGAGGCATCCTCATCCCAGTGGGGGACGCCATCATTAAGGCGACAATGGATAAGGTATGTGATGTGCTCACCCTGGGTCAGTACAGAGGAGTGGCAGTGTGTGTGTGTGTGTGTGTGTGTGTGTGTGTGTGTGCACGCGCATGCGTGAGTGTGTGTGTGTGTGTGTGTGTGTGTGCACACGCGCATGCGTGAGTGTGTGTGTTTGTGTGTGTGTGTGTAAATGGAAGGAGAGGCTCCAGAAAGCAGCATCTGTGATTTTCAAGGATACTTACAGCAAGGCTACAAAACACAGTAGTGAAAAATTTGAATGGTTAAGTGCGTGTGTGTGTGGGGGCGGGTACATTATAGGACATAATTATAGGGTAAAAGGGCCAAATTCAACTCAGCTTCTATCAGCAGGTATACACTGAATGTCGATAATATATGTACAGTATGTTTTTTTCTTTCTTTTCCTTTCTTTTGTTTTCCTGTGTCTAAGCCTGTTTGTTTGTCCTGTTTGTGTGTTGTTCAAAAAAGTTGAAAATACACACACACACACACACACACACACACACACACACACACACACACACACACACACACACACACACACACACACACACACAGACACACACACACACACACACACACACACACACACACACACACACACACACACACACACACACACACACACACACACACACACACACACACACACACACACACACACACACTTCTATCAGCAGTGGGGCTGCTGGCCTGCTGGCAATTTTGAAGTGTGTTTAAAAATAGATTGTCTGTGTGTCTGTGGGGTGCAGGAAGCTGTCATCGAGAACGGAACGATAGCTTACGACAACTGGGCGGGTGTTCCGCCAAACGTGTATAGGCAGTTCTGGCTCTTTGATGTGCAAAACCCTCTGGACGTTGTGTCGCATGGTGCCAAACCAGTGTTAGTGGAGAGAGGTCCTTACACCTACAGGTAAGGTTGATGCATTACTCTCGCTTCACACGTTTTCTAAATTTGATTTGAACACTAATAATGAGGAACCAAATGAGGAAGTGGACAACATTTACCTACCACACACATGTTGTCCACTTCCTCATGTGGCAGCTGTAAAACCAATCATTTTCAAGTCATTTGGTTCATCCATTCTAATTTCATATCATCTAAGGAAAGTGTGTCACTCTCGCTCCTCCTCTTTCAGGACAAGGTTCCTACCCAGAAGTAATATCACCTCCTACCCCAATAACACTGTGTCCTTCCTGCTGCCCAATGGTGCCATCTTTGAGCGGTCCATGTCAGTGGGACCAGAAGAAGACAATATCACCTCCCTGAACCTGGCTGTGGCTGTGAGTGTCACCCCACTGTGTGTGGTGTGGTGATGGCTCATCTTCTATACCTGGCTGAGTGGGTGCTAGTTCACTCCACTGCTTAACTGTGTACTGTTAATAGTTACCTTTTGTCAGCCAAGTCAAGCTGAGCTGCATTGTAGTAGACAGCTTGGGCCTGCAACCATTCACCATTATAGCAGTGATTCTCAAACTTGTTTGGCTTCAGTACCTCTTTTCCCTGATTTCTGAGTCTAAGTACCCCCTTTACACGACTACAACATTTTACTTAGAAAAGTGCAAGAGGAACTTGCAAGTTGAAGTGAGAGAGAAAAAAGCGTGAGATAAGAATTAGCTGTGTCAGAATAATTCAGCTTGAATTGGCAAAAATACAAAGCAACAACAGCCGGCCATATTATGTTTCAACCATAGACTGTAAAAAGGTTTCAACATAACAAGGTTGATGGTGACTGGTGGTGTAACAACACTAGATGCTGGTGATAAGATTGACATAAAGGCAGTTAAAGTCTAGTCATTGGAAATAATTGCAGTTTGTTTATGGATACAGTGTACGCTCTTCAGAAATGGATAAGGCTCAAATGGCAAGACGTAATTGCATCACAAGCCTCTCTCTATTTCCCAGTAATTATGGAATATATTTTCAGTCATAAAAGAGGATTCATTTTTTTGCCATTCCCTGATACCACAGCAGTAGTAATTGTGTGCGCAGTGGTTTTACAATGTATCATTACACTACAATAATGTTGCCTTTTTTATTTGACATCGCCAATAATAAAGTGATTATAATTTGATGACTTTCAATGTCTTCCAACATAAAAGATCCACGTTTCTGGTCTTCTCAGGGTGCATATTCGCTGCTTCCCGGATGGATGCTGGAAGCAGCGATCAGGATAACCAAGTCCTCCTTGTTCCAGCACCGCACAGTCAAAGAACTCCTGTGGGGTTACCCAGACCCCATACTGAAAGGAACTGTGGGCCTTTTTGTACCTGTAAGCTATTATTATACTTCCATAATACACCATAGAAGAAGATGTGCACAATTACATTGTAATCACTTGCCATACATACATACAGTACATACCTGTGTGTTTTCTCTAGTACAATGGTACCTTTGATGGCCTCTACAATGTCTACACTGGAAAGGACGACATCTCAAATGTGGGAATTATTGACAGGTGGCAGGGAAAGAGGTGAGTCTCATTATAATGAGTCAATCAGGTTGTATAGATTTCGACCAGTGAGGATCCAGGAAGAGTTAATTTAGGCAAATGAGGTGAAATGAGCCAAGTGATAAAAGGTTGTCTGACAGGTCTACTTTGGTCCAACAGGAATGTGACTTTCTGGAACAACCCATACTGTAACATGATCAACGGAACAGGTGCGGATTCATGCAGCAATGCCTACTCTTTTTCGAAAACCATTATAACATACGTCTATATCTCTGACTTTACACTCTGACACTACCTTTATTCTCTCTCTCTCCCTCCCCCCCTCTCTCAGATGCGACATTCTTCCCTCCCTTTGTGGACAAGAAGAAGCCTCTCCGTTTCTTCGTTTCAGACATCTGCAGGTGATGAAGCGTTTCATTCTGTGGGAGTAATGTGATTTGATGTGTAATTATGGCTCTATTACCTGAGCGTTGTGAACGTTGTTTTGGTAATAGTGAAGATAATTCCCATGTACAGCCAGTGCTAACAATCAGGTGCTGGTTGGACAGTTGCAGGAACATCATGAGTGAAGATCTATTCCGGTGTCTGTTTTGGTAATGTTAACTTTCTATTGTTGACAAACTTGAGCATTGTAACCCTTTGGACATCTTACTCTCAGTAACCACTAGAGGTCAGAGCTGGCCAATAACAAAGCCATAGCAATGGACTACCATTCTACTGAAATGAGTCAGTCTGCTCCGATGTATAGAGTATGTATATATTATCTATTAGAAATGTACTAGAGAAGTTTCAAGATTGAAGTTTCAAGATGTTTATTGTCACTCTGGTTGTACAAGTATACTTGTGTGAAATTCTTAGGCCGGGAGGCTCCACAGGACATAAAATCTAGCTAAGACGAGGAGCAAAAAGGGCAACATGTAATAAATATGAAAGATAGCATAAAATGAAACAGAGAACACACAAGAGCAAAAGAGATATACTTTGAAATAGAGTCAGAAAGCAAAAACAATGGAAAAGAAAAACTAGCAAGTGACAGTACACAGGGTGCTACAATGGCAATGAAAGATACACTTACAGTTGTATCTTGTAATTATCAAAATATTGCACTCAGTCAAATATGACTATATTATTAGTATCATATATGCTGTGGGTCAGGAGGTAGAGAGAGTCGTCCACTAATCAGAAGGTCAGTGGGGGGGATCCTTGGGCAATACACTGAACCCCAAATTTCTCCCGATGGCTGTGCCAGCACCCTGTGTGGCAGCTTGATGCCTTCAGTGTATAGGTACATTAGGTTGATTGATACACATCATGCTGGTTGGTGGAAGATTCTTGAACTAACCTCTCTGTTGCACGCTCCTCAGGTCTGTGTCTGAACTAACCTCTCTGTTGCACGCTCCTCAGGTCTGTGTCTGAACTAACCTCTCTGTTGCATGCTCCTCAGGTCTGTGTCTGAACTAACCTCTCTGTTGCACGCTCCTCAGGTCTGTGTCTGAACTAACCTCTCTGTTGCACGCTCCTCAGGTCTGTGTCTGAACTAACCTCTCTGTTGCACGCTCCTCAGGTCTGTGTCTGAACTAACCTCTCTGTTGCACGCTCCTCAGGTCTGTGTCTGAACTAACCTCTCTGTTGCACGCTCCTCAGGTCTGTGTCTGAACTAACCTCTCTGTTGCACGCTCCTCAGGTCTGTGTCTGAACTAACCTCTCTGTTGCACGCTCCTCAGGTCTGTGTCTGAACTAACCTCTCTGTTGCACGCTCCTCAGGTCTGTGTCTGAACTAACCTCTCTGTTGCACGCTCCTCAGGTCTGTGTCTGAACTAACCTCTCTGTTGCATGCTCCTCAGGTCTGTGTCTGAACTAACCTCTCTGTTGCATGCTCCTCAGGTCTGTGTCTGAACTAACCTCTCTGTTGCATGCTCCTCAGGTCTGTGTCTGAACTAACCTCTCTGTTGCACACTCCTCAGGTCTGTGTCTGAACTAACCTCTCTGTTGCACGCTCCTCAGGTCTGTGTCTGAACTAACCTCTCTGTTGCATGCTCCTCAGGTCTGTGTCTGAACTAACCTCTCTGTTGCATGCTCCTCAGGTCTGTGTCTGAACTAACCTCTCTGTTGTATGCTCCTCAGGTCTGTGTCTGAACTAACCTCTCTGTTGCATGCTCCTCAGGTCTGTGTCTGAACTAACCTCTCTGTTGCACACTCCTCAGGTCTGTGTCTGAACTAACCTCTCTGTTGCATGCTCCTCAGGTCTGTGTCTGAACTAACCTCTCTGTTGCATGCTCCTCAGGTTTGTGTCTGAACTACTGTAACCTCTCTGTTGCACGCTCCTCAGGTCTGTGTCGGCCGAATTTAAGGGAACTGCGGATCTGAAGGGGATCGAGGTGTATCGCTACGCCCTGCCCCGCTCCACCCTGGCCTCCCCTAAGGAGAACCCAGACAACCAGTGTTTCTGCACAGACCCAACGGTCTCCAGGGACTGCGCCATGGCCGGAGTCCTGCCTGTCGAGACCTGTCGAGGTCAGTACCTGCAGCTAGAACTTGTTTGCATTTGGTTTGTGCATTTTAAGCCTTCATTGAGGCCATTTACACCTGGCATTAACATGCGTTTTCTGTCATCAGATTGCATTCAGATAGTTTGACCACATTAGCCTGATTTCATTTACACCAGGCACATACGTTTTGGGTGATCAGATTGCAATCTGATCACCCAAAACAGGTGTCCTCTCAATCCGTATACAGTTGCTGTATCCAGATTGAGAGGACACATTGCATTTACACTTGTGTTCAATGTGTACACATGCGTCCCTGACCACCTCCGGAGGTGGTTTGGCCAATCAGATTGCAATACGTCTTCAATGTGTTTTGGGGGCGTTTACACCTGTACTTTCAAGTGGTCAAGCACAATCTGATTGCAATCTGATGACAGAAAACGCATGTTAATGCCAGGTGTAAATGGCCTCATTGTTCCCTTGCTGTCTAAACAGGAGCCCCCATCTTCATCTCTCTGCCCCACTTCCTTCACGGCAGCGCCTACCTGATAGAGGATGTGTTGGGCCTCAGTCCCAGTGAGGAGCACCATGTCACCTACCTGGATGTGGAACCTGTAAGAGTCTATGACCTTTCACCTTTGCAGTATGGAGATATATTTGATGAAATGAATTACAAAAAGTTTCAGTTTTAAACCTGCAATGATATCAGATCATGACCGGTCACACACGTGGGCCAGCTGTGTTGCTGTTTTCCCCTCTTTTCTAAAGCGTGTTGTCTAATTCTGCTCTGGGATGAAGCTCCTTCACGCTCCCTCCCGTAACTCTGCACGTTTTTAGCTGCATCCAGCAGCTCTATAGGTCGGTCTGTCGGGCGGTTGGTCGGGTGGTCCACAAAAGTTCCCCACCCTTGGCACAACTCATACTAGTTAACTTCTGGGGCGGCTTTAGCTCAGGAGGTAGAGCGGGTCGGCCAATGACGCAAGGGTTGGCGGTCGATCCCCGCTCCCTCCCAGCTGCTGTTGCTGTGTCCTTGGGCAAGACACCTAACCCTCCTTGCTCCCGATGGTGTGTAGGCACCCTAAAGCGCTATATAAATGCAGGCCATTTACCATAACTGCTGCGGTTCCGGGTGGCTTATCTGGGTGTCGTGATGTCATGCTGTTTCGTCTTATAGCAGCTTTAATAAGTTTCTTTGGCCCTACTGCATTTTCCTCCATGCGGAAGCTGCCTCGGCTTTCGGCTCCAGCAGTCACCATGCTAACGTGATTTTGTTGGTACTTTTCCATCAGACAACTGGGTTCACTTTGGGGTTTGCCAAGAGACTGCAAGTGAACATGATGTATGGACCATCAAACGTTATCACGTAAGTTGACTTTTCAGAAAGGTTTGAGGTAGAATCATGCACTGAATGCACAAATAACCAACTCTTTCCATCCAGGGTGCTTAAGAAAATAAAGGATTACACCATATTCCCTGTTGCCTGGCTGAATGAGGTAAGATATAAAAAAAAAATTAAGCCCCGCAATAATTTATGGTAATTTAGATTCATCTGGAAAGTGCATGCTACTCATTCTCTCTCTCTCTCTGTCTCTCTCTCTCTCTCTCTCTCTCTTGCTCTCTTTCTCTCTCTCTCTCTCTCTCTTTCTCTCTCTCTCTCTGTCTCGCTCTCTCTCCATCTGTGGAACCAGACGGCAGTTTTGGATGAAGCCACAGCAGAAATGTTTAAGAAGGAGCTCATCGGTCGTATAGAGATGCTGGAGACGGCACAGTACACACTGATCGGTGTGGGTGTGATCGTCTTCGTGCTCAGTGCTATCTCCTTGTGTTGTGTGAAGAAAAACCAAAGCAAGACTGTGTGAGTGACTCAAGCCGAGTTGCGAGCACACTGGCCTCGCCCTGCTATCCGACCTCTGACCTTTTGATATTGACTTGCACTTTTTGTAACGTCAGTGTTATTTATGTTTCTTTCTTTCTTTGATACCAAGTGTGGGGAGGAATATTCTGATTTTTAAAGTTCGAGAGCTGAATTCCTTTGGCAATTATTATTTCAATTATTGCAATGTAACATTAAAAAGTCCCATATTATGAAAAGTTTTTCCTGGCCCATACATGTATACGTTAGTCAATCCTCAACCTAACAACAACCCACAGAATGTGAAAGGTGAGTGCCTCTGCATGCATTGTTGCCTGAGCCTTCTTCCTGCTTCTACAAGCTGTTTTGATTTAGCTCAGGTTGTAATTTGCATATTTGCGATTTGATTTTCTTCTACAAGGTGCAATGTTAGTTCTTGAGTTTCTCTACAATTGCACCATCCCCCCTCACCCAGCTGATCAGGCAGCCAATCAGAGCAGTGCCTCATTATCATAGCATCCCCGCCCACTCAGAACAGTGCACAGTTAATGAGGGGAGAAACAGAGGATTGAGATGCCACAGACCCCAGGATAGAGAGGATAGAGACCCCTCAGAGCCTGTTTTTTGGGGGAACAGAATTCATAATCATAACCTTATTTTAAAGACCACTGAGAAATGTTTTAAACAGCTACAAAGAGGATAATATCAGACCTTTAAATCTTAATCAGGGACTTCGAGAGCAGGCGGTGACTCCTCTGAACTGTAAGGTGATCAATCTCCACACAGAGAAATGGGTTTTATGCTACATCCTGTGAAAGAAATGTACGTCGACATGATAGCTCAACTTGAATCGCACAACTGAAATATTAATATCCTGTGCTGAAGTGGCGCTGCTTCCTTCAGAATGAATAAAAGGTGAAAAGGAGATTCTCATTGGGTGCCATATACTCCTGTTGGTCTCAAAGGATTGTTGCAGTCTAAGGCTGGCTGAAACAAACCTCTCTATTGTGCATGTTAAAGAAAAACGATTTGGTTTCCCTTTCACCTTGAGCGGCCCATAAATCAAAAAGTGAAGTGCCGGGCGTGATTATGCTGTGGTTATGTGTGGTGCTTTGGGTCTGTTTGGTTAGAAAGCAGTATTTCTTCCCAGCAGGAGCTCTCTCTCTCTAGTTCGATGGGTTTTAAATGACGCTCTGCAGCCTCTTGGCTTGCTTTGATTCCACATCTGAGTCTGGAGCGTACAAGTATCACATATAAGGAAGTGTTTCATTGAGACAACGCTTACTCGTCTCTCTGGGATTGGGCTATTTGCAAGCCTTGGCTTCCCAGGTTCTGTAGGCCGTACATTTCCCTTTGAATGTATGGGGTTGGATGGCAAAAACCCGAACCCACTTGAGCTACTGCATATTATTAAAGCCATACATTTACCAGGCTAGCAAAATTCCGCCCATCATGTATCATAAAGGAACAGCTCACGCTCAAATAAAAAATATATATTTTCCCTCTCGTGTAGTGCTATGTATCCATCTCGATCGTTTTGGTGTTGTCGAGTTCTGGAGATATCGGTCGTAGAGATGTCTGCCTTCTTTCGAATACAATGGAACTGGATGGCACTTGGCTTGTGGTGCTCAAAGCGCCAAAAATATACTTGAAAAACTCAACAGCAATCTCTTTCGAGAAATCATGACCACGTTTACTCAAGATAACCCACAGACATTGTTGTGAGCAGTTTAGGAGCTATTTTCTTTCGACTGAACTACACACGCTAGCTGCTAGCTAGTTCCTACATGAAACTGCAGCTAGAGCAGCAGCTAGCGGGTGTAGTTTGGTCGAAATAAATTAGTTCCTACATGAACGACCTACACATGGATAAAAACTGTAGCACTAGGTGAGAAGAAAGACATGATTGAAAAATATGTATTTTTTATTTTAGGGTGAGCTGTTCCTTTAAAAGCAATATTATGTGCCTTTTATCATGTAGCATTGCGTGCGACACCAACGAATGACTGAGCGGACAGAGGGATGATGTCATGGCTGCTAACGAAAAGAGTGTGCTGACATTTTGAAAAATGATGTACTGATAACAATGACGGACAATGGATTCTGTGATCACTGTGTGAAATAAAAATTCATTTAAAGAGATTTATTTGGGCTGTTATTACATTAATAAATAGAAATAGATAGGTTTCATAATAACACTGACATTACACTGACTTGAACTTTGACATGACGCTGGTCACACATTTTTATTACAAGGGGAGCAGGGGGCTGGAGGAGGGAAGGTTAGACTAAAAAGGGTGTGTTGTTTCCAAATGAAAATATATCTCTGCAATTTGCAGATACGCTCATAGTTAGTTGGCGAAATATGTTGAAATTATATACACAAGGGTCACAATGAAAACGCATTTCCACAAAAATTGGCACGACATTAAGTTAAACGAATGGAGAAAAAAACACAACTGTACACAACAAATAATCTAATAATATCTACACTTACTATGCAAAAAAAGAGGCTATTCACATATGTAAAGGGAGAAAGTCAAGCAGACTATCTCAGTCGTGGTTATGACAAAAAAGACAAAAATTAAAATGTGCATGTGTTAAAGGCCGGCTTTACCGTGGGGAATATGAATATATATTAATTGTTAAAAAATCTTAAATTTCGAATCCGTTGAAATTTTTTAAATTGCTTGTTCACAGCCAGAGAAAAAAAAAATGAAAAAAAAAAAAAAAAAAAAAAAAAAAAATTGGGCCAGGTGACGCGTTTCGCGTCGAAACGCGTCACCTGGCCCATTTTTTTTTTTTTTTTTTTTTCAATTTTTTTTTTCTCTGGCTGTGAACAAGCAATTTCAAAAATTTCAACGGATTCGAAATTTAAGATTTTTTAAGAATTAATATATATTCATATTCCGCACGGTAAAGCCGGCCTTTAAGGATTAGAGTAGTCACTCTACGTTTCTGTCATTACTTATGAATTTCATGCACATTAGCATGCTTCTGTGCTGGAAATGAGGAAAGTATCATACAATATGCAGAGAACAGAGTCGATGGACTGCCAGGGAAATGTCGGAGTACTGTAGTACGAAAAACTACAAGAGAGATCATGTAAGACGTTTGCAGCAGGGTGTTAGTTATTTGTTAATATTATAGCCTTGTAATCTTTTTATTGGGGCCACTTACTGTACCATCTGTGCTTTGTATGGACAGTGCTTGCCTTGTTTAACACAGTAACATATTATATAATGCTGGGAGGGCTACAATGACAGCTGTTTCTCCGGAGTGGGTTTAATTTGAACTTATGCCCACAGAGAGACAGAACGGCCCTGTCGTTTCTGCTGAATGAAATAGTTGATTAGTTAATTAAAGCCCCATTCAGTAACTTTTCCAACTGCGCCCTCTGCGTGCATTAGTATCGATAAAGATATCGCCGTTCAAAGTCAACAAAACACAGCGCCAGAAAGCTCTATGTACATGTTGTGACATCGGGTACTCACCACGTGATGAAATAATAATCCATAGTTCCGTGAAACATCATTTTCGTAGCAAATCCGAATCGAGTTACTTCCTTGCTTTCAGGCAGACATCGCTTACGCTGTACAGCGCATGCGCACATCCTTTTCTTTTTTTCGATTTTATTGACACGGGACGCTGACAGCAAACTGCTTAGTCCCAGTGCTGGCCAATGGAGGGCGGTGTGGGATAAATAAAGCCGAGAGTCTCCCTATTACCAGTCAATCTACCATGTCCTAAGACTAAAAAGATCTTATATTACAATAAAAAATGTCAAAAATCTTACTGATTGGGGCTTTAAGTAAATGTAGAAACGTGAGTAGAATCTAATAAAATACTATTATAACACCATAAAGAGAAAGGGCAGTCACTGTCAAACATGCAGATTTCTCTCTCTTACTTTCCTTCTCGATTTCCTCTCTTTATTAGCGAGATTTCAACTGACCTCCCTTTTGTTTTCGACACAGAACAAACATCCATAGCGAACTAATATCCGGCCCTCTAATATCTACAATATGATAAGATGATGGCTGCGTCTCAAGGTGTATTATCATAAGAACTATCAGCTCAAGGCGCCGTTTATAAGAGGCTCATAAACCAACAGGGACACTTCAGCTTGTGGAGTGACTGCGATGGGAAACAAATGCCATGTGTGTGTGTATGTGTGTGTATCTCAGTGGTTCTCAACGTGGGATCCGGGGACCACCAGGGGTCCTTGAGGGGGTTCCAGGGGGTCCGCAGCAAACTGATCACATGTTAAACTTCACCGTTATATAATTTACAAGAAGTTAACACAATTAGAAAATGTGGAAAAATGACTATTTGATCATAGCTTCTCAGTTATATCTCTACCTACAATATAAACAGTTATTCTGGACAAAATCATATCTGAAGTATTTTCAGATTTGGGGCTGAGAGGCAAAATCTCATCAAATGCGGGTCCATGGCTCTAATGTGGACTAAAGTAGGGGTGCTGGATATGAGAAAGGTGGAGAATCACTGGTGTATCTCACAGTCATCTGGTCACAGTTCCTCATGCATTCTGTATAAGAAATGAAACATTCCCGAAAAATGCCCTCAACAACCCCCACACCCACATCCTCTGCTCACATCGCACAGTATGACTGTTGGTGACATCTGCATCCGTGACTTCCGGGTATATGGGTACAGAGCCAGAGGAAGACGTGTGTATCAGTTTGTGCAGCACACCGCGAAACGTCAAACCTCCGGAAGGTGGTTGCGGCGGTTGCGGCTCTTCCTGCGGTCCAGGAGGGGCTTGAGTTTGGCCAGGTCGCCCCTAAGCGGCCCGGGCTGCTGAGACTGCTGCTTCTGTCGGAGCTGGAGGCTCTGGAGCTCCCGCCTCTCCTTGCAGTACTGCTGCACGGCCAGGCTCTCGGCGGGGCTGAAGGCGGATAACAGGGCCTTGGGGTGCAGCGAGCTGGCCCACGCCCAGGGCGACTGCTGCTTGTCCGTCAGCACACTCACCATGGCCTCGCTCAGCACCCGCAGGCGCAGCTTGGCCACGGTGCGCTTGAAGCCGTTCTCGGTGGTCAGGCAGTAGTACAGGCCCTGGTCCGACAGCTGCACTGAGCGGATGAGCAGGCCGTGCTCGGTGGAGACCACGCGCTCACTCAGCTTCACCTGGGAAGGGCACAAGGAGGCACTGTTACCTGCTCCGCATGGCTTGCAGCAGTGCAGTCACCAGAATAAAATGTATTGCATTGTACATTTGTGGAATCCACGGAAATGTAATTATGAACATTTCTGAACCAAAATACGTTTTATATCACCTTTCTAGATACTGTACGTGAATAATTGACATCATACACGTCATATGTGACAGTCAGAGGTTTAAAGCCCCCCTCCAGTGTATTTTGTCATTTTTAAGATATTTCATGTGTCGCTGAGTCATGATGACCATGGTCTGTTGATTAGCCACACTGTTCGCCAGTATTTTTTCTGACAAATAACCTCATTTTGTGCCGAGTAAAAAAAAGCTGTTGGTAAAAACGGGTGATGACGTCAGACATAATAGTGGGCTGACGACTGACGTATGATAGACAGTATATAAGCTGCTACAGTATATACCATATAAACTGTACGGTAAATAGCTAGCATTAGCCTCTGCCGTTAGCTAGCTGTTAGCTACATTAGTTATGTGGGCGTAAAAAGCCACAAATGCCCAATTTGATGTTAACCAGTTCAAGTCATGCTCTTTCCACCATAAAACCCACCAGCTTTGATATCTGTTGGTTGGTTGGTGATATTATAACAATATTGTGGCTTCTAAACTAACATTTTACGGAGTTGAGGGCAGACTGTCATGGTGGCATAACTGTCAGTGAGAAGTGTACCGCTGTTTATACTGCACGCACAGTGAAGATAAAGGCATCCACATTCGGCAATATGGCAAATGGCCTGCGAATCTCCAAAAATGTTGGCGTATCCCTTTAAAACAATCCTCCGATTAAACTGATCCTTGGACCTGTAGACTATAAAATCTGCCAGGACAGGACTCCAGTGATAATACACCACACAGCTATAATGATTTATTTCCAGGCCAAATTCAATTCTTGAGGGCAAATAACAATTTAAAATTGCCGTTATCTTGAGCCTACTCCACAGAACTGAAAGCTAAAACTATAAAAGATGTGCGCTGGTTTATCATGCAGGCACTCTCTTGCACTGCTCTGTTTAATCTGTCACAGCCTTTCGAGGTGTTCTAACTGTTTAAAGGGGTGTCAAATATTTATAAAATCTCTCCCCCCTCCACATGGAAATCCAGTCAAGGTCTGTATCATGTTTGATCTGTACCACCACCCATTTCAAGGCACCGCTGCCAATAAACGCTCACAATATCATCCCTCAGGCAATACAAGCCCCGATCAAGCCTGTGAGCTCATTTGATTGCTATGACATATTTTGATGTAATATTTAAGTATGTGAACAGCCTTGAGACACCAAATCAGCAGCTACGAGCAAGATTTTCGATTGTTATTAAACAGTCTAAATATAATATTGATGCATCACATCTTACCTATAATAGTAGCTGAGACCAAATCTGTGTGAATCGGAGATTGCTCTCTTGATGATTATAGAGTTTGTGTCTGTCTTCCGGCGGGCCGGATAGAGCAGGAAGTGAAACGAAACGGTTTACGGCAGCTGCATGCCTTCAACCTGCCTAGCAACAGACCATAAATAAGGAGAACGTCATGCTCGCTACATCCAGGGGCTTGCTACTCTTGCGAACATCTCTCGTTATATTCTAACAGTTTGTTTGGAAGTAATTTAGTTATTTTGTGGTAATGGCCGAAGTGGCTGCCGCAAACCGTTTCATTTCACTTCCTGATCTGCCCCGGCCGCAGACAGACTAATCATCAAGACAACACTGGCCGATTCACTCCGGGTTCAAGCGAGACTACTCGGCGTTGGTCTTGTCTACTATTAGGTAAGATGTGAGGCATCGATATTAAATTTAGACTGTTTAATAACAATCGAAAATCTTGCTCATAGCTGCTTTAACCACCGAATGTCTGCCTCGAATTAGCATAATAAAAGTTGATTATATATTTTTTCTCATTACGGTATTTTTGTTGTTGACTGCATTGACTGTGTTGACTGAATTCAGTCACTTACGGTAATGACGTGTGTTTTGACGGAAGTCAGGCATCTACCCCGTCAGACAATGTTATGCTTTGTTTATACATAACCGACATGTTTCAAGTATCCATACCACATTGTTTGATGCTACAGAATGTACAGCGGGAGTACGGAAATAGTCAACGTGTTATACTAGAGATGCTGTCTGGACACTTGAGCAAGTCCACAAGTTACGTTAACGTTAGTGTTGCGCAACACTGTTGCGCCTTCTAAAAGTGCATTTCTGTCAGCAGAACAGCGAGCATACTGTAAATGCCGTATGGATTACCCATTATACCAGATGTATTTGGTACAGAGCATGTGAGCGGAGTGGAGCGGTGATAATTACCGCTCCTCGCTCACGGAGAGGCCCTTTCCATCCGCTCCAGCGCTCACAGCCACTCCGCTCCCTGCTCGCTCCACGCTCCGCTCACATGCTCTGATTTGGTAAGTCTGCTTGTTTGTCTGAGAGTGCTGCTTGGTTGCTTCCTGGTGCCTGTTAGCACCGTCCATAACGTTGGTAATGCTAAGTACTTCTTTCCAATGAAACACAAACTGAATGTGAGCGGTAGGCGAATGTTACTTGTTTGAAATACGGTATGGCTGTTTGGCAGAGGGAGAAGAGGGGCGCAATGAACTGATACCGTAATGTTGGATGATGATGATGGCCATCTCAGTTGTTTTCATTCATTCCAGTCCGTTGTACAATACTAGGCATGTTCAAAACTGCCTGTACCTATGCTCTTGTGTGTATTAAGTACTATCTCACTGGTTTAAATAAGCAATTTGATACTTTCCATTTCTGCTGAGCAGGAATTGTGTACACAAAATAATAATCGCATGGCTCGATTCTGTGCAAAACTAAATAAACGCCTCACTCTAACTGCCGCCGGGTCTTCTTTAACCGCCGGGGGTCTGGGTTGATTTAGCATAATAAACGCCCGGGCGTTCATTAGGAGAAATACGGTAAATACCATGTAAGTGCGTGCGCACATGACAGCCACAGAGACATGTAAACGGCGGTGTCCATCGGCAGGACTGTAGTGAAAACAGTGGGCCAGAGGGTAGGGAAGTGTTTCAACATGCTGCTGAACGATGCCGAGATGTTTACAGCAACCACTGGAACCAGCATCAAGCTATGTCCCGCTAGCGAATATAAGACTTAAAAACTTAAAGTAAAAGAATGATTCTGCAAAAGCAAACAGAAGCCACTGAGAAATTATTATTTTGCCGATTAAAAACAATAAACTAAGCATTTAAACGAAGCTATACAATACAAATTATGTTTCTGTATGACAATAATAACATTGAAAATGTTATTCTCAGTATCTAAGGCCATGTTCAGACTAGGAGGCCATTGGCAATTTGTGAACTTTAATGACCTATTAATGATTCTATCCAGATTGGTTATATGAGTCTGGATGCTCCAAGTCTGATTTGTGTCACTTGTCCCAAACCACATAAGGAGGTAGTTCCCAATCTGCTTTCGACTGATGTGACTTCAGTGTGGACACGCTGATCACACAAATCAGATTTGAGAGTGTCTTTTGCAGGGGGAGGGGACTTGAAGAGCAGAGAGCAGACATGCAAACACTGCCAGAAACACAGTGCACATAGCAAACTTCGCTCATAGTGTAGTCATAGACTGAATTTCAATCATGGAAGACCAAATAAGGCATTACTAGAGCACCCCATGCTGTCATAACCCTCAGCCCAAATGACGTCACTAAATGACGTCTCCATCTCCGACGTCACCTTCTCCATGACGTCACCTTTGCAGTGTGACGTCAGTTGCCCAAATGACGTCAGTTATGACATCATAAATGCCCTTCTCCTGGTACTATATAAAGCCCCCATCACCACAGCTTAAATCACACTTGTGCAGTCATCACTCACCTCGTGTCAGCATCACGCATTCATCCAGCATCTCCAGAGCAAGAAGCTTCATTCAGTCCAGCACCATGTCCGAGTCCGAAAACGAGCAGCAAAGTTTCAGCTCCACCGTGAACGCTTTCCTCCAGAGCACATTCAACGCCCCGGCCAGCCTCGGGCAAATCCCCAATCCCCAGGCTCCATCTCCGGGCGTCACAGGCGTCTCATGGGACGCTCCCCTCACCAGGGGCCGCGGCCGCAAAAGAAGATCCAACGTCAAGGAGGTCCTCGTCTCGCCTGGATCTCAGTCCGCACAGCACTCCGGAGGCCGCGGCCGCGGCAAAAGAGCCCAGAAGTCCACCTCCCCCGGATCTCAGTCCGCACAGCACTCCGGAGGCCGTGGCCGCAGCAAAAGAGCCCAGAAGTCCACCTCCAAGAAAGGCCCAGCGAAGCGCACCACGACCGCCGGCTCCTCGGCGGACGCGCCAAGGCTCCAGCCCCTCCAGGCCTCCAAGATCCCCTGATCGCAACGATGTCTTCACTGGTCGGGTCCCTCATCGACATCGATGCCCGGCTGAGGACGCTCGCGAGCCCCACGCTCCCCACGGCAGCAGCCCAAACAGCCCTGCCCCAGGTTTCAGGTCGTATCCCCCCTTTTCAGCCGGCATCTCCTCCGGCGGCCGCACTCATTGCAGGCCGGGTGCCAATCCCCGAGCAACTCTGCCCTGTTGCATACGGCCGCTTCCCTCTCCCGTGTCCGGTCGGGTATTATCAAACATGCATTTAGTCCCTGGTTTCAGTCAACGTTGCGGCATTGCTGCTGCACTCATTTCAGGCCGGGTGCCAATCCCTTAGCATACGGCATACGGCCGCTTCCCTCTCCCGTGTCCATTCGGGTTTTTAACAACATGCCTCTAGTCCCAGTTTCCAGTCAACCTTTTCTTTTTCATAGCATGTTTCCTCTCTTACGCATCCAATCCATCGATCCAATCCCAGTCATTTAGATAAAGTATAACCCTTGTAAACTTTTCCGGCCATGCTGAGTAGCGCGCTAGCTACCTGGCTAGCCACCGGCCTTCCATGCTATACTGCGCATGCGCGTGGCTGGTCTAGCGTTGCCAAAGATGCGCATTGCAAATGCAAGATGCGACACTATCGTCTCCCGTTGCATGCTTCAGGCAAAATGGCGATAATCATCAGTTCTGCTGTTGCTGTCCTTCAAAATATAAGAAAATGTATAGCTCAGCGCTAGAGCGGACTGGCTTGAATGTGGGAAAGCGGGGTTCGAATCCCGTGTGCGCGCTGATATTTTAATTTAAGATCCTGGTGAAATATGGTCTAAATCTGAACGTTCAATAAACGTCTGCAAATAGTGGGTGAAAAAACCTTCACTTTCAAACCTTCCTTGCACGTTTTTTTTTTTTTTTTCCAACATTGACCCTAAACGTTTTTTTTTTAAACGTCTTTTCAACCGAAAAATGCTCGCGGGTGGTTCTGGCTTCAGCATATGCTTGAATTAAGTTTTTTTTTGCAGAAAAGAGGCACCATGAGTTCCCTACTTTCTCCCAGTAGGGAATCGATCTTCCTCTACGAGATTTACTCTGGTATTGCAAATGCATACGAAGCTTCAGTCTCGATCATAAACAAAAGGTGCTCCTCCCAGTCCACCATGGCTTTAATGTGCAGTGCAGCATCACCCGGCTTTCCGTTATGCATAACTCGTCAGGTCAGCAGAGCTCATTCCCCGGTCACGGCGCAGTAGATTCAGCAGAGCACATCCCTGGTCACAGCACAGTGGCTACAGCAGAGCATATCCCGGCAGCGTTGCCAGACGTACGATAATTATCGTACCCGTACGATAATTTTGACCTCTGTACGATGTACGATCAATAATCCCCAAATCCCCCAAATGTACGAGAATCTCATCATTTCGTGACACTTAGACGAATCCTACGTCTATCACTCTATCTGTTTATACAATCATCTCTTCAAACAAACATATTTGCAGCTAATACGTGCAGGGTGTTTTGTTGTTGTTGCAACGCAGGCTGAGACCACAGTGTTGAAAAATCATGCCAAGTCCAAAAAGTAGCCTGTGATCAGCCGCAGCCCCCCGACATAGGCGCGCCGAAGGCACGCGCGCTGGGGAGGGGGCGTACGATAATTTCACTCCAAAAACGATAATTTTGACCCTCTGGTACGATAATTCAACATTTGCCATCTGGCAACACTGTATCCCGGTCACAGCAGTGGCTCAGCAGAGCATATCCCTGGTCACAGCTCAGTGGCTTCAGCAGAGCTCCTCCCCGGTCACAGCACAGTGGCTTCAGCAAAGCATATCCCTGGTCACAGCACAGTGGTTTCAGCAGAGCTCCTCCCTGGTCACAGCACAGTGGCTTCAGCAAAGCATATCCCCGGTCACAGCACAGTGGCTTCAGCAGAGCTCCTCCCTGGTCACAGCACAGTGGCTCCAGCAAAGCATATAGCCGGGCACAGCACAGTGGCTTCAGCAAAGTATACCCCCTGGGCACACCTCTTAGAAAATCGGAACGGAATCGAATTTTTCTACGACGAAATCGTCTCGTCTGCCGACGACTTAAAACTTTTTACAGATGCAGCACATTCACTGCTCCCCCTCCCGCTGGACGTCAAAACTAATCAAAAAGGTCATGGCACGAAAACCGCGTGTCTCCACAGCCAGTCTCTGCCTCAACTGAACTAAGTCCACCGTACAACAGCTCAGCCGAGGGGCGGGTGCAACTCTCCCGAAGTGACAGTACACGACTGTCAAAACAAATGAAAAAGGCCCATAATAGACATACTGTAGACACGCAACTTAAAGTCAAATCCAAGGGGAAAACGTACTTATTAACAATGGTCAGCCCACCTTTAATATTCCAAATGTCAAAATGCACAAATCAGAACGTGCATCTATTAGGAATAGAACAGATAGATAGGAAAACTATGAGAAAAATATCAAGCCTATCTTTGCCTCATACAATTTGGGATAAAGTAAGTGCACAACTAAAGAATATAACATTACGTCTACTCATTTTTAGACATTTTCATGCCATAATAATATAATGCTAAAGGTTAAATATTGCATCTTTAAGCCATTGCTGGCTAAGCTCATGCAGGTTGTTGCGACCTTGGTCATTACTGACCTTAAAAATGCAGGTCATCGCTGACCTTTTTTCTTTTGGGGGGGGCGGTCCCCTCCCGGGGGGGTCCTCCCTTCAACAACTGGGCTGCTGTCCTCATCAGCCATGCGTCCTACATCCATCCAGAGCAAGCTGCTATATTATCAGCCCAAAGATGCCTCCTTCCATGATTGGTAGGAAGTATTAACGCATTTCGTTGGTGGCGGTCTTCTCTCCCAATCCCCGTTTGGTGCCCATGCCCGGGCAATTTGCATATAACCCCATAAGTGTCCTTGCCATTGCTTAACCTCAGTCAGCCCACGTCCTGACAATTTGCACAACCCATCATCCCTGCATTCTGCTTAAACATCAGTCAGCCCATGTCCTGACAAGTCAGCCCCCGTCCTGACAATTTGCTCAACCCATTATCTCTGCATTCTGCTTAAACCCATCAGCCCACGTCCTGAGAAGTCAGTCCACATCCTGACAACTTGCTCAACCCATTATCCCTGCATCCTGCTTAAACTTCAGTCAGCCCACGTCCTGACAAGTCAGCCAATGTCCCGACAATCTGCATAACCCATCATTCCGGCATTTGCATAAACCTCAATCAGCCCTTGGCCCCCTTTTCCTCATCTCTCCCCATCATCACATGACAGGATCCTGGTTCATCCTTCACTTCAAGACCACACTCCAGAAATGCAACATCCCTGCAGAGAACTATTCCAGTCACTCCTTCAGGATCGGAGCAGCCACATCAGCAGCCATGCAGGGGGCGTCCTCCGCCTCCCTTCAACAACTGGGGCGCTGGTCCTCATCCGCCTATGCATCTTTCATTCGACCAGAGCAAGACACCATATTATCAGCCCAAAGATCCCTCCTTCCATGACTAAAGAGGCAACAAGCACTTCGTTGGTGGTGATCAAACTCTCCTTTTCCTCATCAATGCGCCCATGCCCAGGCTATCCACATCCACTCCCTTGCATCCCCGCTTTGCCTTAAAAAACCCCGGTCAGCCCCTCATCTCCCGACATGCCTAAATTCTCCCCCCGTCAGCCCACGACCTGACTAAAGCATACCCCAGGCGAGCTCCATGACCCCCGTTTTCACTCTCCCAGTTCCTGAAATAACTTTAAATTCCTTTGGGGGATGTCCTATCTCATACAGCACTGACGCCCCTCTCTCATAAGCAAGAGGAGCGTCACATCATGGAGTCATACGCCATACTCAAACTGTCCATTCTGATTCAATAAAGTTTGTTAAAATTATATTACGAGTCTCTCATGATTGAAGTGTAGTCATAGACTGAATTTCAATCATGGAAGACCAAATAAGGCATTACTAGAGCACCCCATGCTGTCATAACCCTCAGCCCAAATGACGTCACTAAATTACGTCTCCATCTCCGACGTCACGTTCTCCATGACGTCACCTTTGCAGTGTGACGTCAGTTGCCCAAATGACGTCAGTTATGACATCATAAATGCCCTTCTCCTGGTACTATATAAAGCCCCCATCACCACAGCTTAAATCACACTTGTGCAGTCATCACTCACCTCGTGTCAGCATCACGCATTCATCCAGCATCTCCAGAGCAAGAAGCTTCATCCCACCACCTCCCCAGATCACCACCAATGTTATGACTCCCGTTGGAAACAGATCCCCTTAAGGGGGATGTCCTATCTCATACAGCACTGACGCCCCTCTCTCATAAGCAAGAGGAGCGTCACATCATGGAGTCATACGCCATACTCAAACTGTCCATTCTGATTCAATAAAGTTTGTTAAAATTATATTACGAGTCTCTCATGATTGAAATGGAGCTACTTCATAGATAGAAACAAACATTTACTCACTGAAAATAGGAAATAATGTGTACTTTCTTCTTTATCGACATTTATTTTTCACAACTACCTCTCAGTGGCAGCTCGAGTGAGCGGACAGGCAGCTGGATTTAAATACACCACTTCTGGTCATAACTTTCAAAATAAAATCCCTGTCTTTCCCAGGCTGCAGCTGCTGTAGTCTCGGTTTCCAGACGTTTGGTGAGCGGCGCCAACAGCGCCACCTAACCACCAAACGTCTGGGAATTTACTGTTCCAAATCTGGTTCATTCAGCCCGTCTTGAAAGAACGGCACTAGTCACGCCTATCTTTCTTATTCAAATTTTATTTGGTAGCGGCAATGCCATTTATCATAGTCCTAACACAGAGCATGAAGCTGATATGCTTCAAACAATATAGCTGTGGTTTATTTAAATATATTTCTCTTCCGGAATTGGCGTGCTCTCGCCATTATCGTCCGTAGTGGTGAATCTCGTCCTGTTAAAAGATTGTTGAAAAGTTTGTTTCTGAGCGATAAATATGTTTCTCCACAAACGCGACAGACATCAACAAACTTGGAAGGAGTTTTCGTCGGTGACTGCAAAGCCATTTTGAGATTTTACCGCTGAGTATTCAATTCACATGTTGCTGCTGGTACGGCGATGTTTTGCGAGACACCGGTTCTGCATGAGCGTCACTGCCCCCAGAAAGCAGGCCCGCCCACAACACTCATGATTGGTTCTCCGATGCAAGGCTTCCAACAGCACCACCTAACATTATGAAAAGATTTAAATAATAATAATCTCAGTCTTAAGGTAGTGAAACGGATTAAGACTGAGAGCTGAGTCTACAGCTACTGCACTACCAAACGTCTAGGAGTTCAGCACTGTGATTTTTTTAACATTGATGTAAGCATGTTATGGAGTTTATTTAGTTGCCTCGTGTCTGGAGGCTCTGCATGGTCAGTGTTACACAGTACAGGACAGGGTATTATTTTATTTTGAAGCCTATAAACGGAAGTAGTTGTGTTCAGATTTTTTATCCCATTTTATCCCCCATTAGTGCTCACTTGATTTCTCAATCCTGGTTGCTACTCCATCCTCTGCCGATCTGGGGAGAGCCGAGACTGGCTCCATGCTTCCTCCGAGACATGGGCAGTCAGCCAGCCGCTTCTTTTCACCTGAAAGAGGAAGCTTCACCGGTAGGACATAGCACATGGGAGGTTCACGCTATTCCAACCAGTTCCCCTCCCTCTGACCAGGCGCCCTTAACGACCAGAGGAGGAACCACATTAGCAACCAGGATATTGCATGTTTTTGTGAAGGGGGTTCCTATATGAAGGAAACCCCCGGGAGGCACGGGGAGAACATGCAAACTCCACACAGAAAGGCCCTTTTGACGACCCCACCCGGGCGGTGGGCACTCGAGGACATGCGGACGGGCACACATTCCTTCAGCGTTCACATCGTCCCAGGTGGGAATCGAACCCACGACCTTCGAGCTGTGAGGCGATAGTGCTTACCACTGCACCACCGTACCTCCTTGGATGAGCGACTTTTGAGCCCCCGTAGTGGAGGAGGGGCGAGGCGTCCTGCACTGGTGGAGGAGCGGAGGGAACGGTGAGAGATTTGGAGCCTGACCATAGATTGTAAGTACAGGGGGGCTGTCTGGTGTACTGCCCTGTAGGCCAGAACCAGTGTTTTGAATTGAATGCGTGCCGAGATGGGAAGCCAGTGAAGGTCCCGGAAGAGGGGAGTGACATGAGAGAATTTAGGGTGGTTGAATACCAGACGGGCTGCAGCGTTCTGAATGAGCTGAAGCGGTCGGATGGCTGCAGCAGGTAGCCCAGCCAGAAGAACATTGCAGTAGTCCAGGCGAGAGATGACCAGTGCCTGGACCAGGAGTTGTGTTGCTTCCCTTGTGAGAAACGGACGGATTTTGCGGATGTTGTACAGGGAGAACCTACAGGAGCGGGCAGTTGCTGCGATGTAGGCTGAGTTGGACAGCTGATTGTCAAGGATCACTCCAAGGTTCTTAGCTGTTTGAGAGGGAAACACCGTAGTGTTGTCAATGGATATGGAAAGATTGGTGTTTCCCAGGGAGGAAGAGAAGCTCTGTCTTACCAAGATTCAGCTTGAGATGGTGGGCAGACATCCAAGCACCAATGTCTTTGAGGCATGCAGCGATACGTGCCTCGATTAGGGTGTCTGAGGGGGGGAAAGAGAGGTAGAGCTGAGTGTCGTCAGCATAGCAGTGATAAGAGAAGCCATGAGATGAGATCACATGACCAAGAGATCTGATATAGAGAAGAAATAGCAAGGGGCCCAGGACTGAGCCCTGGGGCACACCTGTGCTAAGAGTACAGGATCTGGATAGGGATCCTCGCCATAGAACCTGGTATTCAACCATCCTAAAGTGCATTACTGAGCGCAGTAAGGGTGTGGCATCGTAACAATGAAAAATAAATACAACTGAACTTAAATAAGTACTGAGGAAGTGTATCCCAGACACACAAAACACCCATTTGGTTTAGCTCTCAGTTATCAGAGCAACACTGCAGTAAACCCCCCAGGGGTGACCAGTGGAGATGAGATGACTGTCTCTAACTGGCTCGCCTCTGCTGCTCTCTCTACTATTGCCATGGAGCTGTCGGTGAGAGAGCAGGGAGGGAGAGACAGCTCCACGGCAATAGTACGTAAGTTGAGTTCTCTCCGGGTCTGTCTGTCTCTCAGGTGTAATAATCCCACCACGATCACGGCTTTAACAAGCAGGCTGTTAGTGGGGTGCCTGGACACTCAGTCATTTCAAATTGATGCAAAAGTTTCATTTTCAGTGCCAATTTGTAGGTAAGGGTCTATCGAACAATTTTGGTTCGAGTGTCAAGAAATCAGATTAAAAAAGGGGAGGGGTTTGCCCATTTTCTAAAATGGCCACCATCGAAATCATGATTTATTTTAAAAGCTCATAATTTTCCACACAATTGCTGTGTAATAATATTTTGAATGCTATTTTAGGCCAATACTGTGTGAGGAATCAACTGGAGTTGAAATATTGATGTTTTCAATAGTCTGGTATGCCAAAAATCAAAGATGGCTGCCATGTTCCGCCTCCCCCACCCCAAATTACGCTTCATAAATTCTATCATGGTATTCTTGGTGCCTATACTAGGTTTTCATGTATGAGTAAATGAATAAAAATAAAAATAGACATGTTTGGAGTACCGTAAATTCCGGACTATAAGCCGCGGCTTTTTTCCCGTTTTTTGGCCTTTTTTGCCCCCTGCGGCTTATATAACGGTGCGTCTTATCTATGGATTTTTTCCAAAAAAAAAAAAAAAAAATCTCTCTTTTTTAGCACTCTTTCTAACTATAAATCCACTTCTGTTTTAATTTCCTCTCTTGCCCTCTTTTAACAACATAACATAACATAACATAACACAACACAGGTAAGCAGAAAGAAAAAGACGAAGCAATCACGCCATGAATGAGGAAATGACTCACCTGCTGGAGGCTGGAGATACACGCTTGGGCTAAACTTTTACTCCGTGAAACACTATCGATTAAGTCCGACATCGCTCAGAGGTTTTGAGCAGCTTGAAAACAAGTTTGAAAACGTGCAGAAGTCCATCCACTCACTCACTAAAGAAACTAAGGCAACCGTGAACAGAGTTTATAATACGGAAAAGCGCATCCGCGCACTGGAGGACAAAAACAACACAGTGAGTCCGAAAATGGATAAAATGCTAAATCGAAACCCTGCACACGCAGGTTGATGACTTAATCAGCAGGAGTAAAAGAAATAACATTCGCCTGATCAATGTAAAAGAGGAGCTGAGATTGGTGACATGGACGCTTTTGTGGCAAAATCCTGTGTTACATCCTGGACCTGAAGGAAGGCGAGAAACCACCAGAGGTGGACAGGGCACACCGGGCGCCTCGGCCACGTCCAGACCCCGGCCTGCCACCGAGGGCCATCTTCATCTGCCTACTCCGCTGGCCCGACCGTCAACTCATCCTCCAGGCTGCGGGGAAGAAGCCCCTCACCTGGGAGGGTACGCGCTTTTTCGTCCCGGCAGGACCTCTCCGCGTTGGTGCAACAGAAACGCGCAACATACAACAGCATCATCGAGTCAATGGATATCGCTTTGGCGTACTGTACCCAGCGAGACTCGTCATAACCAGACCGGACTATCTTTAGCACTCTTTCTAACTATAAATCCACTTCTGTTTTAATTTCCTCTCTTGCCCTCTTTTCACCACACCGCGGACACTGTGTGCCCAGCGGCGGAACAAGAGCTCAAAGTGAAACTGCCGAATATCTTTTGAGTTGGACTGGTCAATAGTACTGTGAGTAACTAAAATAAAAAAATAAAAAACGGAATTCTCTCTTCTTTAGCACTCTTTCTAACTATAAATCCACTTCTGCTTTAATTTCCTCTCTTGCCCTCTTTTCACCACACCGCGGACACTGTGTGCACTGTAAAAAAAACAAAAAATACCACAATGTGTGATTTTGTCTGGGGATTAGTGACCTGACTTTTGTTTTGTTGAAATGTTAATAAATGGGAGCTTCCCCAAACAGCCATCTGTTTCCCGACAATCCCCTCTGTGCACGAAGCCTTACATATGGTAATTAAACATCAAAACACCCGCGGCTTATAGACCGGTGCGGCTTATAGAAGAAAAAAATAGTCACCTTTGAAGGTGCGGCTTATAGACCGGTGCGTCTTATAGTCCGGAATTTACGGTATATCTTATAGGATATTTCAGACAAATGAGACAATAATTAAGCGGAGAACCACAGAAGAGTGAAAATATGATGCCCCACTCCCATATTTTATGGTATTTTGTTTTTGTATGCACTTTCAATTTATTATATTGCTTAGCTTCAAGATATGCCCATCAAGTTACTGGTAGTCGATAGCCTTCTGAAGCGAGCCTACGAGGACAGTGGAACTGAGAGGGCCCTTGAGGATTGGGTCATGGTAGCTTCCAAAGAGAGCCCAACATTCAAATTTTGGCTACTCGTACACAATTGAAGTACCAACAGATCATATTCATGTTTATCCGGGCACATCGGGAACGGAAGTTCAAACTCATGGTCACTACACTGCAGAAGCTTGTGCCTCTGTTCTTTGCTCTTGATCACCAGAATTATGCCAGGTGGACTCCAATCCTTCTCAGAGACATGGAAGCTCGCCCAGATAGTATCCAGGCAGAGTTTGAGAAGGGACACTGGATGATAACTCGAAGCAATCTGCATTTCTCATCCTTGCCAATTGATCAAGCACACGAACAAGCCAACAAAAGGGTGAAAGGAGTTAGTGGCGTAATTGGTCTGACAGAGAACCCTCACATGTTGGAACGCTGGATCGTGAGTGGCCCAGAAATCAGCCGTGTCGTTGAGGAGTTTACTACTGTAAGCGACAGCAATGATAATGAAGAACGTCCTCATCATGAGGAAGGATATGCATCTCAGCACCGATTTCAACGCCATGTCAAAGATCTGATGGAGGTGTTGCTGAGCAATGGGAATCCCTTTGAGGAGGACAGTAAAGACCTTGTTACATTAGATGACAAGGTGTATGAATCTGCAGCTGCTGCTCTATCTGTCTATAAAGTTGAGTGTGTGGGACAGTACAACAACTTCAAGAAGCCTGTGCTTAGGGGGGTACGGTGGTGCAGTGGTAAGCGCTGTCGCCTCATAGCTCGAAGGTCCTGGGTTCGATTCTCACCTGGGATGCTGTGAACGCTGAAGGAATGTCCTTGAGTGCCCACCGCCCGGGTGGGGTCGTCAAAAGGGTCTGTCCAAGGGAATACCCTTGATTCTTATTTTGACAAGGTATTCTGCCCAAGAGTTCACCATGACTTGAAACGATCTACAAGAGTAGACATCGTCGGGGACCAGTATCGTGCACTAACAATCAAAGGAGGCACAAGGGAAAAACGAGGAACAAGCACCCGACAACGTGTATCTGGTACTGCCAAAATCCCAGGAGATTGGCAGAAGTTTCTGGCAAATGCTGAGAACAAGAAGGAACTATTCTCATTCCTGTCAACAAAGTAATTAACAGATGGACAGTTCTCAGATGACAAGGATGTCTACATCACTGCAGGTGATCAAGTCCACCATGTTGGAAACAGTTCATCAATGGATTATTGTAGCCATGAGGAAGCTGACACTCGTGTCCTAGCACATCTCCTCCACGCCCTCCAACCATCATCACTGGGAATGGTGCATACTGGAGACACAGATGTTGTCGTAATCCTTCTGAGTAATTTTCATCACATCAAGGCTCTGAATGTGGACGCAGACATCTGGATCTCCTTCAAAGCTGGAAAGAAAATGGAAATGATCTCCTTGAACACTATTGCCACAAACCTGGGCACAACAACATGCCAAGCCATGGCTCTCTTCCACACTTTCACTAACCTAACGGAGCCGTATTTTTGAATTGTGAAATTAGGGATGACTAAATGGCTCAAAATGGACAAAATAAGTGAAGAGAGGTTCAGCACCATGGAGATGTCCATTCGTTAGCTACTGATAGAGCACACATGACTGGAAGTGCACACCTGATTGAAGTTTGTTCAATTCAATAACCTGAATGGGTATTCCGCTAGTATAGGTTGATTTGTTGGCCACTTTCTTATTAAACTTGTTATTGAGTTATTATTACTAGTCATTACGAGTTATTCAAGTAAACATCTAAGCAGTTACATAAACGTGTCACTGTATTGTGGGTCTGAGTGTATTTGTTTATAAAAGCTTATTTAAAAAAAAAATCTGCTTACTGTCTATTTTTTTATATGCCCCGATACCTGATTTTTTTTGCTTCTATGGGAAATATGCTAGAAATATAAGTTGCTACTCCTGGTCCTGAATCCATACATACCTCAGCTGTTCAGATCGGTTAATCCAATCAAAAGTTATAACAGTTACCATATTGTGCTTATGCTGGTGGGGGGTCGGGAACCCCCGACGCCCCCTAGAGGCCCATTTTTTATCTGAGTGATTGACACTCGAACCAAAATTGTTCGATACACCCTTACCTTCAAATTGGTACCGAAAATAAAACTTTTGCACAAACTTGAAATGAAAAGTACAAATTACACATACATGGCCCCACACTATGTGTAAACAGTGTAAAGTGGGCTCTCTGTAACTTGATCCCCAGAAGAAGTATTAGTAGGCTGCCGAAGAAAGCCGAGCAGCGAGTCGGGGCGGGTGGGGGCGGGGGGATTGGATTGCTCGCTCGCTCTCGGAGCACTGGCTGCGGATTCTTCTCTTTTTTCCCCCACTCTCTCTCATATTTAGGGGGGCAAAATGTCCCCTTGCCCCCCTGCTTCCGGCGCCTATGAACCCATGCAGATAGGTTCATTGTATCTGGACACACGGATCCGACTTGAAGACTTGCCTAAATCAGATTTGTGGCAGTGCGGACACACTCCCAAATCAGATTTGGGAAAACAATCAAGATAATTATGATTAACTCATTCAGGGCCAGTTTAGGACTGCCAATATTTAGCACAGGCCAAAGATTTTCATAATTGTTGTTCATCTTTCAAGACCCACAGTAAATTATCTATTAGCACCAGAGTGATTTGCAATACCTCAAAATGAAGATGTACGTCTCTGGGTTCAACAGGAAAAAAAAAGTGAGCTTTTAGCATGTTCTGTACTCTACTTATAGCCATTTATATACACCCTGTTTTCCCCCAGAAGGTCTCCCAGAGAAAATAAACAGGAGAAAAGGCAATTTTTGTAAAAGGGCACAATCTCAGGCATAACTCACTCTCAATTCTTTTATTTTGAACTGTATTGACATCAGACATGTAAATATTATTCGTTAGGACACAAATGACAAAAAAAAAATATATATATATATATATATACACATGAAGTGCTTTTTTTTTTACATTCAACAATACAGTTTACTCGGTGTGAGTGAGTGTGCAGACAGACAGACAGACAGACAGACAGACACACCGACAGACAGACAGACAGACAGACAGACACACACACACACACACACGATCCCCCTTTTAGATTTCTAACCCCACATAGGATAAGCAATAACCACGCCCTGTGGCGCTGGGATTGGCCAGGAGCAACACTGGAGGGCACGCAGCCCAGCGATTTCATGAACCAACTGAAGAGCTCTTGAGAAGGACAGCGGGCTGCTGTGACTGCCTTCTGCCCGCTGCTGCCTAGCTGTTCCTGTGTTTATTTTGATTTGTTCTGGTACACCCGTCCTCGTCCATGTCTCCCTGTCATATCCTCTCTGCTATTTGATCGTTCCCGTTTTCCCCTCGGCTATTCAACACGTCCTCACCGCCCTCGCAAACTGATCGATCATTTCCTCATTCCTCCGATGATCAAACACATCTCTTGATTACTTTCTCCCGTTTTCTCCTGGCTGGCACAGAGGAAGGCGACTCCAGCTCGTGCAGCGCGCCGAGGGCGTTTCAATGGCGTTTCTCCTGTCTGCACAAGGAAGCGTTACCCTGCTTTTCCTCTTGCTCAATTTAAAAAAAACAGCTGCGGTATGTGTTTGATCGCGTGCTGTCGGCTACCCTTTGAAGGCAGGGACCTGTGTCTGTGTCACAGGCTGGGCAAGTGTTTGCTGCAGGCGCTGCACCAATAAAAACAAAAACACGTCAAACACGTCATTGGCGGGGAGGGCTATTTCTGATAACACGTCAAAGACGTCATTGGCGGTGAATGAGTTAATGACTTTACCAGCAAATCGGAAAACAATCAAGATAATGATGATTAATGACTTTACCAGCAAATCGGATTTCCCTGTAATGTGAACATGGCCTAAATGGTAGTAGCTGGTCTCAGGACAAGAATTCCTGTCAATGTTTTTTTCTTCTTCTTCTTCAAAATAAGATGCATGTAAAATGTATGGTCTGACAATTGCCAGTTGTGGCACTTTTGACAGTAATCTAGGTGTATTTTAAATTCTTTGAAGTAGAAGTAGAAATCTGCAGCACCAAAAAAAAGAAAAGGAAAATCTCTAATTATATATTTAGCAAAATACGTCTGGCTTTACAGCCAATCAGAGAATCTCATACCCCACTAGTCTATTGCTGGGGAGGGGGGGCAGCCCCGGGCGGCCCATTCGGAGACGTCGGAGAGTGTCTTTTTTTCCGAGCTGCATTCCCCCCCCCCCCCCCCCCCCCCCATTTCTGATTAAACATTAAAAGGCCTCTAGTTTGTGACGTGCAGAGCCGCGAACTGACCTCTTTCCTCCTGTCGTTGTCCCGCTGGATGAGCCAGCGGATGGAAGCCTGGGGAGACTTAGGCAGACACTCCAGGAAGGTGGTGTTGTTTTTCACGCCGTACTGCATCATCTCCACGGCGTTCCTGTAAGCTAACAGATGGACACACACACCCGTGCGCACACACGCACGCGTACACACACACCCACACCCGTGCGCACACACGCACGCACGCACGCACACACACACACACACACACACACACACACACACACACACACGTTATTTGCTGACAGACACAAACCTTACAGATGGATGCATATCTGTCTCAAGTCCCAGCAGTGAGGGTGGAGCGTTGACTTAAAGGCTTAGGCTAACACCTGCAGCACAACCAAACTGCACGTTATTTTCTACAGATCATGGAGTCATGTGATCTTTCATGCATCAGGCTAACTGTTTTTGTTCCAGCAGAATGGTTCATCACTCAGCTGGATGAATGACATGTAGGTAGAGACTAATTAGTGGTAATGGCCATGCTTGGTCCCACGAGCTCCTGTTAATTTAGAGCCATAAAGCATTGGTGGAAATGGGGCACCCTGGGGAGCAAAGCCTCTCATCTCATTAAGCTGCATCCTGCCAGTGGACTACTGGCTGAATATTCAGAGTACCTGTGCTCACAAACAGGCTCCAAATCACACATGCACATACATCTTCTACATAAAGCACTGTAATCCCTTTTTCTTGACAGCTAATCCCATCAGATGCACACGGGTTACAGTACAATGAGGACACACGTGTGTTGGAGTTAAAGTCCCTGGAAACCAGAAATATTTCTTTATTATTTAGCATTTTGAGTTAATCACATCACAGGACCCTATGTTAATAAGCCACCAGCCAAATTTGAACAATGATGAACGTCGCAAAGTATATAAATTTAGGTTTGACAGCCATGGCAAAACTCATGAGATTTCATTATTTTTTAGAGTGTACTTTCTCCCGCGGAATGTGTGGGCGTGTCCAGTCTACAGCAGGGAAATTTCTGTCTCTCGGAGAGCGCGAGAGAGAGGGGGGAGGGAAACGGAGAAAGAAAGAAAGAGAGATGAGTGCACACACCGTGTGTGTGTGTGTGTGTGTGTGTGTGTGTGTGTGTGTGTGTGTGTGTTCGCGCGTTGCTCCGCGGCTCTGAGGAAGAGATCTCTGTCCGTTCTCTCTCTCTCTCTCTCTCTCTCTCTCTCTCTCTCTCTCTCTCTCTCTCTCTCTCTCTCTCTCTCTCTCGAGTTTTCAGGAAGATTGCAGCAGCCGTGCGTTCTGTTCAGAGTCTTGGAACGCACTGACAAGTGGATAGCAGCATCCACTGGGCGTGGCTTCGGACAAGCCTCGACATGTCTCTCTCTCTCTCTCAGAGAGAGAGAGAGAGAGAGAGAGAGAGAGAGAGAGAGAGAGAGAGAGAGAGAGAGAGAGAGAGAGAGAGAGAGAGCGAGAGGCATGGCCTGAAACCCGACACCTTGCTAATCTCACAAGCATAGCGCTTGCAGACGGCACACAGAGGGAGACGGACAGCGAGGGAGCGCTGTCACTGGGGGCAAAGAACGGACTTGCCATAGGTGGGTGCGGATTGCGCGCGTGTACAAAGGTTATATAGAGCTTATGATGTCATAAGCTCCTGCGTTTTAGCACCTCACGCACTGCTGTCTTCAATGAGGAAGTACTTTGTAGAATCTTGTAGAAAAGTGGCGATTTTAAGGCTTTGGGTTGAAAGTAATGTATAATAATTTCGGAGGCACAAAATTACTAGCATAAGACCCTAAATAACATAGTTATAACGTTTTTGTGGATTTTGGTTTCCAGGGACTTTAACGAGAATCTGCACTGGCAGTATGTGTGTATAATTAATATGCCAATTAGAGCTGCTGCAACGATTAATCGAGTTGTCAACTATTAAATTAACCGCCAAGTATTTTGATAATTGATTCATCTGTTCGAGTAATTTTCTTTGAAGAAAAAAGTTAAAATTCTCTGATTCCAGCTTCTTAAATGTGAATATTTCCTGGTTTCTTTACTCCTCTATGACTCTATAACTGAATATCTTTGGGTTGTGACCAAAACAAGACATTTGAGGACGTCATCTTGGGCTTTGGGAAACACTGCTCCACACTTTTCACAATTTTCTGACATTTTATAGACCAAGCAACTAAACGATTAATCGAGAAAATAACCAACAGATTAATCGACAATGAAAATAATCGTTAATTGCAGCCCTAATCCCAATGCCACAGAAATGGTTCCATATATTAAAGGGATAGTTCGGTTTGTTTGAAGTGGGGTCCTATCAGCTAGTGAGATACACTAACTTAATTAGGTACAGTGTTCAGGAGTGAGTGCGCATTGTGGAACAAGACCGCGGTCCGCGCACTCAGCGCAGCAGCCAAACCAGCCTTTTCTCTGTAAGTACGGGGGGTCAACAACTAAAACGTAATTTAGCCACCTAAAACACCTAAAACAACGCCCACCTAAACAAATTGACATCCGTGTACATACACGCTCTATTTTGACAATTTTCAGCGCTTTACTTTTCCGCAAAACAGCAGTTTCATTCGGCACTGCTTTTTCTCCCAACCGTACAACTACCGTATTCCTCCGCTAAAAGCCAGCACAGAGCACAGAGCCGCGGTTTACAAAACAGGAAGGCTTAGAAGAGAGATAAAACACTGACTTACTTTAGAGACAACAAGTCACCTGGCCTCTCTGGTCTGGGACGTTTTCCACAATTTATCCTGGGAATGGTGAAAAAGGTCTGCAGCCAGGGCACCCAGGCATTTAGACAGGAGGCGCATCTCTCTGCCTGTTCACTTCACTCTCTGCAAAAGTTCCTCTTCTGTATTCTCTCTGGTTCATAATTGTATCCTCTTGTCACCAAGGTGAATGGCATATCATCCTCGCTATCAAAATCACTCATATTTTCGTCCGTGTATTCTATTTGTTGTGTCTTCAAACCGGGAGAAATAAAATAGCCTATACCCCCAAATAACTGCGGAGTAATCCAGTGCTGCGGCTGTGTGCAGGCTTTGAGCGGAGGAATACGGTAGTTGTACGGTTGGGAGAAAAAGCAGTGCCGAATGAAACTGCTGTTTTGCGGAAAAGTAAAGCGCTGAAAATTGTCAAAATAGAGCGTGCATGTACACGGATATCGATTTGTTTAGGTGGGCGTTGTTTTAGGTGGCTAAATTACATTTTTTTGTTTAGTTGTTGACCCCCAGGACTTAGAGAGAAAAAGCTGGTGATGCTGCTGCTCTGGGTGCCGGATCTCGTTCGACGCTGCGCCCCGCTTCAAGAACACTGTACCTAATTAAGTTAGTGTATCTGACTAGCTGATAGGACCCCACTTCAAACAAACCGAACTATCCCTTTAATATAAGTGCTAAATTACCTTTGAGATTGAATCCTCTGCACTGTGTGAGTGGATTTCCATGCATAATGTCCTGCCTCCTGCTTCTCCTGAAAAGGAAGAATTCACAGTAGTAAAGAATAAATTTGTACGGGACACACTAAACAGCTAAACGATTTTTACAAATACTTCCATCCCAGCCCTCCTCCTCAAATGGTAATCTGATGCTGTCAGCCACTGGGGTGCCAATGCCAAAAGCCGATGCCAAAAGAGTATGAGTAACATTTGACTGTTATTCCACTGCGTGGTGCACACTCGTATACGTACGTAACAGCCAGAGGAAAAGAGGAGGTAAACAGCTGACACGTTTCAGACACTTTTGTGCAGGAAAGCGCGGGCGGGGCATTTGTTCCATGACCAAACTAAACTTGACCTGCGTCTGACTGGAATGCTCAGACACACAGCTGGTCCGAAAAGAAACAAGAGGGGGATGGCTTTAGAGGAGAGGTGCCACTCATACCTCCACGTCTGTGTTATGTCTAGACAGAGGGGATATGCTGTAAATAAGCATAAAGCCTGTTATTGCTACTCCAAGAGTTAGGGGGCACTGTGCACTGCAGGCACAGCCCAAGCGAAAAAAAAATACATTTTTCTATACTTAAAGTACACTTTTAGCACAAAAAGTATGTTAAAAGTTAATTTGTACTTGTGTTGAAGTATACTAACAGTGCATTATTTTTTCAATACATAATTAGTATAAGGGTTACAAATACAATGAGAGTACATTCAAAGTACATCTTTTTCAAAGCACATTATAAGTTAACATAATTTAATTTGTAATTTAGCACATTTGTTAAAAGTGTACTAAATGTAAAATGTATTTTTAATTATATGAATATATACTTTTCGAAAGTGTATTCAGATCATGTTTTCTTTTAGTTTAACTTAAGTACATTTAATTTAAAATATATTTTTTATTATTATATTTAATGTGCTTTAACAGTATATTCATAGCAAGTTCTCCTCAACATGCACTTATTGTAAAATATACTTTAATATACTTATTAAAAGTATACTTTTCACCTTTTTCTTTTAAATGTGTTCAAGTATAATTTTTTGTAAGTACGTTAATGCCTGTATTGTATTGAAGTTTCACTTAAGTACTACTTCATTAAAGTACATTTTTCATCAGTGCTTTATTAGCATAAGGCTGAACAAGTTTACTGAAACTGCATTAAACTTAAACTATGCTTTAGTATACTTACTTAAGTATACTATTTATGAATGTGCTCCTGGATGTGATTAACATACTTCTTAAAAGTATACTTTTAATATACATGTTGTTAAATGTGTTCAACTAATCAATTTCAAACAAAAAAACAACAACAGCAAATTGTTGGATCCTGAACAGTTTATATATGTACATACATTAATCACATAGATTGTTTCTGGACAAGAATAACAGCAATGATTGGGTACATATATATAAAAACAAGTTAAAATGGTTTACAGAGTTGATGTGTATCTGAAATTATTGCATAGCATCAAGCAGGATAACTACACATGTGTTACTTGGTTTGTCATATTTTGAGATTCTCTTTCTGTCTCCCTGTGTCATTGCCCCATATCTCTCCCAACCTCATTTTGCATACTAACAATTAAACTAATTGGCTTAATCTATCAGGTGCAGACGTCTATCAGTCTGACATAATGATACATGGCCAAAATCAGTTATGTTATTCTCTATGTCCCAGAAGATAAAAGATAAAAACAATAAAATTACTGTTTACTCATAAGCCCCCCTCCCCCCATTTTTATCATCTGATAATTCAATACAGTTATTTTCACAACAACGTGGCCTTCAGGAATGATATCACCCATTAAGTGCGGTTTATCCTTATTTTTCATCTGCACCTTTCTTCTTCCATAAGCAAAAGACCAGACAAGAGCTGACAACGGCAGTGTCATTTGCAACTTTTTATGAGACATATTCTAGGCAATCAGTGCATTTCCAGGAGGACTGAGATACCAGAGAACGACTCTCCCTGTCTGTGTTTCTCTGCAGAGCAAGTGCAATTGTCTGCAGAATGAACGGCTATGTAACAGGAGGGGTAGAGCAAGGCGGTCTACCAGGGTCGCCAAATAAAACAACACATAATTATCTTGTAGTCATAGAAATTGAGAACCATGCAAGTTTTCCTTTTGTATCAAGCAGCATTTTTTTCATATTTGAGTTAATTTGCCTTACTTGACCTTGCACATCCTGCCATGTATTGCGCATGTGCACATTATGATGGCGATGCAGAACTGATATACCGTGCAGTCCTAGTCTCTCTCCACTTCATTTGGTAGAGGAATAACATAAAGTTTCTCCCTGGTCTCAACCATGACACACTTTCTTTTAATGGACTCAGCTTTTACAGCAAACATGTTGTTGCTCTTTGAAACTTCATGAATCCATCGTGATGACGTGATGTTTAAAGTACTGTCTCTATGTAGTGGCTTTGTGCTCTTTGGCAACTCTTTGACCAACACACAAGACATTTCTTCATTTTCTGATTTGAAGGCTGCCATTGCTACAATTTTGCACAGAGTTCCATCATCCAGCTCTACAATGGAATTTTTTATCTTCTCAAGCTTCTTGTTTTCAGATGAGTGGAAAAGGGTGCCATTGTTTATGAAACGGTGGTAAAAGAGACAACTGGATATATTATTATATATCTTGTATTTTCTTTTTAAAGACATGTCTAAGAAAATAAATGTCTAATGTCAGTCTATCAAGGAGTTGTAGCCTACTATGAGGATGAGCCCGCGATTTCTGCCGCCAGTACTGCTGTATGCCGCCAATTTACCAGTACAATGCTGCCTTCATGTGCTCCTCGGATGGTCCTCTTTTTTGAACTGGCAAGTCGTTCTTCCCATAGACATATATAAAGGCTAGATGGCTTAAGGCGGAGTCACCAGCGTCGTTGAAGCGCTGCCATCTTGCTACGGCAGGCTTTCTGGTACGTTCTATGGTAGCTGTTGGAGGGTGCACAGACAAAAATACTCATAACTCGCTGAAATCTTGACGGATTTACAAACGGTTTGGTTTATTACAAGCATATTCCGTTCCCGAGATACGGCAACAACAACAAAAAAAACACTAAAAACACTATTTTTTTGATGGGCTCCAAATTACACCAAAATTAAACCGAAGCATCTATGCCATGAGAGGGATTCAGGCACAAAGTTTCATGCAGTTTCATCCATTTCCCTAGGAGTTATGATCATCTGATGTGATAATACTGTAACGTGTTCGGGTAATCCAAGTATTACCTGTAATGTGATGTGCAACCTAAGTGTCTGGATCGCAGCTAGGAACTGATGTGTGTGGGTGTGTTCCTAGGGGGAAGGGGATATATGTGACCAGCGGCCGGGGCGGAAGCCAGTCAGTGCCATGCGGGCGAGCAGACCGGTTGTTGTGTCTAGAGCTAGCGGTGTGAAGCTAGCTGCTAGGAGCTAAAGAAGCCTGTGAATAAAGAACCTGTACCAACTACAACTCTCCGTTCTTTGGCGTATCACCGATACGCTACATTGGTGTCAGACAGTAAAGCGGTAACGCCTCTGATTCGGCCGGGAGAGGAGAGAGTGAGGAGGAACGACGGAGAAAGTGCGGAATGGAGCGGCTAAAGATGAAAAGGGAGGTGGAAGAGTCTGAAGCCTCGGTGTATCCGGAGAATAGGGGGGAATACAGACGGATGAAGGAGGAATACAGACTGATGAGGGAGAACCTCGGGCGGGAGGAGAGCGGAGCCGAGCCGGGCCCCGCTGGCAGACAGGCGGGGAGTGACGAGGCTGAAGCACGGCACGCGACGGCGGGGGATGGCGCCCGCAGAACCAGGAAGGACGTGCTCGTCCCGAAATACAACGGTAAAGGCGAGTGGGAGGCATACTGCAAGCAGTTTGAGGAGGCTGCAGAATGGAATGGCTGGACGAGAAGGGAGAGAGCCAGCCATCTCGTGATGTCCCTCGAGGGCGAGGCTACGGCGTGCGTGTCGGCAATAGCGGATACAAAGGACTTGGATGTAGTGATGGGGGCCCTGCGGAGACGCTTCGGACGATGTGAAGAGCAGGCCATCGTAGCCGCGGAACTGTGTAACAGACGCAGACGGCAGGGTGAGTCGCTGCGTGCACTGGCAACAGACATTGAGACTCTCAGCCGGCGCGCATACAGCCAGCTACCGACGGAGGCGCTGGATGGGTTAGCCCTAAGCTACTTTGTCCAGGCCATCGAGCCACGGGGTCTAAGCCAGAAGGTAACGCTGGGACATCCAAAAACACTGGGAGCAGCGCTGGAGTTGGCGCTGGAGATAGAGACAGTAGAAGGCTGGGATAAGAGCAGCGGCATAATGGAGGCCGCCCCAGTGGTGAGAATGGCAGCGGAGAGCCAGCTACAAGAAGAGCCAGCGTGGAAGACGGCCTTGGCAGAGCAAGGCAACATGGTGAAAGAGCAAGGCAACATGGTGAAAGAGCTATCTGAGTCGGTGCGCCAGTTAACAGAACAACTGCTCCGAAGCGCGACCCTGCAGCCCACCCCACGAGACAATACCGGGGCCAGGGGGCCCGGGGCCATGCGCTGCTGGACCTGTGGACGCCCCGGGCATCGGGCCAGAGAGTGCCGCGGAGGAGCGTGGAACCAGGGAAACGGCGCGGGGCCCGTCTAAGAGGGGCGAGACGGGCCCCCTACGTCATATTCCCTATGGCCACGTCACCGTTGGAGGGGGCCCAGCGGTACAGACGGGGAGGTGGGGCGTCGCCTTCCCCCGAAGCAGACGACATCGCCGGCGCTGTCAACATGCAGAACGGGCCGCACACGATGAACGGCTGCCATGTTCAGGTCCGCCTGCAAGGGAAGCCCTGTGTCGCCCTGGTGGACACGGGGTGTACGGCAACGCTGGTGAACTACAACATGATGCCAGAGGGAGCGCTTCTGGAGCAGCCAGCGGACCAGCTGCTGAGGACAGTATCCGGTGAGTTGATGCCGATGAGGGGAAGGGGGTCCGTGATGATAACTGTGGGGGGACAGACAGTGAACTTTCCGGTATGGGTAGTAGAGATGGCGGGGCCCTGTATCTTGGAGGAGGACTACTTGACGCTAAACCAATGCACAGTAGACCTAGGGAAGAGCACACTGACGTTTGCAGGGGGGCCGGTAGTCCAGATGGGTCACCCTCCCACCGCTCCAGGGGAGCAACCAAACGTCAATAACATCACTGTATACCGCGTCACAGTTGAGCACGGGCCCCACGCGGAGCCGCAAAAGAGACTGTGTTGGACATGTGGAGAGCCGGGCCACGTGGCGAGGTGGTGCAGAAGCGGTCCCGGGAGACGGACCGGGTATGCGGGACAACGACATGGTCAGCAGGGAGCCTGCTGGGCATGCGGCGAGATTGGACACCTGGCTAGAGAGTGTCAAAAGGCTGTCGGGGACCGGAGGGCAGCGGGAGAAGAGAGACGTGCAGGCGGCGGACAGGTGAGACTCTGCTGGACTTGCCGTTCGCCTGGGCACTTAGCCAGAAACTGCACTGCGCCCCCCACGGTTGCTGTGCGGAAAGCCGAGGTGGAGAGCGAGGCCGGTTGTGTTCCCCCTGCTGTCCTGAACACGCCGTCCCCTGGGGAAGGGGGGCGGGAGGACGACCGAGTGCAGGAGGTGGAGGAAGACGAGGAGGACTGTCCAGATGTGGATCTGGAGGACGACAGAGCGACCATCAAGGATGTCGACGTGAGTGAGTGGAAACGCAGGCAGGCGGAGGACGCGGAGATCGGTCCGGTGCTTGCGTGGGTGGCGGCCGGACGCCGGCCCCCTGTGAAGGAGACTCACATGTTTTCCGGTGCCACGAAAGGACTGTGGAACATGTTTTCCGACCTGCGGCTAGATGAAGACGGGCTGTTGGAGAGAACAGAGCACGGGGTAAAAGGGAGGCAGGCGGTTGTACCCGGTTACCTGCGAGAGTTGGCGCTTAAGGGGGCACACAAGGGCCCTGGTTCCAGTCATTTTGGGCCCGAAGAGACACTCACCCGCATCCGTGGACATTTCTACTGGGGCAAACAAAAGGAAAATGTGGGGGCTTGTGTTTAATTGAGATGTGGGGGTTATTGTTGAATGGGCTATTGTGTTGAATTTAAATGAATGTGTGAAAAAGAAGGAAATAATGAAAACTAGACATTATGGAGTGCCTAATGGGAAACTAGACATTATGGGGGTACCTAATGGAAAACTAGACATTACGGAGTACCTAATGAAAACTGGACATTATGACGGGGGTGCTGAAAAGAAAAGACTGGTTGTTGGGGAATTATAATTTGATGTGGTGATGGGAAAAATGTTGTGTTGGTGTGTTTTGGTACAGGGGGATATGTGTGGGTTGTGGGTGTCGACGTGGGCGTCGAGCTAATGTTGGGTGAGGAGTATGTAACGTGTTCGGGTAATCCAAGTATTACCTGTAATGTGATGTGCAACCTAAGTGTCTGGATCGCAGCTAGGAACTGATGTGTGTGGGTGTGTTCCTAGGGGGAAGGGGATATATGTGACCAGCGGCCGGGGCGGAAGCCAGTCAGTGCCATGCGGGCGAGCAGACCGGTTGTTGTGTCTAGAGCTAGCGGTGTGAAGCTAGCTGCTAGGAGCTAAAGAAGCCTGTGAATAAAGAACCTGTACCAACTACAACTCTCCGTTCTTTGGCGTATCACCGATACGCTACAATACTAACCCAACAACAGATGCTCATAGCTCCTAGCAAAATGGATGAAACTGCATGAAACTAGGTGCGTGAATTCATCTCATGATGCTGATGCTTCGGTCTAAGTTTGGTGTAATTTGGAGCCAAAAATAATAATAAAATGTTAGCATTTTTTTAACCCATAGATATATATAAAGCTGTGGTGCCGTAGCAAGATGGCCACCATGCGACGACGTCGCTCTCCATTGACCGGCAGCGCGGGTAAGCCATCTAGCCTTTATATATGTCTATGGTTCTTCCGATGTTTGTGTGTTCATTTGATTGTTGTGTCGGAATGATCGGAATGTGTAAACCAAATTAAGACTAACTGATTTTGTAATAACTTTTCCAACTAATCTAGGACACTACATTGACAGCAACTACCTCATTTTCCAGATTAGTCTGACAGCACTTGAATGCAACACAAGTTTGGGCGCTGTGAGTCATGGGGTTGCCAGATCTGCTGTTACTCAGTAAAATTAATCTGAAATAGCCTACAGACAGATTAATGAGTAGAAGCAGATTGAGGGGAAGGAGAACACCTAACAAATAAATGTGCATATTTCAGATCTTTATATTATGATTATCGTGCTTTGTAGGTGACAGTTTGTGTAGAATTCCATGCTTTCTGATGCATTGCTTTGCAGGACCTGGCAACCTTATGACGTTAGCCTGGTGTGTTCAGATTCAAAACAGAGACATCCTAGCCGTGGGGTGGCGTGGCTTGTTGAGTAGGGTAAACCAGCTAGTTTTACAATGTCACGATTCAGCTTTGCACTTTATTATTTTCAGAACAAGTCAGTCAGTGTGGATAGCACAGACATTATTAGAGCTGCTTACAAACACGCGGCTCAAAAACAGATGACCCACATCCCAGATTTCGACAGTGATGAAGGCTGGATCGAAGTGGAATATACCAATAGGAGAGGCCCACGGACGGTACTGCCTGCAAAGATCATTCTTTTGGGAAGTAAGTCGTGGTTAATTTTTTTTGCACAGTGTGTTTGTAATCTTATGTGTAACGGAGATTGCTTCTCCTGATCAAAATAGCAATGCTAATGCTAGCGTTTACGTCCATTTTTGTAACCGTAATGTTGCATTAGCTAGCCAGTTAGCTAACATTAGCCACCCTTAAGCTAGCACCATGTGTAAGAACTGAGTAGCTAGCTATCCAGCTGCACCATCCCAAATCTATATTGCAACTTTCATGAACAAATGATACGGTAACTACCAGGCCTTGTGTAACATTAAGCTAGGTTAGCAGCACCACGTGTAAGAAATCCCATTCTTTTTTGGCTTTTCTGTGATGTTGACTTTGTTTGGACAAGCTAGCTATCAGAATAACTATTGGCCCTCCAGGGGAAATGGAGTCATGCAACAGTTGCTCGCAATCAGATGTGGAAAAATATAAACCTTAAACATTATAAGAGGCATAGAAATGTACCATACACAATACAGACATGTCATCCCAAATCAAGTATCACGACTTTCACAAACAAATGATACTACTAGGCCATGTGTAACGTCACTGTCTAAACTAAGGTAGCAAGTTGAATAATATTAGTGAACTTGATATGAGGTGATGGTTTAGGGCAGCTATGTGATACATTTGCAAGTTCAGAGGGACAGTGAACTTCCAATTGCAGCGTGGGTTTCAGTTGCCATTCTGTGGTTTTTATGCCTTGAACTACACTCAGAGTTGCCATAATTTGTTGTTTAGGAAGGTATTTATCTCTAGCTTCAAGTTATTCAGTATTGATTGTGTGTGTGGGGGGTGTTCATGTCAGCTAGTGTGAGGTCCATGGAAACCGCACACCTGCTGGATTGGAAAATTGCATGTCTGTGTGAAAATATTCAGAAAAAGTAGCTGCACAACTCCAAGAGTATGTTTTCCAATAACAGGAACGTCCCTCACCTCTCTCTCTACATCTAGTGACACATTAGCCTACCTGATGAATCTGCAAGCTCATGTTTTATTTGCTCTGGCAGATAAGGTAGACTGTCTTGTTTCATGCAATATGTGTTGGTATTATTATAAGTGTGTTTCAATCATGAGAGACCAGAGGGTAGAATTCAACAAGCGAGCTATCACAAATGGCACGGCGATTATATCTATGGCATGAAATGACATGGCAACTAATTATATGGCATGGCAGCATGGCAACTAGTTCTTTGGCGTAATGACTCTGTGGTAAGATGCCTCTCTTCTTGTGGTGAGAGAGGAGGGCATCTGCTCGGACTAGGATAGAGAATCCCCCCCCGTAGGGGATTCTTCAGGAGTCAAGACATTGGTGGTGGGTGGGGCGAAACACAGCTTCAGAGGATGGGATGCGATCAGCCCAGGTACAGCGACCATGGAGGAAAAGGATCAGGGAAAGAGGACGATGACGCGCTGAGCATGGCTATAAGTACTGCCACGTCATAGGCTCGGCATTGACGTCATTACCGACGTCATATTGGCAAGTTGAGGGGCTGATTGGCTGTTGAGGATGGGGTGATGAGTCACACGTCACAGCGGACATCACACTAGGATTAAGCTTGACGTCACACTAGGATTACGCTTGAGGTTGGGAGCTGAAGCCTATTGTGATGTGAGGTAGCGTGTCTGGTCTTCATCTTGAAACTAGGTCGAGACCAACATTTGTATGCGTGTTTTTTCCCCCCAGATAATTTCAAAGAGATGGTCGACAGGAAAAAGCTCTTTGAAAAACAGCAAAACATTTGGGTGGATTGGAAAAGATCGGACATGAAGAAAAAGCCGAAGGTGACTGCCTCCCAACCTCAAGGAAGCCCAGAGGTTTGTAGCTGCATGAAACGCTAGAAAAAAGTTACAATAATGCAGATTACTTATTTAATGTCGAAGTGGTTTTAGTCAATTGGTCTTCATGTGCAAAATTTAACTGGTTGTTCCCTTAATTGAGTGGTTCTCAAACTTCTTCATGTCAGTCAAGGACCCCTAAACCGACACAAATTAGACCACCAACACCCATTTGATAAGATTTTTGTTTTTAGATGTTTTAGTACAGAAAGTGTATGAAACCCATTTCCAAAGTAGTCCTACATTCGGTCATTGTGTTACTTATGGATGGAATTATAGTGAAAATAAAGATCCTTAGTGTGAGCCTGAGCGATCAAAAATGTCAGAGAAAAATGTCGAAAGAGGCTGTCATCTAAAAACAAAAAGATATCGATCTTATACCTTAAATTTAAAATGAAATTTTTTTTTTTTTACATATTTCATATGGCTGTACTTACCTTTATGATTTATCCAGAAGGCACTACACTACGTAAGGTTGGTGTGATTGACAACTCCCACAGTGTGTATAGATTGGGATTGGAACATTCTTTACATTATTCTCATTGCTTAAATATTGGATTGTAGAAAAATTAGACAACCCTGTTAGAAATGTGTGATTGGGACATTTTCCTTCACTCCTGCCTTTACTAAAAACAAAACATTTCTGTAGCCATCCTCATCAGCTGTGAAAGATGCTGCAAGAGATGCCGTCGTCAAACAACTGAAGGACGACCTCCAGAATCGACCTCAACGTTTTTCTTCACTGGTCGATGATGACGACACGCAGATAGACTTGTTTGAGGGTTATGCTGGTTACAAAACCGTAAGTCTTCAACCTAAGCTGTTGCACAAAGTGTTTGTTTCACTTCTTTCCAAAATACATATCCCACAACTGGCAGGAGATTATCAACTACAAAGAACTGAATATTACATTTGGAATTTAAAACTTTTATTGTTGTAACTGTTTTAAAGTCCAACTAAAGACGAATAATCAAATTTTATAGTACACAATTCATGGCACATTTTTGTCCAATTATTGTCGAAAGGAAGAACTATAACACCAATATAGTTCAAATTTGTTCAGGCCAGAACTACAGGTGCAGAACTACCTAAAGAGCGTCCAGCTGAGGCAGCATCCGACACCGATAGTGGCAGTGACTACACTGAACAACTACACTTGCACAAACAGGTATCTTTTACAAATTTATATGGCTGTATTTGATATTGTCTAATTATATAGTTAAAGGCATATGCCACCTTTTCGGGAGTCTCACTCATTTTCCATAACCCCCATACATAACCAAGATACACACTGCCTTTACCGTCAGTCTCCGCGCAGTATACAGTGAGCTACAGTCGTCAAGTTAGTTAATATCACCATATAATGGAAGCTAATGGTCCAGCCGTTCTAAATCGCCAAAAACACATCTAACAGCACCAAAATACATGTTGTGCTTTGGGAACTACTCACCATGAGATGAGATATTAATCCATAGTTATGTGAAACGTCATTTTCGGAGTAGATCCCCACACCGAGTTACTTCCTTGTTTGCCTGTAAACAGTGCTTCCGCTGTACACAGCGCAGCCATTACTTTACTTGAAATGAAAAAAGAACATGTATTCATTATTATAGTAGGCTAGTTATTTATAATTCAGTTAAATATGAAAACTGTAAATAAACATTGCTGATGTTTATTTTGATTTAACAGTCGGTGAAGGAAGGTGCCCACTTGAAAACCCCAATGACATGCTTCATACTGCTGTTGGCTAGGGTAGGTAACTGGTGATTTGTGTCTTGTTTATTAGTTTGTTAGCCTGTTAGCTTGTTTTATTCTGGATTGGGCTTCTAAATGTGTTTTTCCTCGGATTTTGGCACAAGGGATAGTAACATCTTGTCCTGTGTATTAATTAATAAAATAATGATTTAACAGTCAGTCGTTGACTACGGTACATACAGACATTGTACTATTAGGCTACTTCATTCATTGAAGTACGCTAAGTTCAATGGCACTGAATCATAACGCAAGCTACGTTACGATGTTCCGTACCTTTGATTAAGGACATTTTCTCTAACTGGACCTCTTGGAATTTTAATTGACTACCCCTGCCCTAGGCCTAGGGTGTGCTTTCCCATTATTGGCACTTCAGTGAAGCGTACAGACTTCAAGACAAGTGCCTACGTCCTGCCGCATCACTGTTGTGCCAATAATCAAGGTAAAGCACACCTTCTCATTTAATATAAAGATTTAAGAATATTATTTATTTAAATAGAAATTGTAATGTATTATTTGAGGAAGATGAGTGATCCATTCTTGTTTCCCAGGTCATTACATCATACATCACTTTTTTTTTTTTTATCATTTCTCTCAGACTATATAGGCCCACTAACTGGAAGACATGTTCCAATGTTAACAATATTAACGTTCAACATTCACTCCAAAAACAGTTATTGTCATGCACAGGTATGTACATTATGACAGTATAACGATCTGAACTATATTTGATTTTATATGTTCCTGCAGGGCATCCAAGTTCACTCATTTTATGAAAAAAGAAAGGTGAGTTTTTGTTTATTATGAGGATCCCCACTAGCTGACTAAAGCCTTTTCTAAACATTAACTGTGGATCATAGCCATAGAATCAGGTCCAACTATCCCCCGCAGGTACCCTGCTAGACATGACTCAATAAACTACCTTATCACTTTCTAAACATGAGGGAGAAGCTCCGGCGTGGTTTGGTTTGTTAAGTATAACGGAAAGAGGAGATCCTTGCAAGCTCTTCCGACTCAGACTCCGGTGTGGTGATGGAGTTGAAATCAATTTCAGCCAGCTGAAAATGCATAATGTACATACCTGTGCACGATAATACCTCTTCTTGCTGTTTTAACATGTCTTGATAAATTGAACATGTCTATGGAGTGGCGATGCCAAACATGTAAAAAACTCCATCTGAAGTGTATCGCATCCATTAGTTTACAAGTGATTGTTTCTTTATTTTTCTTTCATTTAACTGTTTTCAGAGCTTCCTGGTTTGGTGAAGGAGCTGAAAGCTGTAAAAGATGAGCTAAAGGAGGCCTTAGCAGGATTTCAAGGCTACAGACGTCCCATTGCAGTTGGGCTTCAAGAGCCAGCTGACATACCTCTACCTGCATCAGCAGAAATGGTATAGTGCAGTTCCTTTATGTATAATTATTTAGTGTGAACATCTGTATGCCTCCTGGACAAAGTAAAGGCTTTGAGACTTAAATTTATTGTAGTGATTTTGGAGATGCTCTCAGGCAGTGTTCCTACGAGGAAAAGGAATGGAAATAGTATGAACAAATATTTGTGTTTCCTATTCATAGCTTTCAAGGGGCGTTACGTGCTGCCGGGAACGCCCACCTGGCGGTCAAAAAAAAAACTTGCCAGCCGTGTCGACTAGTTTCTCACGCTGAGTTTGTTCAGCCAAAGTGCCGGATAGCCTACCTGTTGTGCTATCGGTTGCACTAAACCGACGAGGAGACACGCCTGGCTTGTGTTTTACAGAATCCCGTCGGAGAAAGAAAGGAGGTTGTGGATTTGTGCGAGTGGTTCAGTCGCTGGGCAGGGGAAATGCAAATAGCTTTTTTTTCTACCATCAAAGTACACACGTCTTTGCTCTTTGCGGCCAACATTTCATCAAAGGTAAGCTCAAGTAACGTTAACGGGGTATTAATCATTATTGTAACGTTACTTGAGCTTACCTTTGATGAAATGTTGGCTGCAAAGAGCAAAGACGTGTGTACTTTGATGGTAGAAAAAAAAGCTATTTGCATTTCCCCTGCCCAGCGACTGAACCACTCGCACAAATCCACAACCTCCTCCTTTCTTTCTCCGACGGGATTCTGTGAAAGCACAAGCCAGGCGTGTCTCCTCGTCGGTTTAGTGCAACCGATAGCACAACAGGTAGGTAGGCTATCTGGCACTTTGGCTGAACAAACTCAGCGTGAGAAACGTCGACACGGCTGGCAAGTTTTTTTTTGACCGCCAGGTGGGCGTTCCCGGCAGCACGTAACGCCCCTTGAAAGCTATGAATAGTCCCTATTGTTTTTCCCCCCCAAAATATAAAATTCTGAAGAAAAAAAATCATAAGCAGTTTTTCATGCCGTTTGGAGCAGGCAGCCCAAATGTTCACCACTGTGTGAGAGAGCATGGGCCAGAGCGAGCTTGAGGTCATTGAAGTGTGGACTGAACGGCCACATACATAGTCAGAATGTAACTAACATGTAAACAGTTGGGTTTTAAAACCATTTATTTAAATAATAAACATCTAGCTATTTTTATACGCGAATCTAAAATCTGCTCTGAAAAGTCTACAGATAAGTCTGAAAATTTGAGTCTGGAAAACTATGGATTTTTATATTTGAAAATGTGTAGGAACCCTGCTGAGGGGTCCCAATGTTGGATGAAAGATTCAACTGTAGATGCCATATTGAAATAGATTAGTCTGGGCACTATGGCCTACGACGGGTGGCCAATAATTTTTTTCCAGAGGTCCATACTGACTTGCATAAAGAAAGCGAAGGGTCACACATTGGTCATCATACCTGCTAAAACTCCTGATTTTTGTGTGAGTCTCCCTATTTTTAATCTCTCCCCAGACTCAAATATATGTTGAATCGCTGCGCTCTGCATACTACATAAATGAGTCTGTGCCACTTCACAGCCACTTCTGGGGTTTGAGGGCGGGTCTAGGGGGGTTGACACTGAATGAGTGACAGGTCGTAGCGGTTGAGAGAGCGGTTCTAAAAATGGGCTGGGCCTTCCCTGTCATCTGATCGCAAAGTTGTTACTGATTGGGGAAGACTGAATCCACCACTGGCCAAGTGAACGGTTCACTTCCAACCCCAGCTGGCTGAGGTAAAGTGTCCCAGACCCAGAGAGAGATCTGCAGCATGCAGTAACGTAGTGTATCAGCGTAAGAACTCTAATGTGTCTGGCGTTGAGACTACTCTATTTTTAACCCTCTCTCCCACTGTGATTGGCCCTTTCTCCTGTTAATCGCCCGAGCAAGTTTGGTCTCACCCCGGCACCAAACCACCACACACGTGAAACTACACAGAAGAAAGAGAAAATTAGTGCAGATGGGCTGTATTTGGCCCATGTGTGACCTAAGACTACTCGAGTAGTCTTAGACCATCTGATGTAGACTGAATACTTTTCTCAGATGGTCAAATAATGTTTGATAATGAAATATGAGTAATATTAACTAACTTAACTATATTTTGTCTGCAGATTTGTCTCCCAAATTCAGATGTGCATGTCCCCAAGTACAAGTTTGACCGTCTCAAGTCAAAAGTGAGCTTGTTTACTCAAGAGCTGTGCCAGTTGGTGTTTGGGAGAGAGGTGCTCAGAACGTCCAATCTGACCGGCAAAAGCCCTGAGGGAAAGGAAACAAAGCGCCAACTGGACCCTGTTGTACTCGATGCTGTAATAGGTACGTGTACAGAACCCAATCCAAAAAATGCCCTATCATATGGGGGCCGTGGGACAAAATCCTATCAAATGGGGCTCCATGGTTTAATTTTAGTCAGTTTAGGGGTCCTTCGTGTGAAAAACTTTGAGAATCACTACACTAGGGTATCGGCCCCTTTGAGGCGGAAACCCTGTGCTCACCGCACATAGCTCGGCCGCTGCACAGCCTCGCCCGCAGCTTGGTTGCTGTGTGGCCTTGCCTGCTCCATTGGCATGCGCAGCACACAGTTTCTCAACCTCGCATCAGTGATGACATCACAATGCCTATGACAACACTGATGATTTCATAGACATTGTGACATCACCTGTGGGACAAACATTTAGTATATAAATGGGATATATCTCGGTCCCACTGTGATGTCATAAATACTACTGTGATGTCATAAATCACACTGACATCAGTGATGTCATAAATCCCAGTGATGTCATAAATCCCACTGACATCATCAGTGATGCTGGTCTCATTGGCCACGCAGCAGCCAAGCTGCGGTCAAGGCCAAGAATGTGAGCTGCAGGGCCAGCTACGCGGGCGAGCCTAGGAATCGATCCCTACTATGTTAAATTACACTTGATCTTAGATTTGTGTCAAATGGCCAAAACTTTTCACAATTGGATCTGTCCTCCAGTTTTTTAAGTTTATTAATTATTTGGTTTTGCGTTTGAGTGAACCCAGCCTTGGCCATCTCTTCCGCAAATTCGGCATACAACTTGCTCTTTCTTGTACTGCTTTCTAGCTTTTCTTGAAATTCTGTAGATGCCCAAATCGCCAGTAAACATTTGGTTTCCTCAGCAGACCACTGCAAATTATTTGTCTCCATGTTGTCGCTGCCTTCTCCTTCCTGCTCGCCTTCACAGCCTAGAATAAGTTCTTGCGAACCTGATGATGTCACGGTTCGCAAGAAACTGGAACCGGCACGGAGCCCTGCCGGTGTGAAAGCCCTATCAGATGGTCACTGACTTAAGCCTACAAGGTCGTTACTTACTCATTCATTTCATTTCTTGCAGAAACTGTGAGGGGGCTATTCTCTACGGCAAGTGTGTCGGAGATTCGAGCTGCCATCCGAAGGAAGTGCAACAATGAGGACCACTACAGCAAGTCCAAAACTCCAAAGCAGTAAAACCTCATGCATGTCCTTGTTCATGTGTTTGAGCTCTGTAGGCACTTTAGTAGAGTGTGTCTCTACGCACATTTGTTAATGAGAAAAAAAGCTTTGTTTATTTGGTTCCTGTGTCTCAGTTGTCAAGCACTGTAGTTGATTGTGTCTAATCCCCCTTTTTGCACTTTTGTGAGTTTTGTTGTTTTGAAAAGCTGCTCAAGGCTTCTCATTGTTTTAATAAGTGTTCAGGAGTTTATTTTACATTGTTGTGCTCAGGACTTAATTTTATGTTTCGAAAAGTGCTCAGGAGTAAGTTTTTTTGTTTCGAAAAGTGCTCAGGACTTAATTTTATGTATCGAAAAGTGCTCAGGAGTAAGTTTTATGTATCGAAAAGTGCTCAGGACTTCTCAGTGTTTTAGCTGCTCAGGACTTCCTTTTGTTATAAATGTTCAGGAGTATTCCTTTGACATTGTTGGCTCAGAACTTTATATTTCCATTGTTTAATGTGAAAATAAATTACCCACATGGTCAAAGAGAGAAGGTGTACATAAGTTCCTGCCACACTCGACCGCACAAAACATCTGTTGTCATTAACCAATGCTGCAGTCAGACTATTATTCCCATTCAGTTTATGTTGAAAAGCTGCATTGAATGGGTAAATAAGTGGTTTGTTGATTGAATTCTATGTTGCCTACTTTGTGTAGATGTTAAAATTGTTTTAAAATCATATTACTACTATAGTGACATTGCTAAATTCACTGACAGTATATTTTAAGTAAATTTGTTTTGTTGTTGGGATATATTGGTAATGCACTATAAATCCAATGTCGGTATAAGCAGCTTTCAGTATATTATGTTTCAGTATATTAGGTACTAATGTACTTTTAGTACTATAATAGTATACTACTAATAATATACTGTAGGGTAGTATATATTTTTTTAATTAACAGTATACTTTTAGTATACTTTGTTTTGTATTCTAAGTACATTGTTAATATATTGATAGTATATTTTAAGCAGCCAACAATATACTTCAAGTTAATTTGTTTTGTATTCTGAGTACATTGTTAATACATTGATAGTATATTGTAAGTGTAATTGTTGTATACTCAAAACATATTGGTAGTACACTATAACTTCAATGTTAGTATACTTTTTCCACATTAGCACAAGTGTACTTCAGATACTTTAAGTATATTTTAAAACAAATTGTACTTTTTTGGGGGGGGAAAGTACATCGAAGTACATAAAAAATATATTTAAGATATGTTTTAGCATATATTTTGTGCAACTTCAAGTACACTAAGTACAACTTAAGTGGTTCCAATTTAACACAACTTTATTTAAATATGTTAAAAGTACAAATAAGTATATTAAATATACTTTTGTAAAATATAATTAAGTATATTTTTTTTCCGCTTGGGAGTGCCTGGAAGGGATAGAACAAACGCATAATTAGTGACAAGAACATCGAAGTGTGTGCTGAAGGCTTCCTGTGAACTTTCTGCCCTCAGTATTCAGAGTTGTGCCAAGTTCTTCATACCTCTTATGAGAAATATTTTCATGTAAATTATTCTCTAGTTGCAATAGAGCCAATCAGTGCATTGGTGTAAACCAGGGATGGGCAACTTTGATGATAGAGAGGGCCACAAAAAAATGTCCTCGCTACCAGAGGGCCAGATTTTGCTGAGGGCTGGGGGCGGAACGGCATTGGCGTGAAAAAAAATGCGATTCTCATTCCCAAGGAGTCAAATACTGACGCTTTGGGTTGGGGCCCAGTCCAGATCACCAACCTAAAGCATCGGTCAGACTACTTGGGAATGAGAACCGTGTTGACTCAATCCTCTTTGTGGAGTTCTCTCTCCTGATTGGATGAAGTGGGATTGGATACCAGAAAATGTTCTCTTCTGTTTCCCGCAAAGCAGATGGACTGGGAGACCCATGCTACTGACCAAACATGCTATCAGTGATTGATGTCAGAATATAGAGCTATTTAACACTTTTAAAACATATTTAAAAAACAAACAAACAAAAACAAAAAACGCTTACTGCAGCTTTAACACTTAGTTTAGCTTTGAAGAGCCGTTCAAAAGCCATATCAGCTCTTTGAGTGGATGGTTTAAAAGGATTTTCAGAGGCTTTTCCAACCTGCCAAGAATAGCAGCCAATTTAAAAACACATTTGGCATGAAACCGGTGGAATTTAAAGATATCGAACTTTGGCAGAAGATCTGGTCTGTGAAGCCTGGTATAAACGTACCTTTTGCCGGTGGGGTAGAAGCGGGAGCAGCTGAGGCCGTCCCAGGCGCAGTAGGGGTCTCTGGCCAGGCAGCAGTCAGCGCAGGCGGAGCCGTATGCCTGACAGCGGTGCAGGGAGACCTGTGAGACCCCCACCTCCGAGCTGACGTACAGCTGTTGCTGAAATGCAAACAGTTCAAATGTCAGCCGCCCTGTTTGTCTTCATAAGTGGCCGGCTGACAGGAAAATGAGCCCAAGCACCGAAACAATTATGCCTTATTAGTCCCCTCTCCTGCCTTTAGGGGGCTTATGCACAGGAGATTTGTGGTCCATGCATTACATAGTAGCCACAGACAAATCAATAGCGTACTAAAATAATAAAATCATACTTGATGTATGGAAAAACCAAAGCTAGACCGATACTTACTTTTTTCGAGGATATTCTCAAATTTGTAATGGGAGCTTGGTCCTGAAAAACACATACAGACATGTTTCAGCAGACTGTTGATTGTTATTTGTCTGAATATTCTTTCTCACACTTTTATCTAATTTATTTGGACAAACGCCAGTTTCTCAGCCTTTCCCCTGAATAACAAAGGGAGCCCCATGACATCAGCCCCTCCCCAGATGTCCGTAGCTCTTTGGGAGAATTTCATTCTGTCTTCTGAGAATAAATCTAAATTGCTCTTCCGATTGAAGGGACTCGGCACGGTCCAGGGGTGCTTGAAGATGAAAGCAGACGTGCCCTCTGGTTTCTCGGTTTGAGCTGGATCAGTGGGCAAAGATAAAGAGCGGCATGTGTGAAGGTTCACCCAGGCTCTCTCTCGTGGCCTGTCGGCATGTTTCCATCACTCTACCCGGCAGTACGCAGCACATCCATCTCCCAAACGCCACCCCTGTCTCTGGCTATCTGCCATGGCCAAGCTCACCGCGCTCCCTGCCTTTGATGTGAGGTGTGCTGGGAAAGAGAAGGGATGAGGGAGAGGGAAGGGGGCGCAGACAGACAGACAGACCTTAAACACTTCCAGCTCCTCCAGGATCAGATCTTCATCCAGGGAACGATTGGATGGCAGGACGATCACCTTCTGCACAGTTCCTTTGTCTGAGGGCAGAGAGTGGACACAGGTCACTCAACAACCACATGAGATACACATGCTATCTGGAGAACTGGGGGAGCGTACCTATATGAGGAACAACCACCCCCTTATTTTACTATTGTAAAAGCAAACCCTTGGAGAAAAAGTGTGGGAGCTCCGCTCCCCTGCGCTCCCACAGCACTACACCCCTGGAGATACGCACACACACACACACACACACACACGCACATGCTCACGCACGCACACACACACACACACACACACACACACACACACACACACACACACTCCCTCAATCCACAGAAATGCTTGAGGTCAGTGAAATGAAAGAACACATAAAAAACAAACAAAAACAAACAAACAAACAAACAAAACTCAGAGACTGCTTTCCCCTCGCTCATGTTTGCTTTTGAATTGGACAGGCATGATAGCCAGCCATGACCACTGACCAGTATCCACAGTAGACAGACAACCCAGCCATGACCACTGACCAGTGTCCATCAGCAGACTCAACCCAGCCATGACCACTGACCAGTATCCACAGTAGACTCAACCCAGCCATGACCACTGACCAGTATCCACAGTAGACTCAACCCAGCCATGACCACTGACCAGTATCCACAGCAGACTCAACCCAGCCATGACCACTGACCAGTATCCACAGTAGACTCAACCCAGCCATGACCACTGACCAGTATCCACAGTAGACTCAATCCAGCCATGACCACTGACCAGTATCCACAGCAGACTCAACCCAGCCATGACCACTGACCAGTATCCACAGTAGACTCAACCCAGCCATGACCACTGACCAGTATCCACAGTAGACTCAACCCAGCCATGAACACTGACCAGTATCCACAGTAGACTCAACCCAGCCATGACCACTGACCAGTATCCACAGTAGACTCAACCCAGCCATGACCACTGACCAGTATCCACAGCAGACTCAACCCAGCCATGACCACTGACCAGTATCCACAGCAGACTCAACCCAGCCATGACCACTGACCAGTATCCACAGTAGACTCAACCCAGCCATGACCACTGACCAGTATCCACAGTAGACTCAACCCAGCCATGACCACTGACCAGTATCCACAGTAGACTCAACCCAGCCATGACCACTGACCAGTATCCACAGTAGACTCAACCCAGCCATGACCACTGACCAGTATCCACAGTAGACTCAACCCAGCCATGACCACTGACCAGTGTCCACCACAGACTCAACCCAGCCATGATGACCACTGACCACCACAGTCTCAACCAGCCATGATGACCACTGACCACCACAGTCTCAACCAGCCATGATGACCACTGACCAGTATCCACCACAGACTCAACCCAGCCATGATGACCACTGACCAGTATCCACCACAGACTCAACCCAGCCATGATGACCACTGACCAGTATCCACCACAGACTCAACCCAGCCATGATGACCACTGACCAGTATCCACAGCAGAGTCAACCCAGCCATGACCACTGACCAGTATCCACAGCAGAGTCAACCCAGCCATGACTACTGACCAGTGTCCACAGCAGACTCAATCGGGGAATGCAAGTGCTGAACTGACACACAGGGGAGGACGAGGGCTGCGAGAGAGGGCAAAATGTCATGCTACCACCATCATCAATAACACAGTTTTGTCCTGGGAGCGTGAGCAGCAGAGGGAGTTACGGCAAGCAGCGGCTCCTGGAAGCTGTTGATAAGAGCCTCCTCTCGTCCCCAAGACAAAGCCTGGTCTCCGGCTCGGGCGGCGGCCAGACGAGCTCTGGCTCGCCGTCAAGAATCCAGGCAGGAGAAACAAAACGGAGAGGCTGGCCGATAAGCGCAAGCAGCTGTGAGGGAGAGAGAGAGAGTCCCTGGGACGCTTTGCTGAATGTTAACATGTGGTCACGCACGCACGCACACACACACACACACACACACACACACACACACACACACACACACACACAGATTCACCTTAAATTTACTCTGTTGAATGTTCTGTGAATTAGATTTGTTTATGTCTATTCAACCTGGGAATAACCCTGGTTGGACCCTTGGTGTGAAAGGGGTACTAGAAAGATCTTTGAATTATTAGTATGAAGATAATATCACTCCATCAAATCTGGAAAAGTTAATTTGCGAAGTGAATTATCTTATACGGTATTATCTTATATCTTATTTTTTTCTAGTTGAAATTACTTGTATTATTACTTGTATATTTTCCAGTGTGTACTGCATTAGCAAACTCAAAGTCCTCTCTCAAAACACTTTTCACTGTCTATCTGTAATGCTATTCATGCTATCTGAAGTCTTGGAATTTGCTGAGATACCCACTATGCCAAATTCCCTTATCTGTTTTTCTGCTAACCACATGGCGATGGGACGTGCCATCATTTGCTTATGAAACACCTCAGTAATGAGTCATAGGCAAAGGATTGTGTTAACATGACTTATTAAAGTGGAGTACAGCTATTTCAGGATGTCGTTATAAATTAGAGATGGTTTCTAATTGACCTGCCTGGTTAAATTAAAAATTATATGATTGAGGTTATTGTGGCCACTGGCTTACAAAAGAGGGAATGCTGCCATGTTTTAAGATGCTGAGGCCGAGATGCAGGTTGTGGTCAACATGGTTAGATTTGTCTATGCTGCAAAGAATATTCATCTTAACAAGTAATTTATTTATTATGTCAGTTATTATCACAGGTTGGCTGCGGTTGGGCAGCCCGCGTGTGCGGGTCCGGCTCGCTTTGTCCCCACTCTGGAGTAGGTCCATCTTGAGTGCAGCTCAGCACATAAAAAGATGTAATGGAAACCATAATCAGCGCGGAATGGTATGGCTTGGTGCGGCCAAAGGTGTCAGTGGAAAAGCCCAAAGTGTATACGGTATGTCTGTCTCTGTGGTCATCTAATCCTTGCAGGTGTAGAGAAAGCCTTGGTTGTTGGCTGTGTCCTGCTAGATACCGTGTGAGTCCCTACCTGTGCCTAGGAACAGGACTTGGTAGTTGCCATCTGCAGCCATGACCTGGTCCACCGCCACAGTGGTGTATCTGTAGTCGGCGTTGGTGCGAACCACCAGAGGCCTCCTGCCCACTGGGTAGATGGGGTTGAACATGACCGGGTGGTTCCTCACGAACGTCACCACGTCATCTGGGAACTCCTTGGTCGTCTGGATGTCGGGGGTGAAGGCTCCGCCGGGGCACTGGAGAAAGAGGGGAGGAGTGTGCGTGGAAAAAGTGAACTCATTCTCGTATCATCTTCCACTTTTGACCAGTAAAATGACAGACTTAAATTGCATTGCATCAGTTGAACAATGACAAAAGAATGTCAGCACATGAATGACCTGACACTGAACTCACAGTTCCAGGTCTCGGATAAGGGATGCGGCCCTGGTACGCCACCCACTGGAAGTTGGGCCCCTCTCTGTGAGTGAAGGGCCCATTGAAGACGGTGAGGATGTCGGCCATGTTGTACACACACACCGCCGAGCCTTTAAACACGGAGCTGCGGAAATGAAGCGCATATCTTCCGTGAAACACAACAGAGAGAAGCAACATCCTCCCAGCCCAAACACTGCAGCTCATCAACCCTGCTGTTTGTGAGGATGTCCAAGCCATACAATCTGGGTGGAACCATTGCCACACTCCAGCGGGGACACCTCGCCACAACTTGCCTCGTCTTCCCCTGAAGGACCTGATGTGGTTTGATCCAGTCATTTAAAAACCACACAATGAAAGAGGCTTTGTTGAAGGGGAATAGCAGTATATCGCGCAAAGCGGAGAGGGAGGAAGAAACAGTGTGGAGATAGGAATAACAAAGTGCAGGAAGACCTCAAGGACCTCACTGTTTGGTTTGGCTGTGTTCGGAGAGCCGGGCCGCACTACTGCAGCCTTCATATGATCCGGGGGCAACAAGTGGATCAGGGGCCTGTGGCTGCGTCACTCTGGGTTAACCAGATGAAACCAATTACACATCACAAGACATGGATAAAGTGACCATTCCTGTAAACCTCCAAACTTGCCATGTAACCTTACTGGCTATGATTTTAGTTGAATATGTACAATTTAATCAGTGTGATTATGTTGAATTAGTTCACCTGGATGGGGAAGGTCAGGAAATACAGAATCAGAAGAAGTCCAAATATTTGAAGGGTGCGACGATTTGTTATTTCACAGGCAACATAATAATGAAAAAGATTGTGAAGATGAAAGTCCAAAGATGTGTGCATGCTTAGATGTTGAGGGATTCAGTGAGGTAGCTGATCGTTAGATAATTTGGGCCGGCTGTAGCTCAGGAGGTAGAGCAGGTCAGCCACTAATCGCTTTGGATAAAAGAGGTCGGTGGTTCGATTCCTGCCTCCTCCAGTCAGCATGTCGAAGAGTCCTTGGGCAAGATACTGAACCCCAAATTGCTACTGATGGTGTGCCAGCACCCTGCATGGTAGCCTGCTGCCATCGGTGTATTAATGGGTGAATGTACCTACTGATTGTAAAGCACTTTGGATAAAAGCGCTAAATGCAGGCCATTTACCATTTATTTAGTTTGTTGAATTTTGAATAATAGTTCAATATAACAATAACAAATAATTTATTTCAGCTTGTTGAATTGACTCCAGAGCTTGACTCAGGCTTTAATAAGGAGTTTTGGGAAGTAGTGGACTTGCAGCAAGTATCTTGTGTCTAAATCCCTTAGTTGTGAAGTGAAAACATTTAAGATAAAATGGAGAGAGATGCGTTCTTCCTTGAAAAGGAACGGTACTCCAATGTCATCTATGCTGGAATATTGTGTAATGAATCCACTCCATTCCAAAAAATTCCTCTGAGATACATTACTTTGAAAACATCCATGATTACATCACATGCAATATATCAATTTTGTATCAATTTTTTTCTGCTTTTTCTCCCATTTTCTCCACAATTGTTCTTGGCCAATTTTCGACGTTGCCCCGGTCGCTGCTCCACCCCCTCTGCGTTGTAGACTACTGTTGCACGCGCCTCCTCCAATACATGTGCAGTCGCCAGCTGCTCCTTTTCACCTTACAGTGAGGAGGACGTAGTAGCACATGGGAGGATCAAACTATTCCCCCCAGTTCCCCTCCCCCCCAAAGAGGCGCTCCGACCGACTAGAGGAGGCACTTGTGCAGAGACCAGGACACATACCGTTAATCCAGCTTCCCAACCACAGACACGACCAATTGTGCCTGTATGGACGGCCGACCCCACATGCAATATATTCCGTATCAATGTACTCTAAATTTAGCGCTGGAACTTGGCTGGCAAAATGGACCGCTAGGTCATAGGGAAAGAACATCAAGGGGGAAGGCCATATGGGGAAGCCACCACACTGTAATGGATAGGTCGTCACCTGAATAAGCCGTTTAGCAGAGAGACACATGACGGCTCTATCTCATAGTCCCTCTGACAAGCACAGCGCTCGATCCTGCTGGTATCCAGTCAGTGATTAGCATAACCGCAGAGGTCTGCAGGAATGTTACGGTTGGCCTCGTCAGCGCCCGTCTTACCTTGTGGACGTGAAGACTCCATAGACAAACAGGCCCTTGGGCTGATCGGCTTCCAGCAAAAACACGCTCTCTGGAAGGGAAAACAAAACATGGACAAACACAGATACACAGAGACAGACGCTTTGCTTCAACAAGTTCATTACATGCCTTATCGCCCCATGTGAAGCAGACAGCCACAAAGTGATGGCCGTATGAATTAATAAATGGCCATGTTGACAGATTTAGTCTGGCGGACTGAATGGAAAGCTAAAGTGCGGCGAGCTGATGTTTTCAGCTTCCGAGGCCCAGGTTAAGAAAGCCCAATACAAAGTGACCAAAGACAACACAAAACGTGTTGTGAGATTTGATAAAATATCCTAATCCAGACCAAATAAAGAAAGTGCCATGGATTGTTGGTGGAGAGAGGCATCGCTGAAAACCGCGTAGAGTATGTGCAAAAAGTACGCTTTCAGGAATGAGAGCGGTCTCCAGTTTAGGACCATGTACTTTTTTAAATGACAACATTTGTTTGGAACTTGTTACATGGGCCGTGAAAATAGAAATAAAAGGATCATGTGTGCTTTCCAATACAAGCAAAACCACCACATGAGAGCAGACTGTTCAAAATGTCAAGAGCATGTTCCTCCATTGCACTCACCCAGCTCGTCAAAGTGGGTTTCAGTGCCGTCCTCCTCCAGAACCGAACACACCATCCTGGCCTTGAGGAAGGTGGTCCACTTGTTCACCAGGCTCCGCTGCCCTCCGATGTCATTCTGCACGCAAAGAGCCAAACAAAACGTGCACAAAACAGCTCAAAATGACAATACAGTAAGCCTGCTGTACATACAGGATTCATTAATTTGCGAGAGAGATGCTGCGTTCAAGAGGGCTTGTGTTTACCGTGAATACGGGACCGGAAGTCGTGTACACAACATGCTTGGCATTCAAGTGGTCATGTCGTGCATTTGACTAGAAGCCACCGGCTAACAATTTAGTTAACACTGGCTAGCAAGCGACTATACGTTAATCCAGGAAATGCAAAGGCATAATGACAGAGGAAACAAGATGAGACTTGAGAATATCAACATGTTACTCACACATATTATAAAACGACTATGAAAAGCTCTATACAGCTAAAATGTCAATATACTTACTTTCCATCAATGTCCATGGCGTCCACCATTTTGTGAAAAGTCACAAGACATGTTACAAGTCATGAGCTTTGAAGCTTTCAGAAAGATTCCACATACCAAGTCATGAATACCACATGAGGGGGCCGTTCAAGTCGATATATGTCATATTCACGGTAAACACGATCCCACTTGAACGCAGCAAGTCTCAAGTGACTACCTGGTAAAATAAGATAAAATAAATAACATTTAGGCACAGAGAAAGGCACTCACTGGACACACTCTGGCCACCATGGTGTGGATATTTTTCGTATTTCCACTGTTATCCGTTAGCCTCTCACGGAAGAAGAAATAGAGTTTGGCATCGTTGGGGTCCGTTCCATCTGGTATCAGCTGGGCGTCAATGAAGATTGGCTCTGCATGAAAGAAAGTTCTAAATTTACGTACAGCAGGGTTCCCACACCTTCTTAAGCATTACATTCAAGGACTTTTCCACGACTTTCCAGGCCCAATAACCTAAAAGTCAAAGACCCAACATGGTTTGAGACACGGATCAAGGTTCATTACTGCTTGCTTGAAGCTGTTTAACCTGAATCATTTGCCTTCAATCACTCATGCACGTACGTGACCGTTGCACTTTCTAGAGGCAGGTGGCGCGTGAAACAAGGATGCACAGATGGCGGAATGTAGCCTATTTACTAACGTTAAGTAAAACAAAATATATAAAAACAACTTCAATTTCTATTCTTGTCCAAAATATATAAATTCAAGCACTTTCAATGACCTATGTCTGTTTTCAAAAACTTTCAAGATTTGTTCCCCCAAATTCACAAGCTTTCAAGGATTTCAAGGACACGTGGGAACGCTGCGGGACAGACTGTCGGTCAAAAAATAAATCCACCAAAATAAACTCAGATAATCATGTAAATTTCAAAGGTTTAGTTCCTCATTGTGTGTGTGTGTGTGTGTGTGTGTGTGTGTGTGTGTGTGTGTGTGTGTGTGTGTGTGTGTGTGCATGCTCACCACTCAGCCACTTGGAGTTGTGCTGGTCTGTGCGCACGGCGTTCCTCTTGGTCAGGCTCCTGAAGATGGCAGCATCTGTCCCCATGAAGTCGATGTACATGCCTGAGAACAGCTCCTGGTCTGGACACACAAAAATATGCCGGCATCATTTTATGAGCGCTACACTGTACAAAATCCAGCAGCATTTGATCCCTTGATTGATTAATATGCCTTAGGCTGTTTGAAATGATGACCATAAATTTGACAGAATTACCATTAGATTTACAAGCTGTGTTTGACTCAGCTGCGCTATGCTTTAACCATTCCTTTACTCTCACTTCATCATTCTATCAGCTCCAGGCCATGTGTTTTGGAGTATGTGGGGTAAGTAGTGTGTTTTGGAGAATGTGGGGTAAGTAGTGTGTTTTGGAGTATGTGGGGTAAGTAGTGTGTTTTGGAGGATGTGGGGTAAGTAGGGGGCGGGGCATAGGAAGGGATGGGGCAGGGGTATATGGCCCGCATCCAAGGCGGCCTGCTCTAAGGTCTAAGGGTGTCGACAGCACCCAGACAGCGGCAGAGGGTCTTGTACTCGAGGATGGGGAGATACAGAACAGAGCCTGTTTTTTTAAGGTTATGTGTTGTTTTTTTGCCTTTTTATTGAGCGCAGCAGACACTGGCTGGGATTGTCTTCTGAGTCACAGAGGCTTGGAGCGCTGCCTCACTGCCTCCACAGCGCTGCCACTGACCTTGACTCCATTTGGCACGGTACCCCCTGCCCCTCCCATCTTATCTGTTCCCCTCTCCCCCTCTGGGTCTCATCCACCTTGTAACGGGACATCCTGAGCCGGGCGAGGCTGCTGCTGACACGGCCGCACTCGGGTGTCGGAAAGTGGAGCTGTTCATGCAAGGTGTCGCCTTAAGTCGTGTCAACAGCAAGCCGACACCCATCGGCCAATCACAGATTAAAGGACAAGGGCCGCCCAGCCTGTGAAGTCACTGCTATGGAGACGGTGGTGGCCACATGATGGTCTGACAAACCTGATATTTTATCTTGTATCCAGATCAAGGGGTAACCTCCACAGCTGAAAAGTGAAGCCAATGTGGAAGTGCCTTAAACCTGCATTCTTTCTGATGACCAGCAAGTCATCAATGCAAATCAATGGGGAAATGACCCTACTTCTCACTTGATTTATGACCTCAGTAAACACTTTCCTAATGAGTTGATGGTCTCAATCGCTACTTTCAAGTAGGGAATCCACAAACCAACGGGTGACGTCACAATGTCTTAGTCCATATTTTTATACAGTCTATGATCCAGATTTATTAAACTTATTTTGAGATTTTTGTTGTTTGCGTGAAATCACCTTACTGCACTGGTTTCTGGCTCTTTTTCAGCATCATGTAAACTTAATTTATTTGGTAAAAGTGGAAAAAAGGGAAAGTTTCTTGTTTTCTTCATTCTTTTATGATGATTTCGTCAAAGTCATTTTGGCATGTATTCAGTGAAAATGATTGAAACCAGCAAGATTATCCGCCAGTGCAGTGAGACCATTTGACTAAAAATATCACGGAAATGAGCTTGATAGGTCTGGAAAGAAGTTAAAATGACTGGACGACTTGTGGTTTTTTGTAGTGTATAAGAATGTTGGGGTTGTGAAAAGACAGAAAAACAGACAGCGGAGGGCAGGAGGCACCTACTGAGCATGACGGAAACGGTGTTCACTTGGGGGTTGAAGGAGCAGCGTCCCTTGCCAGAATCGCTCCTCGAGTCGATGTGGAAGACTTGCTCCTGACAGAGAGGAGAGAGATAGAGAGGTCGTTTTTTCCCCAACATTTTATTTTTCAAAATTTCTTGAAACAAATCAAGAACAAGACAAACAAACAGGCTCAGACACAGGAAAGGAAAGGAAAGAAACGCATACATGTAACATCGACACTCGTTGTGTATGGGGTCCCATGCAAGAGGTCAATGAGGAACCAGCCGGGCAAGTCACTCGCCGCCCCTAACCTCATTAAGGTCCCAGATGCTTTAAGTGAGTTGGTCCTTAGGGACCTGAGTCTCTCCATCCTTATATGGGCCCTATCGACGTACGGGGCTATCGTTTGCGCACCTCTTATGCTATCTTCCCTACATCTTAAGCTATCGTCTGCATCCACCATCCAGTTTTGCGATGGAATCTAAGCGCAGACACAGGTGTAGGTGTGGTCCAGGCATGTCCGTGCGCCTCTTAGCCTATCATCTGCCTCCTGCAAGTGTCATTTTGCGCTCTGGCGAAGATACCATCGCCATGTTCCAAGCGTAAACACAGGTTTGGGCGTAGCCCGTGCCAAAATAGGCGTTCCAGCAGAATGTGTTAGAAAATTGGGCCTTTGGTGCTCTAAATTTTAACGCCACCGAATAGCAGGTCTTAGCGCAAAGAAAAACACTACCCCAGGCGTACGCCTGAGCGCACACAGTATTCGCTGCACAGTGCAGGAAATCCTCGCTTGAATACATTACACACGGCATGGATGTCACTCTCTCTAACACCTCGCGTACGCACACACTCTTCCCTCCTCAGAATGCCACGTTGATTTTCAACTATAGCCTACATTGCAGAAAACACACACCTTGATTTAAAAATGAGAATTCGTTTGTCATGGTTTTATTAGGCCACAGAATCCCTGACCATACAGGTCTGTGGTGTGAGGTAACAGTAGATTGCTTTTGAGAAAGTTGTGCCGGCCAGTAGACTATACAGTAACCTATTGCACCATGCAACAATAGCTTACCCCGAGTGGACAATTCTGATATACAGTAGGCTATTGAAAAAGGCTAGAATTAAAATCTCACACATCCCTACCCTATTAAAGAAACAAATATTTTTAAATGTTTATGTTATAGCCTACAGTATATGAACGAAACGACTAATTACAGTAAGCGCACGCTTTGGGACATGGGGATATTCACTGCGTAACTGCGTGGCAGCCCTTTTGTTGTGTTTCAAATGGATTGTTCCATCAGCATCAATTTTCATTAGTTTCTAATGGTTTATCTGAATCCGAACTGGTTCACCCTCCAATTCTCTCCCTCTCTCTTCCCTCTCTTGTTCTCACCCCTCTCTCTCTCTCTCTCCCTCTCTTGCTCCCCTCTCTTCTCTCTCTCTCTCTCTCACTCTGTCCCTCTGCTTGGGCACTCAGCAAGAAAGAAGCTGCTGTCATAGACATGACTGTGGCTTTTAAGGGGAGTGGACTGGACATGAGCTCACACGTGTGAATACTCTTTTGGGCATAAACACACCTATAGAGGTTTGCACAAGATGATGCGAAGCGCATCGGGCCGAGACGCCCACAATTAGGGCTTTGCGCTGCGCTTGTGATGGGGCCAGTTTTTGCATTCTTTACTTTGTTCAGATTGTTTGGAAACGTTAATTCTTTATATGCCATGTTGTGTCTGACTGTCCCTGAAGGCCACAGCTAGCTGTTGCCGTAATCACAGCAAGTACCCTCACCTGTGCAGGCAGCACAGGTGCTGGGTATATAAGCAGCATGAGCCACAGACAATAGAGAGCCGCAGGGATGATGTATTTTTGTAGTCGGAATGACTAGACTTCATGGTTCTTCACTGTTTCTGCCTATGGGATTTTTGAATGGGTTTTTGGCGTGATGCTTCAAATAAGGTCTCAAGCTTAATCAAACGTGAACCAGTGTTCAGAGGGATAATCTTCACACATAAGGACCACTTTCATGAGTTGTGAAGCGTAAATGCGAGCCCTAGAAGTAAAAAGCTTGTGCTAAGCTAATCCAGAACTACACAGTGTCGCATAGGTTTCCACGTCACGTCACCACTCAACCTGGAGTGTTGTTGAGGTGTGCACTGATTACCCCGGGCTGAACCAGGTGAGGGAAAGGTCATTTCCATGTTCGTCCTTTGAGTGATGACGTTATTGATGTATAATATATCCCCGTCAACTCAACAGTGTAGTCTCATTTAGCCGTTTGCTAGCTAGCCGCCCTTTTAACGGCACGTAAAAGCTTAAAAACTCATAAAAGTGGTCCTCATGTGTGAAGATTATCCTGCTGAACACTGGTTTGCGTTTGAATAAGCTTGTGTTAACCACAGACCTTATTTGAAGCATCGCGCCAAAAACCCTTTCAAAAATCCCATAGGCGAAAACGGTGAAGAACCGGGTGTGTTAGCATCGATGTTTTCCGGACTCATTCCTGCGGCTTTCTATGGGAGACCAGAGGAGAAGGAAGATGACAGACTGACAGCAGGAGTGCAGAGGAGGAGCGGCTGAGATGGGGAGCAGCGTTTAGCCCTGCCTGCGGCTTGGGTGAGATGCAGCTGCGAGTGGCTTCGGCTGGGATGGCCGCTGAGTACCCCTCTCTCCTGGGCGCACCTATGGGCGCATGGTGGCGGATTCACGGGGGAGAAGGAGAGAGGGGGAAGGCCCGGAAGCCGCTCCACCTGGAACTGGGAGCCGCGGGCGGGGTGGGGCTCCCCAGTCTCTTCCAGCTGCCGTTCCTCGATTGAGAGACCAAACCAACACAACGTGAGGCCAACGAGCGAGGCGTGGTGACTGGTCCCGGACGCTGACGGGCCTTGTGGGGCTGATTCCGGACATGAGAGGTCTCATCAGTGGAGCAGGGGGAAGTCATCCAACCGCGGCAGAGGGGTGACGTCACGACTCACCCCTCTTCGAGTTAAGTACCCGCTCATCCCTTGCTCCACTTGTTTCTATGGAGGCTGCCATTGCCAGCTTTTAGCTTTTAACTAATTGCCCGACATTTTATTCCTTTTTACTATTTATTAAGCCCATTTATTAAGCCCATTTTTATTCTATCGGTCCAGACACTTAGCCCTATTTTTGACTACCTGCCCCGACCACTCAGGCCACTGTGTCCCTTTTGGAGTGTTATGTTCCCATATATACTCCATAATCTAAACCTGAGTGCAGTGATTTGCATGAAAGCTTAATACCTACGGGTACCTATGAGTACATATAAAGTTTGCAGTGACAGTGTGCTGTGGCATAGTGAATAAGTTACTTTCAAGTTGTAGGCCTACGTGCCCTGGCAGTTTGACCCGACTCCAGACCTGAGTGCTGTGGGGCATTGGTGGTTGACTCCTGTGTTCTAGTCCCCCTAAGGAAAGCGGTGGACCAGAGTGGGAAACGGGACTACCTCGGACCAGTGGACGCAATGACGTGGATGGGCTTTGGGCTGGGTTTGGGGCACATTTTTTTTTAATCAATAAACAGTTACTTTTTCTACCTTTGGTTTTAGTCATTTTAATTCTGCTCAACCCTGGTGTAAATAACCTGTGTATTACAGTAGCCTTTTATCAGAGTCCTAGGCTCTCAGCAATTCCTAGGTGGCATTGTCAGACAACACTTTCAAAAGATTCTTGCAAAAGATTCTTGCAGTCTGCCTTTGATGCTGTTCAGTCCCGTCTGACTCAGCTTAAACTGGTATTAAATGCAGATAAATCAAAGACCATGCTATTTTCAAATGGCAAGCAGCTTCCATCTCACCTTCCTAGGCTGTCCACTGTTCAAGGGGTTGAAATTGAAATGGTCACATCTTACAAATACTTAGGTATTTTAATTGATGAGAACTTGTCTTTTAAATCTCATGTTGTTAAACTTGTTTCTAAGCTGAAACTTAAATTAGGTTTCTTTTTAAGAAATAAATCATGTTTCTCATCTCAAGTCAGGAAACACTTGATCACGACAACTTTTCTACCCTTGTTGGATTATGGAGATCTGCTTTTCATGAATGCTCCTGCCCAGTACTTAAAGAAACTGAACACGGTGTACCACTGTGCTTTGCGTTTTATGACTAACTGCAGCTATCGTGTACATCATTGCACTTTGTATGCTGTTGCAAATTGTCCATCTATCTGTCCGTAGACTCTCTCACTGGCTGACTTTTATCTATAAATATATTATTGGGCTTCTTCCTACATATCTCTCAGGACATCATTCAGATGCAGGTCCCTAGAGTCAGAACTGAACTGGGTAAAAAGGCTTTTAAATTTTCTGCCCCTCTACCTGGAATGATTTGCAGAAGGACTTTAAATTATCTAATCTTATAACTCTGGGGGAATTCAGGTGAATTTTAAGACAGAAATTTGTTATTTTCGCTCTTGTGATTGCCCTGCGGTGTAACCTCACTATTGTTTCCTGAGTGTGACTGACTGTATTTTATCTGCTTATTTTGTGTTTGTGTGTATTGATGTACCTGTCTTTATACTGCTGTTTTGGCCAGGTCGCTCTTGGAAAAGAGGTTTTAATCTGAGTTTTTTACCTGATTAAATAAAGGATATTGAGATTGAGAATCCATTCCAAATTGGTAATTTTGGGCCATGTGACACGCTATTCCAGCGCAAAATGGGCGCTAATGCAAAATTACCGCCTTTGCGACGATAGAGCCCCATGTCTGTCAGAGGTAGTTTTATATGAGAACTCGGGGATATTCTGCCCAGTGCCCTCTACCACAATAAAAATGTGATTATGAGCAGACCAAATGTTCCACAAGGTAGCCTTTCTTAACTTCCCCTTCTGGTTTAAAAGAAGACAGTCCTCGCCTGTCCACCTTAACAGGCCTATGTGGAGCTTTAAAAAAACATTCTATCTGGGAGGGGAGGAGGAATTCCCCTGCTAATGTCTTGGATAGCCGTTTCTCCATCTCAGGTGGGGAAGTTGCCAAATCCTCAACCCCCTTCCTTGTGGAGGATTTGGACTCTCCGGATGGCTCTTGCTTTTGCAGTGACCTGGGTAAACTGAACAGCTTCCTGACCAGTGCAGCTTCCTCTAATGGGGATGTGAGTGACGTCAACAGAGGAGCACTCGTCCAGGAAAATGTGTCTAAGGGTTGACAGGTTCTGGAGCTGGACTGACACTGTCTGGAAGGCTGCTGAACTCACTGCAAAAAATATCCATCTTAACAAGTCATTAGCGTTCAGTGCTAAAAATCAAATTTTTCTTAAAGGGGCCCTATACATTTCTTAATTTGTATCATATATGCTGTTACAATCTCGGATGGTCATATTAAATGTGGACTACGGTAAGTTTCAAATAGGTGAAAGTGTTTGAATGTTACCCCCATGAAACCCCTCCCCCCACCATGAAATCCCGTACACGAGATGGCACCGGATTTGTGCGAGAGCCACTGGTGTAGGTGACGTAGATAGTCCTTGTTCCCTTGTCAACCTGGCTGTCAGACTGGGACTTGGCTAGCACACACACCGGTAGTCTCATGGAATAACGGATTCAGGACGGCAAGAACAAGGAGACTACTTGGAAGTGAGCGAGGATGTAGGACTGAAGTGGTAAGTTCTGAAAATGTCTCATTCCAGCATCGGTTGTACTGCTAAACAACGTGCTGTATGTGCTAGGAAGCGCTAATGTTAATTGGCAGATAAGATTAGCGCTTGCTATGTTAGCCTAGCAGCACAGAGTTTCATAGACGTATGACAAATCGATAGAATAGCTGGAATGACGAAGGCACACATTTTCAGAACCTGTAACATTTGATTTTTGTTGCGTCCGTGGCCCCACAAGCATTTGGAAAGTTGGCTAACTAGCTACGTTAGCTTCTGATGTCTTGTTGGGTTTGTAACGTTAAATAAAAACCAGTGTATTAAAACGGCTGAAAATAGCATATGTGAGACATTTTGTTCAGTTGTGGCTTGAATGAGACGATATTGATTAGTGTGAAGCTCCCCTGGCGGGGCGTAACGTTACGGCGGCCGCGGTAAGTGACACCCTACTACTGGCCTAGCCGCTCAAGTAAATGTCCTGGCCATGCAGCTCTGCCTAGCGGAGCTGGGTGTTATAGATAAATTGATAGCTTGCTTGTTAATCGATCTATCTGTATGTATGTAATGCAGCTGTATGTAATACATCCAAGAGGGTGGGCAACCTCACCTCCTCACCACTGACCATCAGCATAGGAGCGCCCCAGGGGTGCGTCTCCAGCCCCTTCTGGTACGACCTCTACACCCACGACTGCGTGGCGACTCAAACTTCGAACACCATCGTGAAGTTTGCAGACGACACAGCGGTCGTGGGGCTGATCTCGGGGGGCGACGAGACGGCCTACAGAGAGGAGGTGGGGGCCCTGGAACAATGGTGCCAGGACAACCACCTCTCTCTGAACGTCTCCAAGACCAAGGAGATCATTGTAGACTACAGGAGGGGGGGGGCACACCCCCCCCAATCAGCATCAACGGCACAGTGGTGGAAAGGGTGGACAGCTTCAAGTACCTGGGAGTCAACATCCACCAGGACCTGACTTGGGCCGGCCACACCGCCACTGTTGTCAAAAAGGCCCAACAGCGAATACATGGACTCAGGCGCCTGAAGAAATTTGGGCTAAGGCCAGAAATCCTCACGGACTTCTACAGAGGCACCATTGAAAGCCTGCTGACTGGCTGCTTCACCACCTGGTACGGGAACTGTACCACCATGGACCGCAGGGCGCTACGGAGAGTGAGACGCGCGGCCCAGCACGTAACAGGATGTGAGTTGCCAGATCTGCATGAACTGTATAAACAGCGGTGCCTCAGGAGGTCCCTGAAGATCATCAAAGACACAAACCATCCCCACAACAGCCTGTTCTCCCTGCTACCCTCAGGGAGAAGATACAGGGTTCCAAAAGCACGCACAAATCGCTTGAGGAACAGTTTCTTCCCGCAGGCCACGAGACTCCTTAACATACACAAATAGTGTAGTAGCCGTACTGTACCGCACTGTAGCTGCTACTATTACGTATGTCTAACGTTTAATTGTATGTTTAATAAGGAATATGCTATTTGCACCCGTATGTCAAATACGTCGAATTTAAAACGCAGAGTTTAATTGTATGTTTAATAAGGAATATGCTATTTGCACCTATATGTCAAATACGCCGAATTTAAAATGTTTAAGCACGGCTAAAGTATGCACAGGACATGTGCACCTATGTGCAGTGAATATGCCACTGTCTCTGACTTGTCTTATCACTATACTGCCTTATTGCTTGTTGTGTCTCTTGTTGTTTTTGCACTCATATGCCTACATTTGTACTATGTTGTAAACGGAGCCCACAGCACAAGAATTTCACACGTGATACTTGTACCATGGAGTGACAATAAAAATCTTGAATCTTGAAGTCACCTTTTTCATCAATAGTCAAATTTGTTTTGACAACCACTTGAGGCACGGGAAAAACATGCAAACTCCACACAGAAATGCCCTTTTGACTACCCCACCCGGGCGGTGGGCACTCGAGGACATGCGGACGGGCACGCATTCCTTCAGCGCTCACAGCGTCCCAGGTGGGAATCGAACCCAGGACCTTCGAGCTGTGAGGCGACAGCGCTTACCACTGCACCACCGTACCCCCCCGTTGCTTGTTATAATAGTTTTACAACTACCAAATTTAGTAGCCAAAGATAGTCGCCAGATAGCCTGTCCTGTTCGATCTATCTATCAATCATCTATAAGATAAATGGACAGTCAGGCAGATAGATATATAGATAGATAGATTAGAGATAGATATTGTAACGCTGGATCATGGACTTGGCGGATTGGGGAATGGATGTGTTATAACCCATGCGAGCACAAAACGTTTTTTCAACGTTGATTTTTAGTTGAAATCTGGGTGATATTGGGTTGCACCCCAAGTGCAGAACGAGGTGCTCTGGGCACGCTATATTATTAACAGACTGTATAGGCTACAAGGCTCTGTCCCCCCTGAGTTGCCGGTGTTAAATGAAGCCTCTGAAGCCATACAGACTACCGTACATAGACGCACACACAGTCAACATAATTTTATTGTTACATAATATAATAGTCTGGCACACATGATATAAAATATACCTGTTCCTGATTGTTTAGCCTGTGAAGCCGTACAATCATGTACAAGTTATGTATGAGATAGTAATAGACTATATATATGCCTGGAGCCCAGTACAGTATCTTTCTAGTGAATGTATAGCTCACTTCATAAAGAGTGTTGGCCTGAATGCCGAGATCCGTGGTTCGAATCCTGTGGAATCCCGTGTCCTCTGTTGGATTTTTAACTTAAGATCCTGGTGAAATATGGTCTAAATCTGAACGTTCAATCAACGTCTGCAAATAGTGGGTGAAAAAACCTTCACTTTCAAACCTTCCTTGCACGTTTTTTCAACGTCGACCCTAAACGTTTTTTAAACGTCTTTTCAACCAAAAAATGCTCGCTGGGAAGTAGGGGAAAACGTTATGGTGTTGCACAATGTGTTGCACACGTTTTTGCTGTTGTGTTTCTAAGAGCGACCAGAGGGGCGCTGTGCGGGTGGGCGCATCCGACTAGAAGACTAAAACATTGTGTTTCAGACAGAAGGTGAACTGAAGGGGGCCCGTCAGAGCCAGTACAAGATAAACAATGTGTTTTTTGAACTACTGTATGAATCATGCAAAGCCACTCTAGAGGAGGCCAACAATAAAATCATAATATATTATATTAGCAAAATATGGGCCCTTTAATATAAGTGATCATCTTGGGTAAGACAACGTTAGTGATAATCAACTTATTTCAAGTGTTTTATTTAAATGAAGTGTCATTTTCTTGATGTGCTAGTGATTTATTCTTCAGTGTCTATTTGCACCCAGGTGTTAATAGACACATGGTTACACCCCTTTTGTGGTGTTTGGTTCTGTGGGACCACCACCACTACTGTTACTACTCCTACTGCTCCAACAACTACTACTACTACTACTACTACCACTACTATTACTACTAAAATTCCTGAAACAATGAAATCACATTTAGTTTAAATGTATTTTTTTATTGTTAATATGGGCATCTTAAAGTCCCTGGAAACCAGAAATATTTTTATTATTATTTAGCATTTTGAGTTCATCACATCACAGGAACCTATGTTAATAAGCCACCAGCCAAATTTGAACGATGATGAACGTAGCAAAGTACCGTATATAAATTTAGGTTTGACAGTCATGGCAAAAGTCATGAGAATCAATTAGATCTTAGAGTGTATTTTCTCCCGCGGACTGTGTGGGCATGTCCCGTCTGCAGCAGGTCTTTTCCTCTCTCTCTCGGAGGAGACTGCTCGGAGGAGAGAGAGAGAGAGAAGGAGAGAGAGAGAAGGAAAGAGAGATGGAGTGTGTGTGTGTGTGTGTTCGCGCGTTGCTCGGTGAACACACTCGCCGATGCGCTGCGAGTGCACAGCGCTACTGTGTGTGTGTCAGTGTGTGTGTGCGCACGTGCGTGTGTGTGATTCGATTAAATCTTATGACATGATAAGATCATGCATTTTAGCACCGCGCGCTCCGCTCTCTTCAATGAGGAAATGGAAATCCAGACCTTGTAGAAAAGTGTCGATTTTTGGGGTTAGGGTTGAAAGTAATTCTCTCTCTTTTCTGAGGCACACAATTACTCACATAAGACCCTAAATTTAATAGTTAGGTTTTTGTGGATTTTGGTTTCCAGGGACTTTAACTATTTTCTTATCTTATTATTGATTGTGTGTATTATATTCCTTTTTGTGAGGACCCCAGAGACAAGCTGTCATTAATCTGCCAGTTAATGGAGATCCCAATAAAACAATAAAGGTCTACTCATGGTGAGCTTGCAGTCAGCTTTCCCGCTACAGCAGCCTGTTATACTTAACAGATCCCTTATCTGAGACCCTGACATGTTGGAGCTCAGAGGTTGAAAACAGAGCATTCTTCCTTTCAAACAAAAACCCAGAATGACAAAAGGCACCGCAGTGCGGAAAGAGCCTGGTCGGGAGCTCTGGACTTATTAGTGTTTGGCAGCGATCTGCGGACTGTGGCTAAATGTTGTGAGCACTTTTCTCCTGGAGGGCTTCCTCGCTCTCACTTCCAGAGCTGTGTGGCCAGAGACGAGAGCAGAGTGCCCAGAAAAGAAAGAAAAAAGCCCTCCAGCCATCCTCTATCAATCCCTTCTCTCCATCTTATCCTCAACATCTCCTGTGGTATGTGGTAACAGAGAGACCGAGTAAGGTGACAGTGACTTTTTGCATAAAGTTGTGGATTCTGAAACTTACCATACAATGACACACAAATTCCTAATAATTTTGTGAAAGAATGTGCTATTGTAAGAAACCTAAACTATCATGAGATTAAAGCAATTCGGTATGAACTGTTGTGGCGGACACCCAATTCATACAGTTCCAGTGTTGGGTGGTGCGCCCTACAGTAATGACATTGCTTACTTCTCCCAATAACATAATTTCAGTCATAATACTGTAATTAGCAATCATAATATAATTAGCTAATTTTGTTTCCACCCACTCTAAATAACCAGAATGTATCCAAAAACTATATTCCACCCAAATCCCCCAGTGCTTTTCCGTGATTAGTCACCCGCTCACACTCTAAATGAGTTTAGATGAGAAATGGCAGCAAAGTTGACTCGCTCTGGCTGGCAGTATTCCCACTACAATGCTTTTATTGAGCGACAAGATCACATTTGCATTCAACAGCAACACTGGTTTGGTTTCCATGACCGTCCACAGGAGCTGAATCAGAGATATGCTGATTTATGAAGGTTAGAGAGGACGCGATGGCGCCAATGTCGAGGGTGTAATATACAGAACGTGTCATATATTACAGAAATGTAATATACCGAGTAGAGTAATGAATTACCGGTCCAAGGCTGTAACAAGTAAATTAATACTATAATTAATATTCCATGCTATCAGACGGCTAAGCTGAGCAACAGGCCTGTCTCCCAGAAACTTAGCAGGACTAGGCTGAGTGTCCCCACCTCTGGTCTCCGGCCCCTGTTCACGTAGACACAGACGGGACTGTAAGCTCCACTGCCGCACATGAACAGGTGCGTCCTGTTGTAAGGCTGCACCACCCGGATGAAGTTCCCACAGCCATGCTGCAAAAAACAGGCAAACAAGGAGGTGAAGACAAAAAGTTGGTGAGAATGACAATACAAATGTTTAATTGCACAATTCGACTCTAAAACGGAATTGTTTACATTTAGTAATTCAACTTATCTCTCATTATGGCACAGTTAATACAACTTATTTTCATTCATGTTATCATTCAGTATCTTTTTAGCTGCGACCAGCAGCTCTACAGTATAAGTCATTCTGTTGGTCAGTCCACAAAAAGTGCATTTCGTTCACCATGCTAGCGGCCACAGTTTCCGCCCTAGAAGGCTGAAATTTGGCATAGAGTTCAAGTGTGTTTGTGAAGGTGTGTGTTTGTGTTCACGCCAATCGGCTAAAAGGGGGGCAAATTTCATAATGGAGTGAATGGAGTGGATGATGTTACCACAAAAAGTGCATTTCGGAAATTCGCATATCTGGTCACAGTTATTGCGAATTCGTGCTTGTATTATTTCATTTCACCAATGACACAACAGTAATCCTGAGACAGGCACAGCAGTAGATGAGGTCTATTTCCTGGTCCAGGGCCAGGGTGCACGCCGGATCCAGAACCTGTTTATCACTCCTGACGTATCCTATTCCACATGAGTGGAGTAATTCAAACTTATCTCGATGTTATGAAATGGTTATACAATCACACGCTGCACAATCAAATGAGTCCAGCGCTGCCCTGCCATGGTATTAAGGCCAGTGGAAAAAGCGCATCAGTGGCGGATACGATATTTCTAGGTGAGGCCGATTACTGATCTCTCTCCATCTCCGCTTCCACTTCCCAAAACCCATGAGCAGCGGGAGTGCTGGGCTTAAGTGGGTAATTAAGTCGGAGACCGCAGATAGAGAAGAGAGGGATAGAAAGTTGGAGAGAGAGAAGGGGGTAGAGGAGAGAAGAGAGCTGGAGAGGAGAAGAACAAGTATCCAGGGAGCCGTCAGGAACTTGGCCGTCACTGCAGAAACGGCAGCTGCTGCAGCTCGAGAGCCATTGCCGAAAAAACAACCGCGTCTCCAGCCATCACACACCCATATCTGTTATTTTCACCCCCGCTTTATCGCTCGCCCTGTCTCTCTTTCTCCCCACTTTTATCGGCCCTTTTATCTCCTCACACACCCTCGGGTCTGCTGATATCTGATGTCAGTTTTACAGAGCCATATATATGCAACCGTGTCCTGTTTTGCTTTCCTCTTGCGTTTCCTACACACACACGCGCGCGCACAGGCGCGCGCGCGCGCACACACACACACACACACACACACACACACACACACACACACACACACACACACACACACATCCTTTATGACTGTTCCAGATGAGCAGCGTCGCCTCACGGGCCTGAGTTCAAGTGGCGATCGCCGCAGGTTTCAAGTGGAGGCTGTTGAGCCGGGAGCAAACAGACTTCATCAAGCTGGTTTAGGTCTTCTGCGTGGAGAGGATGGGCCTACATTTCTCCTTATATGCCACCCGCGGGTGGGAACAATGTGCGGTCGCTCTCCGGAGGCCCGCTGACCACAGATTCTATCGGAGAAGAGGAACTTAATATATACAGATCGGGAAGGTAACCATAACAAGACTCAACCGGACTCAAGATCCCCAAATAAAGGAATCCCGAGAGGAATGAGAACGGCATTACGGAAGAGATAGAATGGAACATGTACTGAGGTAGAGAGACAGAAAGAGAGAGAGAGAGAGAGAGAGAGAAGAAAAGCACAGGAAGGAAAAAGTGACTGAGAAAGAAAGAGGGGGGTAGAGAGCCTGGCAGAGGTGCAAATAAGAAAGACATGACAGAGGGGGAGAAGAAGAGAGAAGGGGGTCCACACAGAGATGGTTCACACAAATATTTGTGGGAGCCTGTCCACAGCGGCACAAATCACCCAGTGACTAGAAGCAGCTTCTCTACTTCCTACATTACCATGTTTTATAAGTGCCTGGCACTGTCCCTCGCTTCCCGTCAGAGGCTGGGGGAATGTTGGCCCATGTAAGAGCAAATGGCAGCGTTGGTGGTAGCGTAATGCTTCTTGTGGTAACATGCACTGTAACTTTACACGTTAGGTTTTCAGCTCATGTAAACAGTTTCTTGCGGTAGTTTCTTCTTTGGAAGCAATATTTCTATGCTACTCCAGGTCTGCACTCAATATATATTCTGCTGCGCTCTGCCCTGCAATCTCTGCAGACCATGTTGTTTCTTCAGAGCAGCCCAATTAGCAGAAAACAGAGGCGGAGGAGAGATCAGTCTTCAGAGTCTTATGTCTTCCTTAATGCTCCGTTCTGTGCCGAAATCAGGCCGGGGTTATGAAATATTTAGACAGAAGAGCAATGAGCTGTGTCTCATTTGTGAGCTTTGATTCAGGTTTATTTTTCTACAGCAGTCTCCACAGCCCTCCTTCTCCAGCGCCTCTGCTCTCTCGTCTTGACAAACGGGGCCGATGCCAGGGGAAGTCAGTCAAGGCAGTGACCCGATAGACATCTGCAGCCTGCTGCACATGTGGTCGGACCTGGGATACAAACTCACAGATGGAAGAGGAAATCCCCGAAGGCAGCAAGCATAGAGTTCCGGTGTAGACCAACTTCTAGGAACTGGGAACAGCTGACTCAACCTCAAGTCTAGAATCGGACCATTGTGGCAGAAATGCATATTGTGGAATTACTACACTGGTTATTTATGGGAAGTCCTTAAAGGCACTATGTGTAGGATTCTGCACTATTAAATATCACCAAACCATTACCTTGTATATGTTGAGGACTTAGTGATTCATTTCTGTGTTTACAACTAAAAAAATAAATCAAAAACAGCACTCACAGATGTCTATAAAGTTTAAACTTTTAATGCGCACAGCAGCAGTAGTACAACGGACGCGTTTCAGCCTCACAGGCTTTCCTCAGCGTTGCTACAAACAGTGGGTGTGACCCATATAAGTAGAAGCCAGGACCATGCTGAATGAAACCAGCTGTGGAAAATGCATGCATCAATCAATTAATCAATCTCCAACATATCTAGAACAGACAGAGTGGTCAAGAACCTACATAACAAATAAATAAGATGACCGCACAGCTAATCAGAATACATCGACATGACTGATTAAATCACTCACAGATCCTAAAAGAAATAAATCTGTGAACAGGTATTCAAGTATCAAGACAAATATAAAAAAGATGTAGATAAATATGGACAATTGTAGATATATACTAGTGTCAATCTGTATAAATGGTATCTGCCACAACGATATAAGTGATACCAAAAGCACATTAGAAGTAGCCTATAAGAAAAATAAGAAAAATTTAAGAAAACCCCTCAGTCTAAATCTGCTTGACAGGAGCAGATAACCCATCTCAAAATGTGTAAGCATGACCAATCACATATCAAAACAAGGGGACAAACCACTTATAAGAAACGTAAGGTTACTTGACGTAACCCCGGTTCTATGAATCTCGAGTGAGGTGTCTCACCTATGGGAACGCCCTCGCGTGACCGACTTATGGAACCTCCAATTGCACCACGTCTGCCAACCGGCAGACCAATCACCTTACAGGTGATACGGGACGGCCCTCTATATTAGGCCGCGGAAGTCACCCGGAACTTCATTCCATAAGGCTCTCTTCCACGTACCACAACTTTCGCAAGAAGGGCAGATTTGTGAGACACCTCACTCGAGATTCATAGAACCGGGGTTACGTCAAGTAACCTTACGTTCTATTTCATCTCTCATTCGGTGTCTCACCTATGGGAGATATGGCCCACTCCCGGATTGCATGCTCCGAAGCCCACCTGACCATAACCTGTGACAGGTTGAATCCCCGATCCCAACCTGTGGACTTCAGCACACAATTAGCCAGACCCCACACTCAGGACTGAATGAGCCACCGAAGGCTCAGTGACGTCCAGGCGGTAGAACCGCATGAAAGTATGTGGGAATGCCCAGCTGGCGGCAGCACATATGTCCCTCACAGCGACACCTTGAAAAAGGGCCCATGAGGTGGCCATGCCTCTGGTGGAATGGGCCCGCAGGCCCTCAGGAGGTCTCAGTCCACGGCTCTCGTAAGCCAGGACGATGGCCTCCACCACCCAGTGTGATAGACGCTGGCAGGTCAGGGGCCTCCCCTTACGCGGGGGCCCCCAGGACACGAAAAGCTGATTGCTTTTCCTGTATTCCCTAGACCTGTCTACATAGAAGCGCAACGCTCTGACTGGACAAAGCAGGTTAAGCCGAGCCTCCTCCTCCCCTGTGAAAGGTGGAGGATGGAAAGCCTGAAGCTCCAGCGTGGCACAGCTATACGCCGAGTCTCTAACTTTAGGCACGAAGGCCGGGTTAGGGCGCAGCACTACCTTCCCCCAGTCTGGGGTGAAGCGTAAGCAAGACTCATGCACGGATAGCGCGTGCAACTCACTTATCCGCTTCGTTGAAGTTAACACATTGAGTGCCAGCGACGCCATATGGCGTCATTAGAAATTTACCGTAGGCTGCCAGCGACGCCAAATGGCGTCAGTAACTCGAAATTGTTTTTTGACGGGGGGGGGGTCGATCTATGCCTCTTACATCGCCTCTTACAATATGATAGCTATTGAATGTGTCTAACCTATTTTACAGAACCCTTAGGTGGCGACAGCGCACTCCAGATGAGAGAGGAGGGGGGGAGGTGGGGCACGCAGGACACTACAGCATACAACAGACCCAGGCAGCTGCAGCATTACATCAGAAAATATTAGCAATGAGTCAATGATGTGCTTGAAATGCTTCCTTTCACAAAAGGGTCATTATCTCAGCTCGTAGAAAAAAAGGGCTGTTTTTGGTCTAATCAAGCTATCTTCTCCGGCTCATAACTAAAGAACGGAAAATGGGATCAATAAACTTTTTTTTGCAGGTGATAGAAGAGAGTCTCATCGTTATTTGTGCGTGTTCAGTGTTTACATAGTAATTATTAAAGAAATTATATGACTGTTTTAAAATGCATTGCGGCCTATGTGGCACAGTACAGCACCTTTTGCCCAAGGGCCGTGGCACTCAAAGTGTTAACGCCAGCAGAAGGATAGTCTTAAGAGAGAGGAGCCTTAACCCCACACTCTCCAAAGGTTCGAAGGGCCGGCTAGAGAGTGCCTCCAATATGGTAGGCAAATCCCAAGAAGGAACCAAATGCTTACGAACTGGTTGTAAGTAGCGTGCTCCCTTCATAAACCTCTTGACAAGTTTATGCTGTCCAATCGGCATTTCTCCTATGCCTAAGTGACAGGCAGAGATAGCGGCCAGATAGACTTTTATGGTGGAGAAAGCTCTGCCCCCATCCTTTAAGTCCTGCAAGAAGCACAGCAGCTCCCGGACAGAACACTGGAACGGAGTAACAGATTTGTCCTCACACCATTTCTCAAATATGCGCCACTTGTTGCCATACAAGGACCACGTAGAAGGCGCTCTAGCGCTCTGGATAGTTTCGATCACCGCTTGAGGGAGACCCAACTGTTCCAAATTCATCCTTTCACGGGCCAAGCCCATAGAGCCAGCCGCTCGATGTGGGGATGAAACACCTGCCCGTCTGCTTGGGACACTAAGTCCCTGCGTAACGGCAGAGGCCATGGCTGCCCTCGGAGGAGACGTATCAACTCCGGTATCCAGGGTCTGCTCGGCCAATATGGGGCTATCAGTATCAGTGATAGTCGCTGCTCTCTCACCCGGAGCAACACCGGGGAGATGAGGCTGATCGGGGGAAAAGCATACAGCAACACGTCTGGCCACTGCTGGGCTAGCGCGTCTATCCCCAGTGACGCACCCCCGCCTCTCATGGAAAAGAACAGCGGACATTGTACGGATGCCTGACCGAATCTCTCCCATACCTGGTGGCATACCTGGGGGTTGAGTCTCCACTCTCCGTAGAGGAGATTTCCCCTGGAGAGCAGATCCGCCCCGCTGTTCTGGACACCCGGGAGGTGAATCGCTCGCAGTGATAACAGGTGCTCGCTGCTCCACATGATCAGGCTCTGGGCCAGCGTGTGCAACCTCAGGGAGCGAGTGCCCCCTTGCCTGTTTATGTATGCCACCGTTGTCGTGTTGTCTGGCCTGACTAACCCATGACACTTCCCCAAGAAGGGGAGGAACCATTTCAGGGCCAGGAAGACCGCTGACAGTTCCAAGAAATTTATGTGAGCTAGACGGAGTTCGGGGGGCCATGTCCCATTGACGGCCCTGCCCTCGAACACTCCCCCCCACCCTGTGAGTGAGGCGTCTGTCGTCACAGTCTTTCTCAACACAATCGTCCCCATGGGGACACCGGTGGTAAACACCTCCGGGTCCTGCCATGGACGAAGGGCCGTGAGGCACTCCAGGGAAACCTCCACTAGTCGCCTCAGGTGACGACGCATGTTTAGGCGTAGTGAGGACACCCACCTCTGGAGAGCTCTCATTTTCAGTAAACCCTGAGGCACTACTGAAATGACTGATGCCATGAGCCCCGTCATGCGGAGGCAGACCCGTAATGAAACTGGGCTCCTCCGGTGAAACAGAGCCAGGTGCTGGCGAAAAGTTTCCACTCGTGCTTGTGACAGGAAAGCTCGAAACAAAACAGTGTTTAGCTCGAGTCCTAAATACACAATATTTTGAGTGGGAGACAACACGCTCTTTGCGTGATTGACACTGAACCCCAAGCTGTTTAGCCTGTTCATAAGTGTCTGAGTGTCTCTCTCCGATTCCTCTTTGCTTGGTGCACATAGCAGGAAATCGTCTAGATAGGCCAGCACCCTGATGCCCTTGGCTCGCATCGGGTTCAAGGCTGCCTCCACACATTTGCTGAACACTCTGGGAGCTAGTGATAGCCCAAACGGTAGAGTCTGAAATTCGTAGGCTATGCCTCTGAAGGCGAACCTCAGAAATTTCCTGTGACCCGGGCAGATGTTTATGTGGAAATAAGCGTCCTGCAAATCGACTGACGTGAACCAGTCGCCCGTTGAATCGAGCGGAACAGCACGTTGTGCGTGAGCATCCTGAACTTGTACTTTCGGAGGTGTAAGTTGAGGATACGCAAATCCAGGATAGGACGTAGCGAGCCTCCTTTCTTTTGGATGAGAAAATAACGGGAGTAAAACCCTGTATTTCTCTCCCCCTCCGGTACAATTCGCACTGCGCCCTTGTCTAGGAGAGACGAGATTTCATCCTCTAGAGCCTGGGCCGCCTCTCCTGTCACCTCCGAGGCTTGCACTCCATTGAAGGAGGGCGGTTTCATCGCAAACTGGAGCCTGTAACCCTTTGTGACAGTGGTCAGAACCCAGGGATGAACCGCGCATGCGCGCCACGCCTCTGCCATGACAGCAAGAGGACCTGGCGGGCTGAAGCCCAGAGACGGAACGACTGTGCCATCTGGCGGCCACAGGTCGCTCCCCACTTTTTCTTTTTGACAGTTTTTGTTCCACTGCGCCCTCTGGTGGCACTGGCACACCCAGGCAGCTGGCACAACCCCCCAAAAAAGGGGGGGGGGGGATATTTTTGTTTTGTTTGTTTGTCTGCAAAACACATCAGCTGTCATGCACATCCTGTCATAGTGTCCGACTGTCCGCTATGCCTCTGTGCCCCAGAGCATCATGGGAAACTAGCTAAGTTGTCTAGTAAAGTAAACAAATGCAGCCGCAGCGCCAAATCAAGAAGACATGAAGCTCGCTTTTAAGATTTTTCGACAAAGGCAAGAAGACGAGGAAAAAGATGACTCGTCGCCCTCCCCCTCAACAAGTGCGGCATGTAGTGCACCTGTTCCCGCACCTGTATTGGTGGTGGACAGTGGAGAGACAGACGATGATGAAGATGATGCAGCCAAAACAATGACGTTAATTACAGCGGGGGACGCAGCCAAAAACACACCGGTGGTTTGTGCAGCAGCAGAGTCAGAGGACACACGCTACAGATCTCTCTGCAGTAGACGAACCTGCATGCCAACCAAACTTGCGTTCTTTCCCGACTAGAACACTCTTTGGAAATAGTAGGTGAGTCTTTTTTGCGATACCAAAGTGGTTTTACATGTGGTCAAAAAATACAATTTAATTGACTGCTTCTATCTGCTAATAATGAGTGCGAAAAGGAGCAAACATTGATGGTTATGGTCATATGGTCCTATCTTAATATTCTTCTAAATCTGGCTTGAAAAGGCCCACATTTTTGGCAGGCCGCCACCAAATGGTTCGCCCCCTGGCACACCTTGGGCCCTATTTTCCCAAAAGCGGTAATTTAACGTTTGCGCTCATTTAACGGCGTGCGCAATGCAAATTGGGGCCGGGCACAAGCGCATGCCTGTTATAATTGTACTGGGCATAGGTGTGCCACATGCCAAAGCAGGCGTTTCAGCACTAAAATGTGGGGAAAAATGGGATTATCCTATCGTCAGCAGCGCTCAATTACTTTGCGCTAAGAGCTTTGAAAAGGACCTCTTACGCACAAAAATACCTCGCTGCGCTGGAGCGCACCATAATCTCTGCGCAGCGCACCGCAGAAACGTCATTACGCACGGACGTGCCACCCCAGTACATCAAATTCTGCTGGTAAAATTTGGTACCCAGCAGATTATTCGGTGAGGCAATCTATAACTATAATTCACTGAGAAACTTTTTTCACATTGCAAGTTATGGCGTTATGGGGTTATGGTAAATTAATTGTGAAAACTTGTACATTGTAGCCTACTTGCAAATGCAATAGGCTATTCACCTTCACCTGCTATAACCCGGAGGGTCGTTGGCATCACAGCCGATCTGGCACAAGCCTCGGCACGAGTCGAGTTTTAATTGAGTCCACTGTAAATCCTCAAATCTTTTCTTTTGTCTCCGCCGTACTTTTCTATTGTCCCACCCCAGTCAACAAAATAACCCAAATTGCATCAAAACTCAGATGTTTGTAACGGGTAGGCTATATGATGTGATGGTGTCGTTATGAGATAGGGATAATATATACAGTCAATAGGCCTAGACCTACGCATGGGAAGAATTACAGCATGCCTCACGCAAACTGTATTACAGGGACTGCAAGACGGGAATCTGGTTTGATTGATCTAACGCCCAGGCATTGCCAGGCCACACCTGTGAATAATTCTGGTGGTTAACACCGCCCAAATACCGTTTGCGCCGTGCATAAATGATTTGGCACGCCTCTAATCTGCATTTGCGCCCATTGTTGTGACGAGTTATGCTTCCCGGCACCACCATGCATCGCCACCATATTTTGGGCCAGTTTTAACTTAAAAACAGGGAGGTCACGTCTACCCAAACAATTATATAATTTTTAAACAGTTATGTTTCTGTATAAATCATTACAATATGTTCCCGTGAGGTTGGGGATGCATTTTGCTGCTGTCTGGCAGGGGTGCAAAACTCGACATAACACCTGGACAGCGGACTGCAATCTTCCCTGCTTTGGTTGCAGATACAAAAATGGGTTGCAGATGCACAAAACTTTCTCTCAGATGGACAAGATATTTCTACAGGTAAAAGTTTTATTTACAGACATAGTTCAAAGTTCAAGTTCAAAGTTTGCAAACAATGTTTCTCAAGCTCAAAATACATATGGCACTTATTTGGCTCCATAGCTTTAAGGCACGCGCAAACAGGTGCGCAAGCGCTAATAGGGGATATCGCCTGTACGAAGATAGGGCCCAGCCAGTCTTTCTGTGGCACACCCAATGTGCCAAGTCTGGCTACGCCAGTGCAACAACCACCATAATGTTGACATAACCCATGTCATAATCAGTGTTAGCTTAGGCTAGGCAGCTGCATGGTACTCATTATGAGGTGAAATAACATTAGCGATTTACGACTGGTAACCAAAATCTATCGTGCTGTTGTTATTGGGAACAAAGTCCTTTCTGTTAATATTCTTGATCCACCTCTGGCAAACAGATCGGTCCTCTGCACGTCCAGGGAATCTATATTTGTAGCGTTATGTTTATGAATGGTTTCAGACAGGGGCACTCTTCATGTAGTAAAGGCTTGTGTATTTCGCATTCGATTCTCTTCCAAAGCTGAAGTTTGCCACTACTGTTTAGTTGGAGCAGCTGATAACTGCACAGCTTTTTTCCCGATTTCCTAGACATCATTGTCAAAAGTAACGTTGAATAAAAATGTAAACGTAGAAAAATATCAGGAAAAATATACACTCAAGGACAGCTTGCATTCAAACGCGCGTATTTCTCCCAGGAGCCACCGCAGTAATAGAGAGCCGCAGGAATGAGTCCGGAAAACATTGATGCTAACACTCCCGGTTCTTCACTGTTTTCGCCTATGGGATTTTTGAATGGGGTTTTGGCACGATGCTTCAAATAAGGTCTGTGGTTAATGCAAGCTTATTCAAATGTTCAGCAGGATAATCTTCACACATGAGGACCACTTTTATGAGTATTTAAACTTTTACATGCTGTTAAAAAGGCGGCTAGCTAGCAAACGGCTAAATGAGACTACAATGTTGAGTCGACGGGGATATTATACGTCAATAACGTCATCACTTCAAAGGACGAACATGGAAATTACCTTTCCCCCACCTGATTCAGCCCGGGATAATCAGTGCACAGCAGCGCACACATCAACAACACTCCAGGTTGAGTGGTGACGTGATGTGGAAGCCTGTGCGACATTGTGTGTAGTTCTGGGTTAGCTTAGCACAAGCTTTTTACTTCTAGGGCTCGCATTTACGCTTCAAAACTCATGAAAGTGGTCCTCATGTGAAGATTATCCCGCTGAACACTGGTTCGCGTTTGATTAGGATTGCGTTGCCCAGAGACCTTATATGAAGCATCGCGCCAAAAACCCATTAAAAAATCCCATAGGCAGAAACAGTGAAGAACCATGAAGTCCGGGACTTCCGCGTTCCGACTACAAAAATACGTCATCCCTGCGGCTCTCTATGGTGGCTTGTTTAAATCCGGGATTTTGCCGGATTCGTGTATATACTGTTATCGTTATCCAGGCTTGGAATTTCATAATTTTAGGGCAAGGCCTCCGGTAGAACAAAAAGATTTAGGGCACAAATGCAACATGCCAGGGCACAAAGACCATTGAGGGCAGTAAGCAAATTTTAAGCCTACAAAAATCTTTGTGATGCATGAAATTCCCACCCTGGTTGTATCGTATTGGATCATATTCTAACATTATCATAGACACGTATTGTATTGTATTGTATTGTATAGACTGTTTATATATTGTACTTTTATTGATCATGCTTAGCTAGACTTAACTAGACATTCTCTGTAACGCCCTCTGAGAGATGCTTGTGAATTAGGGCTATACAAATAAACTTGACTAATAGCATTGTATTGTATTGTACTGTATTGTATTGTATCAGTATAGTATCATCCTTCAAAAACCTATATCGGTTAAAACCTAAAAAGAACCTAGTTAGTCCAAGATGATGATTCTGGGAGGCTGTGTGTCCTTACCGTTGGATCCTTGCCAGCCATTTGACATTCCTCTATCTTGCTGGTGGACGCAGGCCAAAACACCTGGTGGGAGAGACAGTGCAGGCAGCAGCTTAATAAGGGACCAGTGTGGACAACATGCTGAGGCCAGCTGAAGGACGATTTCTATCAGACTAGAATGAAAGAAAATCACAGGCAAAGTGTGTGGAAAACTAACAAAACAACCACAACAAAATCCTTTAAATGAGTTCTAAAAAGTGATACATCTCGATCGAAGTTTCCAAGTGGAACTGCGTTTGACAGTTGGCGGAAAATGGGGCATTGTCAAACCTGGGACAGGTGCTTCAAGGTCTAGCTCAATGAATATATCAAGCAAATGCCTTACAGCACTCCCCTGGGATCCTAAATGCTTTCCCATCTGTTAATATGCTCTCCATGCCTGTCAATTACTTTGACGATAACTTCACTGCACACCGAGTCTGCATTATCACACAGTTTATGAATCCATCTCAGGGGACTGAACCATTTTAGAGGCTCTTCTGAATAACCCCAAAATGGTTCTGATCATGACAAATATAGTCATTTGCATAATATCACACAGATTATAATAACACCATCGTAGCAGTCATCTGATGTGTGGCATGCGTTCAGCCATTAAATACACTGCCAAATTGAATAGACAATTTGTATTTTCCCCTTTTTTGTGTGACTGAAGAGAAGAGATGCCAGTGCTGCATCAGAACATTTTCCACCTGGAATTTGTTGTTAACCAGAATTATGTGTGGAGAATCAATGGTATGAGGAAGAAGCCCATAGTCATAGAGCATAATGACATGGATGTGCTCACCTTGAGTGTGCCATGGGTGATGTTGTTGATGTCCATGGAGAGGACATGGTCCTTGCAGCCAACATACATCCTGTCCTGGTCCTCATCCATCTGCAGGATCCTGTAGTCCATGGCTTTGTCTGACAGACTATAGTGTTCAAAGGACTGGGACACCTGCAGGTCTGAGAGAGACAGAGACAATAAGGCCAAGAAAAACACTTCATGGCTACTAAGGTCGTGCATGACTAGTTTAAATTGGGATTTTCATGTTTCAAGACGAAGATTTCAGATGTTTCAGCCAAAAGGTCAATGCTGAAGAAGGCCTTTTGGTTCAAACGTCTGTTGCTTCTGTCTGTCCCAGATGACTCATTAAACTTTTGAAGGTGCTGGCCTGTTCTCTTTTTTAATCAGTCCTTGTTGGCCCTGTTTTCTCATTGGAGTGTGCTCGCTCAGGGGCGGACTGGGATCATAATTCAGGCCGGGCATTAGATACCAAGCAGGCCAGGCTGATATGGGCCGACACGCGTGCCGGCGTCCGAAGGGCGGCGGCGAAAAATTTGGGCCATTTGAAGCTCAATTTGGGCCGTTTGAAGCCCAATTTGGGCCGTTTGAAGCCAGATTTGGGCCGTTTGACGCCCAATTTGGGTCGTTTGAAGCCCGATTTGGGCCGTTTGAAGCCCAATTTGGGCCAAGTCCAATTTTACAATGAGATGCACCCACTTTAACCCTGAATAAAGTAATAAAACCACTAGTAAACCAGTAGGCGGCGCCTGGCCTGCTGTTCAGTGAGTGGCCTGGCCTGGCCTGCAAAAAAAAAAAAAAAAAAAAAAAAAAAAAAAAAAATTGCAGGCCAGGCCAGGCCAGGCCACCGGGCATTTGCCCGACGTGCCCGATTATGCAGTCTGCCCCTGTGCTCGCTATTGCTGAATCTGGTCTATAAGCTCTGCCCCTGTGTCTGCAGGTCCCCGCGAAAGAAAGAAAGAAGTGGCCAGGTCGCCGATTATGTCATACAGTTAGTAGCCGCCACGCCTTTATTAGACTGTGGCCCTTTCTCAATACTAAGAATGCATTCTTGTTCTTGTGTTCTTGGGGAGAACGTTGCTAGTCGTTCTTGGAAGAATGAACTTGCTAGGTCACAAGCACACATAATGCTGTTGGCAGTTTGAGACGATGCGTTCTTGAGGTATTGTGCAATACCAGCGCAGATGCTGCCTGCAGTACTACACAAAGCTCAGCTGATTTTGTTGCTCCATTTTTCGCCATAAATGCTCGTAAAGTGGCAAGTATTGAAACCTACGACCTTGCTTGTAGGCATCAAAAGTCATCAGAAATTAATTTAATGATGAAATAAAACTTTAAATTGTAAAAAACTTCCCGGAGCTTATATGGCGTCTTCTCTGCTGCGTTCTCTGCCTCTGCTTATGCCGAAATGAATGCTGGGATACGTGCCTTGCCAAGTTGACACAAGTCACCAACCAGAGCATCCTCGGTAAAGTGGGCATGTCGAGAACACATCCGGGAATTTTTAGCGTTCTTGGCGAAATGTGAACTTTGCATTGGAACAGTACCGTAGTTACTGATGACGTTTCACAGGGACACAAGAACACAAGAACACAAGAACACACAAGAACCCTTATTGAGAAACGGCCCGTGTCTTGTTTTATTACGACATGAAGATCCTGTTTATTTCACTTTCACCCAGAAAATTCAAGGGAAGCCCAGACTACGGAGTATATGTTGCGGGAGATACTTGTAAAAAAAAGCCTTCCTTCAGAGTCTTTCCAATTCATTAAAAGCACATATTGTTCTCACACATGGAGTAAACATCCTTAGACAGCTATTTTCAGCCTGCCTGCTCGTTCCAGAGATAGAGAGCTCTCCACCATACCATCAAAGCCCTTCACTGTTTAAGCCAAACTCATGCATATGTATCGCTTTTTCAATCTGTACTGAGAGCTGGGGGGGTGGAGTGGAGATCTACAGCTTCCACTCCTTTGACCCTTTCCGAGCTCTCTTTTCTTTTCCCTCTAATCAACAAACAGCTTGCCTGTACTTTCCCTCTACGCCTCGGGCTAAAGTCACATGTTCATTATTGTGCGACATACGCTTTTGAGGCTGGGCCTTTTATCTTCAGGTAAAGTGGCGTTTCTGTGCCACCCTCTCTGCAGGGTTTTGTTTGGTGCATTTGCCACGTGAAGCCTGGAGTGTTTCACTTCAAACAAAGACGACTTAACCACTCCAGTCGCAGGCGAGCCCAGCGTTTCCCACCACTCAATTCGCTCTCTCATCTGGCAATGTTGAGGTAAATCCATAGACTATAAAGATATGGACGTGGTCACCATGACATCACCTTGAAGGATCGGGTTTGGCATTTTGACCATCTTTTTTTCTTTAGCCAGAAGTGACCATATTTAGACGAGAAGAGCCGCACAGCGTTGCCAGACGTACGATAATTATCGTATTTGTACGATAATTTCAACCTCTGTACGATGTACGATCAATAATCCCAAAATCCCCCAAATGTACGATAATTTCATCATTTTGTGACACTCAGTCGAATCCTACGTCTATCACTCTATCTGTTTATACATCTCTTCACACAACGTCTTTGCAGCCAATACGTGCTTGAACGTGAGGCACGTCACGTGATGTGAACCTGAGTCATGATTGGTTGGGAGGGAGAAGGAAATAGAACCCGGCACGGCCGCGCACAACCTGAAAACCACAAACACAGACAGTCACAGTAGGTGTGCGTCACAGAGCAGAATGCGGGAAGATACGGGGCGAGTCTTGGAAACTATCAAATAAAACATAAAGGAAACAAGTGGTGCCGACCAGGAGGAACGTGACGACAGGGGAGAGAGGGGAGGGGAGCCGCCTGGACAGCCAAAAAGTAAGCACAGAAAACAAATGTACCCTGACTGAATGGGAAAGCGACACTTTATTCACTGGCTGGCTCAAAGCTGTTGCAGGGTGTGACTCTAAAGCTTTTTGTCGTTGTTGCAACGCAGGCTGAGATCACAGTGTTGAAAAATCATGCCAAGTCCAAAAAGTAGCCTGTGTCAGCCGCAGTCTCCCCCGACATAGCTGGGGGGGGGGGGGGGGGGGGGGTACGATAATTTCACTCCAAAAACTATAATTTTGACCCTCTGGTACGATAATTCAGCATTTACCATCTGGCAACACTGGAGCCGCAGCACAGCCTGCTATTGGTCTGTGATCGGTGAGCTGCGCGATCACTGGACAGGCGACCTGTCAATTATGGCTCAAAGCATAGGCTTTATCGTCTATTTTACACTAAAGGGGACCATAATTTGGTGCTAGTGTTTAATGAGGTAATAAATGAAGTAAGAAGTAGGGACATTTTCCCATGCACTCATTCCTACACAATGGGACCTCTCTTTGCAGCCATAGACTATATATATATATATATATATATGGGTGGGTTATTATGTAAAAAATTACCCCCATACAGTTGACATGAACGGTGAAATTGCAGACCAAATTTTTTTTTTTAAACCAGGCTGTAACCATGTTTATTTATGCTGTAAAGTCAGGCATTTTAACATATGGGTCGGGATTGACTCGCTTTTGCAGCCAGCCTCAAGTGGCCATTCGAGCAACTGTTTTTTGGCACTTTCACGTTGGCTTCATTTGTCAGCCTCGGAGGTTGCAGCTTGGGTAAATAGCCTTAATATGGCAGCGGTATCTTTGAACATTGTTTCATCGAAGGCAAGAGCGTCTTTCGGAGAGCAATGAAGAGCACGCTCACAAAAGATGCTTTGTTTTCACCTGACTCGGCACAATTGAAATTGAAAGTGAAGGTGAAGGGTCCTGTCAGGCTGGAGGAGGTGAATGTGTGTTTAATAAAGAGAAACGCCTGGAAAAGAGATTGCATCAGTCTGGAGCTTCAAAGAGGAGATAGCATGCTACTGTACAGAGCTATGTGCAGCTCTGGAGAGGCTAAAGATACATGCCTGTAGCTCTGCCAGAGCACTGGGAAGTGAGGCGTACCACCAAGGACTCTTTAGAGCAGTGTTTCCCAAACTATGGGTTGGGAGGGACCCAATTTGGGTCACCAACTGGTTGTCAGGGAAACCCATTACCGTATGTTTCTTGTGAGTTGGGTCCCAGGGAGACACTATTTATCTTTTGGGTCCCAAGAAGAAAAAGTTTGGGAACCCCTGCTTTAGAGAGCCAAAGTGAACATCACTTCCTGCCTTTCTCCTTGTACCAGCATCTGAAAAAATATGAATGGTGGTGAACGGAGAGAGATTTTGATTCCATTTGTTGTGCCACGGGGTGCAAGGGTACATTTTGTCAATTTAAAAGATAACTATGCATGTCAAGAAAGTTAAGTCAATCGACTACATCTGCACAACGTCACACCATCAACAACATGGATTGATGGGAGAGACGTTACTTACGTGACTGGTTGTGCGTAGTCTTTCTGATTCATAACTTATAGTGCCACAGTTTTACCACAAACTTTCTTGACATGCATAGTTATCTTTTAAATTGACAAAATATCGAGCATTGCGGTAGTGCAGGCAGGCCACGGATGTCAAGTCCAGCTTAAACCCAGCCCACAGCTATTTAGGAGCTGATCTCAAACCCAGCCCACATCAGCTGACTGCTTAGCTGACACATTCAATTGGCTCAAATCCAACAGGGCGCCCTCTTTAAATCTGCTTTAGGCTGGGTTCACACCGGCGACCCAAGCCTTGCCTATGCCTTGCCTTTACCCACGTTTTTAAATAAGCATCCGTTTTAGTCAACGAGGCAGTGTACACCGGCCGCCTGAGCGTGAAGCCTGTGTGTACCCACGCCTTGCCTGTGCCTTGCCGATTTTATCGTTTAGGCGTGAGTTCTATTTTCAAGCCGACAAGGCGCGTGCAGGCAGGCTTCTTCTGTCAAGCCATGAAAGAAAAACGCGACAATATCCGTGGGAAATGGCAAAGTCAACTGAATTTCAAAATAAGTGAGTTACAACAGTGTTGAGCAGAGAGAGAGAGAGAGATTGACGGGTGGCTATCACGTGGGGCTTTCTCCCTGTCTGCAAACACATCTTCATGAGAGAGAATAGCCACCGAAGAAGCAAGATGGACAATGTTGTTGTGCCAGCACATATTCTTGCAAGATCACCTCTCTAAAATGTCTGACTATAGTCAGACCTGGTTATACATATCCAGCATCAATAGAACATTAAATATATCCGATTTATTTTACCTATGATAATTCGGGACCACACATGAAAAAATACAGTCAGGAGAGAGGAGAGGCGCTTAGTTCACACAGGGAACCTACGCCTTGCCTTGCCTCAACCCACGCCTACAACTGCAGACCTTGAGCTGGGCGTGAACCTATTACACGCTTTTGCGATCACACCGCACGCCTTTGCACGCTGAACCTGGAGCCGAGTCACAATTAAGCGCCTCTTCTCTCTCCCGACTGTATTTTTTCACGTGTGGTCCCGAATTATCATGGGTAGGTAAAATAAATCTGATAGGCTATAATGTTCTATTGATGCTGGATATGTATAACCAGGTCTGACTATAGTCGGACTTTTTAGAGAGGTAATCTTGCAAGAATATGTGATGGCACAACAACATTGTCCATCTTGCTTCTTCGGTCGCTATTCTCTCTCCTGAAGATTTTTTTGCCGACGCGGAGAAAGCCCCACGTGATAGCTACCCGTCAATCTCTCTCTCTCTCTCTCTCTGCTCAACACTGTTGTAGTAACTCCATTTTATTTTGAAATTCAGTTGACTTTGCCATTTCCCACGGATATTGTCGCGTTTTTCTTTCATGGCTTGACAGAAGAAGCCTGCCTGCACGCGCCTAGTCGGCTTGAAAATAGAACTCAGGCCTAAACGATAAAATCTGCAAGGCACAGGCAAGGCATGGGTACACGCAGGGTTCACGCTCAGGCGCCCGGTGTACACAGCCTCGTTGACTAAAACGGACGCCTATTTAAAAGAGTGGGTAAAGGCAAGGCGTTGGCAAGGCTTGGGTCCCCGGTGTGAACTAAGCCTAGCCCCCGTTCACACAGGATGCCGAAGCAACGCTCAACCGACGCTGTACCCACAAGTTTAATTTAGGCGTCCTTGTTAACTGGCGAAGCTGTTCACACCACCCGGCCCGCGCGTGCCACGCTGATGCCTTGCCGAAGCCACACTCACGCCACGCCGAAGCGATCACTCAGGATTGACGCCGAATTTCCATGCGTGATGCTGAAGCCATGAAGCCGTGAGGTATGAAGTCAATGGGAGTTGTGGGCGGGTTCAAGGCGCGAGAGTAGGTGCTGAGAGGAAAAGAGAAGGCATCTTGTGTGAACAGTAAGGGGCGTAGGTTCAGCTTGTGCCTGCTTCAAGCTTCAGTTCTGTTTACTGTACGTTCGGCGTCCTGTGTGAACGAGGGCTTACATTGCTGCTTCCTCTGCAAGCTTTGCAACCCACTTCCTCCCCAGCTCCTTCTTTCATGCTGTGTCTGACTTAAACAATGTCTGTTGTCATTGATGCATGATCTGTTCTGTACCTGGGAGTCTTTTGCTGCTCTCCTTGCCTTAAGGCTTTCCATGTTGCTCATGGAAGGACAAGGAGCTCCCAGAATCTGCTGCTGCCGCTCTCCTCCAGAACAGAGCCATACCGCCAAATATAACTCATGCAAATAAAAGATTTAAATTGATCTAAGTGGTCTTGTGTTTTTGATTAAAGTGGTCCTGACTGAATTACCTTTGCACCCCGTGGGCACAATTCAAACGGGATCAAAAAAGGAACATTTCTCTCCATTCACCACCATTCATATTTTTTCAGAGGCTGGTACAGAGAGACAGGGAGGAAGTGACGTTCACTTTGGCTCTCTATAACAGCTAATCAAAAACAGGGCTCTAAACCCCTGCCAAAAAATACATTACTTACATCCTCCCCAAATAAGCAGTTGAGGGAGAGTCCTACTTTTTGGATCACTTTATACTTCATTTTTTATGCTTATTTAACATCCTTTCAGCTAGCTTCTGTTTTTCCTGGAGTGCACGGTGGTAGAATGCAGTTATTAATGATGGCTAAGTGGAGGCAGATAATCTCATGACTTAAACCTCTATATGGGAGCCAAAGAAGCACAGTTGTTCTGGCTTAGTAATGGCAAGACACGAAGCTCAGTGAAAAAGGTAGGAGGTAAAAGTGCAGGTAACTACAGTAATATGACATGCTCTTGGTGCTGCCTGATAAAAATACAATATAAATGTTTAGCCTATAGCTGACCACTTTCAAATTAGCCATGCTAGCCTGTAGCTACCTCGGTAAGCTAGTTAGTCTACTCACCTGACTGCCATGAATGAAGGAAGTCATAAGTTTAGTATATAATCTTATTCTTCTTCTGGTTTCTTCTGTGCCATTCAAGCATCCCCGTTACCTACTTGTGCTCTAATTATTAGAGCACACACAGCAGGAACTATATAACCAGCGGTGCCTCAGGAGGTCCCTGAAGACCATCAAAGACACAAACCATCCCCACAACAGCCTGTTCTCCCTGTTACCCTCAGGGAGAAGATACAGGGCCCCAAAAGCACGCACAAATCGCTTGAGGGACAGTTTCTTCCCGCAGGAAGACTACACAAATAGTAGCTGTACTGTACCGCACGGTAGATGCTACCATTATGTATGTGTAATGTTTAATTGTATGTTTAATTAGGTATATGCTATTTGCACCTGTACGTCAAATACGTCGAATTCAAAATGTTTAAAGGCCGGCTTTACCGTGGGGAATATGAATATATATTAATTCTTAAAAAATCTTAAATTTCGAATCCGTTGAAATTTTTGAAATTGCTTGTTCACAGCCAGAGAAAAAAAAAATGAAAAAAAAAAAAAAAAAATGGGCCAGGTGACGCGTTTCGACGCGAAACGCGTCACCTGGCCCAATTTTTTTTTTTTTTTTTTTTTTTTTTTTTTTTCATTTATTTTTTTCTCTGGCTGTGAACAAGCAATTTCAAAAATTTCAACGGATTCGAAATTTAAGATTTTTTAAGAATTAATATATATTCATATTCCCCACGGTAAAGCCGGCCTTTAAGTACGTCCAAAGTAGGCACATGACATGTGCACCTATGTGCAGTGAATATGCCACTGTCTCTGACTTGTCTTATCACTCTACTGCCTTATTGCTTGTTGTGTCTCGTGTTGTTTTTGCACTCATATGCCCTGTTATATTTGTACTATGTTGTAAACGGAGTTCACAGCACAAGAATTTCACACGTGATACTTGTACTACGGAGTGACAATAAAAATCTTGAATCTTGAACAAGTAGTAGTAGTTTATTAGAGTCTAATAAACGGTTATTCTTGTTCCGCCCACTAACACATTTTCTTTTTGCCTCCCGAGCAGCTCTGCCTCTCGGAGAGATGTTTGGAGAAGGAAAACTCAATTTAATTCATTTCCACATTATGATACACTCCTGTCTTTCAAGCGTTCCTTTTGACAGCGTCCCCCCCCCAAGAACATTCCACAAGGGGAACAAATTGTTCAGAGGGGTGTGGGGTGAGATGAAATAACTGTTAATATTATGGTGAACTTTGTGTTGTTTTCTCAGTGGGGGAAAATAGGAGACTTTCATGCTCCCTTGCGAGGGTGGAAGGCCTCTAAGCCCGGTGCTGAGATGGGACGCAGCGCGGGTGGGGTGGGGGTGGGGTGCATGGACCCCTCCAACAGCCCAGCTTATTGCCTGAGAGAGAAGCCTACCCTCTGCACATACCATTGGATCCAGTATCTTCTCAGTGCTCAGCCCCCAGTCCCACACAAACCTCAGTCATGCCGGCACTGTCTGCAACAGACCCAAATCCAAAGTTGACATTACAGATAGTGCACCTGCTCTGTCAGAGGGAGGGGGGCTGCTATCAAGAAGTGTCAACATTTTTCATAGTCATACAATATATCCACTGGGAGCGGGATTGACCAAGACCAATGCCAGCTCATAACCCACGAATAAGGTCTTAGACTGGGATAAGACTGCAACTAGTGTTTTGTGCGCAAGTGAGTGAGTGAGAGAGGGTGTTTGCGTGTGTAGGTCCGTGCGTGTCCTTTAACCAATATATGTGTCATCTGTTCAAATACAGCTTTCATGTATTTTCAAAATAAGATCTAATAGCGTCATTGAAAACTCTATGGACTCTATGGTCATACTTATAATTTTTTTTTGTAATAAGACAGTGGAACTGTTTATTGAAATCCAAAAGCGGAATTGGGGCTTTTCCCCCCCATCTCAGTGATGGATAAATCACCTGACCACATGTGATTCATCAGTCATGAGTTTAAATAGAAATTCCTCTTAGTTGAGATCACTCGAGAGAGCAAACGTGTCAAAAGTGTTTGTGGACATCGTTACTCAAGCAGCGTGTTGTGGACAGTGTGGACATCATTACTGAGCAACGTGTTGAGGACAGTGTGGTTTGGACATCATTACCCAAGCAGCGTGTTGAGGACAGTGTGGACATCATTACTCAGCAGCGTGTTGTGGACAGTGTGGTTTGGGGTGCAAATTAAGCATGCCACTGATGCCAAGGGATAGAAGAACTATAGGCCTGTTGTGCTCTGCGTAAACAGGAGGATCTGGGCCTTTTGGGGTGACTTTCCTTGGAAAAATGTGAATGTGAGGAGGACCCCACCCTTGACAGTAAGAGAGGGAAGAGGGCGGGTTGGCGTGTTGGATAAGCCGAGTTCACGTCAGCTGTGAAATGTCTCATTCAGTGTTGTTTTGCCACAGCTGGAGGATGGAGACAGGGCTGCTGTCCTCATTGCAGACATGGGAGGGAGAGAGAGAGAGAGAGAGAGAGAGAGAGAGAGAGCAAGGAAGCAGGGGTTGAGCAATGGCAGTTGGTGGATTTTCTATTATGCATGAGGGCAGGTGGGCCTTACAGCTCCCCGTAGACCTCACAGCATCCCCAACGTCCCTCCGTTGACTTTGAGCTTTGACCCATGGTGCCCCATTGGTTCCGTGCTGATACGATCCATAGTGATCCATGCACCGGACAGCGGGGATGGCGGACGGGCCAAGGTAGTGAGCGGAGAGCTAAGACTCTCGCTTTGAAGTGGTTTATTTGTGTGAGCTGGTCAAGCAGAAGCAGCACAAAAGCCTTTTGTTGGGCAGGGAGAGCGCAGGGGTCATTCAATATTAAACAGCTACACTGCTGCAGAGCGGGCCATCTCATCTCAAGGCAGATCTAATTTAAATTCATGTAAATTCATAAAAGAAAGCTGACGGTTTACTGTAGCTTTGGAAAGGTCATTGATGTCACAGATGGCCTGATGAATACACATTAGACTTTACATGCTGTGTCAGTGGATGCTTAACTGACGTCATTCTCTGCATAAAAAAAATCAAAAAACAACAACAGCAACAACAACACCGATGGCCCTTTGGTCCAAGACTGCAGGATAACAGAATAACATGTCGACATTGTACGTTTCTGCGATCCATGGACACGTAGAATATCACGTTTCTGAATGAAAGATACGCTGCATGTCGTGTTTCTAGACATTTCACGTCAGAGAGTCTGCTATTGAAAAAGTGCGGTGCAGTCAGGGTGCTGTGTGTGGTCGGGGTGGATGAGGGCATAAACACTTGCCTTTCACACCAGAGGGCTGTTAGGTCCCCAGGCTTTCCAAAGTCTACATTTCACTGTTAAGTCACATTTACACAATTTTTATTGTAAATTTTTGTTTGTATGTTTATTTTATTGTTTATTGTTTTATTTGCATTTAACGTTGGAAAGGCAAAGTAACCACCATTTTGTTTCACATTTACATTGAGATTGTAGGTTTGCAGAAACGGCCACGTTTTCGAGCTGACTGATTTTACGTTGAGATTGTGTATCTGTGGATTGTAGAAATGCACAATGCCGACCGACATTCTATTCTGGCGATTGGGTTGACTTTTTATGTGTGTTGTTAATACACAGAATTCATACAAAGTCTTGAAAGTTTGGAAAATGCTTGATTTTTACCGTCATGTTTTTAAGGTTAGGAATATGCTTGAATTTGAATATACTCCTTGAAAAGTGCTTGATTTTCAACATAATCTGGTCTTTCAAATGAAACGTTGAAAATAATTACACACTAAAGAAGGGTAGAATAGCTAGATAGATTAGCAAGCATTAAATAATCACGATCAAAACATACAATCAAAGTTAATATGAACAGCTAGTAAAATAAACAGTGACAATATACATTGATTGTTGTGGGTATAAAGGAATATTGTCAACTTTATTTTTCACAATTGCATTTACAGTAACAATTTAGATGTGAGGATAAAGGCTTTGAGAGTCTGATTTCTGGGGGTTTTGGTCTCTTGAAAGGGCTTGAAAAGTGCTCGATTTGTATTCTTAAAAAGCTGTATGAACCCTGAATACAGCTCTACAGAAAAGGTATCTGAAGCAACTACAAGATGTGATCACCTTGCCATGTAATGCAGTGTTCTGTCAACTGTAAGAGAAACTTATTGTTCAAGGACATCGGGCATACCAAGGCATACAATCGTTCAAGGATCTGACCCAGAGAGGCAACAAGCTACCAAGTCCCACAGAGTAAAAAGAAGAACATTTACTTTTTTGTGTGATTGTGGTGAACAGCCAAGTGGAAAAATAAATAAATGTGGGCAAGGACTTGTCATTGTACCCCCTGTTGGTTTAGCAGCAATTAAAGTGGAGAGGAGAATGCAGTCCCTGAGATGAGAGAGGGGAGTTGCTGTTTGCTCCTTTGATTACATAGCCACGAGGGGAAAGGCAAGACCGCAAGGAAGCATCCCTCAGGTTCTCAGCCCATAACACTTTCTGACAGACTAGACCTCCAAAATTGTTTGTGTGATCAAATGACCGAGTTTGACAGCTTCCAGCGGTAAACAACCCTGCCGTGGTTTTGGTTTTGGGATCTCCGTACAAGGAGCGCTTCATCGTAAATGCGGGATCATAAAAATGAGAGATTCACTGTGGCTGGAAAGTATGTGGGGATCTTTATGAGAGCGACTCTAGATTGGGATCACCCCAGGCTGAGTTGAGGGACTGGTGCCAACTGTCTGGATCTCCTATTCCGATCTGCTATATCTGACGGGACATAGCAAGATTTGGCAGAACGAGACATTAGACCCTGTGTTGCCATCATGGTTTCTTTTGAAAGGAAGTGTGGCAGAAGTGGTTAAGACGGAATAACATACTGTAGTACCGTTTGCACATTTCCCTTAATTTCCACACGAGGCAGTGCATGGCCACATGTGTTTACTAACATGAGGGGAGACTACTGTTGACATGAAAAGTGATAAAAAAAAACCACAGTGAAACCATATGGGGTTATTTTGTCCGCTCTTTGTGGAACATTGGTTTTGCCCTTGAGAAGCAGAGATCAACAGGGGCAACTATATATCAACACGGGCAACTAAGTTGACTGTGTGAGGAGAGGTCCGTCTTTTTATATATTTTTTATTTTCAATTTTAACAATATAAACAAAAACGAACAAGCTCAGACACAGGAATGGAAAAGAAACAAAAACATACATATCGACAGTTATTATAATGTGGTGCTACCATCCATATAGGGTGCTTATGTGTAGGGATGCACCGATCGATCGGCACGTGACCGGAAATGGCCGATTTTCACGTGATCAGCCTCGATCGGTGATCTGCGCCGGTCACTCTAAAATGCCGATTCTGTGAGCCGATTTTCAAGTGACGTCCGCGCACCCAAAAGCAGCGAGACAGAGACGGATGAGTTGCAGCCAAAACAAAAGCTGCCACTACACACATGCCACAGCATGTCTTCGTCGGTGTGGAGCCGCGGAGGGGCCGGGTAGGTTGGAGTCCACTCCAGTCTGAGCGGCTCGCTCCACCTCACCCCTCTTCCCCGACCAGCTGCAGTCCACATCACCGCTGCCTGCTGCTGCTGCTACTATCTGTCAGTCACGTTGTCGTGGATACAGCCAGGAGAGGACTTTTGTTTCGTATTGCGAATAGAACGACGAACATAATAATAAAACGCATCGGACCAGTGTGCAAGGTTTTCTGTGCGAGATGATTTTTTTCCGAATGGCGGATTAAAAAAAACGCGCTCTGTGTAAACTACGATATTCAAACTGAGTCAACTCAAACTCATTTCCTCATCTAGGCTACTCAATAACAGCCAAATCCACAACTGTAGAGTGGGCATGGCTTCGAAGGTCTCTGGGCTTCAGAGCTATAGGCTATAAACTCCTTGTCCATGGATAACATTTTGACGTTTATTTATTTTATTTTATTAGTTTATTTGGCAGGGACATAGGCCTATAAAAACATTAAACCCCATAGGGGAAGATATGCTTTGTAATAGATTTAGCCATAGGCTACTTTCCATCTGAAGCGCCTGTTCTGTTGCACCTTTTTTCTTTTGGAAAAGTAAATGCATGATAGCTGTGGGATATACTGGAATTAATTGTTTTATATTCATTGTATTTACACAAAAAAGAAAAGCTCTGTCCAGTAACCTGGAACACTTTTATTTTGAGATGTTTTTGAGTGAGATCGTCCTACCTCATGCAAATGATAAGAAATGTGACATGAATGTTAATTTTCTATTAGGCTAAAGTAAAAAAAAAAAAAAAGCAAAATAACCCGCCAATTATTGTTCTTAGAAAAATAATCGTAATCGGCAAAAATCGGTATCGGCAAGTCAGACTATTCAAAAATCGGAAATCGGAATCGGCCAACAAAATCGCAATCGGTGCATCCCTACTTATGTGCTTGCAAGAGATGTCGTGCATGGAGTCCCACGCAAGGCGTCCAACAGGAACAAGGCGGGCAAGTCACCCACCGCCCCCAACCTCGTCGAGGTAGGCTAAAAACAGGTCCCAAATAGTTAGAAACCTTTTAAGTGAGTTGGTTCTCAGGGATCTGTGCCTCTCCATCCTTATAACAGAGATCATGTACGTCAACCACAGTTGGAAAGAAGGTGAAGAGGGGGACTTCCATTCTTTCAGAATGAGTTTTTTGGCAACAGTTGTCCCCAATGTCAGAGACTGTTGCACAGCTGTGGGGAAACCCAGAGAGGTCTCCGAGCAGCCAAAGATGGCGAGTTCTGCTTACGGCTGAAGGGTTATTTTGTAGGACTTATAGAGTACCACTCAAATATTTTGGCACAGAATCCCGTCAGTAAAGGGCAGAACCAGAAGGCATGAGGTCCGTCTTTTTGATGAACACCAGTGTCTTGAACACAAGCCAAAAGGTCTCTACACCCCATTACCACTTCAAGGTCGGGCTGTCGACCAATTACAAACCAGTGTTTGTGTCTCCCATGCAAATCAGCCCTGCTCAATTGGCTTGCTACCTGAAAGGGCAGCATGAATAAATTAACTCCATGCTAATACAGCTCTGTCTCCATTCACTTTGAGGAGGACCTGTCCTGTGGTCATCCGGGGCAGCCGGTGGGAGGACCTAAATCCCTCTTGATAAATATTGGAGCAGGGGCTTAGACGCCCCCTCGCAATTCATCTCTCCTCACAAGATGGAGTGGCTTTCATCACAGAAGCCTGACTTCAAACCGTCGGCCAAATGCCATTGCTCTTGATCCAGACAATGCCAAGAGATCCTCAGTTGAGTTCTGGATGGCTGCATCTACCCAACACAGTGTTGTACATACTACACCAGTAAAATACTTTATCCTGGCAACTGACAGAGGCCCTCTAGAGATAAAAAAGTAGCAGTAGTCCGAGTGGGACTGTCTGTCCGTTTCTCCTTGGCGACTTGGTATGCCCGATGCTATACAGTAAAGACTGGTGGTATATTTTCAGATATGCCAGAGGGGAACAGTAAGGTTTTGTGCCAATGCGAGGAGTTCCCCTGTCCACAGACCACCCAGGACGTCCTGTGCTGGCTGACAGAGTCGTCCGATTGTCTATCCAGCAGGCATACTCTGCATTCCCAGGCAGGGTGCACAGAGCACGCTCGCCGCTCAAACATCAGCAGCACGCACTTACTGTACTCCACAGACCCACTGCACTGCAACGGCTCGTCATGGAGAGGAGCCAGAGTCAGGCTGAGAGCGGAAAACACTTCATATCTACTGCGTCTCATTAATTTTCCTATTGTTGGCTGTCGCGTATTTTCTATATCCAGACATTTGTAATGGGAATCACATGGCCGCATGGAATACCTAAGCTCTTATGTATGCCTTCTCTCCCATCGACTTCCCAAAGCAGACAGTATGTCTATATATGACATGTGAGCCAAGACTATACTTTCCCCTGTTAGAGTGTGTGTGTGTGTGTGTGTGTGTGTGTGTGTGTGTGTGTGTGTGTATGTGTGTGTGTGTGTATGTGTGTGTGTGTGTGTGTGTGTGTGTGTGTGTGTGTCTGAGGCAGAGTGATGTTATCCAGTACCAAGATGAACTGCTGGGGCTTCATAGCATGGCCGACTCCTAAGGTGTTGGCTAATATTCCCTGCAGGAAAGCTGAAACCCGAGATGCTAACCTGTCTATCACTCTAGCCCACTGGCGAGCTAGTTTGCTTTCCCAATGCCCTAATTAGCACCTGACCTCCCCCCTTCACCTGTCACAGGCAGTCACCCCCCTTAACGCCCATCCCTCGGCCTCTTGGCCAACCCGAGCCATGACCTCTCACACCCACACCAGGAGCCTCCAGTTACCTCTCACCTCCAGCGGCCGGTAAATCACAGTGTTTTTACTGCCATGGAGGCTCAGAGAGTCTCTCAGGTCCAGGGAGAAGCTGGCAGGAGATATGGGTCAGAGGATTCTCAGAGTGGATGGATTTACTAGTCGTGTAGGAGAGAGACACAGGGAGAGGCTACACCAGGTGGGACTCCTGGTGACGTTTTGTCACGTTAAAAAGCTACATTTCCTCAGTGGCATCATGACATCACCAGGGTCGAGAGGTTGTTTCTGTGGTGTTGAGTAATGGCGAGGATTTGTGGGAAGAGGGGACAATGCCAAATGCACCTGTTTTTTTCTGTAAAAAGTCTTGCAGATGTCCATAGGCAACATTCTCTTTTTTGATACAGGTGCTTAAAGACAATTCATGCAAGCCATTACATATTTGCACTAATGGAAAAGGAATCTGCCGTAAGCCTTCCAGTGATAGTGAATGTTATAGTGTTGTTCTACTGCACACTTTTCTTCCTTTTCATGACTTGCTTCTTAACGGTATCGGTATAAGAGAAGTCGAACAATCCACCAACTTAAATTTGGAAAATACCTGCAATACGCTGCATAGGAAAGAATCTTAAAGAACACATCTGTAAAAACGGTTCCATAAGGAAAATGCGATAATGCAAAGCTCTGAGCAAAGGAATTTCCATTTGACATTGTCCGTCCTCTGAAAGATACTGCCTTTGCTCATATTGATGTCCATTGATTCTCTTTCAACATGTTGTGCAGGAGGAATAATAAAACATTCAACAGGGGGTCAAGGTCAGACGCAGGAATGGCAAAACACCGAGGCAGACAGAGAAAGGCAAGCTGACAGGAGCTGTCAAACATCTCGCACACTGTCCACCCCGAGGCATCACAAAGCTGTCGCTCACTGCACCCGCCGCCAATAGCTGGAAGTCCTATAGGACACAAGGAAACTGCACACAGACGCATACGAGCACACTCTCATGAATGCATGTATAGACAGTCACACACACACTAAACTGACCAGACGTCCGCCATTTTCAGGGACAGCCCCCGTTTTTGGTGACCTGTCTCCAGGTGGAACTGTCCCCGATAATGTCCCTGATTTTCTACTCCTCATCTGCGGCCAACATTACTGTCTTTCAGTGAAGATGCTTATATATAGCATAACATGAAACTTTACAACCACAAACTAAAGACCTAGGGCATTCAGGGGATGTATGGCTTTGTACGGATATTGACAATAAGGAGGTTTCTGAGCAATCTCCAGAAGAGAAGTGCTCAACACCCAATTGCAAAAAAAAAAAAAATCTTACAGAAATCTCCAAATGTCAAATGTTTTTGATAGCAAATCGCAACATTAATTTTTCTAATGGTGTTCCTCAAGGTCTTGGTGTCTTAATGTGGTATTTTGGAGGGATATCAGTCGGCCTGCACCATAGTTTATTACAGTACAATAGTTACCATGGTCAAAATACATGACACCGGAATTGCCCCCCCCCCTTTATTTCATATATATATGTGACATATTTGTCATTATTTGTGGATTATGAAGCAGACTAATCATGTATTATTGTCATTATTTGTGGATCATGAAGCAGACTAATCATGTATTATTGTCATTATTTGTGGATCATGAAGCAGACTAATCATGTATTATTGTCATTATTTGTGGATTATGAAGCAGACTAATCATGTATTATTGTCATTATTTGTGGATTATGAAGCAGACTAATCATGTATTATTGTCATTATTATGGATCATGAAGCAGATTAATCATGTATTATTGTTATTACTTATGGATCATGAAGCAGGAAAAAGGGATGGAAAAAATAAAAAAATAAATAAATAAATAAATAAATAAATAAATAAATACATAAATAAATAAACAAAGACAATTAAAAAAAAAAAAAGTAAAAAAGTAAAAAAATAAAATAAAATAAATCATGTACAACTATTAAATATGCATTATAAAGTATGAGCAGGAAGCATGTTCTTTTTTGTTTTTCTCCTTTTTTGTTTTCTTTTCTTATAAAGATTCACACTTGTTTTTCTTTCTTTGTCATGTGCTGTATGTGAATAGGGTGGGCAAAATAAGCTTTTAGCTTCAGCCCATACCTTTTTTTGGTCAAGATCCATGTAAAATGTGTTATGTCTATGGTTTTGATTCTATGAAATAGAGGTATTGTACATGGTGTTTGGATGACCAAAAATAAAAAATCTGCAAATCAAATCAATCAAATCAATATATAATAATATTGTAATATTGGATATTTTAATGATATATTGACTGCCGACCTGGAAATGTCCCCGATTTTAATTTAGGAAATCTGCACACACCTACACACACCTACACACACACACACACACAGTCGGCCCAGCTATTTTTATGTCTGTATTCCCCTGCCGACAGCCTTGACAGGTCCCTGGTTTGCACTGCCAGGAATTCTCCATAATCGAGGAGCATCACTGATTTTATTTCAAAGGCTTTATTATGTTTACCATTGGAAAAAGGAGATGCATCTACTAAAGTGCAGGTCTAATGCAAAACAGAGATGGGGGTGCTTTGTTACATTAGAAAAGAATTGGTGAAATTACGACGAAACTGGCACAAACACAGACACTGCCCACTTTTGGCTGCCTGTCAGCATTGCTTGACCTCATGACCCCTGACCTTTTGTTGACCCCAAAAGCATGCCTTTGCTTGTCCAGGTCTGGTGTTTGACTGGATGAATGCTCAGTTGAAAGGCTATAAAGACATTTCCATCAAATCCCTCAAAAAGCAGTGAAAAGTTTGGTGTTTTATCTTCAGCGTCGTCTTAGTCAGCACACTACAGTATACTGTTACTATTCAGATTGATGAAATTCTCAAAACGGTCAAATGGTTTTTGGCAGTTTTCAGATATTCAAAGTATCCACTCAGCAAATACCGCGTCGCCTGTGTTTTATAATAATGCAGAGCTGGAAAACCACATGGTTTTAACAGTGATTCAGCGGAAAGTTTTGCCACCAAAATGTAATCAAGTCTAAGGAATGCACATTCAACCACTTACCACGTGCAAACACACAACTCTCTTTCTCTGACCCACATATACACACTCACACACGCAACGTACAATGGTAAATGGTAAATGGCCTGCATTTATATAGCGCTTTTATCCAAAGCGCTTTACAATCAGTAGGTACATTCACCCATGCATACACCAATGGCGGCAGGCTGCCACGCAGGGTGCTGGCACACCATCAGGAGCAATTTGGGGTTCAGTATCTTGCCCAAGGACACTTCGACATGCAGACTGGAGGAGGCGGGAATCGAACCACCGACCTCTTTTATCCAAAGTGATTAGTGAACGACCCGCTCTACCTCCTGAGCTACAGCCGCCCCAATACAATACTCAATACAATACAATACTCCTTGACACACGCTCACCACAGTCCCATTAAGTAAACATCCTTAACAACTTGACATCCACCTACGGTGCACCCCATATGAATAACGTGGGGTGGTTGGAGGTTATTGTAATGAGGCATGATGATGAAAGCGAGGACTAATCTATGGACGCAGAGGGATCTGGTGTATCCGCTCTCCGATGAGGGCGTTGAGGCTGGGATCTCCACGGCTGGTTGTGTTCAGGCTGAGAACAAAGCGTGGCTCATACCAGCGTGAGGTAGCAGTTAAAACTACAGACATCATCTTAATCACATACGTCTCAACTGCCGCTCCGCCAAACACGCGTTAGCATGTATGCGGACGCATGTGGGTGTGCTAAATCCACAGCGCGCACGCAAACTTGCGCACACCCACTCGCTTTCAAATAAACATCCTTCACGGCGTGACATTCATACTGTATATTTCTAAGTTAATACTGTATGTAAATACTGGAGGCTTGCCAGAACAGGGTGAGACCACTGATGAGGTTAAATGATCCAGATCATAAACACAGACCACTGTGCCCACTGCCAGCCAGCCGGATGAATGAGGATCAATTTTTCATCCCACCACCCCTTGAATGGCATTTTGGCAACGGTAAGGCCAAACTCTAATACAGTAGCAATGCGCAATCAGTAGCATATTAAATGTGCTGTTATTGTTTCATTAGGTTGTTTTGAGCAATACCCAAATCAAATCAAAGTTTATTTAAAGCAGCTACGAGGAACCTTCATTTTGTTGATTTTAGCGGCCCCTGTGGACAAAAACGGTAGTGTTCTCCCGGAAGGAAGATTGCATTTCCTGAACACCGAGTCAACATTCAAGGAATTAAAGAGAGGCAGTTTCTATGTACTGTCTGGGCAAGGGCAAAAGTGCTACAGTAGATCATGATTGAATGAATACAGTAGGTAGGTTATGGGGCATGGTAAGAGAACCTACTGATTTTGCCTGCTGATTTTTCTTGAATCTAGGAACAGTAAGGTAGCCAGCATCCTGTCATCAGAGGGCACGAGGGGGGATATAAGGGATGAGCCCAGAAATATATGGTGCAAGACCATTTGTAGGCTAACAGAAGCACCTTAAAGTCAGATCTGGCTTGAATTGTGAGCCAGTGAAGGGAAATTAGGATTGGAGTAATCTGATTAAACTTTCTGGACCTAATTCTGGCAATATACCCTCCTCCCAATTTACAGTAAACAAAGCACTGTGCCGTAGGGCTGGGCGATAAAACGATGTCGAAAGTTTTCACGAAAAAAACGGCCACGATAACGATGATAAATTTATGAGCTGTAATTTCGATAAAAATATTTTCAGTGTTGCGTTCAAAACCCCTCAGAAACATGACCGCAGCTTAGCACAGCAATGCTTATTGTGAATAACGTGTCGTTTTTGGGGGGTATTTGAAGGCAACACTGAGTGGAACCAATGGCATCAATGGAAAATAAACCATGTGATGCACGCGTTTGCGGAAGAATCCCTTCTGCTCAGAGGAGCCTCGCAGTCGGCTGGCTGAGTTGCTGTTACTAACCAGTTAGAGCCTGGCCCGGCAAGAGTAACATAAACAGATGGAATTGATTTGTACACGCGTGAGATAAAGCTGCAGCAGACAGTAGTTCTGGTTATGGGTAGCGGTAGCTGGCTGTCATGAATGCTATCAAATTAGCATCTACATCGCATTAGCTAACGCTAATGTTAGCTTACGCGCTAACGTTAATATCTTCATACTTGACAATCTTGCTAACGTTATGCTATCTGTTAGATAGACCATCTATAGCAGCTATCCGAATAACATTACACATCTATGGTTTAAACAGTCTTTGCTTCCTTTATCAAACCAACAGCAGCTAACTATAGCTGCATAATCAACAGCCTTGGACCAAGACGTTCATAATTAATGCAATGAACGTAACGTTGCATTATGTTGTTTTAATGATTAAAACAACATAATGCAATACACACAACAGAATAAGCACACCACAGACCAGTGGGATAAGGGAAAACAAGTAACAAGCATAGAACAATTATAATAAGATGAAAATGCAAATGGATAAAGTTACATTAAAAAGCCATAAGTGAATAGTATGGACAAACAGATGACTAAATAAAGGGTTATCATTTAATGACAACAATAGCCAATGAGCTGCATTGAGCCTCTCTCATGAGAATACTTTGAATTGAATTCAACTTAATTGTAACCGGTCAGAGATTAATAGAGTCGTATCTTATACATTCTATATCGCTCTGCATTGAATTTTAATTGTGCCCCTAAAATTCTTCATGTGCTTTTTATGTGCAATTAGTATTATTGATAAATTTATATCGTGATAAATATCGACATCGATCGATATAAGAAAACATATCGTGATAAAAAAAATTGCCATATCGCCCAGGCCTACTGTGCCGTTTGTGAGTGGTACAACGGTAGCTATATAATACAACAATACAACAATATCTGTCAGCTGCTACAGTATTTCTAACAATACCCCCTAATTGCCCCCCTATATAGTTAAGCCAACACACTGAGCTGTGTGACAATGTCTGAAATAAGCAGCAAGCAGTGTGTTAATCCTGTCTGTCATCTCAGACAGAAACGCTGTACAAACGTAGCCACAGTTCACTAAAAGGCTTTTACAGCTACAGCTTTTAGCTGTTGATACAAGGTTCAGCATGAGGTGCCATACATAAAGGACAGTAGCCTACTGTACTGTATATAGGCTACCCTAAACGGGTGAAGACAGTATAAGAATGCATCTGGGAATCTGGGAAAAGTTGGCATCTCTTTTTACAGAGCTGCCAAGTCTCACCCTTTGAGAGTGAGAGTCACGCAATTTAACCTCTTCACACGCGCACACGCCACACTTGCTATTTCACACGCTCATAAAGGTTTTTCCCTCTCACTGATATTATAATATTTCCATAACTTGCTGCTTGCCGTAGTTCGAGTCTGTCACAGAGTGAGCCCGCCCTATTCTGCCTCTGATTAGCTGACCCAGATATTCTTACCCTAACCTTAACCAATCATCAGTCCCCTGCCTAAATCTAACCAACCCAACGAAAGGCAATCACGAGTACCAACCAATCAGAGGCAGAGTAGGGTGGGTCATGGAGTCACTATCCCAGGAAGAGAACAACAACAAAACAGTTTGGTGAACAGTTTGAAAAGAAAACTCAGTTTTCTGTGTCAGCTGAATAATGCCGTGACACTCTTTCAACTGAAGCGGGAGGTCAAACGGTAGGTAACCACCTCATTTTGATAATCCAAAATACGTTATTTTTATAGAATAAAATGCGTTATAGTCACTCAGTCGGAGCAGGAGTAACGTTACACAGGCTGCTGGTGAACACTGAACAGCGTGGCAGGTTGCTGCGGTGGGTTTAACAAAAAACAACAACCGTGACTAATAGCAGTGTTAGTTAAAATCATCAGGTATTTGCATGTGTGAGCTAATTGATACTTATGAGCTAAGGGGATTTACAGTAACATGTAGCTCTCTTTTGAGACTGTGGGTCATGCAGTCCTTAACTGCACACTTCCATTTTTGTTTGTTTGAAACAAATTGAAAGATGTCAGCGAAGAAGAAGCAGAGAGACCTGCTGTCATTCTGGGCAGTGAAGGGTCAACCACCCCCTGCCAAACTTTCCAGGTCAGAGGAAACAGTGGAGGAGGATGTGGATCTGACTTCTCTTCTTACAATTATTTTCATTTCTACTTGTGCTGGTCAATTATGAATACACTATATATTAAATAGCAGGAAACTGGTTTTTAAGTTGCACAAATAATTGGGTGGAGAGGAGCTGCCTGAATAATGACAGAATAATACTGAATAATGACATCTGACAGTCTAATCCTAATGTAGACTTGGACTCTGTGTATTCTATTCATTTTAGCAATTGATCATATTTCTTGCATGTTCACTATTCAGAGTGAGAGAGAGAGAGAGCACGGGGAGGCTGACAGTGCAGGGAGAGCAGCTGGCATGGGGGTGAAGACTGAATAATTACATCACAACAGTAATCCTAATCTTAATTTAAATTGAGATATCCCTCTAAATCTACCCTAAAAAAGGGACAATTTTTTTTTGGCAAATCTCACTCCTAACTGTGGCTGAAACTTGGCAGCCCTGTTTTATGAAAAGAGATGTCAGCCAAGTATCACTTTTCATTTTGGTTTACCGGTAATCAAAATCTGATGCCACTAAAATCAGTTACATACTTGATATTGTCGCTTAATCTGTTGGTAGAAAAAACATCTATTTTTCTACCGTCTGATTAACAATTAATTTAGCTTGAGGTTGGAGAGGGTTGTGGATCCCTGTTACAGAAGGAAGGAAAATTCTAAAATAACTTCAAAATCAATCAAATATTTCAATCAAAATATTCATAGTAAAGTCTATTCAAAGTATAGGCGGTCAAACAACAAGCAAACAAATAAAATAAAACATCAGAAATCAACCTGATTTCTGATATATTATTGCCTTTTTGGGTGTCAGTCTCCATGAAAGTTGCTACACTGTAATGCAACACTAATTGCAGTTAAGTTTCTCTTTCAGAGCTCTATGCTTTAGGAGTTTGACCTTATTCTGAGGCAGCAATCTGTCATGTGAGCCATGAAAACAGAGGCCAAAATAAATAGAGAGAGGAAAAAGGATATCCAGAGCTAATCCACAAGAGCAAATATCCTTTATCACACTGGTAATCCTTAAACAGCTTCGCTGTAAGAAAGGAGGCCTGTGTTTATTATCTGAGGCCCGGAGGAGAAAGGCAACGTCTGACCGCTTATTATTTGGGTTAGCTGCATTCTCGGGCGGCATTTTCCTCTGTTTATTATGCGGTTTTAGTTGTCGTCTTGCCGCGTTCGCCTGTGGAAGACAAGAGTAAGCAGTGTGAGGGAGAGAGGAATGTCAGAGGCAGCAACTTCTCTGCGGGACGTGAGGCTACAGTGGAAGTCCCGTCAGTGAACCTGCCTTACCCCCAGATAGGATTTCAGCGGCGACACAAGGAGAAAGAGGAGGAGGCTATTCCAGCTCCCAAACCCGTGTACAACCCAAGCGCTGATCTCGATGCTTTATTTTCTCTCAAGATCTGCGTTGAGTTAATTCCAGATCGTAATAATAAAGAGGTCTTTACACCCGGGAGCGGCACAATCCAGCGACCGGGAATGACGTTTTGGCCACCCGGCAGGTGCCAAACCACCTGCACCTTCGTCCCCCACGGGCCGCCATTCTTCCAGTCTCTATTCCGCCTCTCATCATTCATCTTCCTGAGCGGTTTGGACGGAGCCCAGGCACCCCGAATTCTTCCATTGCTGAGGACTTCCAGACGAGTGTTTATGGGAGCGATGAGCCTCCACCTTGGGTCTAAGTGTCTCTGCAGGCTCCCTACATCTGGTGCTCAGCCTTTGGTGAACTTTCAGCCAGGGGGGGAATATGACCCCCATCCATCCCCCATTCAAAAAAAAATTCTAACAGAAACGACAAACGTGAATCCAATCGTGTCTCCCCTGGTGTTTCAACTCAGGTGCTAAGTGCAGCCATCTAACTCACAGCAGGAATGCAAACCACACCTGACGTAGGCAGTTTCACTCGGAATAAATCTCATAAATCCACCTGCATGTATCCCAGGGTAATTATGACAGTTAAATACACACAGTTTTATCATCATAATGATAAATACTCATTAGGTATAAGGTCCCTAGTCTATTAAAGAATTAGTACACTGCAGTTACCAAAGTCAAATAGGACCGTTTTACTGCAAATAACGCTCCATTTATGGGTCTCCCTGCAGCAAAACACAACTACAGTAAGTGAGTGAGCACAAGTCAAATGAAATCCACAGCTGGAAAAGGACTTGCATATTCCAGGATTAGAGGGATTGGCTTATTTGGAAACATAGGAGAGTGAGGAAGTAATGTGACTTCAACACCAAAGATGGTGCCGGTGTGGTATTCTCCTCATATTCAGTCATTACTGCAGGCTTCTTCCAAGCTGCCAGACTCCCCACCTCATGCGGGTCACTGTCTACCTCACACATCACAGCCCAGACCCTGCCTGCAGGACGGGTCACTGTCTACCTAGTCTCGCTGGCCAGCCTCTTCTCCCTCCCGCCCGAGGAGTCTGGCGCCGCGGAAACAGGCAACTGGGATAAGCCCTCCCCTGCTCTACAGCTGCTCTCCCATTGGAGCGACTGTTTCGGTGGCAGCCGGATGTCCGCTCCCGGCTTATTACAAACTCTGTCATTGGCTCCGAAATGCCATCCAACCCATTTCCCGGGAAATTAATGACGGGAAACCGGGAAAAAAGTGTTGTATTTTTACATGCAGAACATATTGGAATAGGGCTATATTTAGAAAGATGCCAACAGTTTACTTTCTTAAAAGATATAGCCTATGTTTTAAAAGAACATGTAATATATTAACACATTGAGTGCCACAGCGCTTCAGTAAAATTGTCTGGAGCCTGTGCCAGATTCACTTCCATTCAGTTGAAAACAGCTATAGAATTTTTTCTATTAGGGCTATATGGACAGGGCTGGACTCTAATGAAACATTGGACACTCCTGCTTCTTTCAAAGAAGAAATTTTGTTTCTAGACAGTTCCATTATGAAATGACAGCCTCTGAAAGAAGAGCACTTTCAAGGGTTTTCTGCTGTCTTTTTTTACTTTTCAAGATAAAGTCACTTTTATGAATACTTTTTGCACTCTAATTTCAAGCACATTCACTGACTCTAGCTAATATTTTCTGATGTAGTGACATGGTGTAGTTCTGTGCAGCCTGCGTGCCCCACCCCCCTCTCCCCCCCTCTCCCCCCCTGAGCTGCAAACTCCTCCCCACACGCACACAGTCTATTTTCGCAGCCTCCGTTTTTGCCCCGGGCGGATCCCAGCGCGACAAGGAAATGCCAAACGGGACTGAAGGAAAAGGTTTGGCTGTTCGGCGTCGGGTGCTGCCTTTCTGGCAGGGAATCGTGTGGAGAAACTATATGCAGACAGATAGACAGAGGCAGAGGAGCTCAGTTGTGGGCGCGGATCGCAGCCAAATCGCAGCTGCAGACAGAGCAATCTATATGGCTCTGGCTGCAGCATGCATCGGTGTCTCTTTGATCACGGCTTTCTCCTGCACAAAGTAAAGGATCTAGCGCCAAGGTTTTAGGGTGGCGCAGCTCCCGTGTAGATTTTTAAGGTGGCGCCGTGTGATCCCTTGAAGGGATTCATGCTCACTGGCTGGGTACGACCTTAAACAGCAGAATTATGGAATAATATGAATTATGATTTTAGGACGTCCACAGACGTCCTTGGCACTTCTCGTTACTTTTTTTTAGGACGTCCACAGACGTCCTTGGCACTCAATGTGTTAAGCTACTGTAAGCATTGCAAGTCATTAAATGATCACGATGTATATGCATTTCAGAGACATCAAAGTGAACCAACAATCAATATCTGACAACCATGCTACAGCCAGTAATTTGAAATTTGATATCCTTTGCAGAGTGGAATTCATTTCTGATTTTATTTCGGCGTGTTTTGGCTATGCGCCTTTGTGCGCTGTGCACAGGTGGAACACACTACGTTTACATGCACTTAAAAATTTCAAATTATTGCATTAGTCCGCCTAAAACCGGACTTTTGAAATGCATGTAAACATGTTAGCTCGACTGAAATCGAAGTTATAAAAGTCCAACTAACTAACCCAGATAATGCGATTGGGAGTCGATTTACCCCTGCATGTATACAGGCCAGTCGGACGGGAACTGGACAAGGCAATCAGCGCATGCGCTAACGTTGTTTGACCCGGAAGTCGAACAGCATGTAAAACTGTTATGTTAGCGGCCAGAGAGCGATTAGCTAAAGCTAAATGTGAAGTTCGTTGATCTACTGTAGTAGCTAAATCTGTGTCTAGAACATTTATTTTTTTAATGGAATATCTTATAGTTTCAACTGTATTGAGCTCACAAGGGGCAGCTTTGTGTTATGCGTTTGAACGGTTTATCAGCACTCTCTCTCTCCACATAAACACAACCTCGCTTGACCACATAAACACAGAACACAGCCAAAAAAAATCCTATCACTAAAATACAGGGCACCCCATCTCTCAACATAAACACACTGCCACACTATTATATGGGCCAGAAGTGATCGTTTTGAGGGGAAAGGTTTGTATAATTATATCATATTTTTTAATGAAATAGCTGCATTATTAAGAGACTTGTTGTTAGAATTGGCGGAGCCTGCGGGAAAGAGTGCATATCGCCACCTATCGTAGAGGAGGCAACATGATTCCATCAAAAAATGGATTTCCCACCCGTGCGTGTATACTGGGACAAGGACAATAGTCCGAGTAAATAGCCTAATCAAGCTATAACCATAGCGCAACTTAACTGTGCATGTAAACGTATTGACTGAAAGCTTATTGCACCTAGCCTAATAAATAAACACAAAGCCCACAACGTTTATTTTCTTTTCTACTACAGTTTCTGGCTTGCATGAGGGGATTGTGCCATGACCGTTAATGCAGTAGCCTATGACATGGCGACACGAGCACCGTGCAAACCTCACCAGCGGTGAAAACTACAATCAGCCCAGCCGTGCGTCCTCGGTTCGTGTCCCCCAGGTTGGGCATGATGGCCTGGTTGTAGGCTATGTCCGTGCACAGAGGGGTGGAGATGGTCTGATAAAGCCGTGCTTCGGTATGCGGTATGGAGATTATGGCTGAGCACGGCTGGAAGACGAGTGCGCAGCCGCCAGAGTGCAGCACGGCAGCACATATCCAAAAGGACACGGTGCCAGGTATCAGACAGCATGTTGATGTTGTGCATAAAAGAGCATGAAAACGGGCTGATTGACGCATTTACGGCTGCATTCCTTTCATGGCAGTTTCCACAACTCTCTAAGAAAATGGTTAGCCGAGGCTACTACAGGATTTATTCATACGCCAATCCAGGCGATTGGTGAATTATATAAACCCTAACGGCACTATATAGCCTAGCCTAATATGTTTGTTAAATTGCCCTGTTTTGCCTTAATTAATAAATATTAATGCCACCAAATAATACATTAGGTCAGGTTGGGAACTAATAGGTATATTTCTCCTTGATGCATAAAGAAAATAAGATTTTTTTTTTTCCTGAGATTCCTGGGAAGAGGGCTTCATTTTCCGTTTCCTGGTATGTCTCAAAATATTAAACCCTAGCCCAGACCCTGGCTACAGGATGGGTCACTGTTTACCTCACAGCCCACACAGCCCAGACCCTGTCTGCAGGCCAGGTCACTGTCTACCTCACTGCCCATATCCTGTCTGCAGGCCAGGTCACTGTCTACCTCACAGCCCATATCCTGTCTGCAGGCCAGGTCACTGTCTACCTCACTGCCCATATCCTGTCTGCAGGCCAGGTCACTGTCTACCTCACAGCCCATATCCTGTCTGCAGGCCAGGTCACTGTCTACCTCACAGCCCATATCCTGTCTGCAGGCCAGGTCACTGTCTACCTCACTGCCCATATCCTGTCTGCAGGCCAGGTCACTGTCTACCTCACAGCCCATATCCTGTCTGCAGGCCAGGTCACTGTCTACCTCACAGCCCATATCCTGTCTGCAGGCCAGGTCACTGTCTACCTCACTGCCCATATCCTGTCTGCAGGCCAGGTCACTGTCTACCTCACTGCCCATATCCTGTCTGCAGGCCAGGTCACTGTCTACCTCACTGCCCATATCCTGTCTGCAGGCCAGGTCACTGTCTACCTCACTGCCCATATCCTGTCTGCAGGCCAGGTCACTGTCTACCTCACTGCCCATATCCTGTCTGCAGGCCAGGTCACTGTCTACCTCACAGCCCATATCCTGTCTGCAGGCCAGGTCACTGTCTACCTCACTGCCCATATCCCGTCTGCAGGCCAGGTCACTGTCTACCTCACTGCCCATATCCTGTCTGCAGGCCAGGTCACTGTCTACCTCACTGCCCATATCCTGTCTGCAGGCCAGGTCACTGTCTACCTCACTGCCCATATCCTGTCTGCAGGCCAGGTCACTGTCTACCTCACAGCCCATATCCTGTCTGCAGGCCAGGTCACTGTCTACCTCACTGCCCATATCCTGTCTGCAGGCCAGGTCACTGTCTACCTCACTGCCCATATCCTGTCTGCAGGCCAGGTCACTGTCTACCTCACTGCCCAGACCCTGCCTGCAGGCCAGGTCACTGTCTACCTCACTGCCCAGACCCTGCCTGCAGGCCAGGTCACTGTCTACCTCACAGCCCAGATCCTGCCTGCAGGCCAGGTCACTATCTACCTCACATCCCAGATCCTGCCTGCAGGCCAGGTCACTATCTACCTCACAGCCCAGATCCTGTCTGCAGGCCAGGTCACTGTCTACCTCACAGCCCAGATCCTGTCTACAGACCAGGTCACTGTCTACCTCACTGCCCACAGCCCAGATCCTGCCTGCAGACCAGGTCACTGTCTACCTCACTGCCCACAGCCCAGATCCTGCCTGCAGACCAGGTCACTGTCTACCTCACTGCCCACACAGCCCAGACCCTGCCTGCAGGCCAGGTCAGCTCACTGTCTCTCTGACAGCTGAAATTAAAGAAGAACCAGAGAAAACTAAAACGTTGGCATTTTATGTGTCTGCAAACCTACAATCTCAACGTGAATTTGAAACAAAGCGGCAGTTAATTTGAAAACCTCGCTGCCTTTTCGACATTAAATGCAAATAAATAAACTTTAACAACATTGGTTATGTTTAGGCAAGTAAAACAGCTTGGTTAAGGTTAGGATTATGGTTTGGGTTCGGCTTAAATAACAAAAATGCAAATGTAGTCAAAGTCTGAGATAGATAAAAGATAGATAAAAAGAAAATATAGCACAATGTCATCTGCTTCAGCCTCGTGCTATGAGGCTCATTAACTGTCCCACCACAGAAACCTTGCTGACGGACAGCCTCAGCTGCTCTCAGCTGCCTCAGCCACAGCCAGAGGTAGTGAAAGGTGATCAAACATCTCCTTCAGCCACTGTGTGTGTGTCTGCATGTGTGTTTGTGTGTGTCTGTGCGTGTGTGTGAGATAGTCGAGAGAGTGAGCACAGTATCCAGCCACTGCTAAAAGGTTACTGCACAACTCACAGTGCAGCGGTATGACTGATCACCCAGCCCATGCACACAGGCACACACTGACTCACTCACGCATGCACGCACGCACGCACGCACAAAGTAAACTTGCTTAGCCCCACACTCTCAGTTCAAGGGGACATCAAATATTCATATAATCATATCTGTCAAAGAAATTAAATAAAACAAGAGAATCCAAACCAGAGGCAGCAACAATGCCCACGGGCCTCAGTGCAGAGTGCTGTGATTAAAGTTTAACTAGGACCAGACTCGGGCTAGTCCCGGCAAGCGGTGCCACCTGGCACAGGTTCGACCGTCACCGCTCGGACACGGCAGGACAACAGGATCTTCTTGTCATGGAGCTCCCAGGACAGTAAGGCTGTGTATGTGCGTGTGTGTGTGTGTGTGTGTGTGTGTGTGTGTGTGTGTGTGTGTGTGTGTGTGCATGCGAGCGTGCCTGTGCATGTGCGCGCATGCGAGCGTGCCTGTGCATGTGCGCGCATGCATTCGATCAGTGCGTGCATGTTTGGAAACTTCTCCAATATCCAATCTAACCAATCTGATCCAGCATAGATCCAGATGAAGACAGCATATACTCTGTAAAGTCCAGGCAAGCCAAATACTACTCCACAATGACATTCACAATATAGCCTCTGGTCTCCTGTTATTATCAACCCTTTTGTTCAGCATTAACGTACCACACAAATGGCATCACTGCAAGATAGGGATGCACGATGATATATTATGGGCAGGTCATCGTATCGTCGATAAAGGCTCTAAAATGAAATATCGCAACGGCCCCAAACGAACATTTCTGTCGTTATGACAGGCCGATAATAAAGCTCGACAGTCACGTGACTTTCTATGACGTTTCCTGCCCCGGGAGTGAGATCCTCATTCATTTTCTCCATAGACATTTGGAAAATGAATGGGGAGCTCACTTCAGGAAAGTGGCAGGAAATGCCAGAGAAAGTCACGTGACTGTCGTGCTCTATATGACACTTTATTTATTCCAAATGCTCAATGCTTGACTAAATGCTCGACGCCATGTTTTAAGTTGAAGTAGCTTTCTTATTTTTCCCAGTGAATGCGTACATTCTATTCATGTCTGCATCTGCTAGTGGGCCATCACGATAAGAGTATAGGCATAATAATGTGTTAATTGAAGACTTGATGTCTGAAATTAGGTGGAAAAACATGTGGGCATATCAGCAGAGAGAGAGAGAGAGAGAGAGAGAGAGAGAGAGAGAGAGAGATCGAGAGAGAGAGTGTGTGTGTGTGTGTGTGTGTGTGTGTGTGTGTGTGTGTGTGTGTGAGCACGCTTGGGGTTCTTGTGTTTTCTTATACCTTCGAAGGGGAGGAAGACTCTTGGCTGGGGCTGAGGGAGGCTGGAGACGCCTGTGAAGAGGAGAGAGAGAGCCAGGAGGGACAGCACCATAACCGGAACCAGAGGCGGCCTGGCCAACCCCTCCGGCCTGCCCATGACTGCACCGCTCAGGAACCACACCCAGTCACCGCTGCCTGCGCATGGGGGGGAGATACATGATATTATTCACAGACAAAAAACAGAATTTTAAAGTTCCTTCCTAGAACATTCAGTTAGTCCCTTTAGGAATGTCCTGTCTCTTTTAAAGTGGTCAGCCTGTTAATTTTTTTTATTTTCTTTTATCTGAGTTTTCTGTGGTAAGTGCTCATTGCTGTGGTGTATCTGCACTTCTCAGAGAAGACTTGTCGGCACACAGTGTGATGTCCTTTTCCTCTCCTGTTGATGAAGTCTGACTGTCTGTTTTTCTTTGTCTGCTCAGCCGTGGTGGCTGCTGCTGCTCTTGCTATCAACTCAGTTCATTCTCCTATTTGTTTTTAGAACAGCAGGTTTAAAGGCTTTTATGAATCGGATATAGGTTGAGTCAATACAGTAATTTTTTTAAACTTTTATTTATACAGGGGGATTCTCACTGAGAGCAATGCTCTACCCTGTTCACATTCATAACTGGACCCTGACCCAGTGGCGTGCCTGACCAAGTTGGTGCCCTAGGCAAGATTTTTGCTGGTGCCCCCCCCCCCTCCCCCAAAGAAAATATAATAAAAATTATATCGCAGCTAATCCAGCACTGCAGTGCAGGCTCAGAATCGCCCTTCCCCAGTGGCGCTGGAAGTACTTTTAGGTAGGTGGTGCTGTAAGGAAGGGCCTCTCGGTGCTGCCCGCGAGGGCAGCGCCGAAGAAAATTTTACGTTTTTTGGACTTTCATCCATATTTAGAAGAATATTTAATTTTAAATTAACATTAGGATTATACTGTTGTGTGATGTCATTATTCAGTATCTTCTCCTTTTCTCACTCACTTTCATGTAAGCACCTGCTCTCCCTTTAGTCGTTTTACACTACAACAGACAGAAACACAGGCATAAACACTGAACTTATTATTATTATTATGGAAAACCAGATTATGATGAAAATCAAACACTTTTGAAGAGAGAGCGTATGAAATAAGATTAGAGCTGGGAAGCACAAACTGTTTTTTAATGCATCTTGTTGGTGGTATAAACACAAGACAGCCAAATCCAACAATTTCGAAAATCCATTTCTTGCCACCAGGGGGTGCTGCAGCACCCTCAGCACCCACCTTCCAGCTCCCTTCCCCCACTCTGGGAAAAAGCTCCGAGCAGGTAGAAGGGGGCGCGGCTGCGCAGTGGGTGGGGTGGTATGGATTAGGGACCATGGTGAAAGTGCTGCAGCCCGGGCAGCCAGAAAGCCAGAATTAGAAAAATTATTTCACTATTATTTAAAGACTTAAGACGTTGTTCTTCTTATTTTTGTCTACTATTGTAAAATAATAGTAGGCCTATTATCATGAAAAAGTATTTGTAAAAAAAAAAAAAAAAAAAAAAAAAAAAAAAATTACCCTCTCTGGCGCCCCTAACGGCTCAAGCGCCCTTAGCATTTGCCTAGTTCGCCTAATGGACGGCACGCCACTGCCCTGACCACTACAACCACACTCTGTTCTGCTGGCCACTGAGCAGCTCTACTGGAGCAGAAGGGCCTTTGGGCCTTGCTCAAGGGCACCTCGGTGGTGGTAATGACAGAGGGGCAAGCGCTGCTTCTCGCTTCCCTCTCCTAGATTTATCCTGCTGGTCACGGGGATTGAACCGGTGACAAGCTCGCTTCTCTAACCTTTAGGCCACCACTGCCCTTGTTATATTAATCTGCAACAGAGAAATCAGACATTTAAAATACATGCTACAGCATGCGCTGGGACGTGTCATCAGTGATGTTAGCTGGGGTTGTAAGGTGTTTCTGGTCTCTCAACATCATACACCCTCGCCCAGTAAACCCAGCCGAGGCCGATTAAGACCCCGACCCACGTCCCAGAAGCAGCCCTTCACAGATCAGCCTTCCTACTCTGTCTGCAACGTTGCCTGCGGAAGGGTTGATCACGCCCAATCCGCTGCAATAGAGTTAGTGCTATACCTCAGTATTGTAAGGCCCTTCGGTGCATGGAGGGTCTCTAGGCCCTGTGTGGGTGACTCCAGGCCGGGCTCCTCCTACGTCTCACCAGACCCTCCTGGGGAAAAGGCAATGCTACCAGGAAAATCTTACTGATTATATTTGTTTCTATTAAATATATATTTTTGTTTGCAATGGAAAAATATGGGCTGCATCATCATGGGCAATATTATACAACATTTTCATCAACATTTACAGTTAAAATGTCTGATAAGTCCAGCAATGGTGCCTCAGGGCGAAGGATGCACAGCAAACTCAGCAATAGAAGCAGTGCTGAATGAAACAGATCAGAGCACAACACGTCGGTTAAATTCCATCAGTCACTATATCCCTGCAGATGGATCTGTCTTAAATATGGATGAGCTAAATCTGCACAAAAGAGCTGCCAGAGAAACTCCTCCCCTCTGCCTCCTCTCGCTCTGCTTCCATTACAGGACAAGAGCAGCTCAATTATTGATAAGGACAGGTACTGCCTGGGGGGCGCTCCTTCCTGCATTGCCAATCTCCTCTGCTACAGAAAGGCTTTGCTGTCTTAACCATCGAAATTGGCCACTATACTACCTGCGCTGTACAATGCTGCATTGAAGTACATATAAAAATGGAGGAGAAAAATATGTCTGTACAAGAGGATGGATCTTTGTCGTTATGGTTTATAGATGAGCGATGAAAGATTGATGGATAAGGGAAAAAAAGAAAGTGGCATGATCACTATGAAACTTTAGGATGTGGTGTACAGATAGGTTGAGTTTTGGGTGTGTGGTTAAGGCATGAGTGATTTACTGCTAAGATGAAATGCTCCTGTTTAGATCCTGTGGTAAAAGAGCACGTGTGGATAGCATATGGAAAACTGCACTAGAGTGAGCTCTCATTGGCGGCACATGAGAGAAATAAAACAGCAGGGTTTGCTTCTGCAGACGGCCCAGGCCCTCAGCTCATCCACACACACCCTCCCCAAGTCCCTCCTTCATCAGCCACAACCAGCCTCCAGCCCTGTGTCAGGACTCACCCCTCCAGCCTCCAAACCTGTCCCAGGACTTGTCCCTCCCGCCTCCAACCCTGTCCCAGGACTCGCCCCTCCTGCCTCCAACCCTGTCCCAGGAATCGCCCCTCCATCCTCCAAACCTGTCCCAAGACTCACCCCTCCAGCCTCCAACCCTGTCCCAAGACTCGCCCCTCCAACCCTGTTCCAGGACTCGCCCCTCCAACCCTGTCCCAGGACTCGCCCCTCCAGTCTCCAACCCTGTCCCAGGACTGGCCCCTCCAGCCTCCAACCCTGTCCCAGGACTCGCCCCTCCAACCCTGTCCCAGGATTGGCCCCTCCAGCCTCCAACTCTGTCCCAGGACTGGCCCCTCCAGCCTCCAACCCTATCCCAGGACTCGCCCCTCCAGCCTCCAACCCTATCCCAGGACTCGCCCCTCCAGCCCTGTCCCAGGACTCGGTCCTCCAGCCCTGTCTCAGGGCTCATCCCTCCAGCCTCCAACCCTGTCCCAGGACTCGCCCCTCCAGCTTCCAACCCTGTTCCAGGACTCGCCCCTCTGTCTGCTCTTCTTCCACACACAGAGAGATCTTGGGCAATCTCCCAGGGAGAAGCGCCTTGCTCTGGCATGGAAACATCACTCTCGCAGCTGCTATAGTCATTGCTTGAGGGAGCGGGGCTCCCGGCTGGCTGCTTCTGAGTGTCAGGAGTTTGTAGGCTGAGATAGCACACAGGCTCCCCAATGTCAATGTGGGGGACACACAATGAATGATCTGAACCGCCAAGCTTCCTCCCTTTGGCACTTGCGGTGCACCATAACACATGGATTAGCCTAATTGGTCTCCTAATAAGCGAGGTATTCTACTTTTTGGAGCCATGAACACAAATAATGAATTTGTCTTGCTGAGCCCCCGCGCAGCCCAGAAATACCAGCAGAGCTGACGCTGCCAGGAATCTCAGCTACGACAATTAAACAGAGGAACCGAGGTCAGCTTGAGTGGAGAGATGTCTTTTCAGAGGGGTATACTTGTGCTTATTGTGTGTTCCTTGGCTCAGAGCCTAATGGATTTTCCATCTTGTCATTTGAGAGACACCGCTCAAAAACTAATATTGACGAAAGTGTGACATTTAATGGTTGTGTTGCATGTCCAGACTGTTTTTACCAGGGTGGCACAAGTGGGGCACAGACTTACGAAGGGGTGGCCAAGATTTTACGTTTTTTGGACTTTTAGCCAAAAAAACACGCACTCGCACGCACACGGCACACGTCAGAATAGCGTTAATTTACCATGTTCGTCCCTACTAGACTACATATATCTACTTTAATTAGTAACATTACAGTGTCTTACATTCCTGTGTTTAAAGCATAATTTAAGAGAAATAGACCCATCAATCACACAGAGTAGCACCATACAAATGTAATATAAAGCTTCCCAGTTCTACACACATAATTGACAAGTTTCAACTTTAGTTGCAATGTCTGGCAATTAACCACAATTCCATTGACATCAAGGCAATATCAAGATAACTGTTTAGGTTACTGTTACGTGTTACTGTCTTTGCTTAATTGCTCCTCTCCAGGCTCTCCCTCCCCCCTTGCTGTGGCAGCTGTGCAGGTGTGCACAGGTGCACTCACTGAACCTAATTGAGAGGCCACAGCACAAACCCTGGAGAAGGCAGACAGACAGCCCCAGTGGGCCACCTGACAGCTTTGTGTGCTGTGTTGGTGCTTAGTACTTGTGGACCGGTGTCGGTCAAAAGAAAGCTTTTGCAACTCTTCTAGAGAGTGTGACTCTCAGGTTGAGAGTGGGATCCTGTTAACTCTCTTTTGAGAGTGTGGTAATAAAAACCCTTGATTATTGCAAATTATCTCCTGTCTCCTTTGTCCCCCGGTTTTGTTGTGTTATATGTTACATCCTTTCTCCCCTGGTAAAAACTGGGAACTTAACAGTTACTAAAGATAAATCTGGAACTATTAGGATTTTACAGTATATACATACGCACACATACAGCTGGGGGCTCCTGCTGTCAAGCTGCTGGCTTGACTCATCTGACTGACAAGGAGGAGAGCTTGTTGCTGCTCTCTCCTGGAGCTCTGACTGTAACTGACTGGTAGCAGTGCTGCTGGCTGCTCTGTCCTGCTGTGCAGTTTTTAATTTCTTTGTTTTGATGGAGAAGAAATCCTCAATGTTCTGATTTCTTTTCATACTGTAATAGTCACATGAAGACATACTGTATGTCACTTTATATGTCTTGCACAATAGATTTCCTTGTGCATGCATGGATACATTTGACATGCTCACATCAGGCCTACAAAGTTACACAAGACAGATTTACATAGCTAGCATTAGCATTGACAACCAAACAATGACTGACGACAGGTTTGCTCATGTTAGCAACTAGCAAGCTGAGATGAAAACACACCTGCTGCACCACATTATCACGTAGCCTAGCACACAGGTTTATTGTCCGTTTACCCTGTTAGTAGCAGCAGGCTTAGTTTTAAAGACAGGGTGAAGTTTCAAGTCTACCGTAACATGTCATGATATTTTTTTTAGCGAGGGTGCTTAATTTCAAAGTGAAAATCTCCGTGTTTGTTGGCAGGTAATGTATGTTGTCTTTCTTTAAACCACTGGCACAGTAGCTATGTCATATGTATGAAAGAGTCTACTCACGCATGCCACAATAAATAAATAGCATATAGAACACACCTGGTCCATGTAGCCACCAGGAATCAGACAGAGGACGCTTCACTTCGACACACACACACGCTCAGCTGCGCCAAATCCTCAAATCAAGATCTTCTTTTCTGGGGCTTTCAGCAAGCTAGACACTACGTAAGGGTTAATGTACGACGAGGTGTCCATTATCACTTTTTAAGGGACGACGTGGAGGCGTGAACCGTCCGAGGCGAAGCCGAGGATGGTTGCCTCCGCGAAGTCCCTTAAAAAGTGATAATGGACACCTCGAAGTGCATTAACCCGCTTATACCATGGTCACTTGCCAACAAAACAATAAGACCAGTCATTTATATTTCCATGTGTAATAAATAAAGCAATCTAAATGGCTAAATGTCTGTTATTCATACTGTAAATCAGTCTTCCACGAAATAAAATAGTCCCTCCCACCTCCACCACCCGCTCCGTTTTAAAGCCGACTCAAACGTTAACTTTATTACAGGAATGCAGGTTTAACGATGTTTTGCGTTCTACATTAAATGAAGACATTACCGTTTGGCAGCTTGCTTTATTTTGTATGATAGATACGTATTGGCCAAGTATATTAACATTTAAGAGCGAAGAGTTTCAGGAAGTGAGAGTGAGAGAGCAGCGCCCTGCGTGTGCTGCTGATGTGGTAGTTGTCTCTCTCTCTCTCTCTCTCTCTCTCTCTCTCTCTCTCTCTCTCTCTCTCTCTCTCTCTCTCTCTCTCTCTCTCTCTCCCGCTCGTGCACGAGCCGAGGGAAATCTTCTCTTTCTCGCCGAGAAGAGCCTGGTGACGCGAGGTTAAAAAATCTCCGAAACGAAAATCAAAATTGTAAATAAGAGTTATTTTTGATAAACTGAGCACACAGGGGTGATTTAAATACTTACTTTGACCGACTCAATTTTTTTCTCAAGTTCCAAAATTGTCATATTAACCCTTAACGGGGGTATAGAGCTCAAACTGCTCTCCTGATAACACTGATGAAACTATGGCGCATTGATATGAACGGTGAACAGACCATTTAGCTAGGTGTCCATTATCACTGTACAATATCACTTTTTAATGGACACCTTGCAGCCAATCAGAATCGAGTATTCACCCAGACCATGGTATAATATGGCTCATTACTGCCTCTCAGGTTTAAGACTGGATTGCGCCTATATAGACGGAAGCTTGGTTTACTGACTGTGCAGAGAGCCAATCATATGGGGTTGCACCTGGGGTGGCCAATCAGATTCTAGCCCCAGGCCACTCCCTAGACACGCCACAAATTGTTTTTCTTCAAATCCCCAAATGATCTGTGATCGTTTGGTTTACATATAACCAGATTTTTTTTTATCAGGTTTATACCATAGGAGAACCCTTGGTAAAGAACACGTGTCGATTTTTTTTTATGGCAACATTGTAAAAGAACAAGCCGTTTTAAAGGAACGTTTTTTTTAAGAACTGCACTGAGTCATTCTGATTCGTGGTTTACCTGTTTTTTTATTTGCCCAAATAAGAGTTTTCTCTGAGTCATTACAGTTAGAGAACCACTGCTGCCTAACCAAACAAGCCAATAAGAGCCCTCCTTCCTCTGTATTGACTTTAGCTTCAGGACAAGACAGCAGCTGCAACAAAGTCATGATTTATACTTTGGATATTCTCTGAGGAAAAAGCTAAAACATCAGTGGCAGACAAAACTGGCACTAGTGTTCATATTTAAAATAGATAATACCCCTTCACCACTCCCTCACAAGGGACATGCATCAAAGAGCATGACATTAACCACAGGAAGTAGCAGCAGCAAGTGAAATGAAGTCTTTTGGCAGACTCTGGAGCAATCGTAATGCTTCTGATCTCACCAATTCTCACTAGAGACACAGCACCTGTTAGCCCCCTGCCCACCACCTCCTCTCTCCATCCACTGTGTGGTCCCTCTATGACAGTAAGACTCACCACCTATAGAGACAGGTCCCTGGTCCAGGACTCACCTTATTAGGGACTGGTCCCACTCCAACAGCCCGAGTACCAAACCAGACCCAGCTCGTATTGATTTATCCCCCTTTCGAAACACTTTCCAGCCTCAGGCAGGTCCTCCAGTGACTGCCACAGAAGTAAAATGCTGCTAGTCCATCTGACTGCCCACAGGACAGGCTTGACTGAGAGAGTGAAGGAGAGAGAGGAGAGGAGAGAGGGTGGAGGCTGGTATCCTATTACACACTCCCTTCTGAAGTCCCCCTCCTCCTCCACAACTCCTCCCTTCCACGATGTCCCTCTCTCACCTCCCTCCCTCCGCTAACTAGACAGCAGACAGATCACTTTAACATGAGCAGCTCAAACAGCAGCGATGTGGAGGACCTCACATGGGCAGATATACACAGAGACAAGGCAGTGTGCTTGCAGTAAGGTCAGACCTTCAGAGGCCAGACAGTTTATCTGTGGACACTCAAATTCTTGCTCCAGTGTCACAAACTGGCTCAGGGAAGAACGATGAAGTCCATGCAAGAGATTTACTTATAACAAACATAATTTATTTAAAAAGGTAAACACAAATTATGTTTGTTATGAGTAAATCTCTTTGCATGGACTCCCACTTTGTCACATTCCCTGAGCAAGCTTGTGACAAATGGGGGCTCGTCCGGGATCCAAACTCGTTTTGGGAAAGGTTAAAATTCAACTTAGTGTGACTGTAACACATGAAGAATTGTTGATTGGTATATTGGAGACTGTGGTTTGTGACCCTTGTGTTTTGTATGCTAAATTGAGTTTTTAGCTGTGTAGATTAAAGTCCCTTTGGTATTTAACATTGTGGACAAGATGTTTGGGAATATCATGCAATATTTGTTTTGTTCTGTTGTTTAGAAAGGCTACTTTTGTGGCATATACTGTATGTTTTAGGTGGATGTCTGAAGGAAGCAGCATTTGTCCCAGTGTGTGACATATCTAATTTCCCATACTGTAGTATTATGAATTAAATCAACCAGACATTTTTCATTCATTTCTCTTTTCACCCATTAAATATCACTATTGGCATTTTCCCCATGAGGATAAATCTGATCGCGAGGCTGGCGGAACAACTGCAACAATATATTTCAAACTGCCATTAGAAATTATAGCTTGGATATGAAGTTTATTATTGGAAAAAAAAGAAGAAAAAAGAAAGAAATGTGGATGCGCAATTGCTCTCAGAAGTTATGGATTTCATCATCAATTATAAAATAATGAAATGCCATACTGTAGGAGAGGCTTCATATCCAATGCGGTCAGCTTTAACAGAGATGTTATGGTTTCGGTCAGAGAGGTTCGCTCCATTTCCAAACGGAGCACGCAAACCCCCGTGTAAAGAGCATTTCATGTTCAGAAGTAAAAAAAAAAAAAAAAAAAAAAAAAACTTGAACGCACACCTCCTTCAAGAAAGTCAATGGACAATGCATGCTCAGCAAAATGGGTTAAAAGCGCTACAGAGGAGCTCGTCAATGCCAAAGCTGCATGGACACAAAAGCTTATACAAACCTCAAGATGGGTTGTGTGCTATCCCACTTCGCTTGTACATCTCCAACTCCTCTGGTTTGGGTTTGGCACTGCGCTTCAGTTCTAGATTGGTTATTATGTGTTATCCCATCATCGCTTGTACATAGAACCGAAGCGCAGTGCCAAACCTAAACCAGAGGAGTTGGAGGTCTCGAAAAACTTGGCCAGAATTTTCGGCCCCTGGATAAATTAATAATACGCATTACCGCATGTTGTTCACTAGCCACACATGATGTGTGCGTATTCTATTTCCATACTCAGCTCCAGAGGTAATTATTATGCCCAGTTTGCATTTCCATGAATGGACGCATTTGTCTCATCTGTGGCCGACTGTCGCTCCTGACATTTTTCTGTATGTAGGAAACAGGATGTGAAGGATTTCACAATTTAGCGCCGCGGCTAAAAGGTAAAGCAAGAGATCGGCCTGGTGGCCAAATGGCAGCTCGAGACAAGAGCGTGTGAGTCTTATGATGCATGAGTCAGATAGAAAATGAGAGGAAAAAGTGTCTAAAATGTGGGAGGAGAGAGGGGATTGCTGGTAGCTGAGACAGAGGGGATTGCTGGTAGCTGAGACAGAGGGAAATAATTAGCCCCTCTCCTTGACACGCGGGGCTGATTTACACCTCTCCAATTAAACTGTCACGATGGCCCAGCCGAGCGCGAGGCTTTTCACTGAGCTATAAAGCCTGTGCTCCTCATGGCTGGAGCAAACAGAGAGCTGGGTGAGAGGGAAAGAGACATGAGGTGCATCCCTTAATATCGCCACTACACAGCTTTGGCAGTAAATTAACGTAATGAATGCGATGATGAGACAAAGAGCGTGTCGTTGGGTGAGAAAATACTAGACAAGTGTAATATCTGACATGAGACATAATTATAGGGCACATGGAAAGGGATTGCTCTTGTAAAAACAAACGTAGATCTTGCAGCTGCAACTAGACGGTGTAAAAATATGGACGTATAGCGTCTGTGTTTCCTGTATCGGTCACCTCTTTTCCTGTATTGTCACGTCCGGGTCAGAGGTCTCTGACGTGGTTTCCGGTACTTTAGCGGGCATTTCAGACGTGCAATCGCCGCTTTGTGTAAGTGGAACTAATTTATACATCTATATGTGTCAATATGTAGAATTTCATATGAATATGTGCATGGTAACATGTCCAATTACTTTAGGAAAGTGACTTTGATGACAGAAAAGCATAAGACGTGCTTGGGCGACGAGAGTTACCGATCTTTACCGCTTCTGTTTTTGCACTGAATACAGTTGCTAGCTTGCTAGCTAAAAACTGGATAGATTTCACATTCAACTTTGTGTTGTGTCTGTGGTTTTTCTTGTAAAGTAAGACAGAGAAATAAGAAGACAGAGGAGACAGGCCCGGCCACAGAGAAAGTAAGAGTTTGATAAGATGTTCAAGATATTTAAAATATATATATATAGAAGATGTAAAAAAAATATATATATATATAGAAATTTAAATGTTGCACTGGTTTAAGGGAAATACATCTGATAAATGCAATGTAATGGAAAATATATATGGCAATTTATAGAAGTTTAAAAAAATTACATCAATTTACAGATGCCAAACATGTGAGTAATCGCAAAGAGGAAGAAGGAGGACAGGAAGAGGAGGAAGTGGGCCCCGGAGGCCATGCAACAGGCCATGGATCAGGTGGAAGCAGGCAGGCTCTCGTGCGGGCAGGCAGCCAAGAGGTTTGGGGTCTCAAAGTCCACCCTGAGTGACCAAGTCAGTGGAAGGGTGGCATCTGATTGTGTATATAGTCAGAGGCCACTTCTCACCCCTGAAGAAGAACATTCCCTGGTGGACTACCGTTTGTACTCTGCCAGTCATGGGTTTCCACTGACAAAGCCTCAGGTGATGGCCAACGCTCTGGCTATATACAACTACCGCCACCCAGAGGACCAGAAGGACTCGCTTAGCCAGACGTGGTGGAAAAAACTTCAGGGACTGGCAGGTGGGTGCTACACATTGGTGGTGGATGAGTTGAGTTCCCTCCCCTGATGTGTGAAGTGCTTTGAGTGTCTAGAAAGGCGCTATATAAATCCAATCTATTGTTGTTATTATTATTAGAAACAACACCTCACTGCCCGGACCCCAGACATCATCGACCGTGGGAGGGGATGCATGGTACTGTATATCGGCAATCATATCGACATCAGCTGATGTTAGTCATTTTTTAATATATCGTATTGGTCTGATTAAATGTTAATATTGGTTATTAACACGTTCACTGCCATTGACGAGATATCTCGGCTTACAGAATCCAACGGTTGACTGCCAAAGACGAGATATCTCGGCTTAAATTTTTTTTTTTTTTTTTTGACGGTGGGACGTGGATCCAACCCTTTTGCGTCTTTTATACAAATATTGGAGGTATTAAATGTGTATAATCTATTTTACCGACCCACTGAGTGGCGACATGTCTCTCCAGAGTAGGAAGAGGCGAGCCAAAACTGCAGGGAAAAGCGCGAGGAAGCCGTTCTCATACTGTAAAATGGATGGCGAAAACGCTTTCGCTTTCGCACTGACGCACAGCGGTGGCAACGGTGGGGGGTTCCAAGAATAGACTGGGTGCACACTTTGAAACACGCAGCATAAATAAGCGCAGAATCGCAAGAGCTTCATCAGAGCTCTCAACCGAAATGCCAAGAAACGAGCGAGCCCCATCCAGCGAGCCCCATCCAGACTGCCAGGCAGCAGCCAGGCAGCAGCAACTTGTTTGTGACAGACCCGCTGCAGAGCCAAGGAGGGCGGAGGAGAACGCCCACGGAGGGAGGAGTTTGAAGCAGAGAGGGGTTTCCTGCTGTTATGGAGGAAATTACTGTTCAAAACTATTGTTTAGATGTCTGACGTCTTACTGATGCCAAAAATGAATGGTTAAAGTGACTGTTCTATCGAATTTCACAAAAAGCCGTTTATCTCAGAATAAATTTTCTGACGCTGAAACCATGCTGTATTCAACTGCTAATGCTTACATAACTACTAACTCTACAAACTAACTCTTTTAGACAGAGAAAGCACACATTCTATTAGTTCTTTTGAGATATTGTGTGTTCACAAAATCCTAACAGAAACGAATCCTCGGCTCTTGAAAGATGAGCCAGAATCCTCAAAAAAAAACCTTGGCAGAAGCTAACTACAGTATTGAAAAATGGCTGGCAGTGAATGTGTTAATATCGGCCATAATTTTCATATTGGTGCATCCGTAACTTCAGGCTCCTCACGGCTACCCTGGAGGAGCACGGGTTGAGGGAGAAGCCCCGTCAAATCTACAACTGTGATGAGACGGGGTTTCAGCTGGACTCCACAAGACGGAGGGTCCTGGTGGGACGAGGGACAAAACATGCATACAGGTAGGTTTACAAAAAAAAAAAAAAAAATCTAAATATCATTGTTGAGGCATATTTTAATGTTATCCATAACACAATTTATTTATTGTCCACCACTAGGCAGGCCCAGGGGACCAGGGAACACATCACGGTCCTGGCCTGCCTCAATGCGGCTGGGGAGGATGTCCCCCCTTTTATCATCTACAAGGGGGGATATCCAGGGGGCCCCTATAACTGGGAAGGGGTCCCCAACACCCTCTACGGGAAGTTCAAGGCGGGGTACATGGATGGTGAGCTGTTTAGGGAGTGGTTTGTCGGGCACTTCCTGAAGTACGCCACCAAGGAGCGCCCACTGCTGCTGATCATGGACGGCCACCAGTCTCACCTGAGCCCAGAGCTGGTCCGGGCGGCACAGGGGGCGGGGGTCATACTCCTGTGCCTGCCACCACACACTTCTCACATCCTGCAGCCTCTGGATGTGAGTTTCTTTGGACCCTTGAAGGCTAATTTATCTGGGCTTGCGGGAGATCTGTCGGCTATGAGCCACTCTTTCTTGGTCTCCAAGAAAGAGTTTTCAAGGGTCCTTAGGGACTCATACCAGAGGCTTGTGGATCAAAAGAGTGGTGGTGGCTGGGTTCAGGAAGTGTGGCCTCTTCCCTCTGGACCTGACGGCCATTGACTGGTCTCGGGTCATGCCGTCCGGGCCGCGGCGTGGGACCGACGCAGCAACACCACCAGCTCCGCCGCCCACAGTACCACCAGCTCCGCCGCCCGCAGCACCACCAGCTCCGCACCCCGCACCAACATCCTCCTGGGCCGTGCCTGCTGCTGCCCACCCTCCCCCATCCACAGTTGCCCCACCTGTCCCAGCTACCCTTGCCCCAAGTCACCCTGTCTCCCCCTGCCCCCAGAGCCCACCACCTCACCCACCTACACCTACATCTTTCCCACCCCCTGGTAGCAGCAGGCTGGATACCACAGGACCTGGCCCACCTCCTGGCCGAGATAAACTACTCTAAGAACACCGGCAAGGTCAGGAGGAACCTCACCAAGGCCAGGATCCTGACGGCCCAGGAGATGTGCGACTCCATCGAGCAGGCGGAGGACCGTGCTGCGAGGCTGGAGGCCCAGGCTCTGGCCAGAAGAGACAGACAGCAGCAGCGGGCCGAAGACACGTGCCCGACAACCACTCCATCTGCCCTGCCTTGCGGCTCCCGGCGCCCCAGCCGCAGAGTGCCCCTCGCTCCCACCACTAGCTCCGGCCATCCCATCGCCGGTCCCTCAACCCCCTTGGCCCCCTCTTGTACCTCCCACGGTCTGCGGCTGCCTGCCCGCAGTGGCACTACACCATCGTCCACCATCACGAGCCTGCCTGCTGTCGACCATCCCCCATCTGCTGATGGTATTTGCTTTTGATTTAATTTAAATATTGAAATTTAAAAAGGACTGTGATGCGTTCACATTATTGGGAGTCTGTATTTTCATGTATTAATATCAAATATTATTTTTCTGTCAGAGCCTTCAACATCAGGACATGGCCTCCGGGGGTCCCGGATTTCTTCCTCTTCCTCTCAAAGTAAACTTTATATAATTTGTAAAAACAAACAACATTTTAACATGTTAGTGGCATTAGACTTGATGAAGAATAAACCAGACATGTCTAAGTTTTCTCTCTTATTTTTACAGACCCCAACCAGGAGTCCTTGTCGTCCAGCTCCTCGTCCGCTGGACCCACGACATCCACCGGTATTGTACTCCATGTTGACTGTCTTTACATGTCAGCACATGATAACCAGGGAATTTTCTTATTATTTTTTTGTTATTATATTTTTGTGTGCTTGAGTAGGTCACACCGCTGGAGAAAGAAGTCCGGAGCCGAGAGTTTGGCGGTGTGGCCGGTGCTTTAAACAGGACCCTCCAGAAGCCATGGAGGGAGTGGTGTGACAACTGCCACCAATGGTTTCATACCATTTGTGTCGGCTGGGACGAGGAGCTGGACGACGACGATACAACCTATATGTGTTTTTGGTGTCTTGAAGAGTGATTTTTTTTTTACATACCGTAATTTCCGGGTTATAAGCCGCACCGGAGTATAAGCCGCAGCAGCAAAATTGCCTGTTTGTTACATATATAAGCCGCACCGGACTATAAGCCGCAGGTGTTTTAATGTTTTTTTTGTTTTTTTAATTGTGTTTTAATGTTTAATTACCATATGTAAGGGTTCGTGCACAGAGGGGATTGTCGGGAAAGAGATGGCTGTTTGAGGAAGCTCCCATTTATTAACATTTCAACAAAACAACATAACACAACACCACCTGTGTTTTTTTTTACAGTGCACACAGTGTCCGCGGTGTGGTGAAAAGAGGGCAAGAGAGGAAATTAAAACAGAAGTGGATTTATAGTTAGAAAGAGTGCTAAAGAAGAGAGAATTCCGTTTTTTATTTTTTTATTTTAGTTACTCACAGTACTATTGACCAGTCCAACTCAAAAGATATTCGGCAGTTTCACTTTGAGCTCTTGTTCCGCCGCTGTCCATCAATGGTTATGACGAGTCTCGCTGGGTACAGTACGCCAAAGCGATATCCATTGACTTTAACCTTTTCGATGATGCTGTTGTATGTTGCGCGTTTCTGTTGCACCAACGCGGAGAGGTCCTGCCGGACGAAAAAGCGCATACCCTTCTGCGGGGAAGAGGCTTCTTCCCCGCAGCCTGGAGGATGAGTTGACGGTCGGGCCAGCGGAGTAGGCGGATGAAGATGGCCCTCGGTGTCAGGCCGGGGTCTGGACGTGGCCGAGGCGCCCGGTGTGCCCTGTCCACTGTGGTTTCTCGCCTTCCTTCAGGTCCAGGATGTAACACAGGATTTTGCCAAGGAAAGCGTCCATGTCACCAATCTCAGCTCCTCTTTTACATTGATCAGGCGAATGTTATTTATTTTACTCCTGCTGATTAAGTCATCAACCTGCGTGTGCAGGGTTTCGATTTGTTTTTGCATTTTATCCATTTTCGGACTCACTGTGTTGTTTTTGTCCTCCAGTGCGCTGATGCGCTTTTCCGCATTAGAAACTCTGTTCACGGTTGCCTTATTTTCTTTAGTGAGTGAGTGGATGGACTTCTGCACGTTTTCAAACTTGTTTTCAAGCTTCTCAAAACCTCTGAGCGATGTCGGACTTAATCGATAGTGTTTCACGGAGTAAAAGTTAAGCCCAAGCCGTGTATCTCCAGCCTCCAGCAGGTGAGTCATTTCCTCATTCATGGCGGTGATTGCTTCGTCTCTTTTCTTTCTGCTTACTGGTTTTCAGTCTTGTGCTTCTTCCAGCAGACATTCGCCCCACTCTTTAAAGTTATTCAGTTGGTTCTGGTCACCTTATTCATTTTAGATCAGATCGCTAAAACATATTGTTTGGTCTGGTGTAGCAGCTGTCTAGCTGAGCGCCATGTTCACCGTGATGCCGGTTGATTTCCGCCAAATGATGTCAAGTCAAGTCAAGTCAAATTTTATTTATATAGCACCTTTCATACACAAAGGCAATTCAAGGTGCTTTACAAAAAAATAATCGAAAAAACAAGCAGCAAAGCAATGCACATAAAATGTGCAGATGAAGCTGTGTAACCTGTAAAATCCATCGATTTTGGAGGTCACCGAGTGGCCGTTTGCTGAAAAAATCCATAGATAAGCCGCACCGTTATATAAGCCGCAGGGGCCAAAAAACGGGGAAAAAGCCGCGGCTTATAGTCCGAAATTTACGGTATTTATTTGTCCTGTCTATTTTATGTTAAGTTAATTTATTTTATTTTATTTATTTCAACAGGCATTTTGTGTTCTAAATAAATATGTTCCTTCATTTGCTATGGTCATCTGCCTTTGATTCAGAGAATTAACATTTTAGTCAGACACATTTTTTGTTTATAGTCCTGCCATGGATACTCTTGTGTGTATTGCTGCCAATTGTTTCGTTATGTGGCTATATATGAAGAGTTCATTTGCAAAAAACAGGTATCCGTTTGAAAATTGTATCCCTTTAAATTATATATTGATGTATTTATATTGTAATAATTGTATTTGTTGTATATGTTTATTTGAAATCATAATTGCATACACATCACCTGCTCATTTTCACATGAATCACATCAAAGGTTTTTTTTATGTGCACTCCAGGGAGTATCAAACAGGTGTTGTTTATTTGTTTTAAGACTGGCATTTTACCTGTTTTTGCAAATGAATTCTTCATATATATGAGTGTCATATTGCTTGATTTAATGCATCAACTGGTATTTTTTTGTAAAGTGATCAAACCCCTTGATCAAACCATATCAACCTTGAGTAAAAAAAACAAAAAACTAGCCAGCAGGTGGCAATAATGCAGCAAAATGGGACTCAGCGACAACTACAAGCCACTCTCTTTGTTGACTATTACGGCTTGCTAACCACTGGGTTGCTAACCAGCAGGGGTACGGTGGCGCAGTCGGTAGCGCTGTCGCCTCACAGTCAGAAGGTCCTGAGTTCGATTCTCGCCTGGGACACTGTGGGCACTGTGGTTGTGTTCCCCCCCATATCTTCAGTGCCTACTGCCCAGGTGGGGTATCTCGTCGTAAGGGTCTTTCTCTCTGTGTGGAGTTTGCATGTTCTCCCCGTGCTCCCCCAGGGGGTTCCTCCGTATATAACCCCCCCACTAAAAACATGCAGAAGATCAGATCGTCATCGTCATCCGACCAGTGACGACAACATCCGAAGTTGGTCCCCGAGCGCCGTACGAGAAAGCGACCACTGCTCCTGGCCTGCCCCTGGGAGGAAAGGACATGCCTGGATGGGTTAAATGCAGAGGACACTTTTCACTGGCCACCGTCAGCATGAGTGTGTTGTGGCCGCATGCATGTATTGTGGTGTTCGTGTGACAATAAAAGACGGGCTTGTCCGTTACGAGAGAGCAGAGCCGCAGAGTGAGCTGACCAATACAGGATAACAGCAGCTTCCAGATAAGACTCCAGCGGTAGCGTCCTCCCGACTCTGGTAAATCAAAGGCACAACTAAAGTAAATTATTTCAACGGTATGTTGCTACTTAACGTTTTCGCCATTAAACTACATGGAAACATGACATGATCATTGTAGCAGTGTTTGAAGCACAATTTTAACAGAAGTTTAGTAAAAATATTGACCGATATAGGACACGCTTCTGTTAGTCACTATGACGTCACCCATTGGTTTGTGGACTCCCGTTTTGAAGCGTTACGTTTGGCATTTTGACCGTCGCCATCTTGGTTATTTGGAGCCAGATGCAGCGTGACACCAGCCCCACAGAGCCACCTGCTATCGGTCCATGATTGGAGAACTGCACTACAGGCAACCTGATAGGACCCAAGTGATTCATGGGTTTAGCCTATGTTTTGGTTCCAGTTGAGTTCTGTTAGGGTGTATTCACACCTATCTCGTTTGGAGCAGTTGTTCCGAAACACAGAGCGTTTTCCCCCTTGGTGTGGTTCGTTTGGGGGAGTGTGAACACAGCAATCGCACTCGGATGCGGGACAAAACGAACTCTGGTGCGGTTCGTTTGAACGTGATCCGACTTCGATCTGCCACAACTGCAGGAAACAGTGCGCATTTTTGGATAAACCAGCTGCCGTAGTCAGCTGCGCTGTGCGTAATGGCCTGAAGAACGAGCATTTTTATCATTTAAAAACAACATCTTCATTCAGATCCTGTTTTGGCGACTTGTGACTTGCATGGATAAACTTTGGGGGATTTTTGGATCATCACATCAGCAGTTTGAACTCAATCAACTTACCTCTGGTCTCCATTCAATAAATGAAAACAAATCGTGGTAATCAGAGCCAGCCTTCTTTGTGATAAGATTGTCTGGTTCAATCAGACAATCAGACTGATTGCATGTCTTCCTCGAAATGTCCGTAGGCTATTATTAAATTATTTATTAATATTTTATTCCTGACAGGACAGGTGTTCATAATAGCCTATGTGTAGGCTAATCCTCTGAAGTATCTATTCTGTGATAGTAATAGCAGATCGAAGTTGCGAGAGTCTTTGATCTTCTATCTCCAAATTCCCGATAGCCTAAATAGGCTAAATAAATACTGTAGCGATCCAGGTAATCGCAGGTATTGTGGTGTTTCCGTGTTAGCTAGGAACTAATGTGTGTGGGTGTGTTCCTAGGGGGAAGGGGGTATATGGGACCAGCGGCCGCGTGGCGGAAGCCAGTCAAGCTATGGGAGCGAGCTGACCGGGTGTGTTTAGAGCTAGAACCCTGTACCAACTACAAGTCTCCGGTTCCTTGGCGAATACACGATTCGTTACAATACATAGGCTTACATAGGCTACATAGCCTGCATAAATAAATAAACAACTTTCTCCCTCTCTCTCTCTCTCTCCTGATCCCTCCCTCTTTCTTTCTCTCTCTCTCTCTCCTCGCATGGCGCACGCCCGACATAGCCTACAATGTAGGTCTAACAAAACGCATTTTATAATCATATAGGAAAATCTCTGGGAATTATTTTTTCCATCCCGAGAGGCTATCAGCCTACCGGAGTGTCTCCTTGCCAATCCAGGAGGCTTGGCAATACTATTTGGACCATTTGATTTGTGGCTTTGTGAACACAAACGAACCAAGGCACAAATGCAACAATTGTATCAATTAAGTACCTGAATCTGAACAAACGACCTACAGGTGTGAATACACCCCTATTTACTTTGTCATTTTGTAGTAGCCTAGTTTTGTAGAGGACGGCACGGTGGCTCAGTGGTTAGCACTGTTGCCTCACAGCAAGAAGGTCCTGGGTTCGAACCCCTGTCCATCCCAGGTCCTTTCTGTGTGGAGTTTGCATGTTCTCCCCATGTTCGTGTGGGTTTTCTCTGGGTGCTCCGGTTTCCTCCCACCATCAAAGACATGTATGTTAGGGTTAACACTCCTGTCAGTGCTCCTGACCAAGGCACTGGCAAAATAACTGGAGTTGGTCCCCGGGCACTGCACTGCAGCTACCCACTGCTCCTAGTTCTAGGAAGGTTCCTAGTAGAGGATGGGTCAAATGCAGAGGATGAATTTCCCCATGGGGATAAATAAAGGATAACTTAAACTTAGTTCATTTGATTCATTATCTCGTTTCAAAACTGATTGATTGATTGATTGAGTTCTTTATTGATAATGAATACACAGTATATACAATATACATATATACATACACAGGCCCACCATTATCAAAAGGATAAAAACGCAATAAAGCTGACAGCTTATTTCCATTGCGGTCCTCAAACCTTTTTGAGTGTTTTTTTGTATCTGTTTCTGCAAAACTCAAGTGAAAAATGCCTGGTCTCTCCTCCATAATAAAACCATCTGTGGTGAACTTGAAGCCTGCCTCAACCTGTGCCTTCTTCTCCTGCTCTCCATCCTAACGGTGACCTTGACACAACTGAGCCTATTCTCATCAATCTGCGTACAAATAACATGACTTTCCACCTTCAAATTACGTGCAGTGAATACACCAAAGATTCCAATTGCCAATTACGGTTACCCAATGGAGTAACCATAATATCACAACTTTTCAACCAGGAAATGGCCTCATGCCACACTGAGTGTCCCCCGCTGACGCCACCCGGCCGTGGCTCAGTTGACCCCGACTCAACCCGCAGTGGCTGGACTCGCTGCGCACACGCACCGCTCTCTGGTCTCTGCACGCAACATTTGACTTTGACGTACACATTGCACGTGTTTTAAAGTGGAAGCCCGTGTGGTGAGACAGGGTTGAGCAAACACATTGCTGCCTCAAGGTGAAAAGTTGCATACAGTATTTGTAGCTTTGCTTGTCAATGTCACTTCAAAGATGACCTGCTTGTTTCTTTTCCTTCCCCTCACTTAATCACTCTCTCCTCAGTTCTTCCCCTCTTCTCTGTGTTGTTATTTCTGGAGCTGCTGCTTCATCCGCAGCATGGGATTATGCACCGCTGATGTCCTGTTATGGAGATGGACCTCTCGCTGAGCAGGTCACACTCCGTCTCCCCCTCTGATGCTGAGTCACTCCACATTACAGAGACAGACAGCCTCAGTATAGTGCTGACTCCAACAGCGCACAACGCGGTACTTGTCCACCCGTACAGTAATGTATGGATTCCAGACAACGGTTTCAGAGACTGAGCAAGAGTCTCAAGCTGCTTTGACGTGGAGCGTGACTCTGGCAGAATTCCTCACCTCTCTTTTCAGGGGTGGCTAACCTTCTCGATTAATCTCTTGGAGTGAGCTGTTGAAAGTGAAGGAAGGCACCTAATCAGACCCGCCCTGCGGTGCCTGGCAGCTTATTAGCAACCCCATTCTTCACATTTCTGCCTTTTGTTTGTCCTCACTTTCACTGGCTTGTAGAAATGTCGGCACCGGCTCCACAGATGTTATGAGCGCATGCAAAATCAGAGCAGCTGCCCCGATGGAAAAATAATATGGTTTTATTTCTAGTGGTAACACACAAATCAATCAATCTGGGGTTCAATCACGCATCAGGCTGGAAAATGCCATGTAGTGTTCGCATGCTATTTGCCATGCAGTGTTCGCATGCTATTTGCCATGCAGTGTTCCCATTTCGCTAATGATTGTCAAGAAATCTGCAACCAATTAATGCGGGATCTTGTTCCATTACTTTCAATGGAGTGTATAGATATGGCAGCCTGCTGTTCTTAAACTTCGTTTTTGCATTCTGTACAGTTGCTACACATATGCACATATCAGACAAATTTTGGTTTGGACAAATTCATACCATCTAACTTATAGGGTCGCTCTATTCTGACCAATTGTGGGCAGTGAGAGGCCCCAATTAGTACAGTTAAACAAACAAGCAAAGAAAGAACAATAACAAAAATGTGTTTATGGAGACAAAATAAACAACCCAGTTACCAGAATAAAACATGCTATTCTACGTGCAGGGATAGGCTATGTAGAATATCAACGTAAATTTTCAAAACAAAAAACATCAGCAAAATACATTTCTAAAATGTCAACAATCTCAACGTAAACTTGAAACAAACTAGTAGTTAATTTGAAAACATCGCTGCCTTTCCAATGTTAAACGCAAAAAAAGAAAAAAACCTTACATAGTTATGTTTAGGCAAGTAAAACAACTTGACTATGTTTGGGTTATATTTAAATAACAAAAACATTAAATATGACGCACGGGTGAAATGTAGGCTTTGGAAACGCTGCGACCATGATGGGAACGGCGAACGGTGAAAGCCAAGTGTTTACGCCCTCCATCCACCCCGACCACAACACCGTTACTGGCCACCGCCCTGTTTCAATAGTGACTGACGTATCTAGAAAGGTAGTCTCTCCCCAGACTCAAATATTACGTTGAATCGCTGCGCTCGATCGCATATTACATAAATGAGTCTGTGCCAGTTCACAGCCACTGCTGGTTTTCGAAGGCGGGTTGAAATTGAATGAGTGACAGGTCGTAGCACCGATGAGAGAGCGGTTCGAAAAATGGGCTGCGCCTCCCGTGTCGTCTGATCGAAAAGTCGTTACTGATTGGGGAGGACTGAATGCATCACTGGCATATGACTGCAAGCGAACGGTTCCCTCCCATAACCAGCCGGCTGAGGGAAAGTGTCCCAGACCCAGAGAGAGATCTGCAGCATGCAGTAACGTAGTGTATCAGCGTAAGAACTCTCATTGGTCTTGCGTCGAGACTACTAGAAAGGTGACATGCAACATATTTTAGGTCAGAATTGTTCATATTCTACATAAGCATAGATTGCAGAAATGTACAATGCCGACATTTTATTCTAGTGATCAGGCTGAAATTTAAAAAAAGGTTTTGGCAGTAGTGACAGTATATTAGTATGTTAGAGTTAGCGTTGTGAGAAGGTCATATCCCGTGCATGCATGTGTATGTGGAATGATGAGAATCACAGGGGAACCACCCTGACCCTGGCCTTTCCCCTGTGAATTTACCATCAGTGTGACAAATGCACAACATCTGCAGCACTAACAAGGGACAGGTTGTTCAAAGGTGTGTGTGTGTGTGTGTGTGTGTGTGTGTGTGTGTGTGTGTGTGTGTGTGTGTGTGTGTGTGTGTGCGCGTGTGTGTGCGCCCGCGTGTGTGCATGTGTGTGTGAGAGCAAGAGATTGAGAAAGAACACACACAAACACACCACCCCTACACACACACACACACACACACACACACACACACACACACACACACACACATACACACACACACCACGATCCTCGCCACCTGCGCCTTGTATAACAGAGACTGTATCAGGTGTTTTGTGATGAGGATTAAATGTTAAATGCAAGGCAAAGATTGATATATTTTTGGAGTGCATCAAATGAACCGAACAAACATTGTTATCACCCATAACTTTACGGGGAGGATTTGCGTGCACCTAAGAACTGGCCAAAGCTCAACATTCCATGGAAACACATTGCTCTTTGACAGGAAGAATTCAAGATTTCTTACACTGAAGTCTAGTAAGTAAAGTAAAGTAAATCTTTATTTATATAGCACCCTTCTCAGCACAGATGCACAGAGTGTGTCACAGTGGTTTAAAAGCAAATATAAAATACAGAGCATAGGACATAAAAACACGACAAGCAAAACAAAAGAGTTATGACATCAGAAATCAACAGTTCAATTTACAAAAGTCCAAACGCCTGTCTGAAAAGGTGGGTTTTCAGCTGCCCCTTGAAAATCTCCATGGAGCAGAGGCTCTTAAGGCCTGGGGGAGCTCATTCCAGAACTCCAAGGGAGTTGCAGCCAAGGGGCAACCCCCGGACCTGAAAAAGTAAGCCAATGTGGAAGTGCTTTAAACTTACATTATTTCTAATAGCGGCAGGGTGCGATTCCACTGGCTGCAAAAAGATGTCGAAGATGACCCTACTTCTCACTTGATTATGACGTCAGTAAACTCTTTCCTAATGAGTCTATGGTGTCAATCACTAGTTTCAAGTCAGCGTGATATTAATTTAGTAAATTATGGTCCCATTTTGAGTGAAAGATGATAAAGCAGATTCTATTTTGGGACGTGACTCCTATGCCAACATGCCAGCGTCCTGGTCTCACGTCCATGGGTGAAGGGAGAGTGAGCTCACAAGGGTGCTAACCGGCTAAATACTCTAAGCCCCTCCCACAAACAGAGAGTATACCACAGCTAGAGCCGCATCCCCGAAACACTCTGACTCTGAGAAAACTAATGGTAGCTAGCTAGCCTGGTAGACTCACACATGGGAACCCGTGTCACCATAATATCTACAGTAGCATGCCTAACAGCCATTTAAATTGGAGTTAAATTGGAGTATTCATTTCATATTGCCATACTTGATAACCGTTTTATAAAAGCAATAGCTCACTTCAGGCCATGATATATGCTTATTATACCACACCTTGTTGACCCTTAGGTGTGGTATAATAAGCATATACCACAGACTGTCGTGAGCGATTGCTTAAATATGTTTTCCACATGGAGAATTATCCGTTTGTCTGCCTGCAGAAACTCCGCCCCCGCCAGCTGGTATGAGTCATTAAAGGATGGCTTTACCGATAATCAACCCACTTTTTATCATTAATAATCTCGGTGATATAAGCACATGGGCAGTGTTTAGTTTCTCCCATTTCCTCTTCTGGCAAAGCGCTCCGTTGTGACGCGTTTTCCGTCACAGCGCATCACAACGGAGCTGCAGAAGTTCTGTTTGAGAAGCAGAACAGCTGCCCTCGAAGCAAAAATCAGTTCACTTCCGTGTCCAGAATGTCCAGAATGACTCGTACTGTAAGGTGTCATTCTGATACATGTAACTACCTGTAAGTCAAGTCAAGTCAAGTCTAATTCACAAGCATGTCTCAGAGGACTTCACAGAGAATGTCTAGCTAAATCTAGCTGACACAACAATAGCAATTACAGTAGTAGTAATAACAACATGATTGAATATAGAGACAGAAAGAGAGGGAGAAAGGGGGGGGGTGTGGGGGAGGAGAGAGCAGGGAAAGGGAGGAGATGGGGAGGGAGCAGGGAAAGGGAGGAGGTGGCGAGGGAGCAGGGGAGGGAGAGCAGGGGAGATGTGGGGGAGGAGAGTGCAGGGAAAGGGAGGAGGTGGGGAGGGAATGGGGGATGTGGGGGAGGAGAGAGCAGGGAATGGGAGAGCGGGGTGTGTGTTGGGAGGAGAGAACAGGGAAATGGAGGAGGTGGGGAGGGAGCAGGGAGAGAGCGGGGGGGATATGGGGGAGGAGAGAGCAGAGAAAGGGAGGAGGTGGGGGGGAACAGGGAGTGTGGGGGAGGAGAGGGCAGAGAAAGGGAGGAGATGGGGAGGGAGCAGGGGGATATGGGGAGGCGAGAGCAGGGAAAGGGAGGAGGTTGGGGCAACAGGGAATGTGGGGGAGGAGAGGGCAGGGAAAGGGAGGTGGTGGGGAGGGAGCAGGAGAAGGGGGGAGGAGAGAGCAGGGAAAGGGAGGAGGTGGGGAGGGAAGAGGAGAATGTGGGGGAGGAGAGAGCAGGGAAGGGGAGGAGATGGAGAGGGAGCAGGGGAATGTGGGGGAGGAGAGAGCAGGGAAAGGGATGAGGTGGGGGGGGGGAGAGCAGGGAAATGGAGTGGTGGGGAGGGAGCAGGGGGGATGTGGTGGAGGAGAGAGCAGGGAAATGGAGGAGGTGGGGGGGAGCAGGGGAAGGGGGAAGAGTAGAGCAGAACAGACAGAATAGCAGCAGAGCGGCCAGGCCAAATGAGCAGCAGCCCAGACAATCTGACTACTCTAGCCATTAACCTGAACTAACTAGCACACAAGCTAATCTACAACCTAATCTGCCCTGTCCTACTCTACTCTAGTCTGATTTAGCCTGAACACTACAACACTCCAGTTCAGAGGATTCCAAAGTGGGAGGTGCCCCTCCCAGGGGAGCTCAAACAGTTTGAAGTGAGGCTCATTGAGTGAAATATTTTTGCTTTCAGTTATAGTTAAATTAATAGTTTGAATAAGGGTGAAGGCAACTTTTTCATGGAGGTTTTTCCATGCTATTTCTGAGAGAAGGCCCATGGTCTCAGACTCTAATACTCTTATTCAATAATCTCTCACTCTTATTCAATCATTTGAATAAGAGTGAAGGCATTGTTTTGATGGAGCTTTTTCCATGCTTCTGAGAGAAGGCCCATGGTCTTGGACTTTGGAAACCTCTGGTCTACAGCCTACAGTTAGGCTGTAGCTAATCTATAGCCTAGCCTAAGCTATTCTGAACTACAGTACCAGCATCCCTTGACCAGTGATGGAGAGCACCAATGCCTCCCGGCCCCCGCCCACACACACATAAGGCGTGAGAGAGAAGGGCGGGCCGAGACACACCGGAGCCCCCCTCCACCCCCAGTGTGCACAAGGAAACCTTTCCACCCATAGAGACACTGCGGAGCACGTCATCATTCAAAAACCACGCCCAAAACGGGGGAAAACAGAAACCCCCCGCCAATCCTGGCGTTCTCCTATGTCACGTGCATGGTTGCGTGTTGCACAAAAAGATTGTATATACGGAAGATGAACACTCCAACTTACTTCCTTGACAGCTAGATCCACATTCTTCTTCTCGCCAATTCTCAATGGCTTTCCTTGAATTAAACATAGCTAACAGCTGTTGTGTTGTGTGGTGGGCTGCGCACACAACAAATGTAAATAATCGCCAGTTAGTTTAGTACTCCTGAGCAAAACAAGGAAATGATGCTGGTCTATGGGAGTGAACGGAGCGATTTCCCCCGTGATGTAGGGGGCGTGGCCTATTTCATGCAGTGTCTCTATGGAATTATATCCCCAGGATTGCCTCAGTGACTGGCTGAGGAGGAACCTTGTGAGGGCCGATGTACCGTAGAGGCCCAACTATGGACCCCAGGTGGGGACCCCCCTCCGGGATAGGCCAAATGGATGGCAGGCTAAATATTTGTAATAAACTGCAGAGTTCTCAGCACAGGAAAACATGAAGACAAGGTAAAGGCTGCCCATCTGCATAATTACTGACATTGTAATGATACGAAGATGGTTGAAAATCAGCAAAGCCTTCCTTTAAGAAGCAGGTCAACCTTATCTCACAAAAATATGTGAAATGAACACGTTAACACAGAATTAGGCGCACGCACGCACGCACGCACGCACGCACACACACACACACACAAACACACACACACACACACACACACACACACACACACACACACACGTCTTATCTCCTATCTCCAATTATTCCCTGTCACACAGTTGTATCTCAGTGGGTGGGGGAAATAAATCAAATTACATTTATCTAGTCTAGGCACTTGCCTCCGTAGAAAAAAAGAAAACTACTTTACTGTCTGTGATCCTGAGCTCTATAACAGAGATCAGAACCTATGATCTTTAGTTTCAGCACATCTTCAACATGGGGAATATGGCCATGTTGAGCAACAAAATAAAAAATAAAATAAGCAGCTGGAAGCAGCTACTTCAACTGAAATATTTGCTCATCTTTCAAAACAACTTCACTACTCACACATTACACAAGCACCATTACAGTAGCTATTTGCGAGATGATGTTTTTTTTTTTTTTTTTTTTTTTTTTTTTTTTTTACAAATGTAATTAAAAATATTTTGCAGTGCACTATGTTCCTTTCTTGTTTGGGAATGTTTCGGGAAATGATTGCATTATTGATATACTGAAAATGTAGCCTATTTAAATAGAATTATCACCAATCAAGGAAGTTATGCTTGTAGGCTAGAGAAAAACAAGAAGCGCGCATGCGCGCACATGTGTTGAAACAACCAACAACCATGATTGTTTAATCTGGCAATAAAGAAACGTGAACTTGACATGCTATTTTAATAGCCTACTCAAAAATGCACCTCCAACTATACAGCAAAGACAGGAGTCAATGTTTCTTGATATAATCATTGCCATTCAGATCAGAATAATTAGTCTAGTCATTAAGTTTGCTGATAATATTTCTATCATGTTAACTCTGTGTCATGTTAACTGGTATTCAGAGCAAATAGGGAGATATAGAGCATTATCATCATGCTATATCAGAATCAGAATCAGAATCACTTTTATTGCCACAGTATGCAAGTTACATACGAGGAATTTGTCGAGGAATACGAGGAATTTGTCTATATATCTCCCTCTTTGCTCTGAATGAGTGAGAAAAGGAGAAAATACTGAATAATTACATCACAACAGTATAATCCTAATGTTAATTTAAAATCAGATATTCCTCTAAATATGGCAAAAAAATGTTAAAAAAAACATATTTTTTTTTTTTGGCTGGGCCCTTGCGCCCCACCGAGAGTCCCTTCCTCCCAGCACCCCCTGCTTAAAGTGACTTCCAGCGGCCCTGGCTATTTGTGTCTGGGAAACAGCTATACAAGTAAAACAGTTTGTCTGACTGAAACACCAGAAAGCAATTTATCAGGACAAAGGAGGGTTCTGCGATGATCATTTCTTCATTTATTAATGCATCTTAAATCATGATAATAATAATTAGACTAGATCAAAGCTTTAAATCACACTTATCTTTATGGATCAGTAGATCACCTCCAGGGTGCAGATGTTCTACACTGTCACTTTTGCATTACCGAATAAGGGGACAATTCATATAATTCTCCGTATCATGCTTGTCTTAGTGAAAGATGGCTATTCACAGTGCAAACAAATAGCTGCATGGAATTACTCAGTAGATGCTATCAGCTAAATAAGTTATTCAAATGATGAGCGTGCCAAAAAGAGACAGAAAGACAGCGAGACAGACAGGCTAGAAGATGGTAAGACAGCACATTACGCTAGACGACAGACCATTCAGCTTATCCCACTCCATTCTCATCCACCATCATTATCACAGAGCTGAATCTACTTGGGCTTGCCAGGCACGTGCCACAGCTCATTAACTTCCAATGCCAAGCTGGCCCGTTTGTAACTTCGACTCCGTTACTCTGCGTTCTGCTGCATTTTATGGAATTTCATCGCTCATTTCCCCCAAATTGTGATTGTGAATTGTGTCTATCTCTTCCGATGTATCCTTACACTGATACATTGCTGCAGTGTTCTGCCTTTGTGTGTGGGAATCAAAACAGTGTCAAAGGCCTGGACACTAGGTTACAACTGCCGCAGCTGCAGTCCATAAAAAAATTACGAAACACTTGAAAACAATTTCTCCTCGTCTATCAGTTCCCAGATTCTGACATGGATACAAAACATGGCTGCTGTCAGGAACCCAAGTGCACCAGGCGTCTCCACAAATTGGGAAAAACCAAGAAAGCGCAAGGGACAGGACTTGGCTCTCTGATGGAAACAGGTGGAGGGTTGGATGGTTCATCAGTTTATGGAATAAGGAGATAAACTGTAAATGCACAAACCTCATCCAGTGGAAATAATGCAGCTATTTATGAAGGCTGTTAGCTGGTCTATATAAGCCAGGCTTTCCTATTAGCATTTGCTGCAAGCTGCTAGAGTATGATTAAATAGTTGGCAAATAATTTAACTTCATAGTTGGTGCATGGTGTCAAGAATATGACTTCAGAGCAGACCAAAATCAATCCTCTTTATTAGCAAAGTCAGTAGCCTTCCCACACTTAAATCAGGGTACCTGGCTGGTGGTTTCCTCAGCTAGAAAAACAACTTTCCCTCTTGTCAGGAGCTTGTTGGTTTAACCTCCAACTAAACTCCGATCAGCAGTGTGGTTGTGATTTGGCCAGCGGATCAAAACTTTGATAAGATCTACAGTGATTACTTTGACAGTGAACACCCTCAGTGATGGATGCTGATGAGATCCTGTAAACCAATCAGAGGCACTCTTCAAAAAGAGGTGAAAAAGCATGTTGCAGCAGGAAAATTCCACCCGGGCACCATTCATCATAATTTACATGACTTGAGCAGATAGCTTGGAGAGAGACAGAGGGAGACATCTCCTTGAGGGGGATTGATGTCCGCTGTATCTTCTTCATCTGAATTCCTGTAATTTAACTGTCATTGTGGATCAACGCTGGTGACTTCAGATCTGCTTGTAGCTGCTCTTGGAGAATTTCAATCAGACGGAGAGAGGATTCTCCAGAGGGCTTTCCCTCTCAATCGGCTCAGAGCAACAAGGTCACTCAATAGTTGCCGTTCTGTTCAATGCAGCTGATGGCAAACTGCAATATGCATTCGGTGGGAGTTCTGACCCCTAAGCAGATCATGTCAATGTCAATCCTGAATGGTCATGCTTCTCCGATTGAGCCTTCATTAAAGGCCAGAGGTCACCGGCCTGTCCCGATCCTAGTGTCAATCAGAGGGTTGACCTCTCTGACCGCCTCGAGAAATGCAGAGGATGCAGATTTTTACTGCCGTCACCGTAACGCCTTCAACAAGTCAAAACACGGTTAATGTTGTGAATGGTGTGAATGAAAAGCACTATGTGGGGCATATGGAAGGCTGGTATTACAGAAAGCCAAACCGAAAAGTAACATTTACACAAAGTTTTTTAGCTGAAGAGAGCTAGTGCCATCCATCTTGGAAAATGTAAACGTGATGTTCCCTGAAGACTCTTTCTCATAATCACTTTAAACACCAGTAGACAGCTAAATGGGACACTTTGCAACAATCATGACATTATTTGAAGTGTGAAGATGGATGGACGCCGAGTGCATCAAGAGACAAAAATAAATCCCTTGGTTTAGCTAGATCGCTCAAGCGTCGACGACTATCTCTCAAAGAATCTTATCATGGCTTTTTGAGAGTTTTCAAAGTTCAAAGTTCAATTTGCTCTGACTCGTTAGAGTGGTTAAACCTGCTAAGATATACAACATCAGCAGACTGAGGGTCTCTCGCGGAGCACACGGCTCAACTGCCATCAATTTCTATACATCAGCAGATCACCTCAGATTCACGGAAGCCGCGGCCCCCACACGCTACCTGCATTATGAACAGATGTGCCAGGAGCCAGAGCCCCTGATCCAGCGATGCGTGACGAATGGCTGAATTTCACCAAGGGCCAGGGGTCAAGTCGTATCCCTTACCCGACCCTGGCATTAGACACAGATGCATGATGTCACTTCCCATGCGTTAGCCAAGCCTTTGACATGCCAAAGACTTCCCTGTGGAGCCGTAATCCCAATAACCAGTCACCATGAACCGCAAACCCCCGGCCGTTCCCAGGTACCCACCTCAAATTATCCCGTCCCAAAGGAGCTCCTACAAGCTATTTCATTCACCTTCAGCCCATTCTCACCTAGCAATGGTCCCCCAGATACCCACCAAAGCCACTCACCTGTGGAAGGAAAACCATAATAGGAGAGGTTCAAATTATGTCTCATCTTGTAGATCAAAGATTCAATATATCCTGGCCCTGTAACTCTTAGATGCATTCACGCTTCAAACAGCAGTACACTGCCGCACTCTCTTCACCTATAAGGAGGTGTAACGAATGATTTGGCAACCACTTCTTTGAGTTTTTATGTTATACGTTGAGGCTGAATGTTAGCTCACGTTATCATCTGCACAATATTACCTCAAATTTTGACGGTGGGTTATCTGCACCGTTATTGGATAAAAGTTGATTTCATACAGATGGTTTCACATTGAGAAGCACAACGAGCCTCCAATTTAAACCACACTGCATTCAGTGCGTTGCCAGATATAGCTGCTTTCCAAAAATTATGCTTTTGCTTTTCCACTGCATTAGTCACAACTATATTTACCAGCAAATTCCATTCCTGGAAACGAACAAAATACAATTTGAGAAAATGCCTCTTACGGCTGTTGCATATAATGTGGAAAAAGTATTTCTAATTTGAACAAATTGAATTTCAGTGTTTGTGTTTTACATCCCCTGGACTCTCCATGGTCCTCCTTACATGATTAATATTGTCATACAATTTCACCTTACCTTATGACCGTTCTCCCTAAGTGACCGTGCATAGATGCCTTTGTATTGTAAAAGACCCACATCCACATGTTGTTTAAATTAATGTGAAAAAAATACCCATTTATCAGATTAAAGTGGACTGGCTGGACCGCAGGAACCGGGAGGGTATATTGGCCCTGTGTCTCCCATCACTTATGAATCGGGCTTGTGTAAACTTCCTGCTGTTTTATATGCTTTCTGAGGTCAGGGGTCAGCTGACGAGCATGACCAATCACAAGATAAATCAGCATGTGAGAGCATTCTGTCATCGGCATAGTAGTATTCGATGAGCTTTAATTCATTTTAAAGAGCCGCGATTGGCTCTGTTGTTACTCATCTTGATGGATGAGGTTTTTTAACAGTGAGCTCACACATACACACTGCAGACGTTGCATTAAGAGAGAGAGGAGAAACGTGACACTTGATTTCTGAGGGTTACATTACCAGCTCACTTTTGAATAAATTTTGCCTTTAAGTTTTTGCCTGGGTTACGTCATCAGCTTTTTCAAATCTGTCCCTCGGGGCAAAGTGTCCAAACATCGTGTGCATTTATAGCTTGGAACTTTTCAAATACAAATGTTTCAGGGCCCTGAAAATAATCAGGGACCCCAGCCACCCTGGCAACGGTCTCATCACCCAGCTACCTTCAGGTAGACGCTCCCGCTGGGAGCACTGCCCTGACAGAACAACGAAGCACAAGGTTTGTACAAGTAGGCTGGTAAACAGCTTCTTCTCAGAGGCGGTACGTTTACTAAATAAATGATGAGTAGCACCAGTGCACTTTATATTATTGTTTGAAGTATTTTGTTGTTTTTATTACTCTATTTTATTCTTTTTTTATATCTCTTATCTGGGTCTTAATGTGCAGACTTGCTACTCGGAATAGCACTTAGGCACATTGCACTTTATTGATCTGATCTGATTTTATTGTTTTCGCTTACTTTTATTTAATTTTATTCCTTTTACAACCGATGCACTGAGCCGACATGCTGAATGTACCCATGTTTTACCCTGTTCTTTTTTTCTTTTCTTTTTTTTGTACTGTCCTATGTGTGCTGCTCTTATATTTTGTGTGTGGCTTGTGAATAAGTAATTCCAATGCATTTTGATGCAAATTTTAATGCAAATGGCGAAATAAACTTGAACTTGAACTTCTTAGAATTTAGCTTAACGTGTGACTGTTTTTCTTCCTTTCGTCTCATCTACCATTATGAAACAATTTCTAAATCCCCTTGTTTGCTCTGTTCCGATAAAACTGGAGTACTCTCTTTAAATAAAGCACCATACATTTATTTTATGAATGCGTTCAATACTCAACCTGCAATCTTGCTTGACATGTGATGCTGTGGGTTGGGCCGGTTGGACTGAATGAAGTCATGCAGGTGGCTGATATGCTTTATTAACATGGCTTCAGCATACCATTTTTTATCTATGCCTACATTTCAATCTGGAGGGCGGCCCCTAAAGACCGAGCCAATCAAAGGCAGGGTGACCGCCAGACAGTTCAATCAATATCCACAGGATTAGCAATTGGACCATGTCTTCTGAATAATTGGTCGCTTTAATTGGCGTTACTGCTCGCTGGAACTGACAATGCGCTTTCAACAACCACACACCTAAAACGGAAGCTGAAACATTGCCTAGTCTATTTCCCCTTCCTGTGATATATACGAGCCTCTATCAGTTAAGCAAAAGGTTAAAACTCAGTTTTGCCTAAAGTTATTTGATTTCAAAAAGTCCCATATAGCTTCCAGAAAAATTATAGGCCCAATGAAGCAGAAAGGCTCGAGAAAGATCAGTGCTGAAGTATCATTTCAGTTTTTTCCATTCTTCTCATTCCAGCCTAGATAATCACTCGTTTCCTGTGCGTTTACTGAGTGTAACAGGAAGAGAATTAATGCACTGGAGGAAATCAACCTCCATAAAGTTTGAAACGTCCTTAAAGCAAGCACATTGCTGATGGTAAAGACTGTCTAAGTTCGATGCTGGAATCACTTGGAGACAAGATTGCATGATACTAGGTAAGATATGACTTCACTCTCACAGCGAGGGTTGTTGCTGCGTTCAAGGTCAGCACTTCAACAGGCTCATTACACCAAACAATCAGGCAATCGCTAGGATTATAAACATATGTGAACAAGATGTGGCATTATTAAGGTATCATCGAGGAGTTGGTGGTTATTCAAAAATGTGAACAAAACAAACACACCCATACACAAACAAAATAGTTCATCCACACACAATTTTCGATTTCAGCACCGATCGCTGCTTGCCAATCGAAGAGCAATCATTGGGGGTATGGTAATACCACTCTTCCCATAATGACTCCTCAGTCTCAACAATGTCCACACCCGTCGAGCCCCTCCCCTCCCCTATATCATTTTGAGTTGGTTGTTTCAATCCGCCACGCAACAATTCAATTACAACAAGGTCTGGGACCTGCCACTCTTAATTTTCGTTATTACTTCTGTAGGGTGACCCTCCTACAGACTTCTAAACATCTGAAAGGGGATGACATCAGGTCCAGATCAATAGTCAAACCCTGTATACATCTATAACCTGAAAGAACTGCCCTCCAGAGCCGCCCCAACTTTAAGTAAATGAGGAGGAGGGAGGCAGCGAGGGGCCATATAGAGCCGAGATATTTAATTGGGGTCGACCCGGTGAGTGCCAAGGGACCGTCTCCCCCGCACACTCGATGAATAGTGCTAATTAGCTGAGTGAACGACCAGGACTATGCATAGGTAATTCCATTCAGTGCTCTAATTGATTCTGTCAGAATTAACCTGTGGACTAGTTTTCCCAGGGGGCTTAGGGGCGGACATCTTTGTCATAATTTTAGAATAGGTTGGAGGTCCATCCGTCACGTCCATCTCTACAGAAGTAGACCAATTACTTTGCTGTATCTCCTCCTTCAGCGCATCCTGTCTGTCATATTGCATTGTGATAGCACAGTATTATTTATCAGAGGTAATTACTATTCAGCGAAGATTTATGACTGTCAGATGAAATGTCGTATCTGGTAATATTGACTTGCAGATTGTGCTATTATTTATTGAGATAACTTTTCAGGACATGCAGCACAAGCACAATCCATTTTCAGACAGTAGTAGCGGCACTGACAGTTCACTATTGATTGCACATTCCTGCATTGACTTCAAAACAGTGTTCTTGGCGTAGCGAGGGAGTTCTGTTTGCTATTAGAGATCATTGAAAAAGAATGTGAATTAAGCACAAACTGTAGGCCTAATATAGAATTTTCAAATACAAAACATCTTTCACAGTAATCTTACATTTGATGATCTCATGATTTGAGGTTTCATGTTGTTTTTGGTGTTATTTTGAAAGATTGTGTTGTATTCCGATGCTGGAGATGCTGGAGAACATGCTCTGTGACTCTGGGCAGTCTTGGCACAGCGGCCAGACAAGGATTTCCTGGATAAAGTCGGCTGGGTTTGATGGGAGGGCAGGAGAAGGTTCAGCATTCAGCCCCATCTCACACCGGGATTCTCAAAGGAATGCCCACAGCTATGCATATACCTCAGTTCATGAAACGTCAATCACAGATTCTTCTGTAACGCAAGAATCTGACTGTTCACATATTTTGACGCTGATGTTAAAGGTTCAGTTGATCCACGCTGAATGCAGTTGAATGTGTGGAGCTTCACTTTGCTTCAGGATACAGTAAACTGAAGTATCTGCAGAGCTGTTCGCTCGGACATCTGCTCCTCCTAATTAGGTCATTATAAAATGCAACTGGATAGGAGAAGGGCAGTCACCAAGCCAAATTTTGTTGTTGTTGTTTGTCATTTTTAATGTTGTAAACAAAACAAAGACATATGAGGTCCAGACAGAGAAGGTGACTTTTGTGGAAGCGATGATGCATCCTGAAGCGATAAGGTCAGCGTGCGGATAAGGACTTCTGGTGACACGGTTTGTTTTACTTTAGGAGTGGATACAGATGATATACAAATCAGACTGCGTGTTGAAATGAGAGGATAAGCAGAGTGTGAGCTAACGATAGGGTCTATGGCTCCCAGGGGCCCCGTATACTTCTTCACAGCCAGTTTGACACCAAACACAAAGTTGGTTGGGGGGGGCAGCGGCCTTGGCAGACTCGCTGGGGTCCACTCTATAGGTGGATCTGTCCTCACACATAGAAAACAAAGTGAAACGTACGCACACGTAGAGAGAGACACAGACATAGACGAGCGCGCCACATTTCACGGTTTGCTCTGTGAGAAACAAACAAGTTAATTCTCCATACGCTGAAGGCATAACACCTCGTTTCCTGAACGTGTTTACACTAGAGTGTAGCGTCTATTAATGCCAAACGGAGGTGGCCGCAGTGAAAACAAAGCCTGCCGACCGGTGATCCTCTGAGTCACTTAATGATTAATTCTTCCCTAAACATGGAAATGTGCCAGGGAACCATTGACTTGAATTCATTTACAGTCAAGTGTTTGAGTCCCCGGCCACCTGCTGCTGCTGTATCACTTACCATTGATCACAGAGCTCAGCGAGACTGAGTATCAACAAACATTCATTACGTCTACGTTTGCTCAAATCTAGGAGGAAATCAAACGTTTTGTTCTGTTTATATGGTGGATTACAGTACGACCCGCGAGTCCGCCTCGCATGCCTTGGCTGTTTACACATTACTCACACATGCTGTATCTGCTTCCACTGAGTTCCGCCAGGACCTATCTTTGGACCCCAACCAGTTGACGAAATCACTGCTAGAGTAAGAGCTATTGTCAAAGTTGCCAAGCTACAATGGGAGGAATCCTGGCCAAGGTTTCCCTGCATGGAAAGACCACAATTCTGCTGTATGATGTATATGAGCCTTTATATAAAGCATGCCTGTGGCCCAATAACACACAGACATTCTATCAAGGAGAATGGGCAACACATTTCATAGCAGGCGCGGCTATCTGATGCACTGCTGGAGATCTTCTGGCATTCCGTTACAGGGCGGTTGAGGGATTCTAGGTAACTTTATGCCACACTGGTCCTGGGCCTCACCCTGTTACGCTCTGCTGTAACATCTAATCAGCAGGTAATGCATTTAAGTATGACAGTCAGGAGCCATTTGACTGTATCAACAGAGAGGGCAGCTTAACACACACACACACACACACACACACACACACACACACACACACACACACACACACACACACACACACACACACTTCTGACTCATCTAAAGCATGTCGCAATTAGGACGAGCTCTTAGCTGTTACTTTTTCAGTTTAAATTGCTTCAATTAACCGTATGTGTCTGTAACTAAATGACGAGGCGAAAGGCTGCGAGGAGAACTTGAGATGGAAAATGCTGTTTGTCTTGGCCAGCGTTTGCAGCGACGCTGATGATGAGTTTAAATGTGAATTTACTACAGTGTGTGCGTGTGCTTCCCCCGCCTTGTGGCCCTCTGCCAAATGGGTGCAATGCTCTTTACTCCAAGAAGAGAGCAAGACAGGTCTCATCTATATCGGCCATCTTTCACTCTGTAAATCACTGCAACTAGTGTGGGAAGTGGGCAGTTTAGAGGCTGGATCGATGATTAAGACAAGTTTCATCCTCCAAATGAAAAAGCGATCTCAAGAGAGCGAGATGCTAGTGTTACCAAGGACATCGTCAGCACACAGCCATTATCAATCAGTCATATGTATGCTGCCGTTATCAGCCTCATGTGCTGTGCAAGGCTTCCCTTCCAGATCTCCCCACCTGCAGCTGCTTTGCACAGAGCTCAATCAAATTAGGGACACAGGGAGCTGTGTTGAAACACGGCATACCACAACTCCCATGTGAACCCCCACACCTCTCCATAACAATGTCCGATAAGAGTGAGAGGAGAGAGGAGAGAATTATCATGCATCCCATGCCCAGCGCTTCACCACTCTGGCGCTCTCTGCCAACTCTCTCGCATCGCTTATCGGAAGCTCCAGGCCCTGGTATGCCCAACGAATCCATCTGGTGGGAACGCTGAATTGTATCCAAGAACTGTGAGAGTTTACTTGCACAGTTTGGATGAGATGGAACCACATGAAAGGGGGAAAGTGCTTGGGAGGATGCTAAATGACTAATTAAACAACAAAAGTGATGTTTTCCAATGAACATGAAGCACCGATCTGAGTCCAATCTTGGCAAAAACTATCCACACATTTCAGAATAAGACTATCTAAATAGGACACCATTTCTTTCTTTCTTTCTTTCTTTCTTTCTTTCTTTCTTTCTTTCTTTCTTTCTTTCTTTCTTTCTTTCTCCCCCACCCCCACCCCAGAATTTTTCTCCCATTTCCCCCCAAATTGTACTTGGTCAATTCTGTGTCACGGTTGTTGCTCCACTCCCTCTGCTGATCTGGGGAGAGCCAGACTAGCACATGCTTCGTCCGATATATGTGAAGTCGCCAGCCGCTTCTTTTATGCTGACAGCGAGGAGTTTCACCAGCAGGGTGTAGCGAATGGGACGATCACGCTATTTCCGCTCCCCATTCCCGAACAGGTGCCCCGACTGACCAGAGAGGGCACCTGTGCAGTGACCAGGACTCATACCCTACCGGCTTCCCACCCGCAGACACAGCCAATTGTCTCTGTAGGAACATCTGACCAAGCTGGAAGTCCGACTGCCAGGAATTGAACCCGGGTCTCCACGGCATTTACCTCCACACTACCCAGACACCCCCGAACACTATTTCTTTCCTTTCACTGATGTTTTGTGATCTCACCCAGCTGCTCCGATGTGTTTGTATAACACTGTGTGGATCTTCTCGTGAGGTCACGGCAGGCTGTTTTGAATCGGACCTCCTCTGTCCTAGTTCACACTGTGTGCAGGCTGTTTTGAGTCGGACCTCCTCTGTCCTGGTTCACACTGTGTGCAGGCTGTTTTGAATCGGACCTCCTCTGTCCTAGTTCACACTGTGTGCAGGCTGTTTTGAGTCGGACCTCCTCTGTCCTGGTTCACACTGTGTGCAGGCTGTTTTGAGTCGGACCTCCTCTGTCCTGGTTCACACTGTGTGCAGGCTGTTTTGAGTCGGACCTCCTCTGTCCTGGTTCACACTGTGTGCAGGCTGTTTTGAATCGGACCTCCTCTGTCCTGGTTCACACTGTGTGCAGGCTGTTTTGAATCGGACCTCCTCTGTCGTGGTTCACGCTGTGTAATTGCCTCTTTGACACAGTGAGGTATCTCACTCCCTGAATAGCTAACGCATCCCACACCATCATCCATCCAACCCATCCAACCCCCCTTCCTGCCCCACCCGCTGGCACCGTCTTTCTTCTCTCTAGGCTAGTCTCAGCTGCTATTATACACTCCGCATTAGCCTGTCACAGTAACAGTGCTGAAGGAATTACTGTACAGGTGCTTTACACTGATGAAACATGTCCTCATACTGAAATGACAGAATAAGTCAATTTCCAATGACTCTCAAAACAACATAAATGATATGAGCGAAGCGATGGGTGCGATGATATGCCTCGCGTCACTCGCAGCCTCTGTTTTTAAAGATAAGGATAAATAAGGTAAATATGAGAAACTGCAGCTCCACTGCACAGCTTCAATGTATCCTTATTTCAATCACAAACGTCTTACCACCAACTTTACTTTAACCTGAAACAACCATTCTATCGCTAAACGTTAGCCTAGCCGCCTGCTAGCAACTAACGCTAACCATCCTATCCTGGATAATCAACATGCTACCGGTCTATCCAAGATGACAACGCTTAGTGGATCCGTGGAATCACACTCATTTCCTTCGGATGATGATGTTTTCTTCAAGTTGCCTGACGCTACTTCAACACCAGCTCCTTCAGCATCTCGGGTCATGTGCATCGCCCAGCAACTAACTACATCAGCTGAGCGACTGGTCCATCAACCTACACTACCAGCTTCTGTTCCCACTAAGGCCCTGGGTCTCCGGTCATCACAACGGCTTGAGCTGCTACTGGCGGCAGCACTACAAGCTCCTGACATGGCTAACGCTAGCCATCCCCCTGCTGAACCGGGTAGGATCGATCCAACTCTTACTAACACTATCCACTCTCTCTTAGATATGATTAAACTACTAGATAACCGTGTCTCCCAACTAGAGAACGATAAACGCCAGCCACTTAATGGTCTTGTTACACTTAACCTAACAATTTACAGTGTACCCCAGCAGCTGATGTGCACTGTGAATTAAACGAGGATGCTAGCTGGGATCCAGCTGGTGCCCTCGTTAATGCTACCCTGCAGCACGAGCACAACAACCCGACCAACGCCTCGTTGGCCCCACAGTCTGTGGATGATGGGTTTACAGTTGTTCAAGCTTATCACACCAGCTGAAATAGTTTGTTTACCCGGGGCCAGAGTACCCAACATTGAAGCTACTCTTAGGGTGCTAACAAACAGCCATAGATAGACAATTACCCAGGCTACCCATGATAAAAACCTAGGTGTTACCTTTGATTCTACTCTTTCATTCGATGCTCACATTAAATAAATCAGTAAAATAGCTTTCTTTCATCTTCGCAATATCTCAAAGATCCGTCCCTTGCTAAATGCAACGGATGCCGAAACCTTATATTAATACACACCTTTGTTTCATCTAGACTCGACTACTGTAATGTCTTATTCTCTGGCCTTCCACTTTGTAGCACAAATAGATTACAACTCGTGCAAAATGCCGCTGCTAGAATTCTAACCAGAACTAGGAAGTTTGATCATATAACTTAATCTCCCTCCACTGGCACCCAATTCATGCCAGATCAGACTTTAAGGTGCTTCTGTTAACCGATAAATCTTTGCACGGGCTCGCACCCCCGTACTTATCTGAGCTAATCATTCCTCATGTTCCCACGCGTAGGCCTACCCTCCGCTCACAGGACGGTAATTATCTTACCGTCCCTAAAATTAAGAAAAAATCAGCAGGTAGCAGAGCATTTTCTTACCGTGCTCCACATCTCTGGAACCAGCTTCCTCTGTCAGTTAGGGAAGCTGGCTCTAGATAGATAGATAGATACTTTATTGATCCTTTGCAGGAAATTGATGTGTCACGTGATGCAGCCACATTCAACAGTCAGGACAACAGGAGACAAAAACTGACACTGAAACATGTAGCTATAGGCACAATAATACCAAAAAAGGTTGATAAGAGTACTACGTACTAGAGTTGCTAAATCTACTACGGCAATAAATAAATAAAAATATATCTAATACAGCACTGTGCTAAAATACTGAAAGTGCAAAAATGCATAAAGTGACTTATCTAAACTAAAACGTATATTAAAAAAAAGAGGTAATAATAACATTTTTTTTAAATATACACAACTAAAGGTTACCCCGCACAGCCATACTACCCATATGACTAAAATATATATGTATACACACACACACACACACACACACACACACACACCCACACACACACACACACACACACACACACACACACACACACACACACACACACACACACACACACACACACATATATATATGCACACACGGTAATGCTTTATATTAAGGTTCTATTAATAAGCGTTAATTAATAGGTAATAAGGCTCTTATAAGGTGCTTATTAACACTATTATTATGTTAATAATACTATATAAGTGTTAACACATTCACTGCCAGCCGTTTTTTCAATACTGTAGGTAGGTTCTGCCAAGTTTTTTTTTTTAGGATTCTGGCTCATCTTTCAAGAGCCGAGGATTCTTTTCTGCTAAGATTTTGTGAACACAAATGATCTCAAAATAACTAATAGAATGTGTGCTTTCTCTGTCTAAAAGAGTTAGTTTGTAGAGTTAGTAGTTATGTAGGCATTAGCAGTAGAATACAGCATGGTTTCAGCGTCTGAAAATTTATTCTGAGATAAATGGCTTTTTGTGAAATTCGATAGAACAGTCACTTTAACCATTCATTTTTGGCATCAGTAAGACGTCAAACATCTAAACAATAGTTTTGAACAGTAATTTCCTCCATAACAGCAGGAAACCCCCCTCTCCTTCAAACTCCTCCCTCCGTGTGTGTTCTTCTTGGCTGCAGCGGGCGTGTCACAAGCTCGTTTCTGCTGCTGCTGCTGCTGCTCCTGTCTGCTGGCGGCCGCTGGGCAAGTCTGGATGGGCTCGCTCGTTTCTTGGGGTTTTGGTTGAGAGCTTTGATGAAGCTTTTGCGATTCTGGTCTTATTTATGCTGCGTGTTTCAAAGTGTGTTGCACCCATAATCTATTATGCAAATTTGCAATCCCCCACCGCCAGCAACCAGCGCGAAAACGAAAGCGTTTTCGCCAATCCATTTTACAGTATGAGAATGGTTTCATCGCGCGTTCCCCTGCAGTTTTGGCTCTGCTTTTTCTAGTCTGGAGAGCACTGTCGCCACTTAGTGGGTCGGTGGAATGGGTTGTACACGTTCGGTGGCTCCCATATTTATATAGAAGATGTAAAAGGGTTAGATGCACATCCCACCGTCACCGTCACCGTTTTTTTTTGACGTATCAATACGTCATTGGCAGTCAACCGTTGGATTTTTTTTGACGTATCAACACGTCATTGGCAGTGAACGTGTTAATTACCTATTAATTAACGCTTATTAATAGAACCTTAATATAAAGCGTTACCTGCACACACACACACACACACATATACATATATATATATTTAGAACACGGCTCTCTTGAATACTCGATTCTGATTGGTCAATCAACAAGATTCACCGGTCATTATTTCTCGACAACCGACCGCTGCTCTGCCACACCTGGATTAAGTTGATAAGAGCCTTTTGTCAGCAAAACACTACTAATTAGGCCAACCAGTTGCAGCTGTGGTGTCTTGTGTGCCAATTATGAATGAAACCGCTTTGTCGTTGAAAACGCTATTAAAAAATCTATTTGAATAATTATTTTTGTCCGATTATTGAATGATTTAGTTGTAGGCCGTGTTCTAAGCGGGATAATGGATAGTGAGCCGGTGATTACTGGAAATAATGACCTTCAGGTGAATGATTAAGCCCTCCGCTGCGCGTCGGGCTCAATATCACCTGTCGGTCATTATTTCGCCAGTAATCACCGGCTCACTATCCATTATCCCTTACATATACATACAAACATATACACACATACATACCTGCACACACACACACACACACACACACACACACACACACACACACACACACACACACACACACACACACACACACACACACACACACACACACACACACACACTCTATTGAAATCTTCATAACTATCTCAAGCCAGCAGTATCAGTCAACTTAGACCTAGACTATCTAGACCTGAATTAGCAGTATAGTCATCCTAGTAGCATGATGGACAGAATATATAATCTCCCCTGAATAAACTTAGTCCTGAACTGCTGAGGGGGCTGTCTCAAGCCAGCAGTATCAGTATAAATCTAGACTTGATTTTGTAGTATAGTTTCAGTTGTCCCAGCAGTATAGACAGGAAATTATTAGCTGCCAAACTTAGTTCCACCTCAGATTCCTCCATAGTGGCTCTCCCCCCTTCTCTCTCTCCTCCTCAGGTGTTCTTCACTGGCCTGACTTACACCCTCGCCCCCCCGCCGACTGCCACCGCAGCCCTCGATCCGATCGTCATCGTCCTGGTCACCTGTCGTCACTCTGGCCCATCTACCCACTACTCCTTTGCCTGCCTGAAAGAGAGAAAAACATCTACATTTCAATGTTACAACATAGTGCTACCAGCTGCTAGAGGTGTCCATGTGCTTCCAAGAGGTGTCATATATGGGATCCCACGTAAGGGGTTAATGAAAAACTAGCTGGGCGAGTCTCAGTGGTCGCCCCTTACCTCATCAAGGTAGGCCAAAGACGGGTCCCAGATAACCAAAAACTTTTTAAGTGAGTTGGTCCGTAGGAACCTGAGTCTTTCCATTCGTATAATGAAGATCATGTCCGCCAACCACGGCTCAAAAGAAGGAGGAGAGGGGCACTTCCATTCCTGCAGAATTAGTTTCTTGGCGACAATAGTCCCCTGTGTCAGAGACTGTTGCACAGCTGTAGGAAAGTTCAAAGAGGACTCGGAGCAACCAAAGATGGCGATTTCTGCGTCCAGCTGAAGGGTTATTTTGTATGCTTTAGAATACCAGTCAAATATTTTGGCCCAGAAACCCACCAATGAAGGGCAGAACCAGAAGGCATGATACAGAGTACCCTCTGACACCTGTCACACTGTGGTGAGACAGATGGGTAAATCCTGTGCAATTTATGTTTAGAACAGCGAAGACGGTGAGTGACTTTAAACTGGATCAGTTGGTGTCTATTAACTGAGCAGAGTTGCACCACAGACTTACTCCTGTCCCATATAATGTCAGATAAGTCAATGCCAAGTTCCCCCTGCCATTCCTCTCTAATCCTATCAGTAGAGGCTATGGTACAGTTGTCAAACAGACATACAAATCTAGAAATGAGGTGCTTGGAGTGAGGAGGGCTCAGCAAAACTTAAAAAAAAGCATGCTCATTTGGGAGCGCTTCAAAGGTGTGAATCTTGGATCGAACATCATTTCTGACTTGCAGGTATCTAAACCAGTGCGTGCCGGGCAACTGAAACTTCCTTTTCAGTAGATCAAAGGATGCAAAATGACCATCTATGTATAGGTCTTTGATGGAAGCCATACCCTTCTCACTCCAGGCATGGTAGTGTCTAATGACGTGACCCCTTGAATGCCAAGCATGTTGTGTACACGACTTCCCGTCTCGTAAGCACGAGTCCACGACTTTCATTTGAAGGCAGCAAATTGACCAATGTTATAGTTTTCCTTGTGATGGGCTGGATGAAGCACCATCCTCACCTGGTAGTTCAAATTTCAGATTGACTTTATAATGTCAAGTCTGTTTGATGCAAAATCTTAGCATGGTCAAAGGAGGGTGGGTGCTGATGGGTGCACATTGATGACCTCACCCTGTTTGTGGCTCCAGCTCATAAATCACCTCCCAACATGTTCAGCTTACATTTGGAGTGTTTGAGTCACAGCCTTCATTCTGTCCTCTTACTCCCATTGGGAATGACAGTGATCAGCCTGATAAAAAAAGAAGAAGTTAAATTTACCACATTCCTGCTTTAGCATGAACACATTCTTTCAAAGGATTTTCAAAGGGCGGAATCTGGCCCCGTATGGGCTGCTGCTGATTTCTGCCATGAGGAATGTTTTTAATGGTGTGTCCGGAGTGCGTTTGATGCCTCCGATAAAGAGATCCCGAATTATTATTTTCTCATAATAATAGAGAAGATGCCAAGTCGTACCGCAGAGTCATCTGACTGACTGACAGGCAGGAGAGTCCGTAGAGTCTTCCAGAGGTTTTGTTGTGGCAGATTGCCATGTGCTCATTTATTAAACCACATGATAAAGTATTGAGTTGTTTAATTTGCTTTTTGAAGTATAGCGTGACACATTGAGATTTTTCATTGGTCTCTCTCTCTCTCTGCCAGAATAATGGGTTTAGAGGCATGGGAATATGTCTGACAGCTGTGGGGGAAACATATGCAGCTGATAAGCTTGAGTAAAAGCAGCTTCAGCTGATATCAGAGTATTTCAACCAGAGTAGACACACAATACACCATTTTGACGAGATTCAGCTCCAATTAAAACGCCACATCACAGCTTCTCTTCTCTCATCGCAGCCTATACTTTTTTGCTGGCATAACAACAATGTACCTAATTAGTTCAAGAAATATTGAGGGGAATTGTATAGTGTGCTTCTAGCCACCACATGGACTCAGAAAGTTTGATTTCAAAGACTCGAATCAACCAAACCCAGGCAAGACAGGACTTAGCGATACTAACAGTTCCCTCTGTGTCATGATGTCCATTGTCCCCACAACACAATAAATCAAGACGATATGATGAGTGGGTCCTGAGTAAAACTGGAGGAGATCCAGCATGGAAGCAGGTCGTACACTTGGTAATGCTGCCACCTAGTGAGTACCCTGTCCCTGATAATAACTAATAACTTACAGGTTGTAGTATTGGTGTATGAGGGGGTATTTTAGCCTATGGAGGGTGCATCACCCAGCAGGGAATTGGGTAAGATCAAGTATGATGTAACTATTTACATGGATTGCCTGGACCACATTGGAAAAAGGCTGACTTTGAAATACTTTTAGACTTGAATATTGCTGTAATATTATCATTTTTCATGTCATGTCTGGTCCATGGACTGAACTGATTGTACAAAAGCATTGATCATCCTCACCAAAAGTCATCAACAATTGTCCCTATCCATCTGTTGGGCAAGAGGTCAGGTCATGATGTTACATTATGATGTCATACTTTTTACTTTACATTATTGTGGACTAACACAGGCCGTCATCTCTACCTTGGTTTAAATTGATTGGCAGGCCAAACCCATCTAAACATAATACAGCATTGTTCTGGTCAAAATATGCCTAGATTCCTCGACATGTCTGAGAATTGTGATCAGAATCGAGGGCTTGGAGCCAAAGGGGCGTAAGTGTGTTATAGTAGATTGTATAGGAGAGCAAAAACAAATTTGATCAAACTTTGATCTGCTTTTTGTGTTATCAGATTGAGTATTACTATAAAAAAATAATACCGCTACACAGAGCCAGGGTTGTGGGATCAGCTCGATCGTCACTTGGGACCGACCCATATATTCAGCTCAGCTGCTGATCCCACAAATGCATGATCCATACAAATGAGGCCTCATAAAGGGAAATGAACAGGCTTTCCAATGAGATATGATACAATGCTGAGGATAAAGTAATAACAGAGATATGATCGACCGAACACACATTTCCAAACGGCTTTCAGTCTCTTGTTTAATTAAAACTTATGGGTCATCATGATTTCAGTTGTGTTCTTTTGGCACTGAAAATATCTCACTGAGACCTTTCAATTGATATATAATACTCATACTGACCCAAAATTACAAGTCCTCGAATTGTTCCATAGGAATTTGGTAGAAATTACTTTTATTTGTAACCGGGCCAACCAGTCCAAAAGGGGTTCTTTGAATTGAATCGAGTTACCTGAATCTGGGCAAGGAGACTACATGATAACGCCAGATTGAGAAAAGCCTGTCTCATATTATTGGGTGCAATACTGTAGGTCACAAACCAGGAACATGCAGCTTCAGACGGAGAACACAAAAAATTCTGTGTTCAGCCACTTGGAGGTGCTCTCTCAACATGCAATAGCCACCTAAAGGTGATGTGCAAAAACTGCTTTTAGGGGAAAGAATGTACAAAATATTAGGGATAGTCTTGATGAGGTGAATCCAGGTAAAATCCTTTATGCCGTATTGATTTGGATTAGTTTTCTAAAGCTAAATGAAGACAATCAGACGAGATACAGTATAGAAGGATTTTTAACATTTGAAAGTTTTAACTTTGAAAAGTTAGACTCGATCTTCAAATAAAGAGTACACAGCCTAAAGCATATTGTAAAATATTCAAGGGCTCTTTTTGAAGAGAAAACAAAGAGGAGGCTAATGAAGCAACAACATAAGCCAAGGCTGTAACTGAGATGTATCAAGTACCATGCTGTCAGATCTGTATAGAACATAATTTGCATATAATTAATTTGCAAGTCAGTAGCATTTGAGATAAGTGCCAAAATAATAACATAATCTGAGGAAAGCCAACTTCTCTGTCGTTTCTAACTTACCTGACTGTGATTTGTCCTGATGTAAACTCAGCTTCTCCAAGTAGGGGAAAACATATGCAAACAGCTGTTTGGAAATGCAATTTTATGCATGCTACCCACTCACATCATACTTTGTTACAAGGATATATGGATATGTCTGCTGCATATTAAAGTAGTTTTATCTGGCAATTGAGGTGGGTGCATCTGTGAGGTACTGGGCCATAACAGTACAGTCAGTACCTTTGTGATCAAGGTCACATACCTGGAAGTGTGGGACAGCTTTTTTTTGTGTGATCAACATTTGTATTTTTCTGTAAGTCTGCATACATACAAACATTTTCAGATTATGTTATTACCTAGAAGATGCCTATGACATCATCAGTGATGTCATAAGATGATTTTGTCAATGGGACATTCTTTTTAAACAAACAGACATTGCCCACTTGCTCTCTTTTATACAGTATACTAGCAGACCCATGGGCTTAGGGTAAAGGTCCTTTTTAAAAGGTAAAGGTCCACGTTTTTTTTGTGCGATTAATTCGCACGTCAATAATATTTTCCAACCAACGCGCTTAAAAGGTTTTCAAATATCTGGGACCAGTTTTTGACCTACTTTGACGAGGTTAAGAATTATAAGTGACTGGGGTTGGGGATGATGGATGGCTCACCCGGTTGGTATCCCATGGACACCTTAGGTGGGATCCTAGCTACACGATGGGCCCTATCTTCGTACAGGCGATATGCCCACCTCACGGGAGCATAATTGTAATGATTTATACAGAAACATAACTGTTTAAAAGTGATATAATTGTTTGAGTAGACCTCCCTGTTTTTAAGTTAAAACGGCGCCAAAATCTCATGAGGATGCAATACTCGCGGGGAGCATAATTAATAATAATAACGGGCCCAAGCGCAGATTAGAGGCATGCCAAATCATTTATGGATGGCGCAAACGGGATTTGGGTGGTGTTAACCACCAGAATTATTCACAGGTGTGGCCTGGCAATGCCTGGGCGTTACATCAATCAGATTCCCATCTTGCAGTCCATGTAATACAATTTGCATGAGGCATGCTGTACTTCTCCCCACCCAGGGCCGCCGCACCCTATACGCAGAGTACGCAGACTGCGTAGGGCATCATGTGCTCTTAACTCATTGAGTGCCAGCCACTTTTGGAGAACGGACGCTCCCAGTGCCAGAGTTTCAGAGCGTTTTCAGTGATTTCTCGAGGCCCACAGAATATTGTGTGATATTACTATGTAAACACCGAACACGCCCAAAGAACGAGGAGAGTCTATTGTATCATCAGCAAAAAAAAGTTTATTGATATCATTTTCCGTTCTTTAGTTATCAGCCGGAGAAGATAGGTCGATTTCAGCAAAAACAGACGTTTCAGACTAGAAGCTGAGATAATCAGCCTTTTGTGAAATGAAACATTTCAAGCACATCACTGACTCTGAAGCTGATTTTCTGATGTAGTGACACCTCAAAAATAATTTCCTTCAATAAAAGAGCGAAAACAAAGGAATTTTGTTTGGCAAAATAATATTTTTTAGCTGCAACCAGCAGCGCTGGCCCCTGCTGCGCAGACCCTACACTTTCTTGCTGGTCTTGATTTACTGCTGGTGGGCATCAGATATTCTAGCTTGTGTTTGCCAACCAATCTGTCCATCGAGCCTGCTGTCTGGGTCTGTCTGGGTCGGTGTTGTATGCCGCCCTGTGTGCCCCACCCCCCTCGACTGCAAACCCCTCCTCCGTGGGTGTGTCTCTGGTGGCTCTGGTGGCTCTGTGCTGCGTTTGCTCTGCACTGAAAACCCAGCTTTTTCACAGCGTTCCGCGTGTATTTGTCACCGGCTCCCAGCGCTTCCAACTGAGAATAATAACAACTCCACAACTAATCATGTGAGGGGCTATCGCAGCGGAGACGGAGGGGCTCAATTGTGGCAGCAGATTGGCTGCTGCAGGCACAGCTAACGTTATGCTTCATGCATATCGATGCATACCGATGCGGTTTCCGTGTCCCCACGGCTGCTTCTCTGTTTTTTTCCTCACCTTTCTCTAATCTGGAGAGCACTGTCGCCACCTAATGGGTCCGTAAAATAGCTTTTACACATTCAACATCCACCATACTTTCACAGGAGATGCATCTGGCTTTGATCCACGTCCCACCGTCAAAAAACGCAATTGACGACAATCGTCGTCATTGGCACTCAACGTTACTATTTGAATTGACGACGATTGTCGTCATTGGCACTCAATGAGTTAAGGGCCTGCAAAAAAAAAAAAAATTTTTTATTAGCCTACTTATATATATATGCGCTGCTCTTGAGGCAAGAGGAGGGCACCTGCGTAGGCTAGGAGATCCCCCCCCCCCCCCGTGGGGGATCAGGAGTCAAGACTCGTTGGTGGCGGACTGGGGAGGTGGGTGGGGCAAAACGACGCTTCGGATTACGGCTTCAAGGGAGATGGACTGCTGAGAGCTAGCTGCTGCTATGATCGGCCAGAGAGAGAGAGAGGTGACGTAGAACCCTTGCTATATATATGAGGATTATCTGACGTCATATTTGACGTCATAGCAGGCGTCATGCTAGGGCTTTGAATGACTACGTTATGCTAGAACTTGACTGTCGTCAGGGGATGATCGGATTATGCATGAGTGGCCTTCTGCTTGAAATATGGTCTGGAGACCTCACTTTTTTTTTTTGGTGCCCGCAGTCAGGCCACTCACTGAACAGCAGGCCAGGCACCGCCTACTGGTTTACTAGTGGTTTTATTACTTTATTCAGGGTTAAAGTGGGTGCATCTCATTGTAAAATTGGACTCGGCCCAAATTGGGCTGCAAACGGCCCAAATCTGGCTTCAACCGGCCCAAATCTGGCTTCAACTGGCCCAAATCTGGCTTCAAACGACCCAAATCGGGCTGCAAACGGCCCAAATTGGGCTTCAAACGGCCCAAATTCACGCGCGTCGACCCGTATCGGTCTGGCCTGCTTGGTATCTAATGCCCGGCCTGAATTATGATCCCAGTCCGCCCCTGCTTGCATGTACAGTTTAACAATCGCTTGTTTGCTGACATGTACGGGGGGGGGGGGGGTTGGGGCACCACAAAACAATTACGCTTAGGGCACCCAAATGGCCAGCAGCGGCCCTGACCCCACCATGCGTAATTTGGATAGGTGTAGGCCTATTGACTGTATATATTATCTCATAACGACACCATCACATCATATACCTGTTAAAAACATCTGAGAGACATCGAGGTATTTAACGTGTAAGAGGTCCTTTTCAAAGCTCTTAGTGCAAAATAATTACGGGCTGCTGATGATAGGATAATGCCATCTATCCCCACATTTTAGCGCTGAAACGCCTGCTTTGGCATGTGGCACGCCTATACCCAGTATAATTATAACAGCCTAACAGGCATGCGCTTGTGCCCCCCAATGTGCACGGCGTTAAACGAGCACAAACGCTAAATTACTGCTTTTGGGGAGATAGGGCCCATAACGCACCTTATGCGGCTGATAGCACAATGTTGTATTGTTGAATGTCAATGATGTATGTGTTTTTTCCCCTTTCTTTTCCTGTGTCTGAGCCTGTTTGTCTTGTTCGTATATTGTTCTATAAAGAAATTGAAAAATAAATAAATAATAATAATAATATTTTCCGAACCTACTGTATATCAGTCAATGCAACCGTGCATACCAACGGCGAAGTTTCGCTGAGCGTTATCGCGGCGTTTATTTTTTCGAACCGATTTTTCAGAAATTTGCTTCGGAGTGTATACATCTGTGGCTGTGATTGACAGGTGGGTCAGAATTTGCATCGCAATTTCGTGCTGCATATTCGCATCACTCTTGATGTGTAAGGACCTTTAGGCATCATCACTGGCATCACTGATTAATTCACATCATTAGTGGCATCATCACTGACATCACTGATGACATCACATCATTAGGTAATCAGGGCAATCTCTAATTAAAAAATCCAGCTCCGTCAGGTCACCCACACGGGTGCTCTTACACCCCCTGAAAGTTTCAGCCCGATTGCACGTAAAACGGCACAGCCGCGGCCGGAAGAAATTCTGCTCACACGCACATGGACACTTATTATAATAAGTAAGGAGGATATATATATATATACAGATCCTTTCCAAAAAATGTGAATATCATGGAAAAGTTAGTTTTTCCCCATAATTCCTTTCAAAAAGTGAAACTTTCATAGATTATAGATTCATTACACACAAAGTGAAATATTTCTAGTCTTTATTTCATTTTTCATAATTTTGGCCTACAGCTCCAGAAAACCCCCAAAACAGTATTTCAAGAAATTAGAATAGTGTGAAGAAAATCAGCAGTTACTTCTCAGTTATGACTCCAGCCTCAGTCCACTCCCTCTGAATCTCCGCAAAATTTTTGAATCGTCTTTTCTTGACAATGCGCTGAAGCCCACCTTCATCCATGGTATTTCCATGATATTCTAATTTTTGGGAAGGATCTGTATATACTGTATATATATATATATATATATATATATATATATATATATATGTATACTGTGTATATATATACTGTATATATATATACACACACACACACACACACACACACACACACACACACACAGTATATATATACAGTATATATACTATATACTGTATATATATGTGTGTACATATATATATATATATATATCATATAGTACTATATGTATATACTGTAGCAGTAGCAGTCAATCATACATTCAAGATTTACAATGCTTTGAAAAGAGTGAATGCAGATCATTTTCATGCAAATATTAGGGTACTAATGGTAGTCTTTAGCAGCGGTAAAGGCACTGGTGAAAGTGGGCCGGAACCGTCCGGTGCGCAGTTCCGGTAAGACTTTCGGTGCCTGAACGCCGTTGGGGGAAGACATCCAGCTGCCTGTCAATCAAAATCCGATTGTTGCAGAGTGCAGTCGATCCATAATTTCCAACAAGGAAATGCATGGCTGACGTTATGTCATTACTAATAAACAACAGTCTCTCTCATAAATTGCTTCTAAATTGTTCCTGTTTTAGACCTGGCTGTCAGTGGTTTTTAATCCGTGCTGTGTGTGTAGGCTGATTTGCGCTTCCAGCATGCAGCTCCTGAATGCCGCTGCTGCTGCCTGCACTGGGCTGTGTCAAGTTTAGTCTCGCTTGCGGCTTGCCTCCGCTCCGCAAACAAAAACAGTTCCACCAGGATTGCGCGAGTGTAGTTCCCAAGCAAGCAAGCAAGCAAGCAAGCAAGCAGAAACGGTAATATTTCCAACCACTGAGAGGCAGGCAGGCAGCGATGTGCCGCAAGGCATGGGTTTACTTTGTGGCAATTGTGGGGCGAGTAGCTAACAGCAGCTAGCAGGAGGAGGCGCAGTGAAGTGATGGAGTGATACACACACAGTGAACTGAGTGAAGTGCCAGCGCTGTTGTGTTAACATGAAATGTACGGCGGTAGGCAACTCTTGTCCAATCAAATTACTCGGCCGGAACTAACTGTTGTATAAAGGTGCGTTTGATTTATTGTTCCCGGACATTTTGCGACCAAATGCACCTACTTTATTAATGCAATTTGCACAGGGCAGCGGGCAAGGATGGATAATAAACGAGCCCAACATGTTTCGCCATTGTTTTCAGAACAAAGGAGCAGAAATGCAACGAACACTAACTCAAATGTTTAAGAGGAAGGAGAGAGAGAAAGAAGCAGATAAAGTGGCGAAAGTTAGAAGAAAAGAGCAAATTGAGGGCCAGAGGGAAGAGGCAGAGCCTCTGCAAAATGAAAACCCACCCTCAGATGCAAATACAGGTGATGATGCTAATTTAGACCAGAGAATGGACATGAAGTTAGCTTACTAGCAAACTATAGACAATGGCTTACTCAGAACACAGTCTGTGTGCATACAGTACAACATTTTGTATGTATCCTACACATTGTAGGATACATTTTGAGATATTTTATTTTACTAATAATCTGTTCATTAATTTATCTGCCCACTGTTCTGACAATTCAAAGACAGACTGTTTGACTGTTGATGAATTTAGTTGTAAATGTTAATCTAATTTAATTCAAACAGTTGAGGGCCAGAGAGAGGAAGAGGAGACTCAACAAGAAGCCGAGTGTCAAGTGTTTCTAATTTCGACACCATACAGGCATTAAAAATTGGATGTGTGTGTTCAGGGATGCATGGGGGTGGGAGGAGAACAATATGAAACGATGAAGGTTGGGGTAGTAGCCTATAGTTCCTGCAAGAAATTCAAACCACTTTCACCCCTGAAAGGCAGAAAATATAATTCTTTATCTTTTTTTTTTACTCCTTAGTGTCATTAGGTAAGCACAGACATTAGCTAGCCCACAGTACATACTGGATTTTAATTACTGTACATAGGTTACAAAGGACAGGAAGGTAGAGGGACTATTTTAATTGCAAATATGACAGTAATAGGTGGGCTGTAATTTAATTTTATATCAAGCAGTGCAGTGGCATATTGCATAAGCTCTATGAATAATCTTGAAATGTAAATTTTCTGAGGTGCAGTTAAGATTAATGTGTGCTGTGGGACAGCTTTATAATAAAGCTCAACCAATGTAATCAGACTTGATACGGTGCATAAAATCTTTGTCACCTGAGATATATTTTTCTTCGTCTTTCCTCAGAAATTCTCTTCATTATTCTGTCAAGTCGAGGCCAAAAGCCTCCAGCAGATGAGCAGCCTCAGAGCGCTGCTGGGAGCCAAGGCTGATCCTCTGTCTTGGAAGGAAATTGCCCACCGCAGTCTTTACTTCCTCCTCAGTCCGGAGACGCGGGCTGACTGCTGACATGTTCTTTAGCCAGCATCAGAAAAAAATCCTGCAATTGTATACATTTTCAAAAAAACAAATACTGTGGGGAATGTGCAGGTCTGGTGGCAGGAAATGACAGACATTGTTCCCATGGCATAGATAGCAACTGTTATCGAGTGTGAGTCAGATACTCAAATAAAATGTAATAAAATAATTTGACTGAGCGCTGTATTACAAAGTAGCACAGACCTGATATAGTTGTTACCACTGACTGTATAAAGAATGGACAGGATATCAGCTCTCTAAAAGTGAAGCCAAAACATCTAGATCACCGCCCTGGTGACTGGTCCCGTATAGGTCACAAGTCCCGCCTCCGCCATGTTACTGGATGGGACATGAGCCAAACTAAACAATCAAAGTACAGGTCAAATGTTTTTTTCCAAAGACAGTTTATACAATTTCTTATCGTGCTAATGTATGTTCAAGTGTTCATCTTTCTGATACATTAAAGTTTGTTTTTAAGTACGGTAGTTATTTGACAATATAAAAAGGGGTGATTGACAGCTGTGACAGCCAGTCTCAAGCCGTCACTGGCAGCTCCTCTCATGACAGCTTGTATAGCCTACTTGTATTTGGGAATAGCAAGAAGTTGCATAACATTAGGACCATTGACTGTATCAGACACTTATCCATCTCTGACTGTGTGTTTAGGATGGTCGAGCTAACGTTACTTTTACTAATACAGTTTCTGCTACAATTTGATGCGTGATCAGGACCGCAATAAAAACGAGAGGACTTGGAGAAAAGTGCGTGCGCAAGTAACAGTTAGGACTGAAGTGGTAATTTAATACAATTATGTGTTTTACTCAACGTTTCATTTCATTTATTGTTTATTTGAATAGGGAGGGACAGATACACATACATATAACATTTAGTAAGAAATGCCTGATGTCATGTATCACAACATTTAGCCAAAGCTAATTTGCAATACCCGTCCCTAGATGTTATTAAAGCACCTATTAAAAGCAAAGTACAGTAAAATATACAATAAACATAAACAAGGATATCAATCAATCAATCAATCAATCAATACAACAATATAAACAATCACACACAATGGATATAGACACCAATATGCCCACCGATACATTCGTGGGGACATTGGTAATTACTCTTCAGGAACTGCTTTAGGTTGGTTTTAAAATGATCCCAACTACAATCCTGTTTAATGTTTGTGGGCAGTGACTTCCACATTTTAACCCCTGTAGATAGGGCTGTTTGTCCTAGGGAGGTTTTTTGAAACGGCACATTGCAGTTCCCAGAGGTTTTACCATGTCGCAGAGAACATGCGGTTCCTGATCATGGATACATTTATAGATGAGTTTTATATTAGTGAAACCAATAGTCATCAACACTTAAAATATTTAGTTTCTCAATGACTCCACGGTGGTAATACCTAATTGGATCCTGTCAAGAATTTTTATTGCACGATTGTATTTCATCTTAAGAGAATTGATTACAGTCGGACTAGCTTGGGACCATACAGTCACACAATAACTCAGGATGTGAAAATCATTGAGTGCATATAGATGTTTGCAGCATAAAATGGTAGACACTTCATTCTCAACATACATAGGTTTGCTTTAGCCACTCTGCTCACCATCTGTATGTTTCTCATATTTTAGATGAATATCAAGATATTTAACCTCAGATACCTGGTGAATAGATTGGTCATTGCTTTTTAGATCTAACTTATTCACTTCATTCACTTGATCTGGTGAGGACCGTCTCCTAGACGAAACAAATTGACATGGTTTTCTTATTAATGTTCAGTGTTAGACAAGAACATTTGAGCCATACTGCTACCAACTCGAGCGGCTCTATCTTCGCCCTGGCCTTAAATTTGCGTTTATGGCTTGGCCCGGCGCTATTAGTGGGCATGGTCAGGCGCGTTCCCTAATTTTTCCTTGGCACTAAACAGCAGAATCCGCAGCGCTAACCATTTAACCACACCTTTTTAGGTGTAGAATTATTCACAACTGTGGCCATTGGCAATCTGCAGTAAACCAATCACATTCTTCCCTTTCTTTTCTTTTTTTCTGATTTTTTTTATCCCATTTGTATCCCCCATTAGTGCTAATTTTAATTTATTTATCCTGGTTGCTGCTCCACCCTCTCCACCCCCACGCCTAAACCTAAGGTTGGCATTGCGGGTGGTCGGCATAGCAGGTGGTCGGCATAGCGGGTGGACCCCTTTCGCTGTAGGGGCAGAAATTGATGCGAGAGAGAGGGATGAGTGAGAGAGAGAGGGGGGAGAGAGAATGAGATAGCGGCAGAAAGAGTGATTCAATGACGCCCCTGGCCTTAGCTAAACTGGCGTTAAACGCAAAAAAACACACTTTGCGCCTGCCTACCCGTGTCTCAGGAGGATACTGTCTTGTTTTTACGCCCCGAAATGCACTTTACGCTGAAGAGGCGTGGCGCAGTGCCAGAATGGGCCAGAATGGGCATTTCGGCCATAAATACCAGCCTAAAGCGATCTTCTCAAAGGGCGTTAATTTTGCGGTTAACGCTTTTCAAAACCAGGCCTTATTCAGTGCACCGGGGATATAGCCAGTAACCTAGGCCTAGCTACTGCAAAAGTTAACTGTTGAAAATTCGATGTCTGGTTTTGTCACGAGTAGCCTACAGCTGAAGTCCCTCTCGCCATCAAGCAGACAGTGACGGAAGCATGTGTCTTTATGTGCGCCAAAGGGAAAATGATGGACTAAATTGGTGGGAAATGCGGGGCTACTGCGTGCGTAATTATGCAGCGGAGATGCAGGAGAGATGCAGATTCAGTGCGCTGGCCCCGGGGATGCACCCACGGCGTTATTCAATCACTCTCTCTGCTGCTATTGCACTCTCTCTCCCCCCTCTCTCTCTCACTCCCTCTCTCTCGCGCCTCAATTTCTGCCCCTATAGCGCACTGCAAGCATCAGATCTGAAATGTAGGCTACACCACAGAATGACAGAACCATCACTATTTTGGGGGAAAGGTCACAAATTTATATGTAGGCACTAGGCAGGCACAATGACCGATGAAAAAAAAGTTGTTATACCGTAGTTTTGAGCCCCTGTCATTCAGAGGCTGTTGCATTGCATCATCCTACCTGTCTGCCGTGCAGAGGGGGTGAAGAAAAGGCAGCGAGAGAAAATGATGCAATCATTCTGTCCAAACTTTGACCAATCTAATCTCATCATGACATTATTCTCACTTTGCTCTTGCTATAGTGTAGCGTATTTACATGCTTGCTGTATTTAAACTACCGTGAGATTTGTTTGAGGAGCATATGGAGACAGACGGGGATGAAAGTTGGCAGAGAGGGAGGGGGGGAGCTCAGAGCGCTTTGGTCAGGCTTTTCTGACCGGACTGGATCGCTCCGTGGAATCGGAGCTTGAAAGGGAAGAATGTGATTGGTTTACTGCAGATCGCCAATGGCCACAGTTGTGAATAATTATACGCTTAAAAAGGCGTGGTTAAATGGTCAGGGCCACGCAATCTGGCAGGAAAAATTTGGGCATGCGCGTGACGCCCACTAATAGCGCTGCGCCGCGCAAATTCAAGGCCAGGGGTCACTTCCTCTTTCTCTGTTGATGAACAGAAAAACTATCGCTGCAGCAGCTTTGCTAATGTAGAGCCCCCCAGAGGCCTTGCTGCGCTGGCCAGTTCACACAAAGCTTCACTTGTTAACGTTATATTTAATCTGTTAAACCAACATTTGTCCAAAAAGGAATTAATGTTAAATTATAACGTTAATCGAAATGCTACAGCGGGAGACATTAGCTAATCACCACAGAGCCGCAAAGATCAGTTCATCGATATTCCCCCGTATGGCGACGTACGTTGCCCAGCTGAGCAGCTCGCAGTCTGGCTGCTAGGAGCTGAGATGACCGGCTGACACCCGGTTCCTCAATCTCCGGCAACGAAAATAAGATTTCGTCATTTTGATTAACTGACCTCATATTGGGAATCTACATGCATGGTTACTTTTGATGAGTCAAAACATATTACAGAGCTAGAGCATTGACTGTATAAATACACTATAGGACGAATCAGCGCGACGTCACAGCCACCCAGACATGCGGAACCCCACAGCAGTTAACTAGTATGAGTCGTTCCAAACAAACATTAATATCTAAACTATCACATCGCTTATATTTTGACATTCTGAGTGAGAGCAGAAGTAGCTCAAGAGTTTGATGTATAATATATGCATGTCGTGTTAAAGTTGGGTGAACTGTCGCAGTTTTTAAAATGTAAACAGGGTCAGCCGGTTAGAGTCAGATGCTCAAACCCAGGCTCCATAGGGTTGTATTGCTGTTGCCACCCAGTGATGCGGTTTGAGGGGATATGTCCCGGTTGCTGCACTAGCGCCTCCTCTGGTCGGTCAGGGCGCCTGTTCGGGACGGAAGGGAACTGGTGGGAATAGTGTGATCCTCTCACATGCTACGTCCTGCCGGTGAAGCTCCCCTTGCAACTGCGCATGTGTCGAAGGAAGCATGGTGCTAGTCTATGGCTCTCCCCAGATGGCAGAAGGGGTGGAGCAGCGACCGGGGCAGCAAGGGGAAATTGGCCAAGTACAATTGGGGAGGAAATGGGGGGGGGGGGGGGGGAACCTGACACTCCAGTCCCATCCACCGATCACTACTGGCACAGAAAATGGCACCGAATCTGGGGTATTTTGGCCTCACTATAACATAGGCTACTGGTAGGAGGTGGAGACGGCGTCCATATTAATATAGATCAGTGGTTGTTACTCAATTGGTTTGGCCACATTGCTGCGGTACTGTACTGCTGCAGTTATTTTCTTATTTCAATGTTTTCTTTGTTAAAAAAGGCCCCCCTCACTGCTGCAATAGCAGCACAGTGGTGCCTTGGAAATGTGGCAGTAAGACGGGCCACGGCCAAGTTACATGACTAACATCTGTATAATTTGTATCCACTCCACTATGAAGTGCATGGAGGCCTATTACAGCAAGTACACAACACGAGGAAATTAGTTTTGAAGCAAACATCTATCATACATTTTTCCAATGTGATAAAACTAGCAATCAGGAGTATTGATCTACACATTATCTATGGTTTTCCTTCAAAGGGCTTGGCAAATCAAACAAGCTGAGTAATCTTTCCAGAGAGGGCCAAATATCTAATGTCCTCTAAAGCCATTATGTGAAATTAAACAGATATGCACAAACAGCACAGTGGAAAGGAAGTGATTCTGCCTGGTATTGTCAGAGTAAAATACTGCTGCTGGTCATATTTTTGTATCATATAATGTCAGGAATTAGAAAGTTTTAAAATCACAATGGAGTGACCCAGTGACCATGAGCCAGTGAAATATATGATGCTGTCAGCACAACCATATCCTCTTAATTCACCTCCATAAAGTTACAGCTCCAGATTCCTCCTCAAGAGGGTGCCAGGTCCTTCTGGATGGCTCTGAACAGCTGCAGCAGGGCGTCGGTCCACAGCACCCTCTGGTGATGGCTGCTGATACGAGCCAGCATCTGGGCGGCGTACACCATGGTCAACAGCGTCCTCTCGAAGTCCTGGCCTCCCAGGGGCCTGTGGTGATGGCCGAGCGCGGCCGCCAGGCGGCGGATGTCGGACAGCCTCTTGGGAAGCACGTCCTCGCAGATGACCTCCAGCTTCTCCATGCTCCTCAGCGAGGCCAGCTCCTCATCTGGGAGCAGCATGGCTTCCTGCTCGCCTTCGATCTGCAGTCCTGCCAGCAGGATCTGGGAGGCAAAGGTCCATGAAAGTGTTTGTCTCTGGACTGTCACGAAAAATAGTGAGGCGCTTGTATACTGTACTACAGTACCTGCCCACCTACATCCTTACATATCCACGCTGCCTAACTACCTACCTAATCAACTATACCTACCTACCTACATAATGTTACCTGTTTCGAAATACTGTACCCTATTACCAAAAAAGTACTAGTCGTGGCAATGGTTGGATTTTTTCTTTGTTTGCACCAGTAAGAGTCTAACAAGGTGTCAAATGAAAGCTGAGAATCCACAGATTCCAAAGGTATTAGTGTTAGGGTAGTCTCGCAGTGCCAGCCGTAGCTGGTGGGCTCTATCGCATTTAAGGCCTGGCGCAGCGCTATTAGTGGGCGTGGTCAGGTGCATTCCATAATTTGTCCTTGGCGCAAAAGCCGGCGCTAACCATTTAACCACGCCTTTTTAAGCGGAGAATTATTCACAACTGTGGCCATTGGTGATCTGCAGTAAACCAGTCACAGTCTTCCCTTTCAAGCTCCGATTCCACAGAGCAATCCAGTCCGGTCAGAAAAGCCCAACCAAAGCGCTCTGAGCTCCCGCCTCCCTCTTTCATCCCCGTCTGTCTCCATTATGCTCCTCAAACAAATCTCACGGCAGTTTAAATACAGCAAGCATGTAAATACGCTACACTATAGCAAGAGCAAACTGAGAACAATGTTCTAAAGGCATCGGCTAGAAAAATATAGCCTATCCCTGGATGTCATGATGAGATTAGATTGGTGAAAGTTTGGACATCGCCTTTTCTCCTCCCCCTCTACACGGCAGATGAGGTAGGATGATGCAACAGCCTCTGAATGACAGGGGCTCAAAACTACGGTATAACAACTTATTTTTCATCGGTCATTGTGCCTGCCTAGTGCCTACATATAAATTAATGGACTTTCCCCCAAAATAGTGATGGTTCTGTCATTCTGTGGTGCAGCCTACATTTCAGACCACGGCCACGTCCACGGCGCGGCCGGACTGTAATATGGGAGGCATGCTATATGACGCGGTGTGTATAACGTAACTTCCGTCCCGGGGGGAATCTGCCAGGTTGCCGACTTCCGTTAGAGACTTGTGATTCAGACCCTCCATCGCTGGAAGCTTGATGACGTCGACGGTGGGTCTGACTATGTGAGACTACTGTTAGGGCGTTGTCACACCAAAAGGTCCGGATCAAACTAGGCTGGTGTGAAAGCCCCTTAGACTCACTGAACTAGAAACAGAAGAACACTTAAGCCCAATTTATGCTTTGTCTGCCGACACTTTTGAAACGGTCGCCGACAGAAATGAAGACTTGAGTCGACACTTTCAAGTGTCTGCTACCTAGTGAAATGTCTAGTGTCGCTGACTACGTCACTATGTGTCGCGCAAGTCTGATTGGCTATATAGTTATAGAAACCGAGGTGGTTTCACTGTGCGTTCCCTCTCTTCTCTTGGCTGTCTGCAGTGATAGCGTTCGAGTGTCACGTGACCGTTGAACCAAGGCGAAGATTCACTGAAGTATAAATGCAACACTATGAGCGACACTTTCTTTTTCGTCTGCGACCATGTGCTGAGCGACACTTTCTAATAAGTAAGCTTTACTGCTGTGACAGGCAGCAGCAAAAGGGTTCTTTGAAACAGCAGGTAACATCTGTACTGGCCTACCTACTTACATACAGTATACCTGCCTAACCAACTACCAACCTACCTACCTACAAACCTACTTACTTACAGTACCTGCCTACCTAAAATACTGTCTAACTACCTACTTACCAACTAGGGATGGAATATCAATATCAGAATAAAATGAAAGCGTGTGATTGGTTTTGTATGTTTAGTATTTGGGCTTCAGTTCAAAGTAGCTCACTATCTATAATGTTGCTTAATGTACGCCACCCCACGCCCTTCTCCCCAAAATGCCCCCACTCCACTCCCTTTTCCCAGAGGTCCACAATGGAAATAAGCCTTTTGGCTTTATTGTGTTTTTATTGTAACCTAGATATTTTTTTAATTGTTTGTATTCCTGCTGGGCCGATATAGTATAGTATAGTTTTTGTTTTTAAATGTGGCCCCATGCAGGGCCGGACCAGGCCCCTGGACCATCTCAATACGGCCCCCAACCTCCTCAAAGGAAAACAAAACAATCCCCAAAAACTCGGTAAAAGGCAGAATTATGTTAATAAATCTCATCTGCTACAGCCATTGGATTTGTAACGAGAAATTACCAATAACAGCGGGAGAGAGGGTTAAAAATAGGGAGACTCCCTATTTGGCAGGTATGATCTCCAATGTGTGGCCCTTCGCTTACTTTATGTAAGTCAGTATGGCCCTCTGGAAAAAAATGTTGCCCACCCCTGCCATAATGTGATAATAATCGTAGGGTAGACATTTACATTTCATATACATATATGTGTCAAAAGGCTGGAATTCCCGGCTTCTCCGGGTACTTGGAGCACACCAGCATGATCTGGCACAAAATCCAGTCAGCTAGGCGTGAGAAGAGAGACCTGCATGTAATGTAATATTCTTGGACCTGGCTAATGCTTTCGTGTCAGTGCCGCATAGGGAGGCCTTTGATTTCTTTAGAGTGCCAGGTAGTATAAAGAGCTTAGTTAAAGCCTACTTCTTAGATATTCAACTCTGCTTTACCACAGCAGAGTACACTACAGCTTGGCAGCAGCTGGAGATAGGCATTATGGCAGGGTGTACAATTTCCCCATTAGCTTTTACCATGGCAATGGAGATCATTATTAGGGCTTCAAAATGGGTAGTGGGTGGAGAAAGGCTGCAGGGAGGGCTGCAGCTCCCTCCAATTAGGGCATACATGGATGACATGACGACTATGACGTCAACCGCTCCATGTACTAGCAGATTGTTGGATAAGTTAAATAGTCATCTGCAGTGGGCTAGAATGAAAGTGAAGCCAAGTAAGTCCAGGAGTATTTCAATCATTAAAGGGAGGGTCTCTCTCTCTCTCTCGTAACGGGACAAGCCCCGTCTTTTATTGTCACACGAACACCACAACACATGCATGCGGCCACAACACACTCATGCTGACGGTGGCCGGTGAAAAGTGTCCTCTGCATTTAACCCATCCAGGCATGTCCTTTCCTCCGGGGGGCAGGCCAGGAGCAGTGGTCGCTTTCTCGTACAGCGCTACTACTACTAGCCTGTAGCGCTACTACAGGGTAGTAGGTAAAAAGGAAAATTTTGTACAGTTTCAACTAAAAATGGATCGAACTGGCACACTTTGAGATCAAAATGAAGAGACTAGATCTATGAAGAACTACACACATCAATATCTTCTTTACCGTTCTGTGGTTTTACAGCGATGAAAAAATAATTGTTTCCCTATATATACTATATATATTCTGCATACAGGTTTACTATATGGTAGAATTATGCTTGCATAAATAATACCAAAATCACTTCAGGGGAGTTTCAAGTAAAGTAACATTTTGCTTTGTAGGCAAAACAAAAGTAAAATTAAATCAAAAGGGAACTTCCTAATTTATTGGCTAGAATAATATTCCGACAAGATAATAATATACTGTAAGCACTAAAGCAGGAGTTTGCAGTCAACTAGTTGAAATTAATATGTGGCAGTATTTGTGGGGGTCAAAATCTATGTAGGGTGTACCACCACAAATAGATCAGTGTATGGGAAACACTGACTATTAAATTGTGTGACTAGAAAGACACCAATAAATCTGAGAAAATGTACTTTAATTTTGAACAACAGCACTACAACGGTGGCATTACAAATGGTATTATGAAATTATTGTGGGAAAAAACAAGAATGCCACTTTTTTTCATGAACTTTAAAGGTCCCATTCCGTGCAAAAGCTGTTTTTACTTGTAAATGCATATACTGCTGTCAGCCCTCCCTGTAATGAGTGGTCACAAGCTCAGAACTGCCACAGTTGGATTTGTCCCTATCCAGCTTCCCCCTGCAGTCTCCTCCAAGCCACACCCCCAAACGCTTTGTTTGCCCAGAGGGGAATTGGGACGTCACAAGCTTCCTCACGCATACTGCGCGGGTCTCTCTCACACAAGCTACCTGCACCATTTTGTCTATAGCCACAAAATTAACACTTCTAGCTGGAGCGACGCCAACTGTACATGATCCAGCAACTGCGGAGGTGCATTCGGTAAGTCTAGGCATTTTGAGATGTCCTCTTTAGCGTAGCAACGTTAAGTTAACGATAGCGTTAGTTGTAGACACAACCTAGCGTGCTGGTCCACAGACGCTAATCTGATTGGCCGCTGGGAGCCTGGGGCGGGCTCTCCCTCAGCGGCCAATGGGAACTGTTAGTTCTGAATATATTATAGAAACAGACCGTTCTTGGGACGAGGAAGGGACAACTCCGTCACGACAAACGGGGTTGCTATATTTTCGACAAATTAATCCAGAATCATGTTTTATGGACCAGAGACACACGTTTTTAAGAGGTTACAGCTGCACGAATTGGGACCTTTAAGCAGAAAATTAAAAAATAGTTTTAAAGCAAAAATAAATAATAAATAAAGATCATTTTAACAGAAACTGCTACTAATGACCACCATGGATTTGGAGAGAAAAAAATATTTTTTTTTTTTTTTTTTTTGGGTGGGCTGAGACTATTTTTGGGTGGGCTAAAGCCCACCCAAAAAAGGCCTAGAACCGCCCCTGGTCAAGAGTTTGGGAAGATGGTATGATGCAAGTCTTAGTGATAAGGGACAGTTTGAGGAGGTGAGGCAGGAAATGATTCAAGGTATTTCAAGTATAGACAAGTCAGGGCTCCCAGGAAAGTTAAAGTTGTGGTGTTTGCAGTTTGGATTGTTGCCTCGGTTGATGTGGCCACTGAGAGTGTATGAGGTTCCCTTTTCAAAGGTAGAAAAGCTAGAAAGGATGATGAACTCATTCATTAGAAAATGGCTCGGAGTCCCACGCTGCCTAAGCAGTGTAGCCTTATATGGGAAAGGCATATTGGAATTGCCTTTATCTAGCCTGACAGAGGAGTTCAAGTTTGCTAAGGTTAGACTGGAAATGACTCTGACTCAGTCAAAGGATCCAGTGGTTAGGAGTGTAGCGCCCACAGTTAAAACAGGGAGGAAGTGGAACCCAAAGGAGGCAGTACAGCAAGCACAGTCAGCTCTTAGACACAGGGATATCATAGGTCAGGTGCAGCATGGGCGTGGAGGCTTAGGGTTGTGCATAGGGAAAGCTGTGTGGAACAAGTGGAATCAGTAATAGAAAAAAGGAAGATGGTAGTTGAAGAAGTACATAGGCAAGAGGAGGCAGTAAGATGTACTAAGGCAGTGTCGCAGGCAAAGCAAGGACAGTGGGTGAACGGGAGAGTGTAGAGAAGAGAAAGTTGAAGTGGAGAGAGTTGTGGAGCATGGAGGCCAGCAGAATTAGATTTATTCTAGGGGCTACTTATGATGTGCTGCCATCTCCCCAGAACTTAAATCAGTGGTTGGGCGAGGTGGTGGTGGTGCCTGCCCATTGTGTTCAAGTGTATGTACACTGAGGCATATACTGTCAGGGTGTAAGGTCAGTCTCTCCCAGGGGCGATACACCTGGCGTCACAACCAGGTGTTGAAATGTTTGGTAGCTGCAGTTGAGGAAAAGCGGCTAGAAGTAAATTCTCTAGTTGCTAGCAAAGAGACTAGACAGATCAAATTTGTACGTGAGGGAGAAAAGATTAGACCAATTAAGGTCAGGCACAAGTTAGGGCAGCTAAGTGTAGGTGGAGCCTGGGAAATGAGGGTTGACTTGAATGAACAGCTAGTCATCCCAGCATATATAGTTAGCACCCGGCTACGTCCGGACTTGTTACTGTGGTCTGAGGTAGAGAAGATAGTTTATTTTATCGAACTCACAGTCCCGTGGGAAGATCGAGTTGAGGAGGCTTATGAGCGCAAGAAAGCTAGGTATGCTGAAATGGCAGCAGAGGCAGAGGAGCGAGGTTGGAGGGCTCGAGTGCGGCCTGTAGAGGTGGGCTGACATGGTTTTGTGGCAAAGTCCGTTATTGCCCTACTAACTGAGTTGGGCATTCGGGGACGGAGCCTGAAACTTGTGGTTAGCAACATGTCTCAGGCAGCAGAACGAGCAAGTGAATGGCTGTGGCTAAGGAGGAAACATGCTAGCTGGGGAGCTCGCTAAGGTAAGATTGATTGTTTGTTGTTGGTCATGATTGACGGTCCGCATCAACAGGGCTGAATCATTGACAGTGGTGGTGTAGTTAGGAATATCATACCGAACCGACCTGGATAGCTAGGCTTAGATAGTGAGGTAATATGCAGTTGTGCGGTGGTAGCATGGAGGGGGGTGTTTCCAGGATGCTGGATTACACCGTTAAGCCTTCTTAAGGTGTCGTGGGCCTAACTTAACGAAACATCGGTGAAGGAAGGTCCCCACTTGAAAACCCCAATGACATGCTTCATACTGCTGTTGGCTAGGGTAGGTAACTGGTGATTTGTGTCTTGTTTATTAGTTTGTTAGCCTGTTAGCCTGTTTTATTCTGGATTGGGCTTCTAATTGTGTTTTTCCTCGGATTTTGGCACAAGGGATAGTAACATCTTGTCCTGTGTATTAATTAATAAAAATGTTATTATATAATGTCAATACATTGCATTTACTCTATGTTGCTACAATGTATGCAAACATGTTGCGTGTGTATGGAAAAAAGTGAAGTGAAAACATGATGAATTCCCCCTGCGTGAATGAAGATTTTGAACAACACATATTTCACATTCCTCTTAATCATTAGCAGGATAGCATTGGTACACAGTGTTTTCTTTTTAATTTTTTTTTTATCACCAGCCTTCAACACTTGAAGATGACGAACCACAGATATGTTTGATTATTTGGCCAGGGGATCTAGAGACATTCTCAATAGATTCAAAATCAACCAGGAACCATTTTGACATATTTACACCTCCATTAGGCCTTAACTGACCTCAAACAGCAGGTTGACATCCTCCACCGAGCGCTGGAACGTGGGGTTGATCAGCAAATGTGTCCCACGCTTTATCCAATAGGCGGACGGATACAGAGCTGGAAGACAGAAGAGGGGGGCAAATCCCATTAGACCTTCAAGAAATTAGGCAGCATATTACCCAGTGTGACGTGTGTGTGGGTGGGCCTGAGGTCGAACAAACATTGATACTTTACTGCTCAAATATTATGCAAGTCAGATTGACTGTGGCTCCAGCTGGACCAAGGGTAATTAGCTTGAAGAACATTTTGTTCATTTTTAAAGTAAAATCGCAGAGCCCACTTGCTCCCTTTTAGTTATGATGATGATGATGACCAAACAGCAGCACAGCAAGGAAATCAATGTACATCATTATTTATACTGTACTTTAGGTTATATATTCAGAATATCAGAACCATACATGCACCTATCCCAACAGCAGAACAGTGTAACAGTCCAGCACACCAGCAAAATCAGAGGTGCCCAAATTCTTCTGTATGAAGGGCCAAAAATTAATCTGGATGGAGGGGCGTGGGCCAAAAAATAAATGTTACGTGAAATTACATTAGATTTAAATGTATTATAATTTATAGACAATTTACATTCTAAATTTAAAATAAATTCTCAAAATAATAAAAACGTTATTAGAATGTTTGTTTTTGTTTTTATTAAAATAATAATAATAATAATAATAATAATAATAATAATAATAATAATAATAATAATAATAATAATAATAATAATAATAATAATAATAATAATAATAATAATAATAATAATAATAATGGCTGTTTCTAAAGGCTGGCTCACACTACAGGATTTTCGGGCCGATTTATGCCCGATTCACCCCTCCCGAGAATCGGAGGAGAAATCTGGCCTGGCAGCTTGTCAAGCTTGGTCGGGCCCGACGTTCGGCACCGATTATCTTGTAGTGTGAGCTGTTTGCAGATCCAATCTTAACCCTCCCGATCTGCTCACAGCCTCATCGGGGCTGTCCCGATCATATCAAACATGTTTGATATGTAGCCGAGCGTTTAGGCTGCGCCTAGACTTATATATAAAAAGCAATAAACGGAGCAACTCCAACCTTGAACATTCTCAACATGAGACGCCAGCTTTATTTATCCGGTTCTCCTAGATTCTAGCCACAAGTTCCCCACAACCACAACAACAACCACTTCCGTTTCCGGCTTTCAACATAAAGTCTACAGTGCTGCCTAGAACGTAAACATAAATTACATCACATAGCACCTTCATAAAAATAGCTTACACACCTCCCCTCCTCCAAAAGAAACGTCCTCGTTTCAGCATCCATTCACGGTGTAACTACCTGGCATTGCAATGTAACATAAAGCACCCAACACATTCCATCCCCTCAAAATTACACACTCTTAACTCAGTAACTAAACACCCCATCACTCCAATCCCCCAGAGACACGGACATTAACACACTCCATCACCCTGCATCCCCCCCTGTGCAAAGGCATCAGTATTTCCAAACATTCACAGTGCATTTCCATACCAACAATCTTTTTTTTTTTTACACACCTTTCCATTCCACAATAACCCCAACATTTACATTATTTATTTTCATTACTTCTTTTCTCTTTCTACCTTCATTTCGACCACCACCATTTCCATCCCCCCTTTTACAGCTTCTGTCCCACCTGAAGCACGCTACTCCCTCAACCCCAAAAATTCTCCCACACCCCCTTCTGTGTCCCACAGACATCACACGCACTGCAGTAGCTCAGCACATCCCCAGTGTGTCCGCTCCAGTAGAAATGTCCACGGATGCGGCTGAGTGTCTCTTCGGGCCCAAAATGACTGGATCCAGGGCCCTTGTGCGCCCCCTTCAGTGCTAATTCTCGCAGGTAGCTGGGTACAACCGTCTGGAACCCCCTTCTACCGTGCCCTGTCCTCTCCAACAGCCCATCTTCATCCAGACGCAGGTCGGTAAAAATCTCCCACAGTCCCTTCATGGCACCGGAACACAGGGGAATCTCCTCCACAGGGGGCCGGCGTCCGGCCGCTACCCACGCGTACACCGCACCGATTTCCGCATCCTCCATCTGTCTGCGTTTCCACTCTGTCACCTCGACATCCCTGATGGTCACTCTGTCGTCCGTCAGGTCCACATCTGGACACTCCTCCTGTTCCTCCGCCTCTTGCACTCGCTCGTCCTCTCGTCTTCCTCCCCCAGGGGGCGGCGTGTTGAGGGCAGGGCGAACACCACCGGCATCCATCTCCACCTCGGCTTTCTGCACAGCAACCGTGGGGTGTGTGGAGCACCTAGGTTGGGCCGGCTCCTCCGGCGTCAACCCCTCTCGCTCACCTGGAGACACGAGCGTCGCTCCCCCGACTGTCACCGCGTTGCAGATTACCTCTCTCCGGCTGCTCACATTCTCCCCAGCCTGTGTCTCTCCTCTGTCCTCTATCCTCTCAGTGCACTCTCTGGCCAAATGACCTGGCCTACCACACGACCAGCAGAGTCTCACCTGCCAGCCGCCTGCACCTCTCTCCTCTTCCGCTGTCCTCCGGTCCCAGACAGCCTCTTGACACTCCCTGGCTAGATGTCCAAACGCACCGCATGACCAACAGACACCCGGGCGTCCCCAGTACCGTTGTTCCGCGCACCTGGTCTGTCCCCCGGGACCACTGCGACACCACCTCGCTATGTGCCCAGGGTCCCCGCAAGTCCAACACCGTCTCTCTTGCGGCTCCTCCGGCCGTTCTCCACGCTTCGTCACCTCCATGCTCAACAAGTCCACCTGCTGTATGACTTCTCGTAGCATCCGCCTCAGCCCCTCTGCCCAGGCAGGCGTAGCATCCAACAGCCGTCTCACTTCCTTCAACAAACGGGCTTCCACACCCGCAAGCACCGAGCTGATCACCGTTGTCAGCTCCTCTTTCATCCCGTTCACCGACGGCCATTCTCCGCCGCGCAACATGATCGCACGTGGTGCTCCCAGCAGCTAGCACACGCAGCTAGCTCCGTAGCAGTTAGCACGCACAGCTAACCGCCCTAGCGTTTTACTTCGGTTCTCCTCGGGACGTTCCCTTGAAACACCGCTGCCACCAGTGTAGCCGAGCGTTTAGGCTGCGCCTAGACTTATATATAAAAAGCAATAAACGGAGCAACTCCAACCTTGAACATTCTCAACATGAGACGCCAGCTTTATTTATCCGGTTCTCCTAGATTCTAGCCACAAGTTCCCCACAACCACAACAACAACCACTTCCGTTTCCGGCTTTCAACATAAAGTCTACAGTGCTGCCTAGAACGTAAACATAAATTACATCACATAGCACCTTCATAAAAATAGCTTACAGATATTTAGGACTGAAAATCTGCGCGAATACATCATTCTGCTGCTGCGCGAGACTCCCGTCATTAATCGTTAATTGACGCGGCTCATTTGATGCGCTGCACTGCAGGCATCAGATAGGCTACCAAACACCAACAGCACAGAACCATGAGGATTTGGGGGAAAATGTCACTAATTTATATCACAATGAATGACCAATGAATAAAAAGTTATATCGTAGTTTTGAGCCCCTGCCAGTCAGAGGCTGCAATCTCCTACCTGTCTATCAGGCAGTGTGGGGAAAAAAGGCATTGCTGCTGCGGGAAGCAATCCAGTCTATCCAAACTTTTGCCGATCTCATGACATGCAGCAGGGAAATATATTTTGGTAGCCCATGTGTTTGTGTTGTCACTTGTACAGACAATAGACTCGCGTTGTTTACACGCATGCTAACTACCGTGAGATTCATTTGTTTGGCGAGACAGGCATGAAAATGAGGAAAAGAGAGAGGTGAGGTGGGGGCGGAGCGCTTTGGTCACTGCTGGAATCCCAAAAACGAAACAGGTTCGGAGTATGGCCGGTTAATAATATCCTGTAGTGCGTGGTGCGCCACATTTACAAATCTTGTAGTGTGTGCATGTTTGAGATTCTAGGGAAGATAATCTGGGAAGATTCTCCTGTAGTGCGTGTCACAGCCAGATTTCAAAATCGGCTAGGATTGTCAGAATCCTGTAGTCTGAGCCTAACCCCTTAACAGAAATAAGGGTTTCAATATTAAAGGCATTGCTACCAGGGGGGACAAACTCAGATTTAAAGCCATTTCTGTCAGGAGTATTTACAATGCTAGGGACATCAGTGGGCACAGCTGTGAAATTGGTAGTTAATGAAAGTCTTACCATTCTAACGTTACACTTATAAAAATATGTTTAAGTGCCCCCTCATCCCCTTCATCCTCGCACCGGGCCTGTGTGCTGCTAAATTTCCTCCACTGGACAGATTTCAAAGTGTCAGGGCATGTGTGTAGCAGACCAGTGACCTCATAAGCTGAGGTGTCCAGATAGGCCTGGAATGAAACTCCTTGCTCTCAGTTTCGGAAACAGTTGCTGCCAACACCCCATCTTTATGAACCCCATATTTTACTGGAGCTGATAACCAGCAGCAGATTCAGCAGCAGAGGAGGCCCTGGTCCATTACCTCAAATTTACTGCAGCTGAGAGTCTCTCTATTATGTTGAAATATACTACTACTATACAAACTGTACTATAATTAACTAACTAACTAATTAATTAACTAACTAATTAACTAACTAACTAACTAACTAACTGAATGTAGCCTACTATACAAACTGCTGCAAAAACTAATCTTAAAGGGATAGTTCACATTTTTCAAAGTCTCACTAAAAAGTAAAGGCTCACTAAAATTTCATCCACAGTGCACACAAAGAAAATGTCAGTGAGCTTCAGTCAGCTTGTACATACATGAGTGTGACCCCATTGACCTTGCTTTCATTTTTGCTCAACTTTCCAGAGCTACTACTGTATCTATGAGGAACAGCATGGATTGTGCTGAGAAAGAATTATACCATACCAATCAACGTCATCATTGGTAAGTAGCAAGCAGGGCTAGACTTAAAAAAATGTGAACTATCCCTTTAAGCAAGGCAGGAAAGGGAAGCGACGATTAATTATTTTTTAGAGAGGAAGTTCAGGCAGAAGCCGCACAGATTTTCCAGGTTTTGTCCACTCCGAGAAGCATCTTTTGGTTGGCTTAAAATACAAAGATTAAACATGAAAATCTGCATTCTTAACGAGCAAGGAATGATTTATGAAACGGACGGCTCTGACCACATCATATTTGCGTTCTCCCACTGGGGTGGAAGGTCTTTGGGAGGGCAAGCCCAAAACAAGGCTGGAATAAGTAAGATTGGGAGTCAAAACAAGCAGTGGACACAGACACACTATCTCATATGCTTGGACGTGTGTCTAAACAATGCTTCAGCATCCACAGAGCAGAGGGGTGGCACAAGGACATTCTCACCTTCCATACTGTTTACAGCAGAAGTATTCAAAGTGGGAGGCGGGCCTCCCCAGGGGGGCTCCAATCAGTTTCAGGGGGGGCTTGTTGATGTATTTGGCGAAGTACTGTATGTCAAACAGCAATATCAGGCTATCTTGGCTCAATTGTTGAGTCGGGGGGGGGGGGGGGGGGGGGGGTAGCCTGACTCCACCAGACGGGGGCGGCATTGTTCCACAAATTCACAATCCACCTCAGTCTGGCCCTGGCCTCAGATAGGCGTTCAAACCGGCCGCCACCCAGGCGCACCAATCAGCGTGAGCTACGGGCGGGCTTTAGGCGAGACCGGGTGTGACGCCACCGAGAGGCGCCTTTGCGTTTGTAGTTCTTTCACTATTCAACATGGCGGCGGCTACCGAGGCTAGCTCCAGTGAGCTAGTCAAACATTCTATTCAAAACAATAAGCTAACATAAACGTTAAACACTTGATCTTACAGTGAGTACGAAACCGTAACTGTATTGCTGTAACGTTATCAACTATGAACGTTAGTAAACAAGACATTGTTGTAGAATTTGGGGAGATAGCCTTCAGACCGTTGCTAGGCTGGGAGAACATAGCAGCCATCAGCTAGCTGTAAGGCTAGTGAATGGCTAGCAGTTAGCCATTCACGCAAGTCACACAAACACAAAGCCCTTCTCACCACAGCCCAGCAATCTGTTAAACCATCATTTTTGTTCCAAATAGAAATAAATCATAACGTTAATCAAAATGCCACTGAAATATTAGCTAATCAACACAGAACTGCAAAGATCAGTGTGATGTATTGTCCCTACTGCTAGCTGAAGTGTATTCTGCTATGATTGGAATGTTGGCTGCTGTTTAATAAACCACGTTAACTCACGTTGGTGTCCGAGTGACATATTATTATTAATAATTATTATTATTATAATTATTAATTATTATTATTACAGGCGAGATTAAAGATCTCAGGATAACAGGATGTTACTCGAGAAATTGGTTTATCGATAGAACATAGCTTAAGATTTTGCACTTGTACTTTCTTTAGATAGGGGGTAAACAAACGACCCCCTAGGAATACATGAACAAGGAACCATTCTTAAAGTTTGAGATTATATCCAAATACATGCTGCATGGTGTAACCTAAAGGGTGTTTTTCCTCTTCTCCGTTGACGTCCTCTGGGCTCCAGGCAGCTCCCTTTCGCAGATTCATCTCTGACATCAACATCTTTATGAATTTACATCATCTTACCCAATCGTGCCTCAAGACCAGCAGATTATGTAACAACAACACCACACGGCCGTCTTTTCTCCGTTTAGTTTATTATCACAAAAGTAAGCAAATAACATTCTCCAGTCATGCGTAAACATCTACCATTCCACTGACAGATATGCTAAAATTCACCAGTCCTTAATGCTAAATAGTAGCGTTAAATCATTATATTGTATCAAAGCATTTGGTTGTTATTGCCATGAGAGCGTTGCGTCTCCATGACGTTAGCCGTCCAGGCCAGTCCAGGGTGCGTGCCACTCGGTGTCATATCGTGTCATCAGTTCCCTGAAGAAACGAACAACGATATGTGTTAGTAATGAATCGCTGTTAACGTTAACATCAAATCATCAATCATCAGAGGTAGCACCCCAACCTCCAAATGTTGCTAACGTTAGCATAACATCAGTTAATCCAATCAGTTACATTTAACGTGCAAAATGGCCTACCTGCACTTCATCCTCAGTCAGACATCTGCAGTAATTCTTCTTTCTTTTGGCAAATTGAATAGTCAATGGTTGCACCCAATATTCACCTTACAAAAACAGCAAAAAATCTGCGACCTCCATGCTAACTATTTAGCAATTGTAGTCCTAGCTGTTCGTGTTAATACCAGGGGCTGCTACGTCATGAAGGGAAGTCGATCTGATTGGTTGGCGTTGGCAAGCCCAGACGGTGACAGACAGACGGTCCATCCAATCACCTGCCTAGTAGCTTGAAAAAAGTGACCGCCCTCTTCAGCAAGGTAGCTTGGCCGAATCCAGATGGATGTTGGTTGTGAAACAAATGTGAACAAACTTACATCCATCTGGCAGTGTCAGGTTAGGGGGGGGGGGTTCCAAGCTTTGTTTGAGGGGAGGCCCACAGTCTCAGACTTTGAAAACCCCTGTAGTAGAGTATTTACATCTTAAAACATGCCTTTATTCACCTTATGCAGCCCCGCCCACTTGACCCATTGTATCACGACTTCCTGTTCAAAACGCCGGCTGTTTTACCTGCTCAAACTAGTCTGACTCACCTGGTTACCTGGTTTATGAGACACAGGAAGTGTAAATACAATCGGAACTTCTGATTGTATTTACACTTCCTGTTAGTCTCTCAAGCCAGATGGTCTCTTAAGGTGAATAGGGGGTCTTTCAAAATTTAATATAAATAAGATGTTTAAAGGGTATCATTGATAAGAAAAAAGCCTAAAATATACCATCTTAAAATAATGTTTGGTTAAAGATTGTGCACACTGCATGTAAGGTTGATATAATGTAGAGTGTAGGTCAGATGCACGCTTCATGTAAGGTTGATATAATGTAGAGTGTAGGTCAGATGCATGCTTCATGTAAGGTTGATATAATGTAGAGTGTAGGTCAGATGCATGCTTCATGTAAGGTTGATATAATGTAGAGTGTAGGTCAGATGCATGCTTCATGTAAGGTTGATATAATGTAGAGTGTAGGTCAGATGCACACTTCATATAAGGTTGATATAATGTAGAGTGTAGGTCAGATGCACACTTCATGTAAGGTTGATATAATGTAGAGCAGTGGTCCTCAAATGGGGGTCCGGGGACCCCCCAGGGGTCCGTGGCACTTTGCCAGGGGGTCCGCGAAAAGTTTTCAAGAAAATAAAAATAAAAACGTTGTTGTTGTTGTTGCAAAAGCTTCATAGTTCAACGAAAATATTGTATGCTTTAAATCTAAAATGGTTCATGGATTAATCTAACAAACCTATCAATTTAAAAGTCAAGCACGTTATCGTGGAAACTATTAAGCTTATAGCCCAAAATCACAAATCAGAATGAGGGGGTCCCCGGGTATATTTTCTATCTTGTAAGTGGTCCTTGGCTGAAAAACATTTGAGAACCTCTGATGTAGAGTGTAGGTCAGATGCACACTTCATGTAAGGTTGATATAATGTAGAGTGTAGGTCAGATGCATGCTTCATGTAAGGTTGATATAATGTAGAGTGTAGGTCAGATGCACGCTTCATGTAAGGTTGATATAATGTAGAGTGTAGGTCAGATGCACGCTTCATGTAAGGTTGATATGTAGAGTGTAGGTCAGATGCACGCTTCATGTAAGGTTGATATAATGTAGAGTGTAGGTCAGATGCATGCTTCATGTAAGGTTGATATAATGTAGAGTGTAGGTCAGATGCACACTTCATGTAAGGTTGATATAATGTAGAGTGTAGGTCAGATGCACACTTCATGTAAGGATGATATAATGTAGTTGTAGAGTGTAGGTCAGATGCACACTTCATGTAAGGTTGATATAATGTAGAGTGTAGGTCAGATGGCCAGGGTTTACATTTCTGTTGTGCTACCGTGTTTGGGCCTGTATTATACCAATGGCCACTAACTTGAGAGACTTTATGACAGAGTCTATTTGGAACCTTTTGCATCTTTTTTTCTTGTAGTTTTCACGGTGTCTGCTGACGAAATACAACACATCTTCAAAAGACATCTGTACTGTATGCGTGGCCATTATTTAACTGGACCAGTGTTCGTTTAGTTTGACTGCCTCTATTGTGTGATTCTCCAAGACCAATTTAGCTGCTTGCAGGAGAGTGAAGTGAAAAGCAAAGTTGATCAGAACTGAAAGGGGCATTCACGGAATAATGAAATGAAGTAAAACTTCCTTTGAGTTTCTCCAGACATCTAACTCTTTTCCTCCACAGCGCTTCACATATTTTGCAATGGTCGGCTCCCTGTGTAAGCCAGTGGAAACAAAGCTTAATGAGGTATAGAATGTAAACTCTGGGCTTCGTCCTCATCTTACAGTGTCATCTACAGTGCACTGGCCTCAAGTTCTCCTGTAATGATCTGCTCGGCACTGTATATCAAGCCGCCACACTTGGCTTTATATAGGCAGGTCTGAGGTCAGCCAATCCCACATTCTCTAGCTGATCTCCTCATGTACCTGCCAGCCTCAGCTCCACGTCTTAGCAACTTTTTCACTGGCCACCATTCAGAATATGCTCAGAATCTGGACTGTATGTGCCAATGTCAGAGAAATACAGCCCAGAAGTTTGGTACAACTAGATCAGTGGTTCTCAAACTTTTTCACGTCAAGGACGTGAAAAAGTTAGACCAAATTAGACAAATTAGTTAGACAAATTAGACCATGGACCCCAACTGATAAGATTTTAGGTTTGGTGATGGCCTTCCAACTCTCCTGGCTTGCAGGAGCCTGGGTCTTCTTGGGGTCGTTTAATTGGGTGCACGTGGGCCCGATGCAGTCATTGGAGTAAGAAGACCTTCAATCCATTCAGTCTCTCTCTCTCCTCACCGCACCTTGTTTGTTTGTTTGTTTAAAGTTCCCATCTTGTGTAAAACAAGATTTCCTTGCTGGGTGTGCTATATAAAAATCATGGAAGTCACAAAACACATGGGGCTCTATTCTCCCCCTGGCCTTAGATTTGCATTTATGGCTGGGCGCTGTGTTATTAGTGGGCGTGGTCACGCGCATTCCCAAATTTTTCCTTGACGCTAAAGCCAGATTGTGCGGCGCTAACCATTTAACAACTGTGGCCATTGGTGATCTGCAGTAAACCAATCACATTCTTCCCTTCCAAGCTCCGATCCACGGAGCGACTAGATCCAGTCCGGTTGCGGCTGCATGCTGTCATCTATCCATGCCAATTTGGACATCTCAGCACATCACAGATCATAGCCTAAACACCTCTCCCGCACACATGCTGAAGAAGGGCTGCTGCCCAAACGTCTGTGTGGCAATAAAAGTATTCAACTTGGAGTGCTGTCTTCCTTTCTCAATGGTCCTAAAAAATCTAATCCGACCCGACCCAACCCGCTTGAGACGCGGACCGAGATCAACTCGCCCGCCGTTGTCACATATCAGCCCGAGACCAAAACAAACAAACAGTTATTAGACCTAGGACATTATAAAAAGTGTGCAATTAATGCTGCCGTAGCTCAAATAATGGGAACGGTATGTATGTGTGTTAGTGCCATAAATGTTTTTTCAGCTTTCATGCTGTTATGGAGGTATGCTTATCCCTTTTCGGGCTCTCTCTCTCCTGCATCTCCGCTGCGTAATTACGCACGGAGTAGCCCCGCATTTCCCACCAATTTAGTCCATCATTTTCCCCTTGGCGCACATAAAGACACATGCTTCCGTCACTGTCTGCTTGATGGCAAGAGGGACTTGAGCTGTAGGCTACTCGTGACAAAACGATAGGCCTAGGTTACTGGCTATATACCCAGTGCACTGAATAAGGCCTGGTTTTGAAAAGCGTTGACCGCAAAATTAACGCCCATTGGGAAGATCGCTTTAGGCTGGTATTTAAGGCCGAAACGCCCATTCTGGCCTATTCTGGCACTGCGCCACGCCTCTTCAGCGTAAAAACATGACGGTATCTTCCCGAGTCAGAGGCAGGCGTAAAGCGTGTTTTTTTTGCGTTTAAGGCCAGTTTAGCGCATAAGGCCAGGGGGAGAATAGAGCCCATGGTCCCCAGATAAAGCCACACCAGCCATGTCAGGACAAAGTGCCTCCAAATGAGTCGTTTTGACTTTTTTGACATCACGGGACACTCAGAAAGTGGCACTCATTGATTTGCCTGCTTACAGTGGTGCAAGTCCAGAAATCAATCAACTGCACCAAAGATGGATCTACTGTATCCCAACAGATCACCTTATTCTATCTTATCTCATCTTATCTTATCTTATCTAAACAGAATTCATAACCTTGTTTTAAAGACCCATAAAGTCCATACAATTAAAAATAGCATGATATGGGACCTTTAATATAGTTTGTGTTGTCTATATTTTCCCATAGTTTTAGTTGATTAATTATTGTTTTAACTTCTACTTTGCTATATGACTCCCCTCATTTGTTACTTCCTTGAGCAGGGTTGTCACATATGCAGGAGTCATACACCAAAGTAAAACTTGAAACAATAATTTATAAAGTAAAACTAAGGGAAAATAACTAGACAACACATACTACATTAAACAAACAAACAGAAAAAAATGTGCCTGAGGAGGGAGAGAGACGGAATGGTCTGAAGGTCAGGCCCAGGTGCACCCAATCAGCCTAACAATCCCAACACCAGGCTCCTCAAGACAGGGGGGCCAGGAGAGTGGGAGGATTCATCACACTTGAAACCCATGACCAAAATACAGTAGTCATACATGGTAGGTGAGAAAGGCAAGTGTTTATGCGATCCATCCACCATGACCACAGCACCCTTACTGGCTACCGTCCTATTTCAATAGCAGACTCTATAACGGTGATATACATCTATACATCTAGAAACGTGATATGCAATGTACCTTTAGTTCAGAAACGTTGATATTCTATGTCTCTGTGGATTGCAGAAACGTACAATTCACGTACATTTTATTCTGGCGACCAGGCTGAAAAATGTACAAACCTCATTGAGTGAGTGGGAGTGCACCATCAGCACCAGAGGGATGACTATGCATCCATTACATAGCAAAGGGAAGTCTTACCATGGCCCAATTCCAATTCGCCCCCTTACTGACTCAAGCCGAGGCGCGTTCACGTGAAGGGAGTGAGGGTTTAGGGATGTCCCACGCTGAAATCGCAAAGTGAATGAGGGCTCTGAGTGAGCCCTTTCTGCCCCCTTACCATAAGGGTGCAGCTGTGGCCACTTACGGAAAGGGAATTGCCCACAATGCATAGCGTTGTAACGTATAAAACGGGTAAGGCTGCAAATATCTGTCAAAAAAATAAAAGAACACACGCGCGAAACAAACGCGGTGTTTGCGAGTGCGCTGGAATGCCTTAATTGACAATGAAACATTACATTAACTCATTGAGTGCCATGGACGAACATGTTCGTCAATTGGTTTAGTAACGTAGAGTGCCAAGGACGAACATGTTCGTCAATTGCGTTTTTTGACGGTGGGACGTGCATCAAAGCCAGATCCATCTCCTGTGAAAGTATGGTGGCTGTTGAAGGTGTAAAAGCTATTTTAGGGACCCGTTAGGTGGCGACAGTGCTCTCCAGATTACAGAAAGGCCAGGAGAAAAGAGAGAAGAAGTCGTTGGGGTAACGGAAATCGCATCGCATCCGTATGCATCGATATGCATGAAGCATAACGTTAGCTGTGCCTGCAGCAGCCGATCTGCTGCCACAATTGAGCACCTCCATGTCCGCTGCGATAGCCCATCCGCATGATTTTGTTATTAGTTGTTATTATTCTCAACTGGAAGCATGGGAGCCGGTGACAAATACACGCGGAACGCTGTAAAAAAGCTGGATGTAGCGGACTTTTCAGTGCAGAGCAAACGCAACAGAAAGCCCCAGAGACACTCCCATACGGAGGAGGAGTGTGCAGTTGAGGGGGGGGGTGGGTGGGGCACGCAGAGCAGCACACAACACCCAGACAGACCCAGACAGCAGGACAGGATTGGCAAACGCAAGCCAGAATATCTGATGCCCACCAGCAGCAAATCAAGACCAGCAAGAAGCTGCAACCAGCAGCGCACGCAGGGGCCAGCACTGCTGGTTGCAGCTAAAAAATATTGTTTTGCCAAACAAAATTCCTTGGTTTTCGCTGTTCTATTGAAGGAAATTATTTTTGAGGTGTGACTACATCAGAAAATATTAGCTTCAGTCAGTGATGTGCATGAAATGTTTAATTTCACAAAAGGCTCTTTATCTCAGCTTCTAGAAAAAAACGGCTGTTTTTGGTTAAATCAAGCTATCTTCTCCGGCTGATAACTAAAGAACGGAAAATGGTATCAATAAACTTTTTTTTGCTGCTGATACAATAGAGTCTCATCGTTCTTTGTGCGTGTTCGGTGTTTACATAGTAATATCACACAATATTCTGTGGGCCTCGAGAAATCACTGAAAACGCTCTGAAACTCTGGCACTGGGAGCGTCCGTTCTCCAAAAGTGGCTGGCACTCAATGAGTTAATAGGGATTTCAGATTAGACAAAAATATATCAGAGGAATGCAAGTAGTTATTTTACACAATCCGAGTATAATCATCGATCATTTCTATTACAATTGCAATCCACAACTTTTTTGATGAATGAGAAATAGTTTTACCGAATCTGTATTGTACAGTATTGACATTGTGTATAATGTTGGGTGACATGTCATTATTATGCTTATTAGGGGTCCAAGCACGAAGTGCGTGGATCCCTATTGTATCTGTTCCGTTTATTATTATTATTATTATTCTGCCCTAAAACAGCATGCACGTCAAAAACCATAAGGGCTACAGTAGCCAGACCTTGCACATAGGTTGGAAATGTGCCCCACTGCTCAGAGACAAAAAATTAGCCATATTGGCCAGATGGTGGCGCTATAACAGACCCTTTTGCGTATTGACCCATAACTCACACCCATTTAAGCCTGCTAGATTTTCCAAAAAAAAAAACGAACTCGTCCTAGGCCATTTGCCCGAATGAGCCCAAACTTTTTCTGTGTCATCTCTGGACTTCCCTGATCTAAAGTTGTATAAAGAATTTGGATACGTGAAACCGTCTTGAAATGATAAATGTTTAAACTTTGACACTATGTCATCATAGATGACATCATAGATGACATCATAGATGACATCATAGATGACATCATCAGTGATGTCACAAGACTGTCACCTTCTCTATGACGACGTCAGTTATGACATCATAAATGACATCATAAATGACATCATAAATTACATCATAAATGACATCATAAATGCCCTTCTCCTGGTACTATATAAAGCCCCCATCACCACAGCTTAAATCACACTTGTGCAGTCATCACTCACCTCGTGCCAGCATCCTGCATTCATCCAGCATTTCCAGAGCAAACCTGCGGCAAGTAAAGTAGCTCATCCTTCCTCTACATAACATCAGCTCTCGCAGTACCTCATCCACTCCACAACAGCAAGGAGGCAAGTAACTTGTGTGTCTGAGTGTCTGTTTGTCTGTCTATCTGTTAGTCTGTCTGTACACCTTTCTGGAGATGAAGAAATATTTCTAGTTATTATTAGGGGTCCAAGCACGAAGTGCGTGGATCCCTATCCCTATATGTTATATGCTATCCCTATATGTTATATCTGACATATAACCCCCAAGTCACCAGAAGCTTGGACCCCGCATCGCCGCTTGCGGCTATATTTTTAATTATAATTACACATGTTGCAGATTGCAGATGTTGCAGTATAGGCTATATTTATTTTTAAATGACCTGTTGTCCACTCTGTAGAGCCAGAGCCTGGATGAGAACAGACTCATCAGGGAGTCTATCCCTCAAACGCCTTAGGTGTCTTGAGTTCGAGTTATGGGGGGACCTATGGGGTCTTGGACCCCATAGCTAGAGTCTGGGACCCCATAGTCCAGAACACCTGTGGGACCCCCACAAATATAACTTTTTTATTTTTATTTATTTTTTCCTTTTTTGTGTTCCAAATAACACATTTTTCGATGGAAGAATTATTATTATTTATGTTAACTAGATAAATAGGCTAAATAAGAAACATGTTTTCAGTTTTCCCAAAACAACCGTTTGAATTGTTGTGTGAAATAGGCTGCATTTCACCTCCAAGCCACCATGTGCCGCCCATGAGCGCGTGTTCTACTGCTACAACCGAGTTGCAGGGAGAAGAAGCCACAACATGCAACCATCACGTGATGTAAACAGCCGCCTGAGCCAACAAGATCTTATTAATCTTTAGTATAGCGTTATCATGCCACTGAAGAAAAGGCTGAAGCTGCCAACGGGGTGTACAAGCCTGGATAGCTTCGGTTTCAGAAAGAAACAAAGAACGACTTCAGACAAGGGACAACGACCTGTTAGTGCAACAGCTAGGTTGCTACTAGCTAGTAGGTAAGCTAACGTTATGGTCTGATGATGAGAGGAGAGGAGAGGAGTCTGAGATTTTTCATTTTGTAAGTATTACGCCTACAGTTGTTTTTGTTCTAACAAGATGCTGCTACTGTATCTGCTGAAATATGCTGCTGTTTGTTGCAATTTGTTTTTCATTCACAAGTTCTTGATTACCTGTGCACAAGGGGTTTGTTCGTAAGGTTAGCCTACTCTGGTAACTTCCGGTCTGTTGTTGCTATGCAACGGTAGCGTAGGGGATGGCTGCCCCATTCATCTGTTTTCTTCTTGTTGTTGTTTTTAGATAGCGTTTCTTGCTGAGTGCAGAGAACTGCTCAGAAAGCAAATTGTATGAGCATTATGTATTTATTTTTGTAGTTTTTGATTTATAAGTGCAGAGACAGAGTTAAATAAATGTTAATTTAAGTTAAGCAATTTTGTCTCATTTGTAAAATTAAATTGTTGTATTTTATCAGATGCAAGTGTAAGACTGAATAATAACATCATACAACAGTCTAAACCGAATGTTAATTTAAAATTAGATATTCCTCTAAATCTGGCTTCAAACGGCCACAATTTGAGGAAAAAACGGCCCAATTTTTTTTCGGCGACCCCCTCCGGGGGCCGCCGATTTAGGGGGACCCCATAGCTATCTGACTATAACTCGAACCCTGAAATAAACAATATATAGCGAGCCCCAAACCTGCCAGAGTCAACATCATCTTGTCAAGTGCAAAGGGCTCTGCTGTCCCAATCCTCCTATTTATCCAATGTGGATCCCTTCCACACTTGATGACTCAACCACTTTCAGATGGCGGCCATTAGAGGGAGTGAGGGAACAGGGCATGAGTGTTTAGGGGGAGGATTGGAATTGGGCCCATGTGTGGCAGGGTGACCTACACCTATGGGTCCCGCCCACTAATTTCCACACACCAGGTGTTTCCGGTTACCTCATTTGGCCTGGCCCTCAATTGGCTGGCCCCTCGATTGGCCAGCCCCTATAAGTAACCTCCAAACAGACAATGGAGTAAGGCTGGCTTTTCTGGTGTCTTCCCCGCCAAACCTCCATTGGAGGAAGGTATGTAGCGACCTATAACGTTGATTTGTAAACCTTAGCCTACATGTCTCCTGGTGTTTATGAAGATGTTTATTCCTTAGACCGGCTACTGTGTAGACTCCTGGGTCTGGCTGCAAGCAGGGGATTTTCCTACTGTATGCTACCTGCATTGGTGAGTGTAGCAGGTCACATTTAACCTCTCCACACTGACACAACCCAACTTGCCATTGACCAATGTACTGTGTTTTCTTGCTGCTTCATTGGTCCTGTAGGCTGGGCAGGCTAACCTAGCCTACTGTGTATCTGTCCTGGGTCTGGGTATAAGGAGCTGTTCATATCCCTATGCTAACTGCTGTTGGTAAGTGTAGTAAGTGACTAAAAGCATTTCAAAGTATTCTGTTTGTCTGTGGCTAATTGTGCCTTTTCTTTTTGGACAGAACATAAGCTGCTGTTCTGCCCTTCTACTGTGCTATAAGTGTACCTTCATATAGTAAAAGATTAATTGATGTGAAACTGTCCAGAACTAAGTTTTCCCTCTTTGTGTCCCGCATAGGCCTGGCCACTGGAGTGGGTGGGGATTTAGACTGGTGTGAGCTACGGGCCCTCCCTACCTGCCTCTTCCTTCTCTATTTGCATGCGTGTGAGTGTGCCTTGTTTAAGCACCCTTTGCACCAAGCACTTTAATTGTGTGTGTGTTTATTGTACACGCTTGGTGTGGTAGGTACTTTTATTCTTAAGCTTTCTCGTATTTTATGCTATCCAGTCAATCCCTCACTCACTTTAGTTCCAGTGCCCCTTGCTTTTACAATTCCCCCTTATTAGTTTGGACATTTTAAAGGTACATTTGCATGTTTTTGCAACTTAGCTGTTTTTAGCATTGTGTTTGAATAAATCTGAATCATTGGCATATGCAACTAGTCTGAGGTTTTCTAATAAATAATATACACTTTGTACTTGGAAACCACGTCTCTGCTCCTCTAATTGGTCTTTCACCATTGTAACAAATCTGTATGGTGTATCTGTGGGCATTAAAGCCCTGGTATTTCCTTGGGTGAAACTCCCTAGGTGGCATTGTCATTATCTAGACCTGGTCACACATGCATGGTCAGTGTAATCAAAACAACACCCAGGGGGCAGTGGGCTCATTAGTGCTATGTCGTTAAAGAATGAAGCATCATGGGAATGACAACTTAACTTACTGAGTCAATCACACATGCATCACTGGCTTGGAGCCATCAGTAATTACCTTTGGAAGTGATCATTTGTGTCATTTTCATGTAAATATCCATTTTGCTATAACATTATAGTGATTCAACCTATATCCAGTTTTACATTTTATGTTCTAAACACCATGGTGTCAGGTAGGTCTTGGTTTGGAATAGAACATACTTCAATCATGAGAGACCGGTCGGTAAGGTTTAACAAGGGACTTTATTTAGCAAGTGGCGTGCATGGCAAGTACTTTGGCGTATGACTCCATTGTAAGATGGCGCTCCTCTTTAGGCGAGAGGGCGGCATCTATTTGGGCTAGAGATAATCCCCCCCCGGGATTCTCCAGGAGTCAAGACTCGTTGGTGGTGGACTGGGGAGGTGGGTGGGGTGAAATGATGGCTTCAGAGGATGGTTTCAGGGGGAATGAACAGCTGCGATGCCGGCTGCGGCTGTGATCCGCCAGAGTGGGGGGTGACGTAGAACCCTTGCTATATATACTAGGGAGGACTGACGTCATGCCTGACGTCATGAACTGAGGACAACCCATGTCATGCCTGACCTCACGCTAGGGCTTGACTGACGTCACGGGCTGATCAGGTAATGCAGATATGACGACCTCTCTCTCAGCTTGAAATTTGGTATGGAAACCTCACTTCAATCATGAGAGACCGGTCGGTAAGGTTTAACAAGGGACTTTATTTAGCAAGTGGCGTGCATGGCAAGTACTTTGGCGTATGACTCCATTGTAAGATGGCGCTCCTCTTTAGGCGAGAGGGCGGCATCTATTTGGGCTAGAGAGAATCCCCCAAAAGGAAGATCTAATTTCCAGAAGTTAGGATGACTTAGGGGTTGGTGACTTAGTGACTTAGGGGTTGGTGACTTAGTGACTTATGGCTGGCGCTTCCCAACTTGGCGCTGGACTTGGATGACTTAGGGGTTGGTGACTTGGTGACTTAGTGACTTAGGCGTTCCCAACTTGGCCTGGGTGACTTAGTGACTTCCCAACTTGGCGCTGGACTTGGATGACTTAGGGGTTGGTGACTTAGTGACTTAGGGGTTCCCAACTTGGCCTGGGTGACTTAGTGACTTAACTTGGCGCTGGACTTGGATGACTTAGGGGTTTGTATGGTGAACCGAATTGTACGATGAGGAGTCCAGGATCCGGATCTTCCCCCAAAAGGGTTTATACAGTGGAGATGACTTAGAGGCTTATACGATGGAGATGACTTTTACATTACATTACATTACGTCATTTGGCAGACGCTTTTATCCAAAGCGACTTACAATAACACATTTTTTGTCAGCAATAGAGCAATCAACTATGGAGCACAGTCTATGACAACTACAACTTCTGAAGGAACAGTGGTACAAGTTTAGGTTAGTTTTTTTTTTTTTTTTTTTTTTTAACACATTCACTGCCAGCCGTTTTTTTTTACTGTAGGTAGCTTCTGCCAGAGGGTTTTTTTGAGGATTCTGGCTCATTTTACAAGAGCCGAGGATTATTTTCTGCTTGGACTTTGTGAACACAAAGTTCACAAAAGTACTAATAGAATGTGTGCTTTCTCTGTCTAAAAGAGTTAGTTTGTAGAGTTAGTAGTTATGTAGATATTAGCCGTTGAGTACAGCATGGTTTCAGCGTCTGAGACTGAAAGCTGAGATAATCGCAGTTTTGTGAAATTCAATCAAACAGGCAGAACAGTCACTTTAACCATTTATTTTTGGCATCAGTGAGATATCAGACATCTAAACAATATAGTTCTGAACGCCCTCTCCTTCAAACTCCTCCCTCCGTGGGCGTGTCTGGTGGCTTTCAGCAGCGCGTTTGTCACAAGCAGTTTCTACTGCCTGTCTGAGCAGTGAGCAGCCTCCCTCCCTGGGAGTGTGGATGGGGCTCACTCGTTTCTTGGGTTTGAGAGCTTTGATGAAGCTTTGTGCGATTCTATGCTTTATGCTGCGTGTTTCAAAGTGTTTTCCACCCAGTCTATTTTTGGAACCCCCCACCGTTGTGCGCCCGTGTGCGCCAGCGTGAAAGCGTTTTCGCCTACAGTATGAGAATGAGGCTCGTTCGTTTCTGGGTTTTCGGTTGAGAAACCCCAAGAAACGGGGTTTCTTTTGCGATTGTGGTCTTATTTATGCTGCGTGTTTCAAAGTGTGTTGCACCCATAATCTATTATGCAAATTTGCAATCCGGCACCGCCAGCAATCAGCGCGAAAGCGAAAGCGTTTTCGCCAATCCATTTTACAGTAGGAGAATGGTTTCATCGCGCGTTCCCCTGCAGTTTTGGCTCGACTTTTTCTAGAATGGAGTGCACTGTCGCCACTTAGTGGGTCGGTGGAATGGGTTGTACACGTTCGGTGGCTCCAATATTTTTATAGGAGACGTGGGGGGCGTTGATCAACGTCCCACCGTCAATTTTTTTTTTTTTTTTTTTGACGATTCAACTCGTCATTGGCAGTCAACCGTTGGATTTTTTTGACGACTCAACTCGCCATTGGCAGTGAACGTGTTAATAAGGAAAGAGAGAGAACGAAGTTAGATCAAGAAGGGCCCAGATGGAGCCTGAAAAGGTGTGTCTTTAGTCTTTTCCGAAAGATCGGCAGTGATTCAGCTGTCCTGACCGAAGGTGGAAGCTCGTTCCACCATTGAGGTGCCAGGGACGAGAAGAGTCGAGATCAGGATGAGCGACTTTTGAGCCCCCGTAGCGAAGGAGGGGCGAGGCGACCTGCACTGGTGGAGGAGCGAAGGGAGCGCTGAGAGGTTTGGAACCTGACCATGGATTGCAGGTACAGGGGAGCTGACTGGTGTACTGCCCTGTAGGCCAGTACCAGTGTCTTGAATTTGATGCGGGCCGAGATGGGAAGCCAGTGGAGCTCCTGGAAGAGGGGAGTGAGGTGAGAGAATTTGGGTTGGTTGAATACCAGACGGGCTGCAGCGTTCTGAATGAGCTGAAGCGGTCGGATGTCGGTGGCAGGTAGGCCGGCCAGGAGCACGTTGCAGTAGTCCAGGCGGGAGGAGACAAGAGACTGGACCAGGAGTTGAGTCGCTTCTCTTGTGAGAAAGTGACAGATTTTGCGGATGTTGTAGAGAGAGAACCTACAGGAGCGTGCTGTAGCAGCTATGTTGGCAGAGCAAGACAGCTGGTTGTCAAGGATCACCCCAAGGTTCTTAGCTGTTTGGGAGGGAAGTACAGTGGTGTTGTCAATGGAGATGGAGAGATCTGCGAGAGGGCAGTCTTTTCCTGGGAGGAAGAGTAGCTCTGTCTTACCAAGGTTGAGCTTGAGGTGGTGGGCAGACATCCAGTCGCCAATGTCTTTGAGGCATGCAGAGATGCGAGCCTCGATTTGAGTGTCGGAGGGGGGGAAGGAAAGGAAAAGCTGGGTGTCATCAGCATAGCAGTGATAAGAAAAGCCATGAGAAGAGATCACATAGGCAAGAGATCTGATATAGAGAAGGAAAAGTATAAGGGGCCCAGGACTGAGCCCTGTGGGACACCGGTGGTAAGAGGACAGGATCTGGAGAGGGACCCTCTCCATGAGACCTGGTTTGAGCGGTTCGAGAGGTAGGAAGCAAACCAGGAGAGTGCAGAACCTGAAATGCCGAGGTCAGACAGAGTGGAAAGAAGGATTTGGTGGTTGACTGTATCGAAGGCAGCAGACAGGTCAAGGAGGACAAGAACAGAGGAGAGGGATGAGGCCTTAGTAGTGTGAAGGGCCTCTGTGACAGCAAGAAGAGCTGTCTCAGTGGAGTGAGAGGCCTTGAAACCGGACTGCAGAGGGTCCAGGAGGTCATTTTGGGAGAGATAGAGAGAAAATTGTTCGGACGCTGCTCGTTCGAGGGTTTTGGAAAGGAATGAGAGAAGAGAGACAGGTCTGTAGTTGTGAATAGCAGTAGGGTCAAGGGAGGGTTTCTTAAGCAGAGGCTTGACTCTTGCAGTCTTTAGAGCAGGTGGAACAAGACCAGAGGACAGAGAGGAGTTAATGAAGGTAGTGAGGAAGGGAGATATGTTAGGTGAGATGGTTTGGAGGAGAGAGGAAGGGATAGGATCGAGGGGGCAGTAAGTGGCTCGGTTCGAGCTGATGAGTTTAAGCACTTCATCAGGAGAGAGGGGAGAGAAGGAAGGAAATCCAGGGACAGGGGGCCGAGGAGCAGGATTGGAGTCGGGAGTGTTAGTGAGGGTGCCTGGAGGATGGAAGGAGGAGCTGATGTCATCCACCTTTTTAGTAAAGAAGGTTACAAAATCATCAGCAGAGAGGGAGGAGGGAGGGGGAGGGGAGGGAGGGTTGAGGAGCGTGGAGAAGGTGGAGAACAGTTTACTGGGATTGGATGCAGAGGACTGGATTTCAGAGATGAAGAAGGAGGTTTTTGCTTTGGAGACAGCATCAGTGAAGTTGGAGTGGATAAGGTGGTAGGAAGAGAGATCTTCAGGGAGATGTGATTTTCTCCATTTTCTCTCAGCTGCCCGAAGCTCAGTTCGATAAGTTCGCAGAGATTCAGTCAGCCAAGGAGAAGGGGGAGAAGATCGGGCAGGCTTAGTGGTGAGTGGGCAAAGAGAATCAAGAGCGGAGGAGAGAGAGGAGAGAAGAGTGGTGGAAGCCTCATCAGTGGACAGGAGAGCAAATTGCTCGGCAGGGGGAAGCAGGGAGAGGACGGTAGAAGAGAGGGAGTTGGGTGAGAGAGTTTTTAGGTTGCGTCGGGTGGTGGTAGAGTGAGGGGGAGATGGGTGGGAGGAGGGGAGGGGGATGGGAAGGGAGAAGGTGATAAAGTGGTGGTCGGATACAGGAAGAGGAGTCACGGTGAGATTAGAGGTGGAGCAGGATCTGGTGAAGACCAGGTCAAGCACATTCCCTGCTTTGTGAGTAGGAGGAGATTAAGAGAGGTAAAGGTCAAAGGATGAGAAGAAGTTAAGGAAAGGCAGAGATTGTAAGGTTACTGGCTGGATGTTGAAGTCTCCCAGAAGGATGAGTGGAGTACCCTCCTCAGGAAAGACGGAGAGGAGGGTGTCCAGCTCGTCCAGAAAGTCACCAAGCAGACCAGGCGGGCGGTAGATTACCACAATGTTGAGTTTGATGGGTAGGGATACGGCAACTGCATGGGACTCAAAAGATGAGATAGACAGATGAGAGAGAGAGGTGACAGTGTAGGTCCATTTGGGAGAGATGAGGATACCAGTGCCTCCGCCACGGCCAGAGGCTCTGGGGGTAGAGAGAGCTGCAGGAGTAGCAGTGTTTTCAGGAATGATCCAGGTCTCTGTGAGAGCTAGGAAGTGGACTTAGGGTTTACACAGTGGAGATGACTTAATGGGTTTTATATGGCGCCTTACCGGGCGCTATACTTTTATATGGCGCCTTACCGGGCCCTATACTTTACTTTCGGGGGGGGGGGGGGGGGGCACCACCAACGAGACATTTTATGACATTGAGGTATCGGGACACTGCCCGTTGCCATGCTCGCCAATTGTGTAGGTGTCGGCTTTTAATTTTTTTTTTTTTTTTTTTTATTAATTTACTTCTTTTTTTCCCTTCTTCTTCTTCTTCTTCTTCCTCTTCTTCTCCTTAATTATATTATTACTATTGTTATTAGTGGGCGTTTAATGATAGGATGATCAGATCACACGACCAAATAAATTGTCAATCAGCTTCGTTTTATTTAATCAAAACACAAGGGACACCTACAGTACATGTGGTGTTTTCAAAGCAATGTAAAATCAATATTTCTTGTTTGGAGGCGGGCGAGTCCTTTGCGAGCAGACGGAGCGGGGGTGGGCGTCGCCGCAGGTGCTACATGCATGCAGGAAAATACATTTGGGATATGTGCACACGTTTTCATTGAAATATCTGCAAAGGGAGTTGGGGATATGGGTACGCACCTCGCGACCCTGGTTGCCCGCCTGGGCGAACTCACTGGGGCTAAGCGCCTGGTGGGAGGAGTGGGGGCGGCGCTGGGTGGCTGGAAGGCCTCCCTTGGGCAGAAAGGTGCCGAGTGCCCCGGTTCGCCGCACGAGTCGCAGGCGTTCACGGGCTGCCCGCTTACTAGCGACGTGTAAATTTGCATGTCCAGGATGGACCAGTCTAGCCGCGAATTAGCCTGGGCGATCATTAGGGCGGCTTTGGCGGAGAATGCTTTATGGTACAGATACCTATAAAAGTACCCTTCAGACATTATGCACACTGCAAAAAAAAGCAATAAGGACTGTTCATAAGGTAGGTTATTTGGAACACACTAACGCACTATTTATAAAGTCAAATGCATTGAAACTGATGGATTTGATTGATTCGAAAACTGCACTAATTATGTTCAAAGCGAGGAACAATCTACTTCCTGGTAATATTCCAAAAATGTTTGCAGACAGAGAAGGAGGTTATGATTTAAGAGGTAAATATAATTTGAAACAGCCGTGTGCTCGCACTACTCTTAAGAGCATGTGTATTACTAGCCTAGGTAAACCCAGCCACCACGTGACCTGCTCTCTCAGTTCCCAGTCACTATCTGACTATCTAACTGAGAACAGAGGTCTGAGAGCAGGTCACGTGGGGGATGGGTTTACCCAGGCTAGTGTATTACAGTATATGGGGTGACTCTTTGGAACAGACTGGATGACAGGATCAAAGAAAGCTCTAGCATCTCTATTTTCAAATCTAATTTAAAAAAATATTTAATCAAGAAATACATTGAATCTTGAGTTACTAGGATTCTTACTGTTTTTTGGCAATGTCCTTTTTTCTTCCTGGTAGAGAATTACTGTGTTATTGGTGGGTGTATGTACCTGGTCTGATGTGTATTCTGTACATTAATATACATATATGTATGATATACATATGTGTATAAAAATTATTGTATGTGTAATGAGGTTATTATGCATATAATGTATAATATATGGTGTACATGATGTAAATTATATTGTAATATACATTATGTAAAGAATTGTTCTATACATTGGATGGATTCTTGGATGCATTGGTTCAACACAGGTTGATATCAAAACATTGGGTTTTTGGGGTAATGTTGGATTGTATCATTGGAATGGGTATTGATAGGGATTTGTAGGTGGATTTATGATGTATGTGTATGGGTAAGTTTGTGTACGTTTGTGTATATACGTGCATATATATGTATGTATGTGTATGCATGAGCATGTGGGGAGGAGCGTGAGAGTTGGGATATGCATATAATATAGGGATGTATGATTTTGTTTATGAATGATTGGGGGGCAGGACTCGATAAGCCTAGGCTTCTTCCTGCCCCTTTTCAAACAGTTCACCTTTTTTATGTTTGCGTTTACGTATTTTCCTTTTGATGAAGTCTATTAGACTGTTATGCTTATTGTTTTTTTCACTTTATGTATTGTTTTAACTGTCTAACTGAAATAAATCGTTTCAATCAATCAAAAAAAAATCAAAATAAAACATTTTGCCATGTCTGGTGTGGAGGTCCCCTATTAGCGCCAGGCACTTGTCTAGCTCGGCGTGGCGCTCTGGAAACACGGAGCATATCACGTCGCGATAAACGCTGAACGTGTTCAGGAAGTCGCCTATAGAAAGGTCTTTGGGCAGGCGGGGGTCGGATGATTTTAAGTAGACGGGGGCGTCTGGGTCACCCGTAACTTTTCTTTTGCACACAGGGGATGGCAGGAGGATGCTAACTAAATTAATGTCTTTGCCCTGCAAAATCTGGGACCTCAGCCTGGGGGACACGTTGGCACATGGGGAAACTAACGGCATACCAGACGCAGACGCCAGGGAATTAATCTGGGCGGGTTGGGTGGCGGGGAACGCGTCCGCCTGCTGCATAGGGGGGACCGGGTGGGGGGTCTGCTGAGCTGGCCGGACTGAGGCGAAGGCGGGGGAATGGGGAGGGGGGGTTTCCAGAGCTCTCAGACGGACCTCCACGGATCTGCTAGCATCTAGCAGGGACAGCAGAATAGCTCTTGACGACCCCTGTCGGCTCGGCAGTGCAGTGCCCGCGGCGAAGGGGGCCGTTTCCACTTCCGGGGCGGCGGCCTGGAGGTCACCAGGGAGATCGTGGCGTCTCCTGCCGTTCTTCCTCGTCGCCTGCCGATTCTGGGGGGCGCTTCCTCTTCAGGTCTCCGTCCACGGCCTCTCCCTCCGGCTCGCTCGCACGCGTCCTTGGGCGTCCACGAGTGCACGGCCCCCTCCTCTTCTGTTCCTCTCCCACGGGCCATCGTAGGCACTGCTCACCCATTAGGGTCTGGAGGAGCTAACCTCTCCCAGACCCTAACCCTAAACCTAACCTCTCCCACCCCCCATGCCTAAACCTAACCTCTCCCACCCCCCATGCCTAAACCTAACCTCCCCCAGACCCTAACCCTAACCTCTCCCACCCCCCATGCCTAAACCTAACCTCCCCCAGACCCTAACCCTAAACCTAACCTCTCCCACCCCCCACGCCTAAACCTAACCTCCCCCCAGACCCTAATGGGGGAGCAGTTGACTAATGGGGGAGCAGTTAGGCTAATGGGGGAGCAGTTGCCATAAGCGTCAAAGATGACTTCCATGGGTTTGCATTGAGTTTAGTCGGAAAGCCCAAGTCGTTTCATGGGTCGCTCAAGGGTACCATGTTAGTAACAAGTGACGCACAAGGGACGGGACAAAGCGTCAATATGCTACGTGCTCGGAGTGAGAACGTGTTGGAAAAACACATATACACACATAGAGACACATTAATTACACTGTAAACAGTACAACCACAAGGTGGCCAAAGGCCAATAGATGAAAGTGAGTGGATCACCAGCTACGATCGGGTATAAACCAACGTATAGTATATCATAATGGGTAACATATCAAAGGTATACAACGGGTATAAACAAAACAGTTTCAGCGATAACAGGAACAGTCTGTCTCAAAGTAAGAAGACAGGGCATGCTTAAACATACCAGATGAGGAGATAGATTGAATATCGACAGGTACATTATTCCAGTTGGCTGGTGCTTTAAACATAAAAGCGCATTTGCCAATTGATTTCCTAACAAGAGGAACAGAGAAATAGAGCTGTGCAGAGTGCCTAACTTGACAGTTTGAGGCAAAGGGTACTAGATACTGTTTTAAGTAAAGAGGATATTTAAGGTGAATACATAAAAAAATGTGTTAAAGCCAGTGAATGTGTCTTCTTACATTTGGGGATGGGAAATTAAGTGCATGATACATTGTACCGTGATGAGTGAGAAAAGGACACCCAAGGACAAATCTTCAGATTCTATTATACGCTGGATTAAGCAGAACAAGGTCTGATTTTGATGCGTTTTGATAAACATCACAATAGTCAAGCATCGGAAATATAAGTTGAGAAACAAGTTTCTTATGAACACTGCTTGAAAAGCAAAATCTAGATCGATGTAAAACATTGATTCCAAAGTTTACTTTCTGCAAGACTATCAATATGTCATTTAAATGAGAGATTGGAATCAAGCCATACACCAACATATATATTTTTTTCAACTACATGCAAAGGAGTACCATCGATACAATTTAGTACACAAGAACCAGGGTTGGATTTGAGTTTCTGTCTGGTACCAAAGACCATAGGACTTTGTTTTATTAAGCAGGAGTTTGTTATGTGAAAGCCAATCTTGTAGAATGTTGAATTCAGACTGAAGAGAAGCTTGAATTTGTGGTAGATCAGATTTAAATGTGTATATGATGGTGTCATCCGCATAAAGTTGAACACAACATTTTTTGAAAATTGGTAAGTTGTTAACAAAAATTGAAAAGAGAAGTGGCCCAAGAGTTGAACCCTGGGGCACCCCTCATTGTTGAATCAACAAATCCGATGTATTATCATGTAACATGACACTGTTTTCTGTTATGGAGATACGAACTGAATCACAAAACTGCCTGGTTAGCAGATAAAAGCCAACCAAATCAAAGGCTTTAGTTAAATAAATAAATATAGCACCTGTGAGGTCACCATTATCTGAAGCAGCAAACACATGTATTAGTAAATGTAAGGGGGGCAGTAGAGTGATTAGGCCTGAAGCCAGATTGACATGGTGATAATATATTATTGGTACTGAGATAATTAGAAAGCTGATTATAAATTATTTTTTCTAATATTTTAGTAATAGAACAGATAATAGATAATAGGTCTATAAGTATTACAATCAAGTACATTGCCTCCTTTATGTAGTGGAGTAAAGCCTGCACATTTCCATACAGCTGGTAACACACAGGTGGACAAAGAAAGGTTAACACATTGACTGCCAGCCGTTTTTTTTTTGCTGTAGGTAGCTTTTGCCAAGCCGTTTTTTTGAGGATTCTGGCTCATTTTACAAGAGCCGAGGATTATTTTCTGCTTGGAGTTTGTCAACACAAAGTTCACAAAAGTACTAATAGAATGTGTGCTTTCTCTGTCTAAAAGAGTTAGTTTGTAGAGTTAGTAGTTATGTAGATATTAGCCGTTGAGTACAGCATGGTTTTAGCGTCTGAGAGTGAAAGCTGAGATAATCGCAGTTTTGTGAAATTCAATCAAACAGGCAGAACAGTCACTTTAACCATTTATTTTTGGCATCAGTGAGAGATCAGACATCCAAACAATATAGTTCCGAACGCCCTCTCCTTCAACTCCTCCCTCCGTGGGCGTGTCTAGTGGCTTTCAGCCTGCGTTTGTCACAAGCGAGTGCTCTGCTGCTGGGAGTTTGAGCAGCCTCCCTCCCTGGCAGCGAGTTTGAGCAGCCTCCCTCCCTGGCAGCGAGTGTGGATAGGTCTCACTCGTCTCTTGGGTTTGAGAGCCCCGATGAAGCCCCGTGCGACTCTAGGCTTTATGCTGCCCACACAGTCCATTTCTGGAACCCCCCACCGCAGCAGCGCGAAAGCGTCCCCGCCTACAGTATGAGAATGAGGCTCGTTCGTTTCTGACTGTAAAATCGCCAAGCCATTTCCTTGAGAATGGAGGAAGCAGCCGCGGGAGGCGGCTGCTTTTGGTTGACTTTATCTCTGTCGGGAGAGGACCGTCGCCACCTAGCTGGTCGGTAAAATAGATTATACACATTCAATACTTCCAATATCTCCATAGGAGACGCGGGGGGCATTGATCCACGTAGCACCGTCAAAAAAAAAAAATCAATTTTTGACGTATATATATATACGTCAGTGGCAGTCAACGTGTTAAATAAATCAGCAAGTGGATAGATGAGAATATCAGACGCTATTTTAATAAACCTGTTTTCAACTCCATCAAGGCCAGCACTACTGCTCACATTCAGTTCATTAATGGCCCTCAGAACTTCAGCTGGTACATTTTTCCTAAAAGAAAAAGAACTGGTGCAATGTGAACTGTTAGGAGAGCCTGTATTCAGGTAGGAGTCAGGTAGTGAAGTAGAACAGACAGAGGAGAAATGTTGATTGAATGTTTGAGCAATAGATAAAGAGTAATGTACTATTGTATTGGAGACTCTAATTTGATTAATAGAGTGTTTATCAGTAGTGCTAGTGTGATGCGCTCCCCCTTATTGTACGTTTCTCAATCCTAACAGTGTTCTCTCTGCTCCACTTAGTTGTTCTGCCCTGGTTGCTAAGGCCTGGTTGCTAAGCTGATCCCACTCTGCTGCTCATGCCTGGCTCAGCTGATCCTCCTCTCCATTCCAGTGGCATTGCTTATGCCTGGACTCAGCTGATCCTCATCTGTTAATCATAGAGCTCATTCATAAATAGTGGCAGCTTCAGTCATTCTCTCTCCCTCTCTCAGTTCAACACACCTACAGGTGGCAGCAGGATGTACCTGGTTTGTTTTGGTACTTTGATTTACTTTCTTTGATTTATCCTTTCTTTACTTTGGGAAGGGTGGGTATGGTGGTTTAGTTTTCGTGGCTTTGTTTATACAGTTTAGTTTGTTATGTTTTGTAGTTTAGGGTGGTGCCTGGTCCGCCGGCCCGTGTGTCGGCCAGTGTGTGCCCGCTCTTTTGTTCTGTTTGGCTGTCCCACCTGACCCCTTTGTTATTTTGGTTTTTTCTAGAGAGCTAAATTTTGAGTTGGAAAAATAAAAAGACTCTTTTTTGCTCTTCTCCTCTTTGATTCCTTCTTTATATGTTATTGGTCTCCAAGCGAGCCTTTTCAAAGGTGGCCGTAACAGCTAGTAATGGTTTTGATTTTGTTCCAGAATTGCTTCGGGTTCTTAAAGTCATGAGTAAGACAGCCTTTGTAGTAGTTAGATTTTGCATTGCGGGGTTTAGTTTTGCTAATATTTCTCAACTGCCTGTATACTTCCCAATCATCATTGTCTCTTGTCTGACGGAATCTTGACCAGGCTTTGTCCCTCTGCTTAAAAAGACTAATTAGCTCAGGGCTAAGGGAGATGATGGCCCTTAACAGGGTGGGAATTACATTGAGGCCATGGCCTTCATTGCCCCTCCCTCTGGCTGTGATGCCCTGAGATCCCTAAGGCCACTTTGGCAGTGCCCTGCTACCAGCCTGCTACTGTCAGTTGCTTTAATTAAAAGCATCAGTGATCTCAGTTTAATGTAGCCTGCCCTATGCAAAGGATGTGTAATTGGCTAATTTTCAGAAGAATTGCCCTTCACGATGTCAATAGACCAATGGCCTTTGTGCCCTGGTATGTGGCCTTGTGCCCTAAAAAAACTTGTGACGCCAAAGGCCAGATGGCCTTGCCCCTAAAATGATGAAATTCCCAGCCTGGCCCTTAACCTTAACAGATTTCCAAGGAACATGCTTGTCAACAACATCCATGAACTATAGAAAATCCCTGGGATCTTGTACGTTAGGTATTAATTGGAATCGGTCCCAATTAATACTGATCAAATCATTAATAAACAGATCTGAATTAAATTTCTTGTATTGTCTGATTTTGATTAGTTTGGGAGGCAATTTGAGCAATTTGATTTTCCATACACAATAATCAATAGAATGATCACTAAAACAATGAGACATAACACCAGACATTAGATTCTGTTTGGATGTGAGACAAGTATCCAGTCAAGCAGAGATTGGGTTGATATGGGTAGGTTTATTAATTATTTGGGTAACATTTAGACTGCTGAGTAATTGCCCCTTATCAGATGATTTATCTAACCAATTTCTTATTGAAATCACACAATACAATTATTTCATTTCAAGGAGAAATTGAGTTGATGGTAGAAATAAAGCAGTTAAAAGACTCAACGGGTGAAGAGGGTGGTCTATAAATGGTACCAATTAGCTATACATTTATTTGCATGAAAGATTATCATAACAAAAGTGGAAGTGTAGAGACTTGACTGTTAGTATGATTAACTCTGATACAGAGGAAACATATATAGCCACTCCTCCTCCCCTGGAGCTCCTATCAGATCTATAGAGAATATAATTTGTCAGATGTATTTCCTTATCAGATATACTATTGTTGAGCCATGTTTCAGAAAGTGTAATAATTTTAGGCTTGTGTTGGACCACCCATGCACGAAGTAGATCAATTTTAGGCACAAGGCTCCTGATATTCATATGAATTATGGCTGCAACTAATGATTATTTTAATTATCGATTAATCTGTCGATTATTTTCTCGATTAATCAATTCGTTGTTTGGTCTATAAAATGTCCGAAAATAGTGAAGAAATGTCGACCAGTGTTTCCCAAAACCCAAGATGACGTCCTCAAGTGTCTTGTTTTGTCCACAACCCAAAGATATATTCAGTTTACTGTTATAGAGGAGGAGAGAAACCAAATCAGAGAATTTTGACTTAAAAAAAAAATACTCAAAACAATTAATCGATTATCAAAATAGTTGTCGATTATCTTTCTGTCGATTGATTAATCGATGAATTGTTGCAGCTCTAATATGAATGATTTTTAATACTTTAACATCGCCCATTATTATATCAAAGAATGAAGAATAGCACTGATACTAATCAAACAAAATATCAAAAGTAGTTGGATCCAGAGCAGTAAAGCGAGATTGTAAAGCTTGCAAAGTTCATTAGTTACAGCAATCACACAAAACACATAAACACAAAAACCACAAAGAAACACACACTTCAAGAATGACCCAGCAACCCCAGACATAATATCCCAGAGCATTTCCATGAGTGAACAAAACTATGCAGGCACAGTATAGGCCAAAAGACGTATATTAGACTCAAGGCTCAGTCTGCATTGAAAAGAAAAGAAAAAAGCATAGAATAGATGTCTGGGTGTCTGTGAGTGAGCAGAATTGTATTCGGCCACAGCTATGCCATTTTACGTGTGATCGGGCTGAATCTTTCAGGAAGTGTAAAGAGCACCCTCCTGCAGGTACAGGTGATGACAGAGATGTTTTTAGACAGCGCCGTAAACTGTATGCCCAAGCCAACATGCTTGTTCGCAAATTCAATTTCTGCTCAGTACCAGTGAAAATCTCTCTTTTTAAAGCTTACTGCACTCCGCTATACACGGCCCACCTGTGGCGACACTACAAAAAGGGCAGTCTGCAAAAAGTGACAGTGGCCTATAACGACTGCATGAGGCTACTGCTCAAAGCCCCAAGATGCTGTAGTGCCAGTCAAATGTTTGTAGAAATAAATGTACCCACTTGCCCTGCTGTATTACGAAACCTGATGTATAGATTTATACACAGGTTAACAGACTCTGTGAACAGCATCATTGTATCACTCTCTAATCCTGCCAAGAGCTCTGTTAGGCTGTCATCTAAGCTATGGAGACACTGGCGCTCTAGCCTGTATGTGCAGAGATAAGGCTGAAAGTCCTGCCTTGTTTATATATGCCCTGTTGATTTATTGTTTTGTTTTTGTCTTGTTTTTATATGTTTTATGTGTTCTTCACTATGGACCCCCCTGTGTGTGTCTTGAATAAAGTTTGAATTGAATTGAATTGAATTGAATTGTACCTAATGATTGCCCTAATTACCTAATGATGTGATGTCACTCGAGCAATGATAACATCATCTGGTGACATCACTCACTGATGACATCATCATTAGGGCAGGCTACCACATTTTTTTCCCCCAAATGTTTTTTTATTTACAATTTGTTATCTTTACAATACATACAGACAAAACAACAACAACAACAACAACCACACCTCTGCTCCTCCAATTTGTACATAGGTAATCTTAAACCATATAAAATGTTTTAATTAAATGTCATACAGGTAAAGAAAATAAATAAAGAACAAGGTATCAAAAAGACATTCTAGCTTCAGGAACTGCACTGCCATCACAAAACCTAGTTATTCGCTTGATCATCTGCTAAATTAAAATGACCAACATAACTAATGAATGGCATCCAAATATCTTCAAATATATGTTGTTTAGCTTTCAATATGTAAGTAATTTTTTCTAGTGGAAGGTTTGACAGCATCTGTCTTATCCATTGAGTGGAGCTTGGTCTGTGAACCATTTTCCACAACAATGCAATACATTTTTTGGCATTGAGCAACCCGAGATCTATAAATTTCATTTCACTTTTACTATAACTGTGATTCTCTGGGTATAAACCTAGCAGAAAATGCTTGGGGTAAAAAAAAAACTGGTTTTGAAATAATCTCCTCGATCATACTTCTTACCTCTTCCCAGAATAGCTGAATCTTTCTACATTGCCAAATGCAATGAAAGAGAGTTCCTCTTTCCTCTGCACATTTTGTACATATGTCAGGTATGTTTTTGTTATAACGATTTAGATCCACTGGGGTCACATACATCCGCATTAACCATTTGTATTGTATCAATTTAAGTCGTGAATTTATAGATAGGATATGAACTTCCTCACAAGCTGTTTCCTAATCTTCCTCTGAAATTTCAAGTTCTAAGTTTTCCTTCCAAGCAATCAGCTTATATCGTGAGTTCTCAGATGAGCGAGATGTTAGTAAACAATAAAAACCTGATATGATTCCCTTTCTCAGACTGTCACCTGTCATCATTTCTTCTAAATTTGTGTGTAGGGGTTTGGTCAATATATTGTTTTGATTTGCTCTAACAAAATTTCTAATCTGAAGGTATTCGTAGAAATGCCTTCTATTAAGATCAAATTTACTCTCCAGCTCTTCAAAGGACATCATAACATCTGAGTCTGGCAGATAAAGGTCTTTGATAGTTTTAAGTACCTTAGAATCCCATGTTTTGAACGTTGCAGACTACCACATTTGAACTGATACCAGTTCCGGTACCTGGAATTCGGTACCGGTACACCTTTTTTCAGTACTTTACTCTCTCCATAATTACAAACATGTAATTTCAGTTGTAAAAAAATAAGTCAAACTTATCAATTTCAACATTGTTATTTATTTAGAACATTTTATACACAGATGCGCTCTCAGCAGGTACTGAAATTTAGTACAGATAGATTTGACTTCAAACGGTACTCGGTAGTACCGATGTAACCAACCCTAATCATCATTGAGTGCTCGCGTGACATCACCAATTATATATCATCAGTGATCACAACAGAAATAAATGGGAAAACCCAAGAAGGACCTGGAGCACTTGATTCACTGGAATAAATTGAATTCACTTATAGGTGCAGACCAACGTTTCAACGAGACAGCGTCTTCATCAGAGTCAAACAGTAATGGCAAAAGAGAAAATAAGCCTCCCCAGTAGCTACACAACGCAGTTTGTTATTGGTTGGTCAGGATGGGGGGGTGGTCTTGAGCCAATAGGATGATGACAGCACTCTAAAGAGGGATAGGCATTACAGCCAGCCCATACATGAATAATATACAATGATAATAGAAGGTAGAAAAATAGAAACAAGTAGGCTAGCCTAAACAACAAGCAAAAAACAACAATTCCTCTCACACAATAAGGTCCAGATTACAAAAAAGCATGAGAGGCTTAGTTCCTCATTAAGTCCGTTTGGTTCCACTGTGTTGAGGGTATAAATCCAAAAAGCCTCTCATCTCAACAGTCTCATGACAGTGTCGCCCCCTCTCTGTGAGGGAGAGACTTTTTCTATTCCGCAGAATTTCAAAGTGGCAGCAGAGCCATGTTGGCTTGAGCATAGTGTCTTGCTATTGCATATAGTCTAAATTGCTGTTGCGGATGGCAGCCTTATGTTCTGCAATGTGGGCTTTTAATGCCCGCTTGGTCTGCCCGACATACACCAGCCCGCAAGGACATTTCAGAATGTACACAACGTGTGTGGTGCTGGTTTATGAAAGAGTTAATATTGTATTTTTTGCCCGTGCGTGGGTGAGCAAACTGTTTACTGTCAGAGGAGTTGGAACAGTGGGTACAGTGACCAAAACCCAAAAAATCAGAGGGGGGGCAGGTCCAGGTGGATTTCCGGGGGGGAGTTGTGGTACTGTGTACTAAAGGCTGCTTTATGCTCACCATGCCGTGAAGGGCGCGGAGGTGGAGCGAGGGCCGGGCGCATCAAAGGACGTAAATTTGTTGGCCGTGGTTATTTGCTACCTCCATAGGGCGCCCACCGTGTGCCTGATGTTTTTTTCTCACAGCGCGACCTCCGCACGGCTTCACTCCAAACATGGTCGCTTTCAAGCCACTGAGCCCTGAACACTGAGCTGTGTTTTCCCCACATTTCTTGACTCATGTGGTAGGCTATAAACTTTGATTTGCAACTGTTCGTTTTTAGTCATTTCACCAAGTAAATGTGTTGTGTTGAGAGCATGAATAAGAGAGATTAAAAGCAGCACAGAGTAGGCAATCAGGGCTGAGAACTAAAACGGCTTTCAGTAAAAACAAGTTTGGTGATTCATTCATGTGCTGATGTACGGTCGTTTGAGAGTGAAAGCGCACTCAGTACTGCACATAATAGCGTTTCATTGTGACTTTTCACGGGCTGTTCTCACTATTACCATTGTACAATACATGTTGATCACTTGGCTGATCACTTCTGTTCTGAGTATAATAGCATCTGCCCCAGCGCGAGGTCCACACAGTGACTCGCGGAGCTCCACCCCCACGGAGCTTGCTCGAGTATAATGAGCCCTTAACCTGTCTTTGAGTGATCGTGCTCTCCTGAAAGCGATATTTTTTTTCCCATGATGGCGAAGGCTAGGCGAAGGCATGACCCGCCCCTCTCTGCCTCTGATTGGCTGACTGTACTCAGCTGCTCTCGCCTTCTTTCCAGGCGATCCAGAAGTATCTCAAACAAGCCTAAATATACTTGTAGATATTAGTGGTGTGTTTGCTGGACAGCTAACATTCATACATGACTGCAGTTGTTGCTGAGGCTATGGTCATCTAAGCATTTGTTCATAACGTGAGCAGCATGTGCAAAACAATCATTAAATCAACAAGCATGAGATACTTCATTATATTGAACGTTACAATTGCAAACCCTATAACTGAGTTATTTAGGCCTACTTAGCCTATTGCACAGACGTGTATTTTTTTCTTGTCATTCTAAATTTAATCACACTAGTGCAGTGCCCATTCCCCCATGCACCACCCTGTGGGCGCTTCCCCCCCGCACACACACTGCACTCTGTCAGGTCCCCCTAAGCGCAAGTTTGAAGTCGATCCGACAAACGGTTCTCAAGATACGCGAAGGACAGACATACAGACAGTCCTGGAAATTTAAGTCCAAATTGCATGAAATGCGGCACCGCATCGGGGTCCGAGCAGCGCACTCCCCAAGTTTGAAGTCACAATCGGACAAATTTTTCTCAAGATAAACTGCTTTTTGTGTTGCCAGTAGGTGGCACAATGTCAAATTGCAAGAAATTCAGCGCCGCACTACTTCGAGTTCCCAGGAGCACACTCCCCAAGTTTGAAGTCAATCGGATGAACGGTTCTCAAGATAAACCACTTTTTGTGTTGCCAGTAGGTGGCGCTGTGCCGAATTGCACAAAATTCTGCACTGCTCTGTCAGGTTCCCAGCAGCACACTTACCAAGTTTGAAGTCGATCAGATGAATGGCTATCGAGATAAACCTCTTTTTATGTTGCCAGTAGGTGGCGCTATGCCAAATTGCATGAAATTCAGCTCCCTGCACTCCCTTGAGTCCCCCTAAGCGCACTCCCCAAAGTGGAAGTCGATCGGACAAACGGTTCTTGAGATAAACAGCATCTTTTATGTTGCCAGTAGGTGGCGCTATGCAGAATTGCACGAAAACAGGGCACTGCACTGCACAATAGGGCACACTCCCAGAGTTTGATGTCGATCCGACCAACGGTTCTCGATGGCATGCAGCAGATGATGCTCATCCATAAGCAGTTGTGGAAATAGCCAGGTTTTACTCTGGGAACGCTACTTACACAGGATGGGGGTTCCCGGAAGTGGCGGGGCCCTAGAGCACGGATACTCAACTTGCTTTGCCTGGGGGCCACTTTTGCAAAATGACAGGAGGCAAGGGGCCAGTCAATAAACATTCATATAAATTTTTCTGTAGCAGATTGTAGGATTTTGGGGTGTCAGCCGGAGTTAAGTCTTATATTTTTTGGCATAGTCAATACATAGACTGTAAGTGCCTAGGTGGCGAGCAGACAGCCATATTTGACAATTTAGCTGGAGCTCAGTCAAATTTTATTTAACCTTAGTTTTCATTGTGAATTAGGAAATTGTCGGGGGGCCACTCTGCACCCTATCACGGGCCGCATCTGGCCCCCAGGCTGCAAGTTGAGTATCACTGCCCTAGAGGATATTATTTCCGAATGCGTGACTCATTATAGCCTACCATTATAGCCACATAAAAATCTCTTAGAAATATCAACTAAGATCACTGGACAGCGCTATTTGACAATTTAGCTGGAGCTCAGTCACACTTTATTTCACATTGGGGGGCCACTCTGCACCCTATCGCGGGCCGCATCTGGCCCCCGGGCCGCAAGTTGAGTATCACTACCCTAGAGGATATTATTTCTGAATGCGTGACTCATTATAGCCTACCATTATAGCCACGTAGAAATCTCTTAGAAATATCACTTAAATAATATCACTGAGCTCTACTGATTATTTCCCCTTGATTTTATTAATGACAGCTTCTTATTCAGCTTAAAAACGAAAAGGACAGCACTCCAAGTTCAAAGATTTATTGCCACACAATGGACGTTTCGGGCAACAGCCCTTCTTCAGCGTGTAATGGCAATTACAAACCAAACTAAAAAATAGTTTTAAAGCAAAAAAAATAATAAAGATAATTTTAACAGAAACTGCTACTAATGACCACCATGGATTTGGAGAGGGGAAAGGATTTTTTTTTTATTTTTTTTGGTGGGCTGAGACTATTTTTGGGTGGGCTAAAGCCCACCCAAAAAAGCCCTAGAACCGCCCCTGCTAGCAAGCGAAACTATTGTCTCTCTGACCCACTGAGTCTGACCACAGACTGTAGAAAGAGACGCAGCGAATGTGATTGGATGTACATTTGACGCTAGGCCAGGGGTGGGCAATTATTTTTCATGGGGGGCCACATGAGAAACCCAGATTGTGCCGGGGGCCGAACAAATATTGTCATGCCGACGCGTAACCCATGGATGGGTAACTTTGATGATAGAGAGGGCCACAAAGAATGTCCTAGCTACCAGGTTTTGCTGAGGGCCGAACGGCGCCAGCGTGAAAAATTTGGTGCATTTGAAGCCACGTTTAGAGGAATAACTCATTTTAAATTAACAGTTGTGATGTCATTATTCAGTCTTAACCACCAATATTTCATCCTTTTCTCACTCACTCCTATGTCACCACCAAGGGGCAAACCCGCCCCCTTTCTCCTGAAGACGCGGAAGTCTTTATTTAAGGTGTAATTCCTCAAATGGTCACTTGAGGCAGGGCTCAGTAGTCCCGTTGTTCCTGTTTAAATGCCCCACTTCTAACTGTAATTAAACATATTACAGCCCGGGCCTCAACACGGTTTTGGTCTATATAGCTGATTTCACCTTTTCATAACATGTGTGGGGGGGTGATATATTTGGGAACTTGCCCGTTTACATTTGATAAGGGTTTAAAGTTATGCATAATTGAAGGCGTGCCGAGTGAGTGAGCGCTGCTCTGCTGGAGAAGAGCCTGGTGACGCGAGGTTAGCTCTGCTGCCACAGCACAGCACAGCCTGTTTGCTCCACGGCCATCACGGTCCACGGGCACCACAGAGCTGCATCGCAAGTTATCTGGACTGCTGACCCGAACCACCAACCGTTGATAATTACAGTACGGGTCCGAGGGATTTGAAACAAAGCGTTCTGGGCACAACTGGTCGTGACATCAATCTGTACCAGATGGCCGATGTCTATTTGGAGATTTTTAAGGAAGGGTAGGCTACTGTGGCTAAAGGCTAATTGTCTGACCTGGTGGTCGCGTTTGTGGTGTTGCGGTCTTTTTGTCAATATTATACAGTAAATATGTTTTCTTGCGATGCAGTTGGTTGTATTAACCGTACCTCAAAGAAAGGTGGTTTCCACTTTTTTCGGTGAGTGAATGAAGTCGGTGGTCACTGCTAACGTTGTACCATGGACTGTATACATTCTGTGCTAATAATGCTAGCATGCTAACATCCTTTTCACACACACACACTGAATATACCGAAATGCTAGATTTGATCATGGACTTAACGCTAATGTTAATCAAAAACGGCCGCACTCATAATGGTAAGGTGTGTTTGACCTAATTGAAATATTAACGTTAATGCCCTCACATTTCAGCGTGGTTACAGATAAACCTATTTAACGCTAGCTAGCTACATGTGAATGTCATGACCTAGTGAGCGTAGTATTATACTGTATATTATACATAATCCAGATGTAACCTAGCTATAGCTAGACGTTAAGAGGTTAGCGTGAATGCGACTGAGAACTGACATTACTGGCTTGATATCATATTCCAGATGCAACCTAGCTAGATAAGCTCCACACTGCACAATCAAATGTATCAAGCCTTGATATCATATTCCAGATCCAACCTAGCTAGCTAGATGTTAAGAGGTAGGAATATACCGAAATGCTAGACTTGATCGTGGACTTAATGTTAATCAAAAACGGCCACACTCATAACGTTAAGGTGTGTTTGACCTAGCTAGAAATATTAACGTTAATGCACTCGCATTTCAGCGTGGTTACAGAAGTAGCTGACGCTAGCTAGCTACAGTAGATTTTTGGAGGCTATAGCGTTAACGTGAATGTCATGACCTAGTGAGCGTAGTGTTATACTGTATATTATACATAATCCAGATCATATTCCAGATGCAACCTAGCTAGATGTTAAGATCCACACTGCTGTATGAGTATCAAGCCTTGATATCATATTCCAACGTGAATTCAGCTGAGGGGTTCGCTCCAGAACGAGACTGTTGCATTCAATATTTGTACACGTTACTGTGCAGTAGTTAGTGCAGGCTAGTTAATTGTTGGAAGTAAGGTTTTTGAATTATAAAAGGCTCACAGCACATGTTGTTTCTGACTTGGATTGATTAATCAAAATGTTCAAAATCTTTACTACTGTAGGCTACTGTCCATTAATAGTGACATCAGGTGACAAGCTGAAATGTCAATTCTTATAGCAAATCTAGGTAAATTTCAGACTTGAACGTAGTGTCCTGTCTTGTCTGAAGTGAATACAAGTGACCTATATTTTTAAATCCTGTCTTTGAATAAAAGTTGTACATTGTGTTATACTTGAAAACCATGTCTCTGCTCCCTTATTTGTGTTCACAATTACAACAAATCTGTATGGTTTATCTGTTGGCATTAAACCGTGGTATTTCCTTGGGTGATATTCCATATTTGTCATTAAACCTAGCTGTTCACATCTGCATTTTCTACAAATTGGGCTAAATTTGCAATGATTTATCAAAGCCACGTGAGATATCACAAGTACTTTTATTAAAACACAAAACTAAATAAAATGCAAAGAGAGGTTTGGTTTCCTTCTCTAACGTGTGTTCACAAAATATTTACACAATGAGATTTTTTATAAATAATCATCAATAACGTGGATAATGATGACATCTGCAGCTGCTGGACGAGAGACAGAAGACCAGTCCACTTGAAGGAGATCCACAAGACCTTGCAGCACGCCACAATGCCACACTCACCCAAGATAAACACTGCTGTAGGGGTAAAAAAAAAAATACAATGTATGCTTCAGGGAATGACGTGAAAAAGTGACATAATGGGGTGGTTATACATTGATTCACAATCACGTTAATATTGTTTCACTAGCTAATATCTGGCCATAATTCTGCAATTGCCCACTATATGCTTAGTACATTATAATAGCGATAATATCAATATCAGATCAATCTTTGGTTAAACTTTTATTGTAGTTTAGTGTTAATTTAGCCTACCTCAACGTAACGTGAATGTGGAACGACGACTCTTCACCTCCTCACGGGCCCGACCGGAGCAAGGAGAACACGCCCACGCCCACGGCGTGGGCGTGTTTGCACTGGCGTGGGCGTGTTTGTCACCGCGTAAGATCACCCCCATAGGTTATGCTAATCGGTGCTCATCTCACGCTCCACCCTCTCAACCCCCACCTTCGCACTAAAACCAAAATGGCAACGTCCAGTTCGTTTATGACTTGAACTCAGAGATGGGCAGTATTTGAAATACTTGTATTTGAAATACGTATTTCAACTACTTTTTTGTATTTTGTAATTTGTATTTGGCTGGGCAGAGAAAAATTAGATGTAATTTGTATCAAGATACTTTCAGATCTTGTATTTTGTGTATTTCAAATACATAAAATACATTTTTCTTTTTATTCTCAAATTGACACATGTAAACATTGACACAGGTTTAAACTAAAGATGGAGAAATTAGTTGTACTAAAAACAACTAAGTGAACTAAACTGAAACCTGATATGATTCAGAATAGATTGAGAAAGAAGTTGTATTGAAAAACTAACTACCGTAAATTCCGGACTATAAGCCGCACCGGTGTATAAGCCGCACCTGCAAAGTTGACTATTTTTTTCTTATATAAGCCGCACCGGACTATAAGCCGCGGGTGTTTTAATGGTATTTTTTTTTTTTTTTATTGTGTTTTAATGTTTAATTACCATATGTAAGGGTTCATGCACAGAGGGGATTGTCGGGAAAGAGATGGCTGTTTGAGGAAGCTCCCATTTATTAACATTTCAACAAAACAACATAACACAACACCACCTGTGTTGTTTTTTTACAGTGCACACAGTGTCATACAGTGTCATACAGTGTGGTGAAAAGAGGGCAAGAGAGGAAATTAAAACAGAAGTGGAGTTATAGTTAGAAAGAGTGCTAAAAAAGAGAGATTTTTTTTTTTTTTTTTAATCCATAGATAAGCCGCACCGTTATATAAGCCGCAGGGGCCAAAAAAGGCCAAAAAACGGGAAAAAAGGTGCGGCTTATAGTCCGGAATTTACGGTAACTGAACTAAACTGAAACCTGATGTGAATAGCTGAAGAAATAAGTTGTACTGGAAAAACAACAACTAACTGAACTATACTAAAACCTGATATGAATAGATTGAGAAATAAGTTGTACTGAAAAAAACCCTAACTGAACTAAACTGAAACCTGATTTGAATAGGAGAAATTAGTTGTACTGAAAAACAACTAACTGTCATAAACCTGATTTGAATAGATGGAGAAATTAGTTATACTGAAAAACTATAACTGAACACCAAAGTACCCTAATGAAAATCAAAAATGTCTTTCTGTTGCTACAAGGATGTCTGAGCTTCACTGTGCATAGTGATGGCTGTGCAGATTTTGACACTAGAATGGTGTTACCACTGCTGATAGTGGAAAGTTGTATTCAGTGAGTGATTGTTCTTTAGTAATTATGTTCTAGATAGCCAGGTTGTTTTGGATTTTGTTTATGAAGCAGGAGGGGAAGTCATTTTAAGGATGTAAGGATTTGAACAAGAGTCCAATTTCATGGAAGGCCTTTTTTGTTTGAGATGCAGTTTCTCATCGTTCCTCTCAACGATTCACAATTTCACAACCTTAGACAGGATGTGCATCAGGGCATTCAATTCCTGAAATGTAACCTTTTCTAGTTGTATAAATATGTTTGCACGTTAAATAAATACTGTGACGACAAGTTACTGACATGGTGGTGAATGTGAAGTTGTTTAAAGGGGACCTACTATGCCTTTTACCTATTTCAGTTATTTATATATTGTGTTATGATGTCAGATATCTATGGCTAAACATAGTCAAAGTTCCAAAACTTGAGGTTAACATGCAGAAATGCTGCCTTTAAGTCAAAAGCCCTCACAGAAGGTGATTAACAGCTGAGCTGAAGGAGAAATTAGTTCTACTGAAAAACAACTAAAACTAAAATGGAAGAACTGCAGTGTGTTAGGGAGTACACATACTGTGACAGAGGACTAAAGAGAGGATTTACTGTCTAAGGAAACCAGAAAATTTCACTTTTGAATAGCTGAAATCAGAGAATTAGGACATTTTCCTTAAAGAAATGTCTCTAAATGATTAATAGATCATCAAAATAGGCAATTAATTTAATATTTGGCAATTCATCTATGAATTGACTAATCATTGCAGCTCTTTATAAGTTTTTATAAAATGTATTTTCATGTATTTTCAAAATACAAAATACGTATTTGTATCTCAAATACATTTTCAGACAGGTATTTTGTATTTGTATTGTGATACATTTTTTGAGCAAGTATTTGTAATTTGTATCAAAATACTTTATGATGTATTTTCGCCCATCTCTGCTTGAACTCAATTCAGAAGATCAAATTCAATGGGGTAACGACGTCCATATTTTTACAGTCTATGGTCACCACCTGCTCTCAGGGCTTGAAATTAACTTTTTTGACCACCTGACAATATGGCTGCTAGATTTTAAAGTTACCAGCCAATTTAGAATTTCCACTAGCCAAAATGTTTTTCTTGAAATAAACCAGAATATGAGTGGGTTAATTTAAGCATAAGTATCAGTTCAATCATGAGAGACTCTTAATATAATTTTAACAAACTTTATTGAATCAGAATAGACAGTTTGAGTATGGCGTATGACTCCATGATGTGACGCTCCTCTTGCTTATGAGAGAGGGCGTCGGTGCTGTATGAGATAGGACATCCCCCCTAAGGGGATCTGTTTCCAACAGGAGTCATAACATTGGTGGTGATCTGGGGAGGTGGTGGGATGAAGCTTCTTGCCCTGGAGATGCTGGATGAATGCGTGATGCTGACACAAGGTGAGTGATGACTGCACAAGTGTGATTTAAGCTGTGGTGATGGGGGCCTTATATAGTACCAGGAGAAGGGCATTTATGATGTCATAACTGACGTCATTTGGGCAACTGACGTCACACTGCAAAGGTGACGTCATGGAGAAGGTGATGTCGGAGATGGTGACGTCATTTAGTGACGTCATTTGGGCTGAGGGGTATGACAGCATGGGGTGCTCTATTAATGCCTTATTTGGTCTTCCATGATTGAAATTCAGTCTACGACTACACTTCAATCATGAGAGACTCTTAATATAATTTTAACAAACTTTATTGAATCAGAATAGACAGTTTGAGTATGGCGTATGACTCCATGATGTGACGCTCCTCTTGCTTATGAGAGAGGGCGTCGGTGCTGTATGAGATAGGACATCCCCCAAAGGAATTTAAAGTTATTTCAGGAACTGGGAGAGTGAAAACGGGGGTCATGGAGCTCGCCTGGGGTATGCTTTAGTCAGGTCGTGGGCTGACGGGGAGAATTTATGCATACCGGGAGATGAGGGGCTGACCGGGGTTTTTTAAGGCAAAGCGGGGATGCAAGGGAGTGGATGTGGATAGCCCGGGCATGGGCGCATTGATGAGAAAAAGGAGAGTTTGATCACCACCAACGAAGTGCTTGCTGCCTCTTTAGTCATGGAAGGAGGGATCTTTGGGCTGATAATATGGCGTCTTGCTCTGGTCGAATGTAGGATGCATAGGCGGTTGAGGACCAGCGCCCCAGTTGTTGAAGGGAGGCGGAGGACACCCCCTGCGTGGCTGCTGATGTGGCTGCTCCGATCCTGAAGGAGTGACTGGAATAGTTCTCTGCAGGGATGTTGCATTTCTGGAGTGTGGTCTTGAAGTGAAGGATGAACCAGGATCTCGTCATGTGATGATGTGGAGAGATGAGGAAAAGGGGGGCCAAGGGACTAGTTGGGGGCCTGACTCTAATGTATTGAATCATGGCCGAGAAGGGGCAGAAGGGAGATTGGATGCGAGCAATGATTATAGAGCAAGCTCCGCCTACTTTGGTATGTTTCAGGGAGATGCTATAGTGGTCGGGGTGGAATTTTAAATCGGAGAGAGTTATGTCACGTGAGTGTTGAAACGTGGCGGGGGATGTAAACTCGCTGATTCTGAGGAACCCATAAGAGGCCAGGGAAAATACGCACTCTAAGAGGCTGTCTAAAAAGGTGGAGTGAATGCCTTGTCTGAGGCTGGTTAACAAGTGCCGTAATATGGGGAGAGTAATGGGACGCCGGGAGTCGGGGGCAGACGGAAAAGCTTTTGAAATGCCTTTTAATAGTAGTTTAACTCATTCATGGCCAGTTTAGGACTGCCAATATTTAGCACAGGCCAAAGATTTTCATAATTGTTGGTCATCTTTCAAGACCCACAGTAAATTATCTATTAGCACCAAAGTGATTTGCAATACCTCAAAATGAAGATGTACGTCTCTGGGTTCACCAGGAAAAAAAAGTGAGCTTTTAGCATGTTCTGTACTCTACTTATAGCCATTTATATACACCCTGTTTTCACCAAAAAGGTCTCTCTGAGAAGAGAAACAGCAGAAAAGGCCATTTTTGTAAAAGACACAATCTCAGGCAGAACTCGCTCTCAATTCTTTTATTTTGAACTGTATTGACATCAGACATGTAAATATTATTCGTTATGACACAAATGACAAAAATATATATATATATATATATATATACATGAAGTGCTTTTTTTACATTCAACAATACAGTTTACTCAGTGTGAGTGAGTGTGCAGACAGACAGACAGACAGACAGACAGACAGACAGACACACACACACACACACACACACACACACACACACACAGAGAGAGAGAGTTCTGTCCACAGCTGCTGCTGGATCGCACCTCCTTCCAAGCGAACACTATTGATCGCCCCGCAAATTAGCATAGGAACACCAAACTGGTCTGAGATCAGCGTCTAGCCTCCTCTGCCTCTGCATCGTTTTCCTCCTCTCGTTCGGGCTGGGACGAATGCTGCGACACAGGAACGGGTCCGGCTTGGCTTTGGGACCAGGCGCTGGAACCGGATCGATCATGTTCGTCACGGGTTTGACTACCGCGAACAACTCAATCCAGGTTCGCCCTGCAGCAAGGCAACCAGCGCAGCGCGCCGAGGGGCGTTTCAATGGCGTTTCTCCTCTCTGCACAAGGAAGCGCGTTTCTCTGTTTTTCCTCCTGCTCATTTCAAACAACAGCTGCGGTATGTGTTTGTTCGGTAACCCTTTATTTTACAGGTACCCTAGTTACATATGAACTATTTGTAATTACACATGAACACCAAATGTAATTACACAGTAATTACCAATAGTTATAAATGAAGTTCATATGTAGTTACATTGTAACAGACCTGTAAAATGGAGTGAGTCTGTTCAACTGTAGTTCATATGTAGTTACATTGTAACAGACCTGTAAAATGGAGTGAGTCTGTTCAACTGTAGTTCATATGTAGTTACATTGTAACAGACCTGTAAAGTGGAGTGAGACCGTTCAACTGTAGTTCATATGTAGTTACATGGTACCGGACCTGTAAAGTGGAGTGAGACTGTTCAACTGTAGTTCATATGTAGTTACATGGTACCGGACCTGTAAAGTGGAGTGAGTCTGTTCAACTGTAGTTCATATGTAGTTACATGGTACCAGACCTGGACCTGTAAATAAGCTCCCGGCTGGGACAGAGATTGCTAAAACCCAGTGGTGGATTCGAACCACTGAACTTCAGATTGCAAAGCAGGCGGCTTTAACCCCTCAGCCACGAGGGCTTTCCAAATTTCATGGTGGAGTTTAAGAGGATAACTGTATGTCAGTCAGATGTAGTTGCTGTCACTTCATAGCTTTGTTATTATACACAGAGACTTGGGGGAAAATATTGATACTTTATTTAGTTGTAGGTATGATTTTGTCCAGAATTCCCATACAAAAATTCTAATAAAAGTATTGTAGATATAGAGGTAACAGTGAAACTATAATCAAAATAGCCATTCTTCTACATTCTAATTGTTAGCTTATTGTAAATGAGTCATTTCCCCGTCAATTTCCCAATTTCTCAATTTGTTGGGGACCCAGTCGAAGCCCGTCAAAGACCCCTTTGGTCACCAGACCCCCGGATCATCTCTCCCCAAAGTTTATACCCAGCCCAGCCCCCCCCCCCCCCCCCCCCCCCCAAAGTCTATAAATCCCCTAATCCGCATAAGGGGGGAACTCCCCCCTATTTGCTAAATAAATTGTATGAACTGTGCTCTAGAAACATTTAGTTATATTTAAAGATTTTAAATAAAAAAATTCATTCTAATAATTTTCTGAATTGTGGTGTAAATAGTCCCACGAGCCATTTACAGCTCATGGGGGGGGGGGGGGGGGGGCTGGCACAGTCACACTGCAGAAATGCATTCACATTAATCAATATTGCCTGTCTTTCAAGCTACAACTAACAAAGTATCAACATTTCCCCCCAAGTCTATGCTTATAATAAAGCTAGGAAGTGACAAACTACATGTGACTGACATACAGTTATCCTCCCAAACTCCACTAAGAAAGTTGGAAAGCCCTCGTGGCTGAGTGGTTAAAGCCGCTTGCTTTGCAATCTGAAGTTCAGTGGTTCGAATCCACCACTGGGTTTTAGCAATCTCTGTCCCAGGCCAGAGCTTCTTTACAGGTCCGGTACCATGTAACTACATATGACCTACAGTTAAATAGACTCACTCCACTTTACAGGTCCGGTACCATGTAACTACATATGAACTACAGTTGAATAGACTCACTCCACTTTACAGGTCTGTTACCATGTAACTACATTATGAACTACAGTTGAACAGACTCACTCCATTTTACAGGTCCGTTACAATGTAACTACATATGAACTACAGTTGAACGGTCTCACTCCATTTTACAGGTCTGTTACAATGTAACTACATATGAACTACAGTTGAACAGACTCACTCCATTTTACAGGTCTGTTACAATGTAACTACATATGAACATCATTTATAACTATTGGTAATTACTGTGTAATTACATTTGGTGTTCATGTGTAATTACAAATAGTTCATATGTAACTAGAGTACCTGTAAAATAAAGGGTTACCGTTTGTTCACGTGTTGTCGGCTTGTCTATGAGGGCAGGGACCTGATACCATGTCACAGGCTGGGGAAGTCTTTGAACTACGTGCTGCACTAATAAAAACAAAAACACGTCAAACACGTCATTGGCGGGGAGGGCTATTCCTGATAACACGTCAAAGACGTCTTTGGCGGTGAATGAGTTAACAACTGGATTTGTAAATAGACTGGGAAAAGCTGGGTCGAGGCACCTGGCGTAAAATTGGATGCCTGCCACTAGGCTGCGAATGTAAGGAGGGCGGAGGTGGCGGACATCTACGCAGAAAGTAATGAAGGCACATACTGTGGGAATTAGAACGGGGTGAACGGGCTGGTTGACGGAGAGGCAGAACATGGCAAACATTCGCCAAGCCGCGTCGTAAGCTTTGATAGTGGAACTGGCCAGTCCTTGCCTAATATAGGACTGGGCCGAGTGGAGAAAATGGGTGAGATGGGGATTGCGCTCTATGAGAGCGTGAGGGCAGAAAAGGAGGGGTGAGGTGTCGGAGTCGAGTCCGCTTCGGGGTAGAGTCTGCGGAACGCCTGGAAATTGAAACGGGAGAGGTGATCAGCGATTATGTTAATATGCCCGGGGATGTGCCTGGCGACCATGATAAAATTATGGGTGACGGAAAGCCAGGTTAGGCGCCTGGCGAAAGGCATAATGGCCGGGGAAGATGATCGTCCTTTATTGATGATGGCGACTACTGCAGCATTATCGCATTTGACTGCTATCCTTTTACGTGCCCAGAAGCGCCCCCATATGTGACAGGCAGCCACTATTGGGTATATTTCGTATAAAGCGGAGGACTGATCCAAGCCGGCAAACTGCTGCGGCCAAGTGCCAGCGAACCAGTGGCCTTAGGCGCCTGACGAAAGGCATAATGGCCAGGGAAGATGATCGTCCTTTATTGATGATGGCGACTACTGCAGCATTATCGCATTTGACTGCTATCCTTTTACGTGCCCAGAAGCGCCTCCATATGTGACAGGCAGCCACTATCGGGTATATTTCGTATAAAGCGGAGGACTGATCCAAGCCAGCAAACTGCTGCGGCCAAGTGCCAGCGAACCAGTGGCCTTGGTAGACCCCCCCAAATATGTTTTTCCCGTACCTAAGGTGGAGGTCTCCCATCAGAGCCAAGTACTCGTCTAACTCGGCGCGACGGCTGGGATACACTGAGCATATAATGGCGCGGAAAACCCCGAACGCAACGAGGAATTTGGTTGGTGATAGATCTTTGGCGAGACGGGGGTCGGAAGATTTCAGGACGGCCGATATATCTTGGCCGCCCGTTATCTTTTTGCTGCACTCAGCAGACGGCAGGATAATGCTGACTAGATTGATATCTCTGCCTTGAAGGATCATGGATCGAAGCCTGGGCGATACGTTTGCTGAGAGTGGGATATACGGCCTCCCGTATGCGGGGGAGGGGATGGCCGAGGCGAGGGTATTCATAGGGGGGATGAGTGCGGGGAGGGGAGGGAACTCGGCACACACACCTGGATTTTGAAGCGGGGCTGGCTGGGCTGATATCACCGGAAGAGATGCCGGCTGAAAAGGGGGATACAAGCCTGAAACCTGGGGCGGCGCTGTTTGGGCTGCTGCCGTGGGGAGCGTGGGGCTCGCGAGCGTCCTCAGCCGGGCATCGATGTCGATGAGGGACCCGACCAGTGAAGACATCGTTGCGATCAGGGGATCATGGAGGCCTGGAGGGGCTGGAAGCCTTGGCGCGTCTGCCGAGGAGCCGGCGGTCTTGGTGCGCTTCGCTGGGCCTTTCTTGGAGGTGGACTTCTGGGCTCTTTTGCCGCGGCCACGGCCTCTGGAGTGCTGTGCGGACTGAGATCCGGGCGAGACGAGGACCTCCGTGACGTTGGATCTTCTTTTGCGGCCGCGGCCCCTGGTGAGGGGAGCGTCCCGTGAGACGCCTGAGACGCCCAGAGATGAAGCCTGGGGATTGGGGATTTGCCCGGGGCTGGCCGGGGCGTTGAATGTGCTCTGGAGGAAGGCGTCCACGGTGGAGCTGAACCTTTGCTGCTCGTTTTCGGACTCGGACATGGTGCTGGACTGAATGAAGCTTCTTGCTCTGGAGATGCTGGATGAATGCGTGATGCTGACACAAGGTGAGTGATGACTGCACAAGTGTGATTTAAGCTGTGGTGATGGGGGCCTTATATAGTACCAGGAGAAGGGCACTTATGATGTCATAACTGACGTCATTTGGGCAACTGACGTCACACTGCAAAGGTGACGTCATGGAGAAGGTGACGTCGGAGATGGTGACGTCATTTAGTGACGTCATTTGGGCTGAGGGGTATGACAGCATGGGGTGCTCTATTAATGCCTTATTTGGTCTTCCATGATTGAAATTCAGTCTACGACTACACTAAGTGGCCCGGGATGATCAAAGCCTGTGTTGAGGGTCACATGAACAAAAATGCAGTCTTGAAGCTAAATAAATCCAAAACCCAATACAATAATTATTTAAATTTCTAATTCAATGTAGCCTTTTAGTCATAAAGATTATTGAAAGATATTCCATATTCCAGACTGAAATGCTATAACAGAAGTTGAGTATTGGCCAGAATGACATGAACATTTGGACACTTATTCAGCGGGTATCTTGCATGTTGCGTTCAGGTGCACTGTGTAAATTTATTATTATTATAATTTTTTTAATTCCATCACGGGCCACACAGGTGGCGATGCGGCCCGCGGGCCGTAGTTTGCCCATGTATGCGCTAGGCCAATCACAGGCAGACAGGGTGCCTCCAGCCTTTGCCATCATCCGAAAAAAAATATTGCGACGGGGTAGGGGTAGAGACTAGTGTCTTAATTTGTCGAGGAGGCGGGCTCTAGGAGTGCACACAGCCATCTGGTAGGCTGCCCCGATGTCCGCCTCGGCATAGCCCACACGGCTCTGCCCCTGTCCAGGAAGCGCTGTGACATTTCTACCGCCTTGTGTGTAAATTCTTCCTCTGTACTGCAGTTTCTTTTGAGTCTTAGAAATTGTCCAATGGGAATGTTTCTGATGACTTGTTTTGGGTGATGGCTGTCGGCTCTCAGTACTACAGTAGAGTGTTTCTACTGAGTGGTTTGCAGATTGTGGTATACAAACCCCTGTGTCCGTTTTTGTAGATGGTCAGATCTAGAAAATGTATTTTCTCACTGGAGTGTTCCGTTGTGAACCGTAGATGTTGTGTGGTTGAATGAATATAATCCACAAAATAATTGAGTGCACCAGTCCAGACAAACAGAATGTCATCAATGTATATTTTCCAGAGTGTGCTATTAGAGAGGAATTGATTTTTGGCTGCATTATGAATACATTTCTCTTCCCAGAACGGTGCAAAGGCGCTTCCCATGCTCATCCCTCTTTTTTGCAGAAAATAGGAACCTGCATACTGAAAATAATTTTTAGACAGGACTATTTCTGTGAGGGTCAACAAAAAAGTCATTAGGTGGTAATATATCGGTGGGACGAGTTTCCAGATAATGTAACACTGCCTGAACGCCTACATCATGGGGGATGCAGGTGTATAGCCTCTGAACATCACATGTTACCAGCAAAAAATCGTTGTCACTGTTGAACGAATCTAATAGCTTCAAAACGTCAGTCGTGTCTCCTAAGTAGGAGGGAAGTGATCAGTGATTTCTGATGGATATGAGTGTGTCCCGGAGGCTTTGGCGAACACTGTCTTCCAGACCAGGGGGGTCTAACTCCCACGCGTTTAGAAAAATATAAAGAGTAATATTATTAGATGTCATTCTGGATGATAGCTTAGCTCTCCCTGTTCTGATCTCATATGCTTCCCCTCCCTTTCCAGTGCTGCTAAGTGTTTGGATGGGCAGGCTTCCCCAATGTCATTACGCACTGGCAGGGAACTTGCAATCTCCCTCTAAATGCTTGCAAGGAGCTGAGGGAACAACAAGGATCCAGGAATTAGCAGGAGCTAAATGGTACTCTACTCCTGGCTGGAGGGATGTCTTGATTAGAGAGAGAAAAAAACAACCATAAAAACAAAATTGATGTTTGGATCTCTTAGGATGAAGGGGATAGGAAGGACAGTAGAGAAGAAAACCTACTCCAATCACATCCTCTACAAATACAAAGTATTTTTTTTATAGATTCATCCTTTATTTGGCCAGGAAGATCCCATTGAAATAAAAGATCTCTCCTTCCAGAGACTGAGTACTCCTGGTCAAGACGGCAGCCTAAGTTTCACGTAAAAATAAATATATAAAACTCTTTCACACACAAAAACACATGGTAGAACACATACAATACATAAAGGCTACAGAAGGGAAAAGGTAAAGGAAAATAACCTATACAGGCCATACCATCGATGGTAGAATTGCTCAGTGTGTCGGTATCTGTAACACAGCATCTCAAATCAAGGCTATATAAAACAGCAACATTTCCCTTCACAGCAGTTCATAAAAGACCTTTCAAGGTATTCAGAGAAGGGAGTGATTCGAAGGTAAATGTATTTTGCAGCTCATTCCATGCCCAAGGTGCAGAAAAGGAGCAAGCCATTTTTACCAAGCTGATTGCACCCTGGGGACGTTTAGAAGAAGCCGGTTGGAAGATCTAGTGCTATAGTTGCTGCAAATTAGGATAAAAGGTTGGAGATATTATATAGTGGGTAGTTTTCCTAACAATGTCTTGAAAATAATAGTCCAGCAGCTCTAAAATCCAAAATCCAATCCTCAATATAAACACACACTTTACATTCAATACTCCCACTGTGAGACAAATCTATGAGATGCTGTAAATCTGAATAATACTCCAATAACAACATGTCAACATGTGTGGACGTTCTTGGCTATCAGCTGCAATAAAGTCACTCAGTATCACTCAAAACGGGATTGGGCAATCACTGGGGAAAGATATGTCTCCATCTCCATATCTTGGCCACTGTCACCCATCAAGAGGTGTGATCCAAGGGAGATAGCAGGGTGATAAACCTACATGACCCGGCTTGCTTCATCTACTGTATTTACAGTATGCCCAGGTGCAAAGGCCAGCAAGCTGTCCACCACTGAAACCACGTCCTTTTCCATCCCTCCTGTCACAGGTTTTGAATATCACATGACCAATCTGGATTTAATCATCCTTATTGAACTGATCTCAGATCTCTGGTTGAATAAAACGCAGATTTCCAAGAAAAGGAAACATGTTTGTGAAGGAATTACCGAAGTAAGTGGATCCAGTAACAACAAGCCATCTGTTTTCAGCTGGAAAATTACTTGTGGATGTGATGCACATTGTAATTCTCCCATAATAGCACATTACCACACGCATTCACCCACACACATGCTCATATCCATACATATACTGGGATGCATGCATGCATGCACTCTCCCTCTCTATCGTGCACACACACACACACACACACACACACACACACACACACACACACACAGACAAAGATTCATTTCTTAATTTGATTGTTTATTTACATTTTGTAATAGGCTGGCAGCTTTTAGAATACATATACGATTTGATTCTGTGTTGTACAAGCACACACATCACTATGTACATTGAATATAAACGTTTTCTCATAACTTGCTGTCAATATAAATTGCTGTGCAGGCCTTAGTAAAGATGATAGAGTTGGAGCTTGTCAGCCCATACACCCCATACACTCCCAAATGATAAGTCCACCTACCTCTGCTGTAGTGCTGAGCGGCTGCCAGGTAGACAGACAGGTAGAGGAAAGCCCACCACTGCATCATGCCCAACATGTCACAACACACACTGCTCTCGCTGTCTCTGTCTGTCTACGGGACGTCTCTGTGTGTCTACGGGACGAGTCTCTGTCTGTCTACGGGACGCGGTCGCAGGCACAGCAGGCCATCAGGAAGGTGGATGAAAACACACTGGCAGTCCAGCCACAGCATTTCTCCACAGCAACAGTTTCATGTGCAGGAACATTCCTTCCCTCATCCTCTCTACACACCTCTCTCTCTCTCTCTCTCTATCTCTCATTCTCTCTCTCTCTCTCTCATTCTCTCTCTCTCTCTCTCTCTCTCTCTGTGCTGTTCTCTCAGGCCAGGCTGTCTGGGCTGTCATCTGGAAATCATCAGGAATTGGGGAATGCCTGCTCCTTTGGCTGCTGCCTCTCAGCTACTGGCCGTAGTTCAGTTACTGATTGACTGGCCAACTGACTGTCTGACTGACTGACTGACTGATTGATTGATTGACTGGGTGTGAGCCAGAGTAAAAGCCACACTGGCACAACAGATGGTCGCTCTCCTTAGGAAAGTGCAATCAAGTGCAATCAAGCATCATGTGTTCAGTCAAATCACAAAATATTGTGACAATCAGTTCGTCATGTCATGGACTGGCATTTGTCAGATGTCAATCATAGCCACTATTATTGAATGATGGTTGGTTGATCTGGCTAGAGGGCGGCCCTTACCAAGCAAGCGGATGGCACTTTACGCTTGTCTGGCCTGCGTGCGAGTGAGACAGGAGTGAAGGAAGGATAATGGGAGCCAGGTGCTCCCTGCGAGCGCATAAGGGAATGTTTGTCATTGTGGACTAACTTGACATTAGTCTCGCTTGCCAGACTATCTCCGTTTCACGCTGTACCCGCTGTGGAGAGAACTGCATTTTATGACAGCTTCCTCCAGCCTGCAGATGGCACTGCAGCTGGTGTTTCTATTTACACTATTTTTTCCTGTTAATGGCTAGCATGCCCCACCCCCATACTATAAATACTGTAAGCTGCTCCGCTAAGGGGGACTCGGCAAGAAACTCTGGATGGTAAGACCTATTCCTCAAATTGTTCTCTGGAATAAATATGTATTTAAACTTTACAACTTTGTAATTATTCATAAGATAAAGGTATGGATAGCTTTGTCTCTCGACACCGTGCAGGAGAGAGTCTGACCGCTCTTACTGTCACTCTGGTCTAGCAGGAAAAAAGGGTTATCTTTACAGAGAAATCAAAGTATACACTAGGGATGTTCATTTTGAAAATGTTCCATAATCGATAATCGGTGAAAATTAACGATCATTTATCGATTATCGATCATATTAACTCATTGAGTGCCAATGACGACAATCGTCGTCAATTCAAATAGTAACGTTGAGTGCCAATGACAACGATTGTCGTCAATTGCGTTTTTTGACAGTGGGACGTGGATCAAAGCCTGATCCATCTCCTGTGAAAGTATGGTGGATGTTGAATGTGTAAAAGCTATTTTACGGACCCATTAGGTGGCGACAGTGCTCTCCACATTAGAGAAAGGCGAGGAAAAAACAGAGAAGAAGTCATGGGGAAACGGAAATCGCATCGGTATGCATCGATATGCATGAAGCATAACGTTAGCTGTGCCTGTGAACAGCAGCCAATCTGCTGCCACAATTGAGCCCCTCCGTCTCCGCTGCGATAGCCCATCCGCATGATTAGTTGTGGAGTTGTTATTATTCTCAACTGGAAGCGATGGGAGCCGGTGACAAATACACGCGGAACGCTGTAAAAAAGCTGGATGTAGCGCACTTTTCAGTGCAGAGCAAATGCAGCAGAGAGCCACCAGAGACACTCCCACGGAGGTGGGGTTTGCAGTTGAGCGGGGTGGGGCACGCAGGGCAGCATACAACACCGACCCAGACAACAAAATTCCTTTGTTTTCACTGTTTTATTGAAGGAAATTATTTTTGAGGTGTCACTACATCAGAAAATATTAGCTTCAGAGTCAGTCATGTGCTTGAAATGCTTCATTTCACAAAAGGCTGATTATCTCAGCTTCTAATTTGAAACGTCTGTTTTTGGTGAAATCAACCTATCTTCTCCGGCTCATAACTAAAGAACGGAAAATGATATCAATAAACTTTTTTTTGCTGATGATAGAAGAGAGTCTGTGTTCGGTGTTTACATAGTAATATCACACAATATTCTGTGGGCCTCGAGAAATCACTGAAAACGCTCTGAAACTCTGGCACTGGGAGCATCCGTTTTCCAAAAGTGGCTGGCACTCAATGAGTTAATACTTATATTTTTTTTTATTTTATTTTTTTACTAAATGAATGCCTATGGCAGAAAATACGAAAGACAACGTGTTCTCCTCAATGAACTCTTTATTTCAATGTGTCTCCTCTCCAACACTCTGCTGTCCCCGGCGCATGCCGGTGTGAATTCCCCATGTTTAAAACAGTTTTGTTGGCACAAAGGCCCGTGCCCAGCCAGAAAACTAGAGACTATATGAAGCTCCACCTCACGTTAGTCGGCTGTGCAATGGAGTGGGGCGAGGAGGAACGAATTCCACCCAAACCTAGTCATTTTTTTTTTTTTTTTTATAACAAAATCGATCCAAATTCCACAGGATCGATTCCAATCCATTGAGTGCCAGCCACTTTTGGAGAACGGACGCTCCCAGTGCCAGAGTTTCAGAGCGTTTTCAGTGATTTCTCGAGGCCCACAGAATATTGTGTGATATTACTATGTAAACACTGAACACGCACAAAGAACGATGAGACTCTCTTCTATCATCTGCAAAAAAAAGTTTATTGATCCCATTTTCCGTTCTTTAGTTATGACCTGGAGAAGATAGCTTGATTTAACCAAAAACAGCAATTTTTTTCTAGAAGCTGAGATAATGAGCCTTTTGTGAAATTAAACATTTCAAACACATCACTGACTCTGAAGCTAATTTTCTGATGTAGTCACACCTCAAAAATAATTTCCTTCAATAAAACAGTGAAGGCCAGGGAATTTTGTTTGGCAGAATAATATTTTTTAGCTGCAACCAGCAGCGCTGGCCCCTGCGTGCGCTGCTGGTTGCAGCTTCTTGCTGGTCTTGATTTGCTGCTGGTGGGCATCGGATATTCTGGCTTGCGTTTGCGTTTGCCAACACACACGCGTTTGCCTGTCCTGCTGTCTGGGTCTGTCTGGGTGTTGTGTGCTGCTCTGCGTGCCCCCCCCCCCGCCTCAACTGCACACTCCTCCTCCGTATGGGAGTGTCCCTGGTGGCTCTCTGCTGAGTTTGCTGTGCACAGTGAAGGGTGCGCGACATCCAGCTTTTTTACAGCGTTCCGCGTGTGTTTGTCACCGGCAACCATGCTTCCAGTTGAGAATAATAACAACTCCACGGCTGATCATGCGGATGTGCTGTCGCAACGGACACGGAGTGGCTCAATTGTGGGAGCAGATTGGCTGCTGCAGGCACAGCTACAGTAACGTTATGCTTCATGCATATCGATGCATACGGATGCGATGCGATTTCCGTTTCCCCAACGACTTCTTCTTTGTTTTTTCCTTGCCTTTCTGTTATCTGGAGAGCACTGTCGCCACCTAAGGGTTCTGTAAAATAGGTTAGACACATTCAATAGCTCCCATATTGTAAGAGGCGATGTAAGAGGCTTAGATCGACATCCCCCCGTCAAAAAACGCAATTGACGACTTTAGTCGTCTTTGGCACTCTACGTCACTATTTGAATTGACGACTAAAGTCGTCATTGGCACTCAATGAGTTAACGATCAATTATCGATTTTCGACAATTGATGAACATCCCTAATACACACGCACATCTCTTTTCCAGGTGCTGAGTCAAATGAATGAGTTTAGCAAAAGTGGAAGTTTATTCTAATAGCAGAACGCTGATAAGAGCCATCCACTTCCTGATTTTGACATTCCCTGTTGACAAAAACCTCACATCAACAGTTCAAGTCACAAAAATGCAATCATAAATTACACCTTGCGCACTGCTTCAATTTCATTTCTCCGGTGAAAAATAAAAAAATATATAATATGTGTGGGAGTCATAGATCCATTTATCTCAATGCCCAAGCGTTGCCTTTAGAGGTTTGTAAAAGTGAGTAGATGGTCTGTCTAAAAATGAGCAGATGAATATTTTATTATAATATCTGCTTTATCCAAATGGGCCGAGACCACCTTTGCACTAGGAATGTTTATGAAAAAGTTATAATTTCCATCTAAGAGGCTACCGACAACTCATTTTAATGCCACAAAAAAAACATTCTATGGCAGTAAATAAAGTGTGGAGCAGAAGCAGCAATTTTAGAAATGGCCCGCTTGGTATTATAGTCATCTACCGCCCACCTACTCCCCTTGGATCATTCCTAGACGAGCTGGATGCTCTCCTCTCTCTCTTCCCTGAGGATGGCACTCCTCTAGTCCTCCTCGGGGACTTCAATATCCCGGCAACACCACTTCTTTCTCCCCTCTTTCTCAACTTTTTCTCTTCTTTTGACCTCTCTCTCTCTTCTTCTCCGCCCACACATAAGGCCGGGAACCTCCTCAACCTTGTGTTTACCCGCTCCTGCACCACCTCCAATTTCACGGTTACTCCTCTCCCTGTTTCCGACCATCACTTCATAACCTTCTCCCTTCCCATCTCCCTCCCCAAACCCTCCCCACCCCCCACTCATATAACTACCACCCGTCGCAACATAAAAACCCTCACACCCTCGGCCCTCTCCTCTGCTGTCCTCTCTCTCCTCCCCCCAGTCGATAACTTCTCTCTCCTATCCACTGACGATGCTGCTACTAGTCTCCTTTCCTCTCTCACCTCAGCCCTTGACTCACTCTGTCCCCTCATCTCCAAACCAGCTAGATCCTGTCCCCCTGCACCATGGCTGTCCGAGGCTCTGCGGACTCATCGAACGGAGCTTCGGGCAGCCGAAAGAAAATGGCAAAAATCCCACGACCCATCTGATCTCTCAACTTACCACCTCATCTTAACAAACTTCACCACTGCCGTCACCACTGCTAAATCCTCCTTTTTCATTTCCCAAATTCATTCCTCTGCCTCCAATCCTAGAAAATTGTTCTCCACCTTCTCCTCTCTCCTCAACCCCCCCCCCCCTCCTCCCCCCTCTTCCCTATCTGCTGATGACTTCTTGACCTTCTTTTCCCAAAAAATTTATGACATCACCTCTTCCTTCCCCCCTCCAGCCACTAAAAACAGCTCTGACATCAAACCTGACTCTTCGGCCCCTGTCACTAGTCTGTCTTCCTTTTCTCCCCTCTCTCCCGATGCCGTCCTGAAACTCCTATTGTCCCATCCTGCCACCACCTGCCCCCTGGATCCTATCCCCTCCCCTCTTCTCCAAACCATATCCTCCGATCTATCTCCTTTCCTCACTTCCCTCATCAACTCCTCCCTGTCCTCTGGTATAGTCCCGGCTCCCCTTAAAACAGCTAGAATCAAGCCACTCCTCAAAAAACCCTCCCTGGACCATACTGTTATACAAAATTACCGCCCAGTTTCTCTCCTTCCATTCATTTCAAAAACCCTTGAACGCGCAGTATCGGAACAGCTTTCTCTCCATCTCTCTCGCAATAACCTTCTGGACCCCCTACAATCTGGTTTTAAACCCGCTCACTCCACTGAAACAGCTCTCCTCTCTGTCACTCATGCCCTTCACACAGCCAAAGCCTCCTCCCTCTCCTCTGTTTTAGTACTCCTGGATCTATCAGCTGCATTTGACACGGTGAATCATCACATCCTCCTCTCCACTCTCACTGATCTTGGTATTTCTGGCACTGCACTCTCATGGTTCACCTCTTACCTTTCCAACCGCTCCCTTCAGGTTCTCTGGTGTGGGTCCCTCTCTAAATCATGCACTCTGAACACGGGTGTCCCCCAGGGATCTGTCCTCGGCCCCTTCCTATTTCTTCTGTATGTTAGGTCCGTTGGTCACATAATCTCCTCTCACGGGTTTTCCTATCACAGCTATGCCGACGACACTCAACTCTTTCTTTCTTTTCCCCCTGACGATACCCAAATTGAGGCACGCCTAGCCGCGTGTCTCAAAGACATTGTAACCTGGACGACCGCACATCATCTAAAACTCAATCTCGACAAAACAGAACTTCTTTTCATCCCCGGTAAAAACTGCCCTCTCACAGACCTTTCCATCACCATAGACAATACCACTGTACGGCCATCAAAAACTGTCAAAAACCTAGGTGTCATTATAGATAATCAGCTTTCAACCTCATCTTTCATTTCTGCAACCGCCCGCTCATGTAGGTTCCAACTATACAACATCAGAAAAATCAGAAAATTTCTCACTAGGGAGGCAACTCAACTACTGGTACAGGCACTTGTTCTTTCCCGCCTTGATTACTGCAATGTTCTCATGGCGGGGCTACCTGCCTCGGCCTTCCAATCCCTCCAGCTCATCCAGAACGCAGCTGCCCGACTGGTGTTCAATCTACCTAAATTCTCTCACGTCACTCCCCTTCTCCGCGACCTCCACTGGCTCCCAATTATAGCCCGCATTAAATTCAAAACCCTTGTACTGGCCTACCGGGCAGTTCACCGGTCAGCCCCTACCTATCTGCAATCTTTAGTTAGTTTTTAAACATCCAACCGTCCCCTCCGCTCCTCCACCTGCACAGCTCGCCTTGCCCCTCCATCACTACGTGACCCTGGGGGCCGCTTAGCCCACTCACGACTCTTTTCCTCCCTGGCTCCTCAATGGTGGAACGAGCTCCCCCCCTCTGTTATGCTGGCTGACTCGTTGGCCATTTTCCGCCGGAGACTAAAAACATACTTTTTCGAACTACACCTGGGCCCCTCCGAAAAGTGATGTGTGTATTTTATGTTCCCGTCTTTATTTCTATTTATTGTTGTTTATTGTTGCATTTTATTGCTGTATTTTTATGCTATATTGTAATATGCTGTAAGTCGCTTTGGACAAAAGCGTCTGCTAAATGAAATAAAGTAAAGTAAAGTAAAGTAAAGTGAATGGGAGACATAAAACAAAACCTTGTGAATTTAGCTACACTTTTGATCAATTTACACGCTGCTGTGTGACTTTCATTTTTGCCTTTTTTTCCACTCTACTGCTACCATTATGTTGGTTTGAATGTTCGCTGACAGCAGACGGGCTCCAGAGGTATGATGCCCTTCTCTCTGATATTCTAAATGGATGATGAGACTGAAGGAAAGCCTCGAAGGACAAGCTGTAACGCGTGTCTCTATGTGATTCACTCAATAAGTGACGCATAAGGTAAGAGCAGATGGCATTCTGATGGAGAAGAAGAGGGAAAAAAAACATCTCTGCAGTTCATATCTTCTCCGTTTGCCAGGAGGTGGAGAGATTCAACAAAAGCAGCACTAGAAACAAAATATGCCTTGACCCCTGAATTCCCCCTGAATGGTTATGAGCATACACATTAGCCTACTGCAAAAAGACATGTTGATTGACGAGTTCCCTTTGCTCGCCATAGGGGGGCAGTGTTATGACACACACTGTGAGAGACCCTTCTCCAAGATCCTGCCGAGTTGCTGTTGCTCTCCAACTCGTCTGGTGACGCTGTGTGAATTGTGAAATAATTTAATTATATTCAGATTGTCTGGTCTGGCAATATGAATTCAGCCACTTAACAAAGATCAAAGGGTCATTTGGGTTCAAACCAGGTGGGGACCCTTGAGACATCCTTTAGTTTAATTGCTTCATGTGCTGTAACTGTTGTATGCTGTATTGGAATGGTTCAAATATGCAAATTGATGCTGCCACTATACAACTGAACTTACATGAGGTTTGCTTAATAGTCAATATGCTATCGCACAAAACTCTGCCGCTGCAATTTTCTCTAATGCTGTGGGTCTGGATAATATGTATTCACCACCTGAGTGCCCTATTGTACAAATACCCAGACGTGTGCCAGGACCTGCACAGCCTCTCATGTTGGGATCAGGGTTATCATAGTTTGGGATTTTTCATTTGTTTTTATTTCATTATTTCATTATTTCATTCTTATTTTTTGTTTTCAATTCTGTTTAGTTGCAGTTGCGGTTTCCAGAGTGGGTTTGCTCATTTCAGTTTAGTTTTTTGGTTTAAAATGTTTAGTTTTAGTTGTTTTGATGAGTTTGAGTTTGAGTATTAGTTTTTTTTTCTTTTTTTCTTATGACTAGCAGAATACCCGTGCAGTGTATTGGGCTGTGCAGCCAACTCATGGTCGAATCATGAGTTCGACCATTAATCTGCGCAGGCCGCCTCGCTCACAGTCACAAAGTTGGCATGCAGCCTCTCCTCTCTCTCCCCAGAGGGTTTTCATAGTCCACTTCCCTTGCTGATTCCAATTGCACTGTCAAGTCCAACAGGAGTTTTCTGTAAATACATTGAGACTCTGAGGAAAAGGATACAAGCTTTCAAAAATGGAAATAAAAACATGTAAATAAAGCGATGAATGAATGAATGAATGAATGAATAAATAAATAGAGTAGCTGGCGTGCTATGTGCATAAGCTGCTAAAGCTAAAGTGCTGCTCATGGCTGAACATCCTAATGCCTGCATGATCTGATGGCTAAAGGAAATAACAAATGAAACGAAAGGAACTGTCAAACTAAATGTCCAAAGTTGCCAAAAATAAAAGGAGGAAAAAGGCTTGATCAAAAAGGCTTGATCAAAAAGGTTTGATCATTGAGTGGAATCCAGTCAAATCTTCAGAGTAGATGCATCTACTGTATCTCTTTCAAGTGGGGAAACTGCACACAGTCTAGACTAGAGCCATGTATATAATTTAGAAGAGTCACGACATCTCCATTCACCCCAATGGACCAGTTTTTTACTCGCAAGAGTTCCCGGAAGTAAGGTTCTGGATTAAGCAGCGCTGTCAAGCTGCAGCAAAATTGACAGTTTGTGATGTATTTTGAAAGGGTCCGACGTTTAAAGAATCAAATTGTATATTATCAGCTTTATTTTAGCATTCAAACACAAACGCTCTTTACACTTCCTGAAAGATTCAGTGCAATCACACGTAACATGGCATAGCTGTTGCCAAACTATTTCTGCTCACTCACACACAGACACTTTCCATATATTATAGGATACTTTGGGGGGTATTTGTCACGGCAAGATTTAAGAAGCTCAGAATACTATTACAATACAAACACAACACTTTGTGAAGGCAATTGACTCAGTCGTGTTAAGTTATCCTTTATTGTCCCCGTGGGGAAATGTATTCTCTGCATTTGACCCATCCTCTAGGAACCTTCCTAGAACTAGGAGCCACTAGTGGGCAGTGTAGTAGTGCAGGGGCACTGGCAGGAGTATTAAGAGGGAGAACATACAAACTTCTTGCTATGAGGCAACAGTGCTAACCACTGAGCCAAGTCTCAATAAACATAATATGCACATATGCACCAATGCCTCCTTATGCTCATTGGCAGATATGACCAAATTGACAAAGACAAAAACTGTTTTCTAATAGTTTTAGTTTGTCTTAGTTAGTTTTGTAAACAAACAATACAGTTGCAGTTCGTTATTGTCTATAAAGCCTCGTATTCATTTTTATTTCAGTTGACAAAAACGTTGTCTCCACCCCACCCCACTATGCAATACATTGTAACAACGTATTGAACAGTGTAACTGACAGCTCTCGGGGCCTGAACCCAGCAGGAGTCTGGATGTGATGCTGGAGAAACACAGCACATTCCCCCGGAACAAAGCCTCAAGCTCTGAGCCGAGCATTGCTTTGAGCAACACCGCTGCTCTGCTGTATCTCGTCTCTGCTACGAGCCGAGGCCTCTTGCTTGTTTTGCAAGGTTGAAGAGAGACAGAGTAACATAAATGAAATAAAAATGCAAGGCCAGGGGTGTCTGGTAAAATCACTCGCCTACCACCGCAGAGACCCGGGTTCAATTCCCGGCAGCGCCGGTACTTCCGGCTTGGTCAAATGTTCTTACAGACACAATTGGCCGTGTCTGCAGGTGGGAAGCCGGTGTGGTATGAGTCCTGCTCCCTGCACTAGTGCCTCCTCTGCTCAGTTCGGGGGGGGATAGCTTGCCGGCGAAGGTGACTACACATGTATCGGAGGAAGCAAGTGCTAGTCTACGGCTTTTCTTTTGGCAGAGGGATTGGAGCAACGACCGGGACGGCAGGGGGTTAGCCAAGTACAATTGGGGAGAAAACTGTGAGAAAAATCAGGGGGAAATGCAGAAGAAGAAAAAAGCAAGGCAGAGTCAAACTCTATTTACAAATTATTATTTGAAGAGCCAAATCCATCCAAAATAATAAGTAAAAGCAGAACAGAGATTTGAGGACAGGAGACGAGAGAATTACGAGAGAATTGCAAACAGTGTGTTGTGTGGATAAAGTTATCAGAGAGCTCAGAGCAGGACTTGTAGGGCAATAAAGGAAAAGTTGACTGAGCTGAAGTGTTGGAAATAACTTTTTTGATAGTTGAAGACCGAGTCCATTGATTGACCATAGTTAGCGGCGACATGGCAGCCCTCACAACAAATGAAGCCCGTGTGGGAATTAGGCTGTCTAGCCAATCACCACTTAACGGGCAGGAGGTGCGTCACACATCAAAACAACTAGACACGAAAACTAATCATCATACCACAAACAGAATAATTGCCTCAAATATCCATCACGCCTCGGGCAATGGTTTCATCCAGGCTGATCTGAACAGAATCTCTGATAGGTCTCTGTCTGAGCGCTGAGTGGGAGAATGGAGGCTGTTGGCTCTATTCTCCCACAGGCCATCGGCGCTATTACGGGCCTTAACCGCAAAAAAACGTGCCTTGCGCCTGTTTCGGCAAGATAGCAATAGGCTTTAGGCTGCCAAATGCGCTTTAGGCCGAATGGGCGTGGCGCAGTCCCAAAGTGGGCGTGTCGGCGCTAAATACCAGCCTAGTCATATCTTGGGAGCTGGCCTACATTTAGCGCTTTGCGCTTTTCAAAAGCAGGCCTATTCTTTGCCTTCACTGCTTCTTCTCTGTCACCCTTCTCTCTCTCTCTCTCTGAGTTCCCAGCATGCATTGTGTTTCTTCATTTCGCTACTAAATAGCCACCAAATGAGCCAAAATAGATATAAAAGGTAGTTCTAAATTAATGTGTAATGGTAACACAGCCTGCCATTGTCAACATTTCAATATTGGACCAAATAAAACCTCGAAATGAAAACACCACCCTATGTGAAACATATATGTCCTCCTGGGCATATATATACCCCTTGTCGACCCTTGTCGAGTTAACGTGATTTAGAGAAGTAACAGCGGAACGCGCTTCGGAACGCGCTTCTAATGGCATCTGCTATACTGTGATGTCCGTCCAATAACTTGGCCCTATTTCACATTTAGTTTTACAATAAAAACACATTTATGCAATGACTTGACATAATGTAGGGTATATTTATGTGCATCATCCTTCCTGCAGCAGGCGAGAGAAAATGATATCTTTCTGGACAAACTTTCACCAATCTAATAGGCTATATTTTTCTAGCTGATGCATAGAACATTATTTTCACTTTGATCTTGCTATAGTGTAGCGTATTTACATGCTTGCAGTATTGAAACTGCAGTTAGATTGGTTTGAGAAGCATAATAATATGGAATAATAGCCTATAATGCAGACAGACAGGCTGGATGAAGGGAGGGGGGGGGGGGGGGCAGAGCGTTTGGCTTTCGTCTGGTTTTGCGGGATCACTGGAATTGGAGCTAAAAAGGCAAGCGTGCGATTCGTTTATTGCACTTATCCAATGAGCATGACGGTGCATAATTTTACGCCTAAAAGGCGTGGTTGTAATGCTTTGGGCTGCATCTAGCGCCAGCACAACGATATCAAGTGCGCCTTTCCACGCCCACTGCTTTGATCTGCGCCTGCCGCTCGGCCTAGAAACTGCGCCGATGCAACGATAGGGGCCTGTGTGTCTTGGACAGCTTGCATTGTTATGGTTGGCCCAGGTGGGTGCTGGGTGTCTCCCAGCCCAAATGACACTTGTCTACTTGATATACTGCACACCAGGGGAGCCAGCAGCAGCAGAGGGGCCGCTCCAGACTAAATAGGCCACCCGTCTCATTACGCTGGCATGTCCAGTATTTATTACAATAATAACAGCCTTGTGATTAGCCATTAGGCCAAATAAGGCGTTGTAATTGATTTGAAATTAAAGTTCAAGTTGCTCATTTCCTCCTTGTTCTCTTGCTTATAGCTTTTGACAAATTAGCATATAATGCCCCGATTGGTGGTCCAAATGTCAAACATTGACCCAACATGTACCTCCATCTACAGAATACATCACTTTCTTTTTAGTGTGAAATAATGGCCACACACTAAAGGCCCAATTATGCTCGACGGATACGCATACGGACGAAGCTTTCTGTCCATTCATTTTTTGAAAGCTTACGGAATCTACGGATACAGATGAAAGGGAGCAGACACTCACAGACTCTCTACTGCCCACTAGTGGATGTATTGCTTAACATGATACCAATGTGAAAGACACATGGAAGTATGTGGACAGTGACGGTTACATCATTTGAAATGGACGCATTTATTTTCTGACAAAAATGGAGCATAAAGCTGGAAACATGCTGCAATGTTAGCCTTGACTTGGAGCCTTGCTGACGGCAGCTAGACCTATATACTTGAAAGTCAGCTTGACGAGGGGGTCGCAGGGGAATCCCCAGCAAAATTAATAAATTGTGTGATTTCACTAGGATTTCAAAGAGTTCGCCCAAGGAGACAATGTAGTCCATATACTTTAATAGCTTTCACTCTCTGTTATTATCGCCCCATCTACATTATATTCTATTTGCGCTGTGCATGTCAGCTAGCCTGACTCCGCCAGACGGGGGCGGCATTGTTCCACAAATTCACAATCCCACCTCCGTCTGGACCTGGCTCCAGATTTGCGTTTAAATCGGCCGCCACCCAGGCCGAGAGGCGCCTGTGCGTTTGTAGTACTTTCACTATTCAACATGGCGGCGGCTACCGAGGCTAGCTCCAGTGAGCTAGTCAAACATTCTATTCAAAACAATAAGCTAACATAAACGTTAAACACTTGATCTTACAGTGAGTACGAAACCGTAACTGTATTGCTGTAACGTTATCAACTATGAACGTTAGTAAACAAGACATTGTTGTATAATTTGGGGAGATAGCCTTCAGACCGTTGCTAGGCTGGGAGAACTTATTAGCAGCCATCTAGCAGCCATCAGCTAGCTGTAAGGCTAGTGAATGGCTAGCCATTAGCCATTCACGCAAGTCACACAAACACAAAGCCCTTCTCACCACTGCCCAGTAAACATGCAATCTGTTAAACAATCATTTTTGTTCCAAATAGAAATAAATCATAACGTTAATCAAAATGCCACTGAAATATTAGCTAATCAAGACAGAACTGCAAAGATCAGTGTGATGTATTGTCCCTTTACTGTTAGCTGAACGCAGTGTATTCTGCTATGATTGGAATGTTGGCTGCTGTTTAATAAACCACGTTAACTCACGTTGGTGTCCGAGTGACATATTATGTTATACAGGCGAGATTAAAGATCTCAGGATATAACAATCAGTTTATCTGATATTTTCAGACGCTTGCATAAATTATACTGTTAAGTGTGAATATAGCTCTCACAAGCATATAGTAGTCCTTTATGTCTGATATTTTGGAGCTGTTACTCGAGAAATTGGTTTATCGATAGAACATAGCTTAAGATTTTGCACTTGTACTTTAGATAGGGGGTAAACAAACGGCATGGGAGCCAATACTAGGAATAAATCAACAAGGAACCATTCTTAAAGTTTGAGATTATATCCAAATACATGCTGCATGGTGTAACCTAAGGGTGTTTTTCCTCTTCTCTGTTGATGTCCTCTGGGCTCCAGGCAGCTCCCTTTCGCAGATTCATCTGACATCAACATCTTTATGAATTTACATCATCTTATCATTTTACCCAATCGTGCCTCAAGACCAGCAGATTATGTAACAACAACACCACACGGCCGTTTTTTCTCCGTTTAGTTTATTATCACAAAAGTAAGCAAATAACATTCTCCAGTCATGCGTAAACATCTACCATTCCACTGACAGATATGCTAAAATTCACCAGTCCTTAATGCTAAATAGTAGTGTTAAATCATTATATTGTATCAAAGCATTTGGTTGTTATTGCCATGATCATAAAGGCTAGAGAGCGTTGCGTCTCCATGACGTTAGCCGTCCAGGGTGCTTGCCACTCGGTGTCATATCGTGTCATCAGTTCCCTGAAGAAACGAACAACGATATGTGTTAGTAATGAATCGCTGTTAACGTTAACATCAATCATCAGACGTAGCACCCCAACCTCCAAATGTTGCTAACGTTAGCGTAACATCAGTTAATCCAATCCAATCATTTAACGTGCAAAATGGCCTACCTGCACTTCATCCTCAGTCAGACATCTGCAGTAATTCTTCTTTCTTTTGGCAAATTGAATAGTCAATGGTTGCACCCAATATTCACCTTACAAAAACAGCAAAAAATCTGCGACCTCCATGCTAACTATTTAGCAATTGTAGTCCTAGCTATTCGTGTTTACCAGGCGCTGCTACGTCATGAAGGGAAGTCGATCTGATTGGTTGGCGTTGGCAAGCCCAGATGATGACAGACAGACGGTCCATCCAATCACCTGCCTAGTAGCTTCAAAAAAGTGACCGCCCTCTTCAGCAATGTAGCTTGGCCGAACCCAGATGGATGTCGTTTGTGAAACAGAATGTGAAGCAAACTCATCCATCTGGCAGCGTCAGGTTACATGTCAGCTGCATCGAGTCACATTTTCGGGGAGCTGCGCTCCAGCTGCGCTGGCAGCCTCGCCAGCCGTGACGCGGCCCTCGGCGCATTTGGCTCGGGCTTTGACGCTGTAGCATATTTTCTGCTTAAATGAGCTCGAAGGAGCAAAGATACTGCATTGGTATGTGAGGATTGCACAGAATGTAATGGCTGTGTTATCTTTAAAACAGCAAAGGCATGGACAATTATTATTAATAATCATGTGATGTTTATCGTCACCGTAGGGAAATTCTCTTGGCTTTCTCCTTCCACAGGGAGTTCAGAGGTCAGGCTCAGCTAGAGAGCAGCAGCTCTGGGTAATGAGAGAGTGTTTGCGGGTCGGATCATCGGCACCTCGGTATTCACCCTCCCCAGGGAGTGGGTTGTCATCACTAGAGCCGGAGGCACCGTCACTGACCAGGCCAAGAGCCCGGTGCATGTGAGTAGAACATTATAATGAAAGCAATGTGACACGTACAGATGCTAACAAATCTGCTTTTTTCCCCTGGAAGTGTTTGCGTCGATTTATTGTAGGATATTCCAAGAAGTTGGAAAGGGATGACAGGGATGCATTTTCTCCCTGTTTTTCTAACTTTGTGGGAGGATATTACAGGGTTTGGGATCTTCATCTTCATATTTTCACACAAATAGCCTACAGCTTCTTCTATATGATATTGAAGATCAAGTAGAACCACCAGAAATGTGTTTCGAAGCCCCATTTAAAGAATAACTCAAAACAGGAGAGCTTTCAGGACCAGTACTCTAACCCAGAGGTTCTCAAATGTTTTTCAGCCAAGGACCCCTTACAAGATAGAAAATATACAGGAGACCCCCGTCATTCTGATTTGTGATTTTGGGCTAAGCTTAACTGTTTCCACGGTAACGTGCCTGACTTTTAAATTGATAGTTTTGTTATATTAGAATGTGTAATCCATGAACCATTTTAGATTTAAAGCATAAAATATTTTTGTTGAACTATGAAGCTTTTGCACACACAAAAACATTTTTATTTTTATTTCTATTTTCCTGAAAACTTTCCGAGGACCCCCTGGCAAAGTGCTACAGACCCCTGGGGTTCCCTGGACCCGCATTTGAGAACCACTGGTACCACTAATAATAACAACTCACATTGACCTAATAATAATAATAATACTACATGTAATAATAATAATAATAATAATATATATATATTTTTTATATAGCACCTTTCAAAATCATTGTTACAAAGTGCTTTACAATCAATAAAAGCATAGACTAAAAACACACAAAAACAAATAGAAAATAGAAATAAGCACAAATAAAAAAAATGTACTGAACATATTTCTGTTGTTGTAAAAGTAGAGCTACAAACACAGAATAAAAGCAACACACAGCTTAAGAAAGATAAAAAGCCATTGCATAAAAGTGTGTTCAGGAGAGATTTAAAGGAAGACAGTTTGCTAGCCTGAGATTCTCGAGGAAGGGCATTCCAAAGTTTGGGCGCCCTGATGGCAAATGCCCGGTCACCTTTAGATACAAGCCGGGAGGTGGGAACTAGTCTCGGCTGTTGTTTGGTGAGCCGCTGCAGCCGCACCAACAGAGCCACCTAAGAACTGAGTCTAGGTGGGAACAGACAGAAGGGCCTGGCCTGAGGACCTCAGGCTACACTTCGGCTCGTAGGGGATTAAAAGCTCAGAGATGTAGGAGCCTCTCTGTGTAGCTCCTTAAAATTTAAAAGCAAGATCTTAAAATCAACTCTAAAACTAAAATACACTGACAGTCATCAGTCATTTGGGACATCCAGTCCATCACAGTGAAGCCAAGAGGGCCAACGTGCATACAAATAGGATCTTTTAGTGTAGTTTTATCATTACAATGGAGATCAAGTTCAATTAAATTAACGACAAAATGTATTGGAAATAATAATATAATGTCAGTCATCAGGCAATAAGTCCCCCAAAATCTAGTCCATATTAGTCATGAGTTTGGAGGTTTTATTAAGTGCAGTGACTTTGCAAGTGAAGCCTCTGCTAATGCTTTACTTCAAAATGTGGCATTACAGTTGTATACTGTCTCGCTGGTGCGCAGCATTCACATAAAGCTCTGAAACCCGCGCCTGGTTGATCCATTGATCTACAAACTGCAAGACCGAAGCCATGCCTCTGCATCTGCATGAAAACCGAGGCCATGAGCCCCTATCCATTTCCCCACTTGTGATTGGTCGAATGTCATTGAACTTCCGTCCGGTCTGAAGCGTTTTTTTCTTTTTCTTTAGAAGATGACAACTTCCTCCGTCCAAATTTTAATGGGCTGAAGTATACAGACTGTCTCTGGAGCATTCGAAGATGGGGAAGAGATAGACTGGATGGAGAGACTACATCGATATGCATTCCTCAACCTGGGCAGGCAGGAAAAACAAAGTTGTTGCACCTGGTTCACAGAACAAAGCCTGTGAGGTGTCATGTGGGGAAAGACCTGACCTGAACCCAGCAGAGGTGGTCAGCTCCAGGTATGATGTGTGGTGTGTGTGTGTGTGTGTGTGTGTGTGTGTGTGTGTGTGTGTGTGTGTGTGTGTGTGTGTGTGTGTGTGTGTGTGTGAGAGAGAGAGAGAGTTGGTTGGCTGAAGAGGGAGGCGAGACAATCAGAGTTGGGGGTGTAGGTTCTCACCCACAAATGGAGAGCCGTGCAACACATCAGAGCAGCCTGGAGCCCAGATGGATAATAGCGGGATCAGTATATTGCCTCCTGCTGATCAAGAGGATCAAAAGAGGGAGGGACGGATGTATCCAACCAATGATTGAGATGGAGAGGAAGAGGCTGATGGAAAATGTATTAGTGCTGTGTGTGATTTGTTGGTCAAAGAAGACATGGGGTGATCATAAACACAGCCATTGACACATATGCACATACAGTACACAATGACAACTACAATGCTACTGATATTAATGTCAACACTCCTCCTCCTCCTATACTAAATTCATGTTATTTCATTTCAAGACATTAGGAAAACTACCCACTTATATCTCCAGCCTTTTATCCTATATAACAGCAACTATAGTACTCGATCTTCTCATCGGATTCTTCTCAACGTCCCCAGGGTGCACTCAGAGCTTGCTAAAACCGCTTTCTTCTTTTCTGCACCTTGGGCATGGAATGAGCTGCAAAATACCTTTACCTTAGAAGCACTCCCTTCTCTGAATACCTTTAAAGGTCTTTTATGAACTGCTCTGTAGGAAAAAATCTTGCTGTTATATCCTTGATTTGAGATGGACTGTTATGGATACCGACCCACTGAGCAAATTTGACCATCAATGGTATGGCCTGTAGCTTATTTTCCTTTACCCTTGTGGAGCCTTTATGTATTGTAAGTGTTCTACCATGTGAAATAGTTTTCTTTTTTAATATATATATATATTTCCCCCCCCCCCCCCCGATTTTTTATCCCATTTTCATCCCCCATTAGTGTTAATTTAATTTATTTATCCTGGTTGCTACTCCACCCTCTGCCGATCTGGGGAGAGCCAAAATTGGCTCCATGCTTCCTCCGAGACATGGGCAGTTAGCCAGCTGCTTCTTTTCACCTGACAGAGGAAGCTTCACCGGTAGGACATAGCACGTGGGAGGTTCACGCTATTCCAACCTGTTCCCCTCCCTCTGAACAGGCGCCCTTAACGACCAGAGGAGGAACCACATTAGCAACCAGGATATTGCATGTTTTGGTGAAGGGGGTTCCTATATGAAGGAAACCCCCGGGAGGCACGGGGAGAACATGCAAACTCCACACAGAAAGGCCCTTTTGACGACCCCACCCGGGCGGTGGGCACTCGAGGACATGCGGACGGGCACGCATTCCTTCAGCGTTCACAGCGTCCCAGGTGGGAATCGAACCCAGGACCTTCGAGCTGTGAGCCGACTTTTTCTTTTTTAACGTGAAACTGTTATGCTGCTGTGTTGAGCCGACCAGGACTCCCTGGAAGAAGATATATTGTATCTCATGGGATCTTCTCAGGGCTAAATAAAGGATAAATAAAATAAATAAATACTAATGATAAATAAATACTACTAGTACTACTGTAACTACTGTACCACCACTACCACCACTATCACTACAAGCAATCCTACTGTTAAAACAACTACTACTACACCTACTTTTACTACAAACTCAGAAAGTCGCTAGAAGTCGCCAGATTACGTCACACGCTAATTTACATGTCAATATATGCACGTTGACTCCGCCCGCCCAGGCCAGATTTGGCATATGCCGTTTAAATGACAAGTAAACACTATCCTGCTGCTCTCAGAGGGGAGAAGGGGCTGCTCTGTATTTATCAGACAGGCAGAGAGAAAGAGAGAGAAAACACGGCAGCAGCCGCACCATTTTTTTTGCCAAATACTTGATTAAACACAGTAACATTACTCCCCATGGCCAGAAAAATTTGCCAGATTTGTTGCTTGTCGCTTTTGAGAAATAAGGTCACAAAGTTGGCAACACTGGCCAAGCGATAAGCGCGATCGTCTCGCCCCCTGTCAAGCCCTGCCCCGCTGCTCCAGTTTGGCTGCCTTGCTGTATTTCCATCTTCAATTGGTCTATTTTGATTTTGGCCCCTCCTCTTGTGTTGTCGTTCGCGATGTCCTGGCCAGGTATCCCAGCATGCTTTGCAAGGTGGTGAGCGACGGGCGGCAGTGAGGAAAGGAGGGGCCACTTTGAAGTCGACCAATTGAAGACGGAAATACAGCAAGGCAGCCAACCAAGCTGCAGCAGCGGGGCAGGGCTGACAGGGAGAAGGCGAGACGATCGCAATTATCACTTGGTAACACTGACCTAAAAAATATGGACAAAGCTATCCCATTCATTTTGGTCTCCTGTTTGGAGCTCTGCCTGCTATTGGTCTGTGATCGGCAAGCTGCGCGATCACTGGACAGGCGATCTGTCAATCACCCCCTTTTCTATCATCTATTTTACTCCAAACTGGCGAGTTATATAAAAAATTACCCCCCTACAGTTGTTATGAAAAGGGGAAATTAGCTATATAGACCCAAATCGTGTTAAGGCCCAGGCTGTAAAGATGCTTAAATACTGTTACAAAGTGGGGCAGTTTAACAGGAACGAGGGGACTTCTGAGCCCTGCCTCAAGTGGCCATTCGAGGAATTACAGCTCAAACAAAGACTTCCGCATCTTCCTGGGAAAGGGGCAGAGCTTGCCCACTTGCAGGTACCCTGACTGCTTCAAGCCTGAACCCGGCAAATAGTCCCACCCTATTCTGCCATAATCCTTCGCAGGTCACGTGACTACTCAGCCCAACTTCGTATGGCTACTTGCAGCTTATGTCCACTAGATGTCACCACAATAGCACATCAAATTACACAGGCTAGTGTTCAGAGCCATCCAGACAGCTGGATTTGTCTATGTGCTCATGGTCAATAACGAGGACGTTGGGACATCCAGTCCATCACATCTGCTAAAGCGTTATGCAATATAGCCTGCTTACCGGTCCGGGATAGACAGCTGAGTTGTTTACAGATCAGTGAAAAGACTTCACTCTGCTGCCCCAATAATGAGACCCACACATATTTAGGACATGCCATTACCGGTAGTTGCAATCAATCATTTCACCAAGTGACCTTGTTAGTATTGTCGATAGAAAGGTGTGGTTCAACAAAAAACAAAGTTGATTTGTGATATCTATTTATGATAACAGAAAAAAGAACCAACAGAAAGAATCTGAAGGTATTTCAAACATCTTCATCTCACAGCTTATGATTGGCATTGAGATCCATCGTTTCAGCCGTGGACAATGTTCCAAGTGTTTGACTCTCTGCATCCAATTTCAAAACAACATCTGGAGGGGGAGGGAGCTGAGCTAGAACATGCCATCCTCTCTTCTTTGTGCGTGCTTCTGTGTGTGTGTGTGTGTGTGTGTGTGTGTGTGTGTGACTGTCAGGCAGTCACGAACCAAATCCAAAATCTCCCCCTTGTTAAAATCTCACACTTCCTTTTTTCTCAATCCCCTCAAAGCTGTCTACTGCAGAGCAAAGTGCCTTGTTAGATCAGCTCTGTCGCCAGTCTCCTGCAAGATCCTGCGCTCACAAATACTGTCTTATACAATTAAATGCTGCATTTTTGCATTTCAAAGCTTGAGCTCTTCATCAAAGCACAAACAACATCTAAGATTTCAGATTTATTTATTACCTCCGCCAAGGAGGTTATGTTTCGGGGGCCGTTTGTCTGTTTGTCTGTTTGTTTGTTTGTTTGTCAGCAGGATTATGGAAAACACTACTGGGGCGATTTTCATGAAACTATGTGGAAGGGTGCAGCAGGGCCAAGGAAGAAGCCGTTACATTTTGGAGCAGACCCAGATCTGACTCACAAAATTTGCATATCATAGCAGACTGGACTATTTGCCGTAACGGAGGTCTGCGCACCTTGTGTGCTCTTCTAGTTTTAGGGACAGTGCACCAGGCTAATTTTCATCTGTTGTCCCTTGGTAGGTAAGTAGTAAAACAGAAAAAACATAATAAAATCATCATAACCATTCAAATTAATTCACAGTACAAAAACAGCACATACCAACACAAAATTCTCTACACAATGACAAGCCCTAAACACATAATAGCAAGTTGATGTCACAGTATAATATTATTTTGTTTAATGTAGTTTGTGTTGTCTAGTTATTATCCCTTAGTTTTAGTTAATTATTGTTTCAACTTTTACTTGGCATGACTCCCCTATGTTACAACGTGGCTCAAGGAAGTAACACATGGGGGAGTCATACCAAAGTAAAAGTTAAAACAATAATTTATTAACTAGAACGGAACAAAAGGTGCATCGCTGAGGAAATTGAGTCCATGGTCTAATTTGTGTCAGTTTAGGGGTCCTTGACGTGAAAAGGTTTGAGAGCTGCTTTACACAATAAACAAGCAAAAAAAAAGTATACACTCACACTCATTTATGTACAGTATATGAGCAAATTTACAGCACAGACACACAAACATACACACGCATGCACAGACACACACATGCATGCACATACACGTAATTACGAATGCACACGGCAGGTTAACAGTCTGTCATTTTTGTGTGTCCATAAGCCACACCTCTCCTCCCTCTGTTTTCATGTTTCCTGGTTGTTTACTGTGAATGTGATTGGTCTCTCCCTGATCTCACTGCCGTCTCATTCATTCATCTCATTACTGTAGCTGCATCGTTGTAAAGTCAGCTCTGAAGGCTTCTTCCATCCTCAGGACCAGTCAGCGACAGCAAATAGCCTGGGATCTGCCTGGGATCTGCCTGGCCACTCAGCTATAGCTCTGCTATAAAGGCAGCAGGTAGTTATGTCCAAAACGTTAAGTCCCTTGCACGGAATACGTTCTCATTTCTCTGTCTGCTTTCTCGTTAAGGGAAAACTCTGACCGACCAACGGAAGAATAACATGTCCAAATGTCAGAACTAATATCTTTAATGACATTGATTTTCTCTGGCTTGTCGATGAATTGATGGCCTGTCTGAGCCGATGGTTCCAGCCTGTCCTCTCCTTTGAAAAGTGGTAGGAGAAGATGGAGTCAGGTGACAGGAGGTCAGAGTGCCCTTGTGTGCTCGGTGCTTCTTAAAAACCTGTCTATGTGAGAGTCCGGACTGCTGCCTCCACATATATTCCCTTCCCATCCCTTCGAAACAGTCAGTGGCTCATCGACTGTCTTTTTCTGATGAGCCACACTGATTTGAATGTCCAGTCTGAGCTTCTGTCTGATAGCCTTCAGCCTGAGCTTCTGTCTGATAGCCTTCATCCTGAGCTTCTGTCTGATAGCCTTCAGCATTTCACTTAGCCTCCCCGACACGGCTTGGGAACGAAAGGAGGACATAAGAGACATCGACTTTACACCAAAAAAATGGGAGTTAATTTATTCAATCCAAATCCTCCAACTGTTTGATGTCACACATTTTCCAGGACAATCTTGCAGATTCCTTTGAATCTTTCCCAACTTTTGACCCAACTTTGGTTAACTAACCCGGACTGTGAGAAGTGCTGCCCTCCACCCCAGCAGTCATTTCCGTTATTTATCTCGCCACGCTCCCTATCTGCCCATCTAGAACTTATTCCATCACGTCTCTCCATTTGCCTCTCGCTGTCTTTGTCTCTTTATGTCACCCCCCCTCTCACTCTCTCTCTCTAATCCTCTCTCTTGGTGTTAAGATGCAAGGTTTCTGCCTCTCAGCATCAAGGTCACTTTTCAGTTATAATCACAGCGGAAGACGGTGCCTCACAGCCATGATAGCAGCGACCCAGCCTTGAACACAGCAGAGCGGTTACACTCGCACTCTCTCTGCCAGGGAAACACCGGCGGTCTCGCACCTCCGGTCTTTTGTGCTCCCCCACCTTCAGAGGGATTTATGTGGGGTCTTTTGGCCATTTGGGCCCACACTGCTTGGGTGTGCTTGTTTGTTTGTTTATTGCCTCTTGCTTCACGGGTCAATGTGCGGGGTCGGGAGGCCCCAGGCAGCAGCAATGACTGTTCTGACCCCAGTGCACGTGCGTTTGTGCCGGAGGCAGCGGAATTTGTAGGGTGCAGTGTAGAATTTTCTATTAATTCATGCGTACGTGTGTGTGTGTGGGTGGGTGTGAACACAGAAAACGAGGCCGGTGATGGGTTTGTATAGATTTTTCCTGTGGTGGAGGCTCTCCAGTGCTCGGTGACCACTTCGCCCCTGGGGCGTTCGCTGGTGACCCCCCCCCCCCCCCCCATTGATCACTCCCCATACAGTAAACAAGCAAATCATGCACCCCCTTCCAGGATCTCAAAGCCAGCCGTGCTATAGAGGGAGCCGACCCACTCCAGGCTCCATACCGCTGCTCTCCTCAGCTGAGGTTTGCTTTGTGCCGATAAAGCCATAATATAATAGAAAATAAATCATGTAGAGAATATTTATTATACATGGAGGTGTTATCAGCACAAAGTACGTCTGTGCTGTGGCTCAGACTTACTTTGTGCTGATAATACCTTTTACAGACCTAGCTTCAGAATCTCAATAGAGTTTTGCAATAGACGAGAACAGTTGTGTGTCATTGCTCGCATTGGTGGGGTGGAGAAGCTTATTCACTATTTTCTTAAAGTCCCTGGAAACCAGAAATATATTTTTTATTATTTAGCATTTTGAGTTCATCACATCACAGGAACCTATGTTAAAGGAGAATTTCGTTTTTTTTTTTACCTGGACCCCTCTCCTCACAAAATTTATGATTTGACCACTCACCCAGCGATCTCCGCGGCGTTTCTGGCCGTCCTAGCATTGTTTTGAGATCAATAGCGTCCAAGCCAGTCGTAAAATGGAGCTCCGAGGGGGCCAAGTGGAATATTATACAGAATATTATACATGGAGATGTTATGTTATTCCCACAAAGTAAGTCTGGCCTGCTGCAAGCTTCAACGGAGTTTTGCAACAGACAATAAAAGTTGTGGCCCATTCCTTGGGTTGGCAGTGGATAAGCTTATTTGATGGGTTCTGGTCGGTGAAGTTGATGAGATGAAGCGTCTCAACTTTCTAGTTTTGTTTAGCTTCCATGGGTCACAGAGAAGCTCTATGTGAGCCCATGAAGTTAAAGGCTGAACTTTCTGCTGTGAAGTCCAGTGTTTTCAGCATGACTCAACAATCCCTATCCTAACGCATCAGAGAATAGGAAACACACTTGGAAACACACTAGGAAACAAAGTTGTATAAGGTATGCTGAAAAACCCTTGGATTGCAATAAAACTCCATGGAGATGCCCAAGGAGAGCTTTGTTTGAAGGCCCTGGTCCTGGCCCTCTTCGCCGGTTTTAGGATTCAGAAAAACACCAGGCCATTGATTCAGACTTCTGACCTACAGGTTGTAAACTCCTCCGTGTAGTCAGCAACCCCCACAAGCCTGAATAATGCATAGTGCCGAGCGCACACCCGCGCCTCGATGAGTGGATGCCAAGCCTCAGCACCTTCTGTATAACCCATAACCAACACTCCTACCTGCCAGGAGGAATTAGCATTCAAGTTCAGAACTTTCTCTTTGGAGATCAGGTAAACGGAGCATCCTAATTAAACTCCAAGTGACTCCTCAATAATTAGGACCTGCACCCTCATTGTTCCTCTAGACAGGACTTATTTATATACTGTAAGTGCAAGTCAACAATTCAGGAACTCTTTCAACGTTAGCGCTATTTGTGGCATGCCAGAAAAGATAGCTCCTTTGTTTCCCCACAGTAGTTCCTCATTTGAGAATAAGATAACAATGTTCTTCGTATGCTCAATCGCTTCCTGGGTTGTTGTTTTCTACTCTCCTCTCACAGTGATGTCGCTTTTTTTGCGCGTGCCCCCCATTTTTGTGTGCGAGTTTGTGTACACACAGACAGTGTACACACACACACACACACACACACACACACACAAGTGTGTGTGTGTGTGTGTGTGTGTGTGTGTGGGGGGGGGGGTGATCACATAGTGTCTCAACAAAGGTGTTCCTAGAGAGGGAGTGTCCCGGAGTTTTCAACGCCGCGGACAGGACGGACCACAGGCAAGATGGTGAACGCCAGGGTGACTTTGATGCAGATAAAGTCTGGATGCACTCGATAGTTTTGCGGTCTGGGTAGGACTTACATCAAGTGGTTTTGGCTGCAAGAAATTGAGGGAGACTCTCACTGAAGAATCAGCCTGAGGTGAGCTGCCTTGGGGATACTGGGTCCAGGATACAACACTGAAATCATTATTCACCTCTGATGTCTGATCATGCAGGTCATGATGACTCAGTTATAGCTGACAGGAAGTGTCCCTCACCTCGGGTCAATTACCCTAAAAACAAGGATAAGACACCACTCACATCACAGCGTTTGAATTTTGCATTGGGTCCAGTTCTATTGAAGTGAATGGGGCGGACAGGGTAAGTCCCCTAGGCCATCTTATCAGTGCCGTTTCACCTTTGATTGAAAAATGCTTCCACCAGATTGAAGAAAACACATTACATCATGTTGACTGATGTTTGGTTACGTCATCTGTCATGATTAAGCTAATTTAGCTCTATTTTGGACCAAACAGTGGCTTGAGTTTAGCTATAATGCAGCTGCTTGACAGAGCCATGCTCTGTTTGGAGACCAATAATAAGGAAAACAAACACGCACATTTACATAAAAAACATCAGGCAACATCACATACTCAATGTCTTTTCTTTAATCTGGTGAAAGCATTTTTTAATCAAAGGTGAAATGACAGATATTATGGTTTATAGGCCCTTTTCACAGGGACCCCTTTGTTCGCTCTTTGTTCGCCTGTTCGCCCGTTGTTCGCTACGACAACACCCGCTTCCCCACAATGGAGGAGGGCAAGGACGCGGACGCGGATACCAGCGTCGGGATAAAATATAACAGGGACGCGCTGATCCAAATCAGGAACGAATGGATATATTCCGACAGTAACTGGCAAGCTCCCGACTTTATGGAATTTCCTGAACTCGTAAAACAGCACCGGAGGAGAGGTAAGCGAGGAGGGATACTCGCCCGCTTAAGAAGACGCGCGGACAAGCCACCTCTGCCCAGCATCCTCCTGGCAAATGTCCAATCTTTGGAAAACAAACTTTGTGAACTAAGAGCGCGCACAAAATACCAAAAAGACATAGCGCGATGTAACGTTCTGTGCCTAACGGAAACCTGGCTTACTCCTGACACAACGGACCATTCTATCGCGTTACCAGGATTCAGTGTATTCAGAGGAGACAGAAACGAACGATCCGGTAAGATGAAGGGAGGGGGCGTTTGTCTAATGATTAACGTAAACTGGTGTGTAAACATCACAGTCATTGGGAGATACTGCTCGGAGGTCCTTGAATATGTAATGCTTCAATGCGTGCCGTTCTGGAGTCCACGAGAATTCACGACAGTAACCGTAATGGGGGTATACGTCCCTCCACAAGCAAACGCCATGGTCGCACTGAAGGAGCTGCAACGAGCGATCAGCGCACAGGAGGCAAAACAACCGGAAATGGCCCTGGTGGTGACTGGTGATTTTAACAGGGCAAACCTGAGAGTTAGAATGCCCACGCTGTACCAGCATGTCCATTTCCCCACCCGAGGCAAAAATACACTGGATAAATGTTACACAAATATCCGCCATGGCTACAAGGCCGTACCCCGCCCACCTTTCGGCAAATCAGACCACGCCTCCATCCTGCTGGTGCCCAGGTACCAACACAAACTGAAAAAACAGCCCCCGGCATTCCGAACCGCCCACTGCTGGTCAGACCAATCAGACGACATCCTGAGGGACTGTTTTGACCAAGTAGCATGGGAGGAGTTCAAAGCGGCGGGAGACCTGGGCGCGTACGCAGAGACGGTGTCATGCTTTATAAAGAAGTGCACCGACGACATAGTCCCCACAAAGAGGCTCAAAATAATGCCAAACCAAAAGCCCTGGGTCAACAGCGACGTCAGGGCTGCCCTACACGCCAGGACCACCGCCTTCAGTTCAGGCACACCAGAACAATACAAGCAGGCACAATATGCCCTCCGGACCGCTATTAAAAAAGCACAGAGAGATTATGGAAGGCAGCTGGAGTCAAAACTGGACACCAACAACCCCAGACACCTGTGGAGAGGTCTCCATGCTGCTACAGACTTCAAAGAGGTGAAACGACAGAACCCCAGCACGTCACCCACCCTACCGGACGAACTCAACGCGTTCTACGCTAGGTTCGACCCCTCTGCCAGAGCGCCTCCCCTCCTCCCCCCCCTCTCCCACTCTCCTCCCCCCCATCACCTCCCACCCTCTCCTCCCCCCCACCACCCCTCCTCCTCCCCTCTCCTCCACCCCCCCGCCACCTCCCTCCCCCCATCACCCCCCCCCCTCCTCCCCTCCCCCCCCTGCCACCTCTCCCCCCTCTCACCCCTCATCACCCCCCCCCTACCTCCCTCCCCCCCCCCGACCACCACCCTCCCTCCTCTCCCCGCCCCCACCAAAACCCCTCCTCCCCTCCCCCCCCCCACCCCTCAGCAACCCCACCCCCTCCCATTCCCACCTAACCACCACCCCCCCCCCCACCTCCCAACCCCCACAGATCCAGACCGCCCTCTCACCATCACTGAGGACGAAGTGTGCCGGTCGTTCCTGCGTATCAACCCACGCAAGGCGGCCGGCCCGGACGGCATCCCCGGGCGGGTCCTCAAGGCCTGCGCCCACCAGCTGGCAGCCGTATACACAGACATCTTCAACCAGTCTCTCTCCCTCCCACGAGTTCCCTCCTGCTTCAAGGCAGCAACAATCATCCCCATTCCCAAACACCAATCAAAGATCCGCCCCACACTCCCCCCGGACCACGACCCGCTACAGTTTGCATACCGCCCCAACAGGAGCACAGCGGATGCAGCAGCACACATGCTCCACACCGCCCTGTCCCACCTGGAGGGGAAGGACACCTATGTAAGAATGCTGTTCGTGGACTACAGCTCAGCATTCAACACCATAGTACCCTCCAGGCTGGTAAGCAAACTCAGGGACCTGGGACTAAACACAGCGATGTGCGACTGGATCATGGACTTCCTGACAGACCGCCGCCAGGTGGTGAGGGTGGGCAACCTCACCTCCTCCCCACTGACCATCAGCATAGGAGCGCCCCAGGGGTGCGTCTCCAGCCCCTCTACACCCACGACTGCGTGGCGACTCAAACTTCAAACACCATCGTGAAGTTTGCAGACGACACAGCAGTCGTGGGGCTGATCTCGGGGGGCGACGAGACGGCCTACAGAGAGGAGGTGAGGGTCCTGGAACAATGGTGCCAGGACAACCACCTCTCTCTGAACGTCTCCAAGACCAAGGAGATCATTGTGGACTACAGGAGAGGGGGGGGGCACACGTGATATTTGTACCATGGAGTGACAATAAAAATCTTGAATCTTGAATCTTGGCTACACCTGCTTTACATCCTGCTTTACCACCTCAATACGGTTGCTGTGATGGGTTTATGGTTTATAGTGGGACTTACAGTCCCCTGTCCGCCCCATTCACTTCAATAGAAATGGCCCCAAAGTCTGGTCCCAATGCAAAATTAGAATGAGTGCTGTCTTATCCTTCGATTTAGGGTCCTTGCCTCGGGTGGGGAACTGGCTGTTTAGATCAAGATTGAAACACATGCACGTATACAGGGTTCCCACACATTTTCATGGATCAAATTTCAAAACTTTTACAAGACTTTTCAAGGATCCACAATAGAATATTCCATGTAATGTGAGGTGGTGACTGAATCGATGCCAGAGAGTATGACTACACAGGACACATACTTGAGGACACACCTCTTTATATTGGATTAACACCAACAGCTACAGAAAATGAATTTGCTGTTAATGTTATGTTACATTAGAAATGGATGGTTATCCACTGAATTTTACTGCAACAATCAATCTCATTACACACAACAAAATTCCATTACTTTTTCAAAACTTCAAAGGATTTTACAAATTCCATTACTTTTCCAGGCCTGGAAAATGACATTTTGAAATTCCATGAATTTTCCAGGTTTTCCATGACTGTGGGAACCATGAAACTGACACACACTCCCTCACGCACACATAGCCTACTCACAGTGTCTGTCTGTGTGCACGATGCATGAACGCATATGTGAGCGGGAGTGCATGAACGCATATCCGGGAGGAAATAACTGTCACCTGTGCCGTGTGCTAGGACTGAGTAATCGTTCCGCTGCCATCTTTTTTTATGCTAATATGTGCAACCCCTCTGTGCATTCCACATAAATTAAATGTATACTTTTCCCTTTAATGAAGAAAAATTACCAAATCCCGGCTGCGCGGCTTGTTAGACAAACAAAATGACTGGAGTTCCCGTCGAGCAACATGGCTCCAACCTTTTTCCAGATGAGCTCTCCATCACATGATGTAATCAATAAATGCCAGGCCTCGTTCCACTCTGAGGGCGCAGCTAGTGGCTCGCAACTATTCCAAAGTTTGCAGCATTCTGCCAAGCCTATAGACCCCTTATACGCCTACGTCACAATGACAACAAGCAGCGTCAGATGCGCAAGACGGAGGCAGAAAGACAGACTCCGCGCAGCCCTGTCAAGTAGTTTTCCAGTGGCCCGAAAACTATTCCAGCTAGATATGTCTTCGTGTTGTGCAGTGCGATGCCAGAATCGGAAAGCTATTGTAGCAGAGTATTCGGGTCCGCCTATTCATTCTTGGTTAATAAAATAATAAACGATAGAGGCGGGCTGTACAAGCTTTTCCCCACATATCCTGTTCTACGCAACTCGAGGGAACATACACAGCCTGGCACACACGCAATAGAACACAACACAACACTGACCGTGACCAGTCTGTTACACTATCAACAAAGCAAGGAGTAAAGTTTTACCGAATCCCGTCAGCTCATACTGCTTTTAAAGCTAACCGTAGGTGTCTTTGGTTGCAAGCCGAAAGAGGAAATCGTTAAAAATGCCCGACTTTGCAGTGCTCGCTCATTTCATATCAGGTAAACTGTACGTAGTAGGCTGCTAGTAACAGCCACATCGCTTGGTTAGTTAACAAGCAAGTAACGTTAAATAATGTCATTATTGAGTTGAACTGATTGGAATGAGGACATCATTAAAAATGCCAGACTTTGTAGTGCTCTTCATAATCAGGTAAGCTGCCTGAAACTGTAGGCTGCTCATCGCTCGGTTAGTTAACGACCAAGTAACGTTACATAATGTCATTGAGTTGTGTGCATTATCAACATAACAATATATCTTTGCAAGTTACAGAATAATTATCTACGCTATCCCCAGTTATAAAGGAATGCACGATATGTATTGCCGGCCACTATAGGCTTGGCCAATTGACAGCGCCAGTGCGTATGGGTCTGTAAGACGCATTCCATTAAACAACGTTAATTTCGATGCATAACATTGCTTATCACTAGGCGATAAGCTGTGGTAGTAAGCCGAGAACTGCATTTTAAAACTAAAATCTAACTGTGTGTTGCAGATGGGCATAGAGCAGTCCTGACAGCAGGGCTTTTACACAGTTCTCACTGTCTGTCAATGCTGGCCTGACGGCTTTTTGCCTACACGATGCGCGCGCAGCTCAATGTTGACAAGCTGTATAAGGGTCTATACCAGTGTCACTGCTACACATTAATTTTAACTGATAATTTTCCTTTAACGCCCCCCCTCCCCCCCACACACACACACACGCGCACACACACACACACACACACACACACGCACACACACCTCCACTACAACAGAAATATACTGTATGTTACTTACGTGTTAGGTCTCCAATGTAACACAACAACACATTTGTGTACTGTATAGGCTGTTTGCTAATAGTGTTGGCATTTTGAAAATAGCAAAGCACAAGACAAATATCTTCTAGCCCTTCTTCCATAGTAAAATCTGGTCAATATTCCAGACGAAGAAACACTTGCCCCCCAGACCTGTACGCGCGCGCACACACACACACACACGCACGCACGCACGCACGCGTGACGCACACACACGCACACACACACACACACACGCACACACACGCACACGCACACACACGCACACACACACACACAGACACACATGATGGACATGAGCCAACTTTAGCTGTGCCGTTTTCAAACAGTTTGGATAGTTTCATTAAAGCAGTATTTACTTTATGCTTTATGCTGGCTCAAGCACAATTCTGCAATAACCCTCCAAGCCTAAGCATCAAATAATCAGCCTTGAAATAATATAAATGACAATATTCCACCCCCTTGAGGGTTGGCTTGTGTAGCAATTAAGAAACAATGGGATACAGTAGGGTTTTGATTAGTAAAGTCTGATACACTGCACACTTACTCCATGCCACAAACGTTAAATCCTACTTGGATCTTCGTTGGGTCAAAATGTTTGGAAGATGAGTACAGTAACACATCTACATGTATATTTATAAAATCAGGCGCATCCATAGGCTGACAGGCTCTATCTTGGCAGGTGTGGTTAACGGTCAACACCTCACATGGGTGATTGATTGATTGATTGATTGACTTTATTTGGTGATAAAAACAGGACATAAGACAACATATCACCGAGGATAAAAACACAACAAAGCCCGAAGGCTTATTTCCATTGTGGTCCCCATGGAGACAAGACAGACAACGTAAATACGTGTAACAAAGAAGTGCAAGTGGGAACATAATTTAAAACTAATACAACTCCATTAAAAGATAAATTACTAACTCAGTTTATAATTTACCAAAATAAAAAAATAAAAACTAGAACTAAACATATCAATCAATAAAATAAAAGACCAGCTATACCATAAATAAATAACCAATTCAACAACTAAAAAAGACAGGATAAAACGGTTTAAAGTGCGGATGTTTGTAACCATTTTTTTAAGCCTTTCTTAAAAGTGCAGATAGACTCACTCAGTTTCAAGCATGAAGGTAACATGTTCCATTGACTCGCTGCATTATATTTGAACGAGTTCCTCCCTAAGCATTCAAACATAATTAACAAATCAATCGCCTGAAGTACATATAAATGGGTAGGCCTGAAAAGAGTAATACAAAAGTCATACTTAAAAATATCCAACATACATGTATATCTAATAAGCACAAACATAATATCAGATACAAGAACCAATCGAAATCTACATCAACTCCATTTCAAAACATTATTATGTAAAGATAGATTTTTTTTAAAGTTAAGTTATCCTTTATTGTCCACACGAGGAAATTATTCCTTTGCATTTGACCCCATCTTCTACAAGGAAGCTTTCTAGAACTAGTTCCAGTTGGATTGCCAGTGCCTTGGTCAGGGGCGCTGACAGGAGTATAAACCCTAACATACATGTCTTTGATGGTGGGAGCAAACTGGAGCACCTGGGGAGAACATGCAAACTCCACACAGAAAGGACCTGCGACGGACCGGGGTTCGAAACCGGGGCCTTTTTGCTGTGAGGCAACAGTGTTAACCACTTAGCCACCGTGCCGCTGCAACCCGATCTCATGGGAGAGCGTATGTATGACACGTGCTTGTTTTCTCGTGGAATAGATACATGGAAACGCAGTTCCGCGTGCAGTTCAGACGCAACTTCGCCTCGTCCACTTACATTAGAAATCTAACATGCATAATAACTTTACGTGGAAGTTATGGGGGTTAGGTTTAGGGTTACGGTTAGGGTCAGGGTTAGGTTAAGGGTTAGGGTTAGGGTTTGGGTTAGTGGTTGCGAGTATGTTAACGTAGTTTGCCGCCATTGTTGCCGCCAAACTGCACGCCAACTCGCGTTTCCGTGTATCTATTCCACGAGAAAACACCCCGCGTGTCGCATTTCATGAGATCGGGCTGGTGCCACTGCCATCCGTTAAGCGGATGACTTTATCAGTTAAAGTCATGAAATTGTCAACCCCTTTCTACTGTATAAAAAACAAATAATCACAAGGAAAAGAGAGACAACAAGGAAAAAAGGCACGCCTGCTGTATTTTACAGAGTTTACAGTATTTTTCTCCTTTGTTTTAGAGAACATGTTTGATGGCATACTCTTGGTTCAGACCTATAGGTGTGAGAGTCTGGAGACTATTGCCTAAGGGGCTGTGTCCACCTAGCGTCTTTTCATCAGCTCCGGCGTCTATTTTCAGTTGTTTCCAATGGGGCGAGAGTGTATGCGAGCGCACACGGACGTCTAGAGAAAGTGCGCTGCGTCCAGCGTCTATTTTCACAGCGCTCTGGCATTTTTGTGCGCCCGACTCCCAGCGCTCCCAGCTCAAATTATTTTAACTTTTCAGAAAGACGCTGTTGTTGGGTGCTCCTTTTCTGGCAACTAATCATATGGAGAAACTATCACAACAGAGACAAAAAGGCTCAATTGTGGGAGCAGATCGGCTAGACACTTAATATTTCTGGTGAGTGTTGAGCTAAATCACTGTGGGCCCTATCTTTGCATCGGCGTAGAAACTGCGTTTAGGGCCTGGCGCAGCCCAGATTAGTGGGTGTGGACCAGCGCACTCGATATCTTTGTGTCGGCGCTACATGCGGCCTCAAGCATTACAACCACGCCTTTTAAGCGTAAAATTATGCACCCTCTGCTCATTGGAGAAGTGCAGTAAAGAGTCACACGCTTGCCTTTTAAGCTCCAATTCCACGGAGAAATCCAGTAAAACCAGACAAAGCCAAGCGCTCTGCTCCCCCCCCCCCCTCCCTTCATCCCGTCTCTCTGTCTCCATATACAGTATAGGCTATTATTCCATATTATTATGCTTCTCAAACCAATCTAACTGCAGTTTAAATACTGCAAGCATGTAAATACGCTACACTATAGCAAGATCAAAGTGAAAAGAATGTTCTACTGTAAACGCATCAGCTACAAAAATATAGCCTATCCCTATATGATGAGATTAATTAGATTGGTGAAAGTTTGTCCAGCAAGATATCGTTTTCTCTCCCCTGCTGCAGGTAGGATGATGCACATAAATATACCCTACATTATGTAAAGTCATTGCAGAAATGTGTTTTTATTGTAAAACTAAATGTGAAGTAGGGCCAAGTTATTGGAGCAGACATCACAGTATAGCACATGACAGTAGAAGCGCGTTACGCTGTCACTTATCTAAATCACGTTAAATTGACAAGGGATATATATGTAGGCCCAGGATGACATATATGTTTTACATAGGGTGGTGTTTTCATTTCGATGTTTTATTTGGTCCAATATTGAAATGTTCTACAATTGCAGGTTGTGTTACCATTACACATTATTTAGATCTACCTTTATATCTATTTCGGCTCATTTGGTTGCTATTTAGTAGCGAAATGGAGTAGCCCAATGCATGCTGGGACATTTCACAAGCCAGGCAGTGAACTTACAACTTCTTTTTTCTATGGGACGTGTGTTGTGTCTGTCTGAGCGAGGGAGTCAGAGAGAGAGAGAGTCGTATTGTGCCTGTCAGACTGATATGAGCAAGAGAGGGAGTGACACAGAGAAGGGTGACAGAGGAGAGCCAGAGGAGCGCTCTGCGCAACCAGCCCACTGAATAGGCCTGGTTTTCAAAAGCGCAAAGCGCTAAATTAACGCCAGGTCGGAAGATATCATTAGGCCGCTATTTAAGGCCGAAACGCCCATTCTCACCCATTCAGGGAGTGCGCCATGCCCATTTAGCCTAAAGCGCATTTGGCGGCCTAAATATCTTCTCGAGGCAGGCGCAAGGCACGTTTTTTTGCGCGTAAGGCCAGTTATTGCGCCCAAGGCCTGTGGGAGAATAGGGGCCTGTATGTGTGTTGTTTGCTAATGTTAGCTGTCAGCTATCAAGCTACGGTGTACGGGGTACGGTGGTGCAGTGGTAAGCGCTGTCGCCTCACAGCTCGAAGGTCCTGGGTTCGATTCCCACCTGGGACGCTGTGGGCGCTGGAGTTGTGACCCCCCCATATCTTCAGTGCCTACTGCCCAGGTGTGCTATCTCGTCGAAAGGGCCTTTCTGTGTGGAGTTTGCATGTTCTCCCCGTACCCCCCAGGGGGTTCCTCCGTAGATAACCCCCCACTAAAAACATGCAGAAGATCGTCATCCGACCAGTGACGATCTGAAGTTGGTCCAATGATGGTCCAATGACGGTCCCCGGGCGCTGGAAAGAAATAGCGACCACTGCTCCTGGCCTGCCCCCTGGAGGAAAGGACAAGCCTGGATGGGTCAAATGCAGAGGACATATTTCACCAGCCACCGTCAGCATGCGTGTTGTAGTGTGTTCGTGTGACAATAAAGACGGGCTGCCGTCTGAAATCGTGTTTTTTTTTATCGTGTTACTACCGCACTGAACTAACGTTAGTTTCAGACTGCTTCCTTGTTATATTGTGCGCCGAGATCAGCACTTCCCAGCGCTTCCCAGCGCACTTCCAGCGTTTAACGTCGGAAAAAGACGCTAGGTGGACACAGGCCCTAAAGATGTAAAAACTCTCTTTGGAGTGAGAGGGTCATCAGAAATATACCATAGTGTGCCAAATGCTACTTATGTCTCCAATGCAGTGGCAGTTTTAGCATCAGAGCTTTGGGTGAGCTCAGTCCCCCCGGAAGAACATTTTGTACAGTTTCAAGTAAAAATGGATCAAACTGGCGCACTTTGAGATCAAAATAAAGAGACTAGACCTATGAAGAACTACACACATCAATATCTTCTTTACCGTTCTGTGGTTTTACAGCGATGAAAAAATAATTGTTTCCCTATATATACTATATATATTCTGCATACAGGTTACTATATGGTAGAATTATGCTTGCATAAATAATACCAAAATCACTTCAGGGGAGTTTCAAGTAAAGTACCGTAAATTCCGGACTATAAGACGCACCGGTCTATAAGCCGCACCTTCAAAGGTGACTATTTTTTTCTTCTATAAGCCGCACCGGTCTATAAGCCGCGGGTGTTTTGATGTTTAATTACCATATGTAAGGCTTCGTGCACAGAGGGGATTGTCGGGATCGATGGCTGTTTGGGGAAGCTCCCATTTATTAACATTTCAACAAAACAAAAGTCAGGTCACTAATCCCCAGACAAAATCACACATTGTGGTATTTTTTGTTTTTTTTACAGTGCACACAGTGTCCGCGGTGTGGTGAAAAGAGGGCAAGAGAGGAAATTAAAACAGAAGTGGATTTATAGTTAGAAAGAGTGCTAAAGAAGAGAGAATTCCGTTTTTTATTTTTTTATTTTAGTTACTCACAGTACTATTGACCAGTCCAACTCAAAAGATATTCGGCAGTTTCACTTTGAGCTCTTGTTCCGCCGCTGGGCACACAGTGTCCGCGGTGTGGTGAAAAGAGGGCAAGAGAGGAAATTAAAACAGAAGTGGATTTATAGTTAGAAAGAGTGCTAAAGATAGTCCCGTCTGGTTATGACGAGTCTCGCTGGGTACAGTACGCCAAAGCGATATCCATTGACTCGATGATGCTGTTGTATGTTGCGCGTTTCTGTTGCACCAACGCGGAGAGGTCCTGCCGGACGAAAAAGCGAAAAAGCTGCTTCTTCCCCGCAGCCTGGAGGATGAGTTGACGGTCGGGCCAGCGGAGTAGGCAGATGAAGATGGCCCTCGGTGGCAGGCCGGGGTCTGGACGTGGCCGAGGCGCCCGGTGTGCGGGAGAAAGGAGGAGGAGGAGAAACCGCCACCTCCACAGCCAGCCACCTCACACACCCCAACTGTTTAATAGTGCCCGGCTCGCATGCCTCTCGGTCGGCTGGCCGGACAATATGCACCCCGCTGCAGCAGCAGCTTCGGGAGGTTTTCTCACTGTGTTCGGGACTTCGGCTCTAACTCGGCCAGATGGCTGGACACGAGTGAAACTCTTCACGGTTGCATTATTTTCTTTAGTGAGTGAGTGGATGGACTTCTGCACGTTTTCAAACTTGTTTTCAAGCTGCTCAAAACCTCTGAGCGATGTCGGACTTAATCGATAGTGTTTCACGGAGTAAAAGTTTAGCCCAAGCGGTGTATCTCCAGCCTCCAGCAGGTGAGTCATTTCCTCATTCATGGCGTGATTGCTTCGTCTTTTTCTTTCTGCTTACCTGTGTTGTGTTATGTTATGTTATGTTATGTTGTTAAAAGAGGGCAAGAGAGGAAATTAAAACAGAAGTGGATTTATAGTTAGAAAGAGTGCTAAAAAAGAGAGATTTTTTTTTTTTTTGGGAAAAAATCCATAGATAAGACGCACCGTTATATAAGCCGCAGGGGGCAAAAAAGGCCAAAAAACTGGAAAAAAGCCGCGGCTTATAGTCCGGAATTTACGGTAACATTTTGCTTTGTAGGCAAAACAAAAGTAAAATTAAATCAAAAGGGAACTTCCTAACTTATTGGCTGGAATAATATTCCGACAAGATAATAATATACAGTAAGCACTAAAGCAGGAGTTTGCAGTCAACTAGTTGAAATTAATATGTGGCAGTAATTGTGGGGGTCAAAATCTATGTAGGGTGTACCACCACAAATAGATCAGTGTATGGGAAACACTGACTATTACGATTCTGAAGGGCTTAATTTCATTCAGATAACAAGGGACCCGTTTGAAAATATGTTGAAAACATATTTTCAATGAAAATGTAAATGGATGCAATGAAAACATTGCATCCATTTACACCCGCTTTACTGCGAGCTAGCATGACATGGCTGGCTGGTGCCATGGTAGCCTACCTACCTTCCTCCAGTCCACCTGTATGTCTGGCAGGCACAGCGACAAGTTCTTTTGTTTAGCCTACGAAACAACTTTACGCGCTAATTTGCATATCAATATGCGCTAAGTAACTACTAACGACTCTGACTGCTCAATGCTCACCTCACAGTTTCATTGATCATGAGTGGGGAGAACGATTGTGTGGACTGTGGAGGACCACTTCGCTGCTGTACTGTGTGTGTGACCTGTGTGAAGTGATGTGGGATTAGGCAGATAGATGGAGGAGGGAGCGCCTGCGCAGCCGCGGTTCTAGAAACTTTTCGGGTGGGCTGAACCCCCCTAAATTTTTGTCTCAGCCCACCCTAAGAACATAGAGGGGGGGGGGGGGGACATGCACACAGCGCATTGAGTGTAGTCAGAAACTGCTACTAATGACCACCATGGATTTGGAGAGAAAAAAATATATATATTTTTTTTTGCCTCTATTTTTTGGGGTGGGCTGAGCCTAGAACCGCCCCTGCTCCAATGTAACAAAAACAAAAAAAAATCATTTGTGTAGATGCTGTTTGGATTTCAAAAATAGCAAAGCACAAGACAAATACCTTCTATAGCCCTCAAAGTCCAATCTGGTCAATATTCCAGACGAAGACAGAGAACACGCTGTAAGCGATGGACAGAAGCCAACTTCAGCTGTGCTGTCTTCATACAGTTTGGTTAAAGCAGTATTTACTTTATGCTTGCTCAAGCACAATTCTGCAATAACACTGCAACCCTAAGCACCAAATAATCAGCCTTGAAATAATATAAATGACAATGCTTCACCCCCTTGAGGGTTGGATCATGTAGCAAGAAATAAATAGGCTTTTGATTAGTCTGTTTATGTGCATATTGGCAGTTTTTGGAGACATACAGTACAATGTTTAATTATGAAGGAGAAGATACTTAATGGGAGTTTACGTTGTATAGCTCCACAAATGAAAAGGAAGGCACTGAGGCATAAAAAAAGAAATGGTCTGTCTGTATATCAACTTTGCCAACTTTGTGCTAAATCATCCTTATGTGAATAGAAGGACTCTTTGAGCTTGTTAACTTTACTGTTGCCAATACTCTGTGGAGCCTTAGGGGACAATTGTCGCCAAGAAACTCATGGATGGCATGGTGGCTCAGTGCTTAGCACTGTCACCTCACAGCAAGAAGGGCCCGGGTTCAAACAGACCCAGGTCCTTTCTGTGTGGAGTTTGCATGTTCTCCCTGTGTTTGTGTGGGTTTTCTCCGGGTGCTCCGGTTTCCTCCCACCACCAAAAGACATGTATGTTAGGGTTAATACTCCTGTCAGTTCCCCTGACCAAGGCATTGGCAAAATAATTGGAGTTGGTCTCCGGGCGCTGCACTGCGGCTGCCCACTGTTCCTAGTTCTAGGAAGGTTCCTAGTAGAGGATGGGTCAAATGCAGAGGATGGATTTCCCCATGGGGATAAATAAAGATAACATAACTTATTCTGCAGGAATGGAAGTCCCCCTCTCCACCATATTTTCAGCTGTGGTTGGTGGACATGATCTCTGTTATACGGATGGAGAGAATCAGGTTCCTAAGGACCAACTCAATTAAGACATTTCCAGCTATTTGGGACCCATTTCTGGCCTACCTTGACGAGGTTTGGGGCGACGGGTGACTTGCCCGGCTGGTCTCCCATGGACCCCCTTGTGTGAGATCCCGTGCATAGTGTCTTTTGCGGGCATGTAGGCACATTGTGTGGCTGATGGCACCACACTGTGATATTGGAGTGTTGATGTATATGTATGTTTTGTTTTTTAATTGTTTGTTTTTGCCTTTCTTTTCTTTTCCCGTATCTGAGTTTGTTTTTGTTTGTTGATGTTCTAAAAATTACAAAATAAAATATTGAAAAAGAAAAACTTGGCATCAGAGGGCCTATCGGTTCTGATGTGTGCTTCTATTTTGCACAGCTCTCAAATTGTCATGATGACTTTCCAAACTTGTACCGCAGTAACAATAATACGTGTGTCTTTTGGTTAAAGTATACAACCTCCCCCCCCCCCCCCCCCCCCCCCATTATAAAAATCAATACTTACAGGACCACTGGCAATGTGCTTTAGTGTTCTTTTGTTCCTATGTATGTATTTTATCTCTTGTTTTGCTACCGGCACCATTGTGAATGAGGATTCGTCCTCAGTAGGTTTTCTGAGTAGAAATAAAGGTAATATAGTCTCACCTTAAAAGCTGACTTGGCAAACTCAAGTGGCCATTCAGAGCTGGGGACACACATGGCTGATAAAGGATGAGTATGGCTCACTCTAGCCAAGGAGGAACATTAAGCCAAGAGAACTACAGGGCCTGTCTGCCACTCGCTGCTACTGCTTGACTGGAATTGAAAAGTTGGCAATGCTCACGCCACAAGTAGTGATAAAGTGACCAATGGCCCGATCCACAGAGCTAATATAAACTGAGAGGCAAATTATCTTACTTAAATTACCCCCCCCCCCCCCCCCCCCCCCCGGCTTTCCTCTGTAGAGGGGTCATTGTTTATATAACGTGCCCGTTTTGAGTAAAATAGATGATAGAAAAGGGGGTGATCGACAGATCGCCTGTTCAGTGATGGCAGCGTGCCAATCACATACCAATAGCAGGCGGAGTTGCAGCTCTGGGAAACCCCCATCTCACGTGAGCTGCGCAAGTACTCAACCTATTGCCTCCTACTCTGCTGACGAAAAATCAAGATGGCGACGGCCAACATTTCAACTCCAAACGGGAGACCAAGTTGAATGGGATAGCTCGGTTAGGTCAGTGCTTGAAACCAATTCCATTACAATGAGAAAGGGTCAAGAATCAAACCCAGATCCACTGAGTCACATTCCTCCTCCTCACCGACAGTCTTCTTCCACCATGCCTCCATGCCTCTTTACTCGTGTGTTGGCCTCCATGCCTCTTCACTTGTGTGTTGGCCTCCATGCCTCTTCACTCGTGTGTTGGCATCCATGCCTCTTCACTCATGTGTTGGCCTCCATGCCTCTTCACTCGTGTGTTGGCATCCATGCCTCCTGACTTATGTGTTGGCCTCCATGCCTCTTCACTCGTGTGTTGGCCTCCATGCCTTTTCACTCGTGTGTTGGCCTCCATGCCTCTTCACTCGTGTGTTGGCCTCCATGCCTTTTCACTCGTGTGTTGGCCTCCATGCCTCTTCACTCATGTGTTGGCCTCCATGCCTCTTCACTCATGTGTTGGCCTCCATGCCTCTTCACTCATGTGTTGGCCTCCATGCCTCCTGACTCGTGTGTTGGCCTCCATGCCTCTTCACTCGTGTGTTGGCCTCCATGCCTCTTCACTCGTGTGTTGGCCTCCATGCCTCTTCACTCGTGTGTTGGCCTCCATGCCTCTTCACTCGTGTGTTGGCCTCCATGCCTCTTCACTTGTGTGTTGGCCTCCATGCCTCTTCACTTGTGTGTTGGCCTCCATGCCTCTACACTCGTGTGTTGGCCTCCATGCCTCCTGACTTGTGTGTTGGCCTCCATGCCTCCTCACTCGTGTGTTGGCCTCCATGACTCTTCACTCATGTGCTGGCCTCCATGCCTCCTGACTCGTGTGTTGGCCTCCATGACTCTTCACTCATGTGCTGGCCTCCTTTCTGTGCAGGATTTCCCAGACACACCTCAGGGCCCATTAATAAGGTGGTCTTTTCCCATAATAGCTGATGAGGATTTTCTCGGTGACTTGGCAATGTCTGTCCTTATCCAACCCCTTAGAGACAAGCAGCTCCCAGATATGCCACCCCCCCCCCCCCCCCCGCGCCACCGTTTCCGCCTGAGTCATCACCTCAAGGCCACCTGCTTCCACTCAAAATGCTGCTCAGCTGGTGCTGTTCTGTTAGCATTTCATATCGGCTGGTGGTGGCCTTGTCCTTTGAAAGTCTCTGTTGAAGTTCTGTGTCTTTTTGGCAGCTTTTAGATGGCAAACATCTGTGTGTTGGTGTGAAAAACTTGCCTGGGTCCAGACCTTCGAAGCCGCCCACTCCACCGAATTGATTGCTTCTGAAGATGGAAATGGAGTGTAACAAGTTGACAATTCAGTCTAATATTAGGCTTGTGAAAAGCAATTATGTCTGCCTGAACTTCTTCCATTAGGCAAAATTTTGAGGCATATTGATAAAACTTTGACATGACTCGAGATCCACTTTGTGCCCAAATCATTCTTTGGAAAGTCAACATTGTGTGGAACATCATTATGTCTATGTAACCTCCAATATGAAGCAATATTTACACTATATAGGATCTATCTGGACACAGCAGAATACCTGAAGTATGTAGAGAGCCTTTATTTTCTTTCATTCTGCTCCTGATGATGTGCTTAAGTCGTCTGTCTGAGGGACAGGAGTCACTCAAAACTAACAAATGCTCAATGAAAGGCGCATAATGAGTTATTGATTGAGAAATTCAAATAAATAGCTCGTTATTTTGCTTGGAGATGTGGGGGAAGAAAATGGGAGGCAATTTGGCAATGGTTAATCACATTCTAAAATTGGTGTGATTTGCAACAATTTCTTAGTCCTCCCAGGAGCTGCTATCACAATGTAACATCTTAAACTGTCTACTTTTAATGAATACCCCCTCCCTTCCTTTTGTTATCTGCACAGTAAGAGCACAGCACGGTGATCAAGACCAAAGGATAGGGGCGGATCTCCATTTCCGAGGCGAGGAAGTGGCATTTATCTCTCTCTGCCACCCACTCCTCGCATTAAAGGCAAGCATTTGGCATCGTCTGCCTCTATAGGCACTCCTCCGCCCCATCTGTCCCGAGCCGCGCCGGGATCTCGCTGCAATTTGTTTGTACGTGATCCCGGGGAAATAGTGTGTGAAGAGGTGATGGCGGAGCTAAATGGCTCTGCTTGTAGTGATGGATGTGACACTGATAAGCCAGAGAGTGGGTAGTGTGTGTGTGTGTGTGTGGGGGGGGGGGGGGTTGGTTGAGGCACGCTGGCTTTAAGGATACATCGCCAGAGCAATAGTCTCCCACATAGGAAGGAAGGCCGAGCTTGATTATTCAGCATCATAATGTAATTCCGTCTGCACATTATACTGACAAGTTGTCCCATCCACCTCACCCTTATACCACTGCTGCAGAAAAGACAGTGGCAAGATAAACAAGTTTATGCTATAGAGAGCCGCAGGAATGAGTCTGGAAATCATCGATGCTAACAGTCCTGGTTCTTCACTGTTTTCGCCTATGGGAGTTTTGAATGGGTTTTTGGCGCGATGCTTCTAATCTCTCTGGGCAACACTGGCTTAATCAAAGGCGAACCAGTGTTTAGTAATATCATCTTCACACACGAGGACCACTTTTATGAGTTTTGAAGCTTTTACGTGCCGTTAAAAGGGCAGCTAGCTAGCAAACGGCTAAATGAGACTACACTGTTGAGTCGATGGGGATATTATACGTCAATAACGTCACCACTTCAAAGGGCGAACACGGAAATTCTCTTTCCCTCACCTGGTTCAGCCCGTTCAGCCTGGGGTAATCAGTGTACACAACAACAGTCCAGGTTGAGCGCTGACGTGACGTGGAAGCCTATGCGACAGTGTGTAGTTCTGGATTAGCTTAGCTCGAGCTTTTTACTTCTAGGGCTCGCATTTACGCTACAAAACTCATGAAAGTGGTCCTCATGTGTGAAGATTATCCGACTGAACTCTGGTTCGCGTTTCATTAAACCAGCGTTGCCCAGAGAGATTATTAGAAGCATCGCGGCAAAAACCCATTCAAAAATCCCATAGACAGAAACAGTGAAGAACCAGGAAGTCCGGGACTTCCGCGTTCTGACTACAAAAATACGTCATCCCTGCGGCTCTCTATTATATCGTATTAGCCTTCAAACACAACTTTCAGTGTGATATTAGCTTTCCAAAGTAGATGAAATCAGTGGATCATGGGAATGCCTATAAAAATAGATATTGGGTGAGACAAAAAAATAGAAATCCATTGCCTGCTGTTCAGTTTTGCCTAGCACTTGTAAAGATAATAGCCAGATGGCAGCTGGACCGTGAGGAATAAATTGCAAAGCCATTTCAGAAATAGATCTTAAGAGAGGAGAGGGGATGGGTGCAAGAATATTGTCTCATGCCTTCTGTTAATATTAGTCTGAGTGGAACCGTTGCGCCAATGTGAGAAAGTGCTAACAAAAGACCGAGATGGAGGCATGTTGAAAGCGAGAAAGTCCTTCTCAAGTCTCCTTTTGGAGCTGCACAGACTGTGAGTTAGAGCAATAACCAAGTCCATATTCACACCCAATTATCTCAAAATGTCAATAGAGGAAATGTGATTACAGCTTCAAGTTGTTACCATTTCAAGCTGTTGAAAGTGTCTTTTAAAAGTCTCTCGTCGACCTGAAACAGAACCTTCTGATCAACCATCTGAGAATGATCAAACGAGACAGGAAGTTTCTGCCCCTTCCGTCTCCTAATAGCCTGGTCTGATGTGTCCAGGCTGCGGCTGTCCTGCGGGAGACTGAATTAATTGGACAGTTTTTGCGAAGCCCTTTGACTAAAATGCTAACATTTGAAGGTTAGCGTCGTTGTCAAAGGGCTCCCCCAGCTGGTGTGAGTCAAAGAAGCGACTTCCATCCGGAATGGTACAGATGCAGAAGATTCAAAGGGAAGTGCGGTGTGCAGAGGAATTCTCAGAAGTGGAGGAAAAATCCATTTCCAATATCCTCTTGAGATGAGTCGCAGGGCGCCACAGAGTGATTAACAGTTTTGCGAGCCGCTCGGGACTAAGACTCTTAATCCTCAGTGATGGTAGAAAAAAGCAATAACTCAAAACACACAAAAAAACAATGTGATTATGAATCCCCCCGCACAGCAAATTGTCGGAATTAAAAACAACACACTGAAATATCTCCATCCAACAGCCAAAAATAACCTTTTTTTCCCATCGGCATCACATCAAACCCCTGGCTCTATGTCTAGCAGATGTGCTGTGGAACAGTTCATTTGATTGCCCAGCAAAACATTTCTCTTCTACCCTCACACCCAACATCTTTCCATCTGTCCTGACCAGAAAACAACCCTGTGTATTTCCTTTGTACATCCAGCTGTGCTAGTTTTTCTATGAGTTCAATAGATATGTCCTTTTGGGGCGTCCGCTGTCCGGGACTCCGGGTAGTGCAGCGGTAGATTCCCTGCCTACCAACACGAGGGTCACAGGTTCGAGCCCTCTATCTATTTTACAGTATCTATCAACTGTATTCTATAGTATCTATCTATCTATCTATATATCTACAGTATCTATCTATCTATCTACAGTATCTATCCATCTATCTATCTATCTATCTATCTACAGTATACATGTATATCTATCTATCTATTCTACAATATCTATCTATCTATCTATCTATCTATCTATCTATCTATCTATCTATCTATCTACAGTATATATACATGTATATCTATCTATTCTACAATATCTATCTATCTATCTATCTACAGTATATATCTATCTATCTATCTACAGTATATATCTATCTACAGTATCTATCTATCTATCTATCTACAGTATCTATCTGTCTATACAGTGTATATATATATATAAATATTCTACAATATCTATATCTACAGTATCTATCTATCTATCTATATATTTATCTATCGCAGTATTGATCTATGTATGTATGTATGTATGTATGTATGTGTGTGTGTGTGTGCGTGCGTGCGTGCGTGCGTGCGTGCATGCATGCATGCATGTATGTATGTATATATATATATATATAATATATATAATTCCATTCCATTCCATTTTATATATATATATATACATATACATATATATATATAAAATGGAAAACACTGTGGTGCAAAGTGCCAGGATGCAGGATGCAGCATTGATATTGTGCACAGTAAAAGACTAAGGCAGTGAAAAGGTTAATATAGTGCACATAATCTATTCATTTCAAAAGATTACAATTAAATGACCCTGAAAGCCCGCAGGGAAAGCTTCACTCTCAGTAAGAGAACAAAGGGGAGAATTAAGGTGTACAGGTATTTGCTGCTGTCACTTTGTACAGGGAGCACTGGAGCAAGTAAAGAGTTGACTTCCTCCTCCTTTTAATTTCTATACACCGCCACGCTGCCGCCATCAGTTGGACTTGACATGGTAATTTCAGCCCGCCTCCCTGTAGCCCGCTACGGTGCCTGTGATCCCGCCGCATTGTGATTCATCTGTGAGTGAAAAAAGAAGACAGATGCAAACAAGCATAATCAGTCCCCCTGAGAAGCTCTTGATGATGGGTTAAACAAGTGCCCTGCTGCCAGCAGCCATTAGCCAGCAGCTAGTGCCAGCTCTGACAGAGCAGGGGGCGTGTCTAGGAAAGCTCTGACAGAGCAGGGGGCGTGTCTAGGAAAGCTCTGACAGAGCAGGGGTGTGTGTCTAGGACTCCGAGATCATAGGATAGGATCAGTCCTATAATTGGCTGAGATCTGGTTGACGGCCCTGAAGCCCTGTGGGCCTCAATATTGATGCATCTTCCTGATATGAGCCTGAAACTGCCCCATCTCTCTTCAGCTGGCATGTACACTGTACGCAGTGTACAGTTGAAGAAATGTAGCGGTCCAAAGTTGCTTACAATAATCCTCAAGTCTTTTAAATTTAGCAATTCTGGAAGCCACAGGTGAGAGCGAGCGAGGTAGTGATGATGCTTATGAGACGTCTACCTTAATCTTTCCAGTGCACTTCCCTATCCGTTTAGGGAAGAGTGGTGAGTCAAGAAAAGGCAGCTACTCCAGGCAACTGAGAGCATGTGTCAGACGTCGTCTGTGTGCAAGTAGGGCTGACACAGAAACAACGATAAAACTGATTTATTGCCTTTGCCAAAACAGAGGCTTTCAAGCACAAATGATACGCTATCTCCTACTGCGGCATGTTCAAAGAAACCCGGGGCTGTGGGGGCAAACACAAACATTTACAAGCCTCTCATAGCCTAGTCTCTCAAGCCGGTCTATCTCTTCCACAATCTTCCAATGCTCCAGAGCCAGTCTGTACTTCATGCGGAAAACGGAAAGGGAAACTCAGGTGAAAATAATGGACTCTGATTGGGCGGGTGGACTAATGAGCGGATCCGCTCATTAGTCCACCCGCCCAATCAGAGTCCATTATTTTCACCGGAGTGTCCCTTTCCGTTTTGACCAAGTTTCCCCTGCTTGAAGTACAGATGGGTATGTGGGAGGATTTGCAAACTGTGGGAGCCCACGCGCAGTGTTGGGCAAGTTACTCTGGAAAAGTAATTAGTTACTGATTACTGATTACTCCTTAAAAAAGTAATAAAAGTTACTTTACTGATTACTTTTTCAAAAGTAATTAGTTACTTTACTAGTTACTTTACTAGTTACTTTTTTCTTTTTTTTTACCCCTGAAAAAGTGACGTACAAGCCAGTTCCTTTTACAACTGAATCCACTTTAATGGAACAGAGTACAGGAGTCCACAATCGGCCAAACTGCATAACTGTAAACATTGCAGCCTCTCAAACTTGAAATGATGGGATACAGTATATATTTATTTAAAAAAAAAAGGTCTGAGTTTTTCTGAATAAATAAAGCCAGTCTACACAGTAGTCCTGTAGGGCTGCAACTAACGATTATTTTGATAATCGATTAATCGGTCGATTATTTGTTCAATTAATCGGATATATTGAAATCGCTCAGAAATGCTCGATTTAACCCTTTGATGCATACAATTCCAACATTACGATGATTCTAGTAGTCCCTGCAACATCAAAACATTCTTGTTTATACTGTATTCATTAGTGGTTTATATTGGAACACTTCAAACTTGCATACAAAAAGGGGGAAACCACAACCAAGTTAAATTGTAGAAAACTTTTTATTTACTCAAGAACATGAACACTTCAATCACCACTTCACTTCCTCTCTCCTTCACTGCCTACTTCCTTTAGCCCTTCACCACTTCACTTCCTCTCTCCTTCACTGCCTACTTCCTTTAGCCCTTCACCACTTCACTTCCTCTCTCCTTCACTGCCTACTTCCTTTAGCCCTTCACCACTTCACTTCCTCTCTCCTTCACTGCCTACTTCCTTTAGCCCTTCACCACTTCACTTCCTCTCTCCTTCACTGCCTACTTCCTTTAGCCCTTCACCACTTCACCTCCTCTCTCCTTCACTGCCTACTTCCTTTAGCCCTTCACCACTTCACCTCCCCTCTCCTCCCTCCAGATATCTTCATATATAAATAAATAAAGTGCTTTAACGGACCTGAGCTGTCTTAACAATAATAACTTGTAAATTACAAACATAAAATAAAAATCACTTCGCTTTAGCTTTAACAACAGGCCATGGACTAACACAAAAAAACAAATTTATGCTATACAACATGTGCAAATTAAAAGATGTAAACTTGTTTTCTTTTCATAAAGTGCGCAAAAAGAGGTATTTTTTTACGTTGCTTGAACGGACCTGAGTTGTCTAAACAATAATAACTAAGTCCTGACTTTTTAACTCTAACATTGTAAACATTTTAACGTTTCTGCACATTCCATCATGTAAAAAAATTAAATTAAGTCGGTCTCCCAACTTTTTAATCCTGTAACTTAAATATTAAACTTGTTTTTCTGCATATTCCCATATAAAAATAAAATAAAGCCACAGGCTCTCCTGACTTTTTAACTCTAACTGTAAACATTTGAACTAGTGCTTCTGTATATTCCAATATAAAAATAAAGTAAGGCCACAGCCTCTCCTGACTTTCTAACTCAATCTGAACACGTATTTCTGAATGCAAAATGAAAATAAATAAAAATAAAGTGTATTTTTTTACTCTTTAACTTATACATTTTTTAACTAGTGTTTCTGCATTCATATAGGCCTAAATAAAGTCTCTCTAGACCAGTGGTTCTCAACTGGTGTAGCCTCAGGACCCACTATTTTCCTTGTCATGAAGTCGCGACCCAAATTTCAGATCTTTTTTTTAAACCACTCAAATTTATTGCACGAAAAATAGCACATTAATTTAATACACAATGCCTTCATGCACTGTTATAAACCTCAAATGAACAAAAAAGTGCAACAGAAGTGCAACTAGGGCTAAAAACCAATTGAAATAAGGCAGACTTGAATTACAGGCCTATATGTTTTTAAATTTAAACAAGTCAAACTGGTCATGCTCAGAAAGTCTTATTTGAACTGTATGAAATATGAAATAAAAGGCAGACTTATCTTGAATTACATGCCTATATGTTTTTAAACAAGTTAATAATAATAATAATAATAATAATAATAATAAAACAAGTTAACCTGGTCATGCTAATCCAGTTTCAATAGTCTGAATTTAACTAATATGAAATAAAAAGGAATCACAGGCTATATGCTTTTTAGTTAAACTGGTCATAACTTTTAATTAAAATGGGGCCATGCTAATCCAGTTTCAATCATCTGAATTTAACTAAAATTAAATATGAAATGAAAAGGCAGACTTCTCTTGAATTACAGGCAGAGCATATGCTTCAGCAAGTAAAACTGGTCAGGCTAATCCAGTTTCAATAATCTGAATTTAACTCAAATGAAATATAAAAAAATAAAAAATAAATTATTTTTTATTTTTTATTTTTTTTGGGCGACCCAATCAAAACGGCCCCGCGACCCACCTTTGGGTCGCGACCCACCAGTTGAGAAACGCTGCTCTAGACTGTTTTTACTCTTTAACTTATACATCTTTTAACTAGTGTTTCTGCATCCATAAAAAAATAAAGCACATCTCTGACTTTTTTACTTATAAATCTTTCAGTGTTTCTGCATAGTCCATCATGTAAAAAATGGAAAATAAAGCAAGACTATTTTGACTTTTTTACTATGTGTTTCTGCATATTCTATCTCAAAAATAAAATAAAGCAACTAAGCAAGTCTCTCCTGTCCTGACTTTTTTTTTTAAACTCTAGTAGATTTTTTTACTCATAGTTTCTGCAGATTCCATAATCAAAAAATAAATAAAAAGTAACAATACAATAAAGCATCAGTCTGTTCTGACCAACAGCACTAGAGCAGCAAAAACATGAAACATTGCATAACATCACATGTAGGCTGAGTCGTGTCCAGCTTTTGACCCCTTCTTCTTTTTTATCTGCCTGTCCTGCCCTGACATATAAGCAAGGTCCTAATGTTCACTGAGTGAAAAAGTGGTTGTATCTCATTAACAGCAGCTTCTCGAACCTCCTATCAGACAGTCTGTTCCTTCTAGGCGTGAGCACCAAACTTCCAAAACTAAAAAGCCGCTCCACAGGTGCGCTAGATGGGGTCGGAGTGTTATACTTCAGGAAAATGTTTTTGAAGTTTGAGAACTGGTTCAGAGTCTCAAGCTCATACCCCCCTGACCTCAAATAATCCATTACTTCTTTTTCTGCTGAATAGCTCTCCTCGGGGTCTGTCTCAAATCCAAAAAGGGCCATTTCATCATCATGGCTGGACCTGGCTGACGTCGTAGGCACACTGGCAGTGGCACGGTTCTCTGGCTCTGCTGCAGAAGCAATTGTGCGACACTCAGCTGTCAGAAGCTCCTTCAGTTGCTCTCTCCTACCCTCATCTCTCAGCCATCTGAGTTTGAACTTCGGACAACTGGCAGCTGCAAGAAGGGCGTCTTTGCTGTCCAGCACACCAGCAAAACGAGTCCGGATGGCCTGAAAAATACAATTTGATTATTATTAGGCCTATTTAATTTGTCATTTGGATTATTTGTCATGCGGGCTATTCACTGTAGACCTAAACCCCTCATGTGGGATCAATATCATAGATTTTATTTTGTTTTAGGCTATTAATTGACCCCTTTATTTGTTTTAATCTTCTGTTGCTGTATGTTGACTACTATTATGTTTGATCATTGTACTGACTACTGTCAACAATATTGTAGTAAAAGGTCTGTTCTCTGTTCATGAATGGTGCAATGAAACAAATAAAATGCCCAAATAAATTAGCAAAAAGATGAACTGTTTACGAATATAATCATACCTTCACAATGACATCTGGAAGGCCAGCTGTCAGCCTGGAGAGGGTGTCTTTCAAGGCAAGGGTCTTTGACATCAGGCTTTCGAGGGTTGGTAATAAAGCTCCATAAGTTAGGGCTGTGCGATTTTGCCTAAAACTAAAATTGACGATTTTTTCTCTCAAAACTCGATTTTCGATTTCGATTTATTATACTATTATACTTCTTTAAACATTTGTTGCCCTGCAGAGCTCTTTTTCCCCATTTTTTCCATAATTGACAATTTACGCTTTTACTCTGAAGGCAGAACAACTCAACTTCCTGTTTTAGCTTGCCGCTGCTATGCTTAACTTCCTGGCTTGCGCTTGCTAACTTGACACTGGTGGATTTGCGTGTTCCTCCGTGAGATAATTAGTGTCTAACTCCGACCACCCGTGCTCGGAGTTATATCTGTACTAGAATAACACAAAGTCACAACAGGAATGCGTGGAACTGCGATAGCAGTTAGGGGGAAATTCAGACACACAGGGACAGGTGAGTCAGCTGAGGCTGCTAAGTTACAGCCATGAATACAGCCAATCTATCAGTACTCAGTGGCCTCACGTGTTGTTTTGTTATTATGTGAACTGTAAAGGCAACGTTTCATCGTCCGGTGATAACGTCTGTGTTCTGTGCGCGCGTGAGTGTGTTGTGGCAATCGTTATCTTGTAGGCTACAGCCCGCAGTGCAACAAGCTGCGCTCAATGCTCACTCTGTGCTTTTTGGTCGGAGGTGTTGAAATAAGTCCATTGCGCTGCTGTCTTTAGTAGCCAGTATCACAGCCTCTAGAGAGACTTTACAGCTGGGAGAATGGACAAGTAGCAGCATGCGTACATGAGAGAGAGCCGCCCCGCGTAACGTAATTACCCTAGTTAAAGTGAAAATTAAATTTAAAATTAAAAAATTTAATTAAAAAAAAAAAAAAAAAAAAACGATTTTACGATTTAATTTTTTTTAACATCGTCCTAACTAATTAATTCGATTACGATTCAAAATCGATTAATCGCACAGCCCTACCATAAGTACAGGTATCCCCTTGTAAGATGTCCAATGTTGTTGTAAGCGGCTTCATAGCGGTGCAGTCAGGGCCGCTGGAAGTCATTTTAAGCAGGGGGTGCTGGGAGGAAGGGACTCTAAAAATTGACGTTTTTTTTTTACATTTTTTTGCCATATTTAGAGGAATATCTCATTTTAAATTAACATTAGGATACTATTGTGATGTAATTATTCAGTATTTTCTCCTTTTCTCACTCATTCAGAGCAAAGAGGGAGATATATAGCATGATGACAATGCTCTATATCTCCCTATTTGCTCTGAATACACCAGTTAACATGACACAGACTTAACATGACAGAAATATTATCAGCAAACTTAATGACTAGACTAACTATTCTGATCTGAATGGCATATATCAAGAAACATTGACTCCTCTCTTTGCTGTATAGTGGGAGGTGCATTTTTGAGTAGGCTATTAAAATAGCATGTCAAGTTCACATTTCTTTATTGCCAGATTAAACAATTCGTATTGGTTGTTGGTTGGTTCAACACAACATGTGCGTGCATGCGCGCTTCTTCTTCTTCTCTATAGCCTACAAGCATGTAACTTCCTTGATTGTTATTGTTGATAATTCTATTTAAATAGGCTACATTTTCATTTCCCGAAACATTGTTAAACAAGAAAGGAACATAGTGCACTGCAAAATATTTTTAATTACATTTGTAAAAAAAAAAAAAAAAAAAAAAAAAAAAAATTTTTTTTTTTTTTTTTTTTTGAAAAAATCTAGGGGGTGCTGCAGCACCTGCAGCACCCCTACTTCCCGCGGGCCTGGGTGCAGTACTCTCGCAGGAATTGGTACTCCTTGTCACTGATGCCCTTAATTCCCAGTTTGATGCACAGGCTATTCAGGTCATTCATGGGAATTTCTGTGATTCTGGAAACGGCCTCGTAAAAGGAATTCCATCTTGTTGATGACGGTACCAGTAGCTTTCTGCGGGTGGTGTCCTCCACATGTTCTGCTGCAACCGTAGATCGACTTGCCTTTGTCCAAAGAGCTGTGCATTTTGCAATACTACTCCTGAACACAGCCTTGCACTCTGCACTGGAAGTTAAGTATTTCTCAACATCACCTGTGGAAATTAGGTTGATTGTATGAGATGCACACCTGTAGTGTGGGGGAAGAGTAAACTGACCAACATCATTATCAGTCTCAGTGAGGGCTTCTGTGAGATCTGTAAAAGTGGCATCTTCATCATCACTGGCCTCCTCTTCATCACCCGACTCTGACTCGACAGGCTGATACATTCTGAACGCCTTGACGAAGTTTGATGCATTGTCTGTCACTGTGGCAACAACTTTGCCAAGCAGTCCATATGATGAGTGAATTTGTTCTAGCTCTGCACCAATAACATCAAATGTGTGCCTGCCTCTGATTCTCTTACATGCTAAAGCGGCTTTGTTGCGCTCCAAAGTGGATCTGCTAATCCAATGAACTGTTACACCCATATAGCTCCTGTTGTTAGCTGTCCAGATATCAGCTGTAGTGGAAACAAAGTTTACCTCACCCAGCGTCGCCTTCAACTTAGCCTCCATTGCCGCATATTCTCTTTCAAGGTAGCCGGCAAACGTCTTTCTTTGTGGCAGCTTGATACTGTTCTTCGTGGGTATTTTCGCTATGATGCATCGAAATGAGGGCGAGTCCACAGTGGAAATATATAGCAATATATATAGAAATTTTTATTTTGTCTGAGGATAAGCCCCTTGAGATGCAGCATCTCGTTTACGAGAGGGTCCTCGAACACAATACATGAAACATTTCAGGAATACAAAACAAAGGTAACATTCAACGAAACAATTAACAAATACACACATAAATGCTCTCCCACCATCCCAAGCATCAATTAATCTATACAGACATCAATACAAACGAGGCTTTCCCACATAGTTAAGTATAGACTATATTATATAGACATATACTAGACATAGAATAACAGACAATCAAAAACAAGAACAACTTGATTTAAGAAAAACAAACAATGAAGTCTTGAAGATATGAAAAGAAGTAATTGATCTAAATGAGTCAGGCAAATTATTCCAGTCTGATGGTGCTTTGAATTTAAAAGCTCGTCTCCCAATTTGTTTAGAGATTTTAGGGACAATAAAAAATGGTTGTTGAGTATGCCTAAGTGAATAAGATGATCTACATGGAACTAAAAGCTGTTTTAGGTATGACGGATAGTTAAAGTGAATGCATTTGAAAACAAAGAGTAACCAATGAAAATGTCTCCTAGAGTGAAGTGGTTGCCAGTTAACTCATTGAGTGCCAGCCACTTTTGGAGAACGGACGCTCCCAGTGCCAGAGTTTCAGAGCGTTTTCAGTGATTTCTCGAGGCCCACAGAATATTGTGTGATATTACTATGTAAACACTGAACACGCACAAAGAACGATGAGACTCTATTCTATCATCTGCAAAAAAAAGTTTATTGATCCCATTTTCCGTTCTTTAGTTATGAGCCGGAGAAGATAGCTTGATTCATCCAAAAACAGCAATTTTTTTCTAGAAGCTGAGATAATTGGCCTTTTGTGAAATTAAACATTTCAAGCACATCACTGACTCTGAAGCTAATCTTTTCTAATGTAGTCACACCTCAAAAATAATTTCCTTCAATAAAACAGTGAAGGCCAGGGAATTTTGTTTGGCAGAATAATATTTTTAGCTACAACCAGCAGCGCTGGCCCCTGCGTGCGCTGCTGGTTGCAGCTTCTTGCTGGTCTTGATTTGCTGCTGGTGGGCATCGGATATTCTGGCTTGCGTTTGTCAATCCTGTCCTGCTGCCTGGGTCTGTCTGGGTGTTGCGTGCTGCTCTGCGTGCCCCCCCCCCCCCCCCCCCCGCCCCCGCCCCGCACCGCCTCGCCTCGCCTCAACTGCACACTCCTCCTCCTGTCTGTCGTGGCTCTCTGCTGAGTTTGCTGTGCGCACAGTGAAGGGTGAACATCCAGCTTTTTTACAGCGTTCCGCGTGTGTTTGTCACCGGCTCCTATGCTTCCAGTTGAGAATAATAAACAACTCCACGGTGTGGATGTGCGGATGTGCTGTTGCAACCGACACGGAGCGGCTCAATTGTGGGAGCAGATTGGCTGCTGCAGGCACAGCTGCAGTAACGTGCTTCAGCATATCGATGCATACGGATGCGATGCGATTTCCGTTTCCATAACGACTTCTTCTTTGTTTTTTCCTTGCCTTTCTGTTATGTGGAGAGCACTGTCGCCACCTAAGGGTTCTGTAAAATAGGTTATAGACCTCCAATAGCTACAATAGTTGTACCAGAGATGTATCAGGGATTGATCCACGTCCCACCGTCAAAAAACGCAATTGACGACAATCGTCGTCTTTGGCACTCTACGTCAGTATTTGAATTGACGACAGCTGTCGTCATTGGCATTCAATGAGTTAAGTGAATCATACATGAAGCAATGATGTGTGCGGTAAGGACACCTCAGAACAAATCTACAAATATTATTAAAAACTACATTTAAAGACTGCAGATGAGTATCTGAGGTATTCTGATAAATGATATCCCCATAATCAATAATGGGAAATAAAAGCTGTTGAACAATACGTTTTCTCACTTTGAGAGTAAAACAATTAGATGATTGATATAGAATTCTAAGACTAGCATTTATTTTATTTCTAATGAAATCAATATGAGGCCTAAAAGAAAATTCTGAATCAATCCAAAGTCCCAAGTATTTAAATTTGTCGACATTAGTAAGTGGAGACCCATCAGTAAAGTGAATGGCTAATTGAGAAGATACAGCATGATTAAGACTATGGCTAGTGCCAAACAACATACTACAAGATTTCTGTTTGTTAAGTACAAGATTGTTATTTGAAAACCATTTTTGAACAAAAGAAAATTCCATTTGCAGAGAATTTTGAATTTTAGTTATATCTGAATCAGATGTATATATAACTGTATCATCTGCATATAACTGAACAAAACAATTGGAACACATTTTTGGAAGATCATTAATGAAAATGGAAAAAAGTAAAGGTCCTAAAATAGATCCTTGAGGGACCCCCTTATCAACAAGTAAAAAATCAGATTGATTACGGTTAAGGAAAACACACTGACGACGATTATGAAGGTAAGAATTAAACCAAAATAAAGCCTGTTGGGAAATACCAATACCATGAAGCTTATCCAGAAGAAGATAATGATCAACCAAATCAAAAGCCTTAGTTAAATCAATAAATATTGCCCCTGTAAAATTACCTTTGTCTAGGGAAGAAACTACATCATTAGTAAATTTTACAAGGGCAGTAGTAGTAGAAAAATTTGAACGAAAACCAGACTGAAATGGTGATAAAATATTTTGAGCATTAATATACTGTGATAATTGATTATAAATTAACTTCTCAAATATTTTAGCAGTACTGCAAATAATAGAAATTGGTCTATAATTGTTAACATCCAAAGGATCTCCTCCTTTATGGAGGGGAGTAACCTTTGCACATTTCCAAATAGATGGGAGTTTACAGGTGGACAAAGACAAATTAAATAAATCAGCAAGTGGAAAAATCAGCACCTGAGAAGCCAATTTTATAAACTTAGCCTCTAAACCATCAGGCCCAGCAGAACAACCAATCTTTAAGGTAGAAATAACTTCGAGAATTTCAGTAGGTAATATATGTCTAAAATAAAATGAACCACTCGTAGCCGAATTCTTAACATGACTATTTAAGTATGGTGAATCAAAAGAATAGGAACTACCAACAGAAGTGAAATGAGAATTGAAAACATTAGAGATAATGGCAGGGTCATTAACAACTTCATCATTGACACGAATCTGGGCAGCAGAACTTTTACTGGGACTGATGATATTTTTCATCCTATTCCAAAACTGCTTTGGATTACGAAAATCTTGAGAAAGACTATTTCTGTAATAATTGGATTTAGCATTCCTGGTTTGAGTTTTACAGTAATTTCTTAAATGTTTGTATTCATCCCAGTCAGCTGTATCCCTAGTTGTTCGATATTTAGCCCAGGCCTTATCTCTAAGTTTGAATAGATTGATCAAGTCTGAACTAATCCATGGTAAATGTCTCCCTTTAACTTTCCTTGTTTTCCATGGGGCATGTTTGTCGATAACTTCGGTAAATTCACTCAAAATAAAATTCCATGCATCTTCAACATAAGGTATCAACTGAAACCTGTCCCAGTCTATTGCAGTAACATCATGAATAAAGTTGTCAGTATTTATATTTTTACACTGCCTCATACGTACATATCTTGGAGGGAGCCGGGGTATCATAATTTTCCAAACACAAAAAATGGCACAATGGTCACTAAAACAATCAAAAAGAACCCCTGACGTAATAATCCTATCTGGGTGAGAAACAAAAATCAAATCTAACAAAGATGAAGATGTTTCTGTAACTCTGGTAGGTTCAGTAATAAGTTGAACTAAATTAATGCTATCAAATAAGCTCTTCATGTTTGAAGAAGAGCGATCAAACCAATTTACATTGAAATCCCCTAAAATTATTAACTCAGATGGACAATGAAGGGAGCCAATTGTGGACAATATACATTTGATAGATTCAGAAGGAGCAGAAGGTGGTCTATACAAATTACCTATAACCAATTTTTTATTATGATGAAAAATTATATTCACAAAAAGACACTCAAAATACTTGGGGTCAACTTGAGGAGTAACAAGATGTGACCTCAGTTTAGAGGAGACATATGTTGCCACGCCTCCCCCTCTACTGCCCCTATCTGCTCTAAACAAAACAAAGTCATCAATTTGAATTTCATCATCAGAAATACTACTGGTTAAGCAAGTTTCAGAAATCGTAATCACATCCGGTCTATAGTGAGAAACCCAAGCTCTCAAAAGGTCTATTTTATGAAGAAGACTCCTTATGTTAAGATGAATTACTCTTAAACCTTTCACATTATTCATGTTAAGAATCAATATAACAATATAGTTCGTCAGCTGAGGGAGGAATGGGAGCAGGAGAGAGCAACACTAGAACACAACACACAAAAGCACAGACATACAGACACACACAAAATAACAAAAAACAAACAAACAAAAGAGGTTTACACATTAAAAGGTAGAATGTCATAAGGCATGGTCAGTCCGCATCGTCAGTCTGCATAAACTAAAAAAGTGAAAAAGTGAGGGAGATAGGCCCTCTCCACAGCAGCCGCCCCACATCCAAAAGGCAGGAAGCAACACAGGCGCACCAAAACCTCAATCAGAGTTCAGTCATTCAGGTGCCCCAATACTGGGGCCCAATCAGTGAGCCGGTTGCACCCGTGTTTACCTCGCCCTCAAGACACAAAATGGCAGATGCGGAAAAGGCCCCAAACCCCTCACTCTATGAAAAAAGAAAAGCCTAATAATAAGGGCTCCTAATAAAGCGTTAGGCTATATAAATGGGGGGGGGGGGGGGGGGGGGGGCATAACCAGCAGCAGCAGGACAATCAATAGAACAATCAACAAAATAACTCAAACAAGCCTATATTCATGGCTTTTATGGTCAGGATTCTTTCTTTTTTTTTGTCACCAAAGCACCACAATAAGCTGTTCTCAGCATCAGCATCAGCAGGAGAGAGAGATGGTAGACCACAGCAAGGGAATGAAATACACTATAGCGTTTCAGTTCAATCAGACTGGATGTTTGGTCACATCACTAGCGAGTCTCGATGTAGCTTATCCAGTCTGTTAACACAACTCTCACAGTCATTGCATTGGAGACTCATCATTATTTAGATTCAGACTGTTAATAAAGGCATGCGCCTCAGTGTGAGATTGGAATTTCATCCTGGAGTTCTTGTACTCAACAGAAAGCGTAGCAGGAAAGTGCATTGCATACTTTATGCCAGCCTCTTGAAGGATCTTTTTCACAGGAGCAAAAAGTTTGCGTTTCTTCTGAACAGCCGCACTAAAGTCAGGATAAATGGAAATCCTCCTCCTGTTGTAGACAAGCTGCTCTCCCCGCTCCCGGGCAGATTTCATCACTTTTAATTTCTGCTGGTAGTCCCCAAACCTGACAATTATGGGTTTTGCTCGTGAAGCAGAATTCGGTGTAGAAATGCGATGAGCTGTTTCTATAAGTAAAGGGGGCTCAGTCTGTATGTTCCAGCCCAGGATGTCTAGCAGCAGATGACGGACAAATCCCACTGTATCTTGCTTTTCGGCACTCTCCGGCACGCCAAAAATCAGCAGATTAGATTGTCGGCTTTTATTCTCCAGGTAGTCCACCTTAGATTCCAGCTCATCTACTGTTTTTTGCAGCACTGTGATCTTCTTATCAGCGACGGCTATATTATCCTCGGTGGCACTCACTCTCGTTGAAACTTCAACAATTTGTTCATTGAGAGCAGTCATGCTGGAATTCATCTGATCCATCCGTTTATCCAAGACTGATAATTTGAGCAAAAGTTCATTTTTGCTGCCTTGCACTGCATCCCACAATTTCTCCAGAGTCATGCCATCAGGCATTGTTGCAGGCTGTGCTGCAACAGGTGCGGGCACTCAGCAATCAGAGTGTTTGGCTTGGATATTTCTCAAAGGCTCAGAATAAAGCTCGGATCAGATCCACTTTTGTTAAAGTGGAGTTTGTTAAAGTTAAGTTGAAATTAGGTACATTCTATTCCAAAAGCTGTCCCCTTAATTACAGCCAAAATGTATATTATAGGCTAGTTAGCAGACTGACTCTGCAGGAGCCTACTCACACAAGTCAACCTCAGATGCGGCCATCTCGAAATAGGTAGCATCTCCTCCATGATATACCCAGCGACAAGCTTCTTAAGTTCTTCTCCACTTACGGCTGGTTTTACTCGGCTGAAATCCAGTTTTTGTTGTTTTGCCGAGCCGGAGACGTATCACTGCCACTGGCAGTCGCTTCACCGTCGTTTTTTTTTTCAACCAGTTTCACAGTGCTGTGCTGCCCTTTGAGATGTTTCGCCAAGTTAGAAGTAGTATTTTTCGCGGTTGAAAGCGTCTTGCTGCTCGTCGAACATAGTTTACAACGGACAGTAATGTTCTTTGTATCTTTGACCGAGACAAACTCAAAATAATGGCAATACTTCCAGCTTTTGAACGCATATTTCTCTTGCTCGTCTTCTCTCTCTCTTTCTTCTGACTCCATCATGCTTCGGGTTGTTTTGAATTGCACGCTCGCTGTCGCGCGCACATACACGTCAGTCATAGATGACGTGACGTATATGTGTGCGCGACAGGTCTACCTGAGTCTCCGTGAGGATAAAATGTTTTCTTTTCTTCTTTTTACATAGAAAACACTGCATTCTGGCAGGCAATGATGTAACGCAGTAACGCATGCGTTACTTGGATTAGTAACTGTAATCTAATTACTGTTTTGGAAATTGTAACGCCTTATATTACTTAGTTACTAAAAAAGTAACTAATTACAGTAACGCGTTACTACGCGTTACTGCCCAACACTGCCCACGCGTGTGTTTTAAGCGAGCCCAGAGTAACGGCAGTCTCTGCACTTGACACCTGGTCTGGCCGCGCAATAAAAACAGCACACTTTATGAACAAGATAACGACGACAAACGGCACTCTGCTGACCGTTTAATGGCTTGATCAATGTCGTGACATACAGCCTGTCTGAGCATGCCGTTTAGGATTTACTGCCCCCTTCGGCCATCTGCATGACGCATATAACACAATCAAACTGTACCCGTGTGAAGAGCTCCAGCAGGAAGGGGTGAAGCATTGAGACGAGCGCCAGTTAGCGAACTCTCTACTGTATTGGATATTTTATGATTCATTACCAAATCCAGGGCAGGTCTCTGTTGTATTTGCTGGAGTGTCCCATTACCCAGCTCTGCTATTGAACTACTGTATAAATAGGCATATGGGTGTCTGAAGGACACTAGCTTACTCCACTGCTATTGATCCACTGTATAAAGAGGCATATGGGTGTCTGAAGGACACTAGCTTACTCCACTGCGATTGAACCACTGTATAAAGAGGCATATGGGTGTCTGAATGACAATACTCCACTGCTATTGCACCACTGTATAAAGAGGCATATGGGTGTCTGAAGGACAATACTCCACTGCTATTGAACCACTGTATAAAGAGGCATATGGGTGTCTGAAGGACGCTAGCTTACTCCACTGCTATTGAACCACTGTATAAAGAGGTATGGATGTCTGAAGGACGCTAGCTTACTCCACTGCTATTGAACCACTGTATAAAGAGGCATATGGGTGTCTGAAAGACAATAGCTTACTCCACTGCTATTGAACCACTGTATAAAGATGCATATGGGTGTCTGAAAGACAATAGCTTACTCCACTGCTATTGAACCACTGTATGAAGAGGCATATGGGTGTCTGAAAGACAATAGCTTACTCCACTGCTATTGAACCACTGTATAAAGAGACATATGGGTGTCTGAAGGACACTAGCTTACTCCACTGCTATTGAACCACTGTATAAAGAGGCATATGGGTGTCTGAAGGACAATACTCCACTGCTATTGAACCACTGTATAAAGAGGCATATGGGTGTCTGAAGGACAATACTCCACTGCTATTGAACCACTGTATAAAGAGGCATATGGGTGTCTGAAAGACAATAGCTTACTCCACTGCTATTAAACCACTGTATAAAGAGGCATATGGGTGTCTGAAGGACACTAGCTTACTCCACTGCTTTTGAACCACTCTATAAAGAGGCATATGGATGTCTGAAGGACACTAGCTTACTCCACTGCTATTGAACCACTGTATAAAGAGGCATATGGGTGTCTGAAAGACACTGGCTTACTCCACTGCTATTGAACCACTGTATAACGAGGCATATGGGTGTCTGAAGGACAGCTTACTCCACTGCTATTGAACCACTGTATAAAGAGCCATATGGGTGTCTGAATGACACTAGCTTACTCCACTGCTATTGAACCATTGTATAAAGAGGCATATGGGTGTATGAAGGACACTAGCTTACTCCACTGCTATTGAACCACTGTATAAAGAGGCATATGGGTGTCTGAAGGGCAATACTCCACTGCTATTGAACCACTGTATAAAGAGGCATATGGGTGTCTGAAGGACACTACTCCACTGCCATTGAACCACTGTATAAAGAGGCATATGGGTGTCTGAAGGACACTAGCTTACTCCACTGCTATTGAACCACTGTATAAAGAGGCATATTGGTGTCTGTAGGACAATACTCCACTGCTATTGAACCACTGTATAAAGAGGCATATGGGTGTCTGAAGGACAATACTCCACTGCTATTGAACCACTGTATAAAGAGGCATATGGGTGTCTGAAGGACGCTAGCTTACTCCACTGCTATTGAACCACTGTACTGTATAAAGAGGCATATGGATGTCTGAAGGACGCTAGCTTACTCCACTGCTATTGAACCACTGTATAAAGAGGCATATGGGTGTCTGAAGGACACTAGCTTACTCCACTGCTATTGAACCACTGTATAAAGAGGCATATGGGTGTCTGAAGGACGCTAGCTTACTCCACTGCTATTGAACCACTCTATAAAGAGGCATATGGGTGTCTGAAGGACGCTAGCTTACTCCACTGCTAATGAAGCAGTGTTCTGCCACTGCGAGGCCACTCTAGTCCTTGATGATTAGGCTCCCAAATGTTCCCTCTGTCATGTTGCTGCATCTCTCTCTCTCTCGCTCTCTGCATTAATATCTCCTTGCAACATCAATGCCTTTTCACAATGTGAAGGCCCATGAGCATCAGAAACCCCCATTAATAGGAGGAAGGAGTAGCCTACTGTGTGTGTCCATTGATGAAAGATGACCAGCAGAGAAAGAGAGAGAGAGAGAGAGAGAGAGAGAGAGAGAGAGAGAGAGAGAGATAACTACAATGTGTCGCTGTTGTTCTCTCTCTTCTCTGGCCCCCACTGAGAGACATAGGGATGTCAGATATGTGGCTGAAGGACAGGAAGAGAGATGATCCTAATCCACGGCTGTGTGTCAGGCTGTGTGTCAGTCAAAGGGCGACGACACAAGTGGAGAGATCAGTGCTGGTGTAATGGACTGGGTCATAAGCCTCAAGTGCTACCTGTTCCATTCATCAATTGGCTCCCTCCATCACTCTGCAGCGGACAGATACACAGCACCAGGAGCAAAATAAATGAAGCAGCCACAAAAACAATGAAGATATTTCAAAGATTTCACAGCACTACAGGCTACATGAGGCCACTCACACTCCGTCTGAGCACTCAAAGGGTAGGCTGTCCTCATTTGGACTAAGACAAATGCCAGATGGGGAAGGAGGTCTTTTCTTAACTCTTTGTCAAAGGGTATACTCACCAGAGATTGGCGAAGAGTGTTCACCCTCAGTGGCCACTGCTTTAGGTACACATAGCTGGTACTGGGTAGAGCACAGCCACAGCCTGAATTCTTGAAGGCACGGATTCAACAAAGTCCATGCCCACTCAAAAGCGTTGCACAGTTTCTGCAGATGGCTGATTCATGCTGCATCCTGCTTCACCTTGTCCCAAAGGTAGCTATTGGGTTGATATCTGGGCAAACCAAAGTTATGATTTTTGTTCTTGGAACCTTCTTGAGATGATTCACTATCCACCCGATGAAATTGTAGACTTCGGCCATGAACTGACATATATGATGAGCAACAATGTCTAGGTTGTTGCGGCATTCAAATTATGCTTTATTGGTATCCAAGCACAACCGGCTCTACAATGGACTCTGGGGTCACTAGCATACACCCCCCCAACACACACACACCCCCATGTCACTTTAAAGGACTTTTTTTTACTTTAAGATTGTTGTCTGCTGCTGATGTGACCGCTGCTGCAGCATCAGGCCGGCTATGAACTTGGGACCTCTGGCTTTCTCTCCTGAGAATCGGCAGCCGCAAGACTTAACCACTCGGCTAAAGGGCCAGCCCGATAGCCGAGCGGTAGTGCGTCTGGCACAAAGCCTACAGTCGTTCCGTCTTTCTAGAAGCTGGTCCACGCACGCCAGGAGCAGTGGCTCAACTGGGGCGACCTCTGCAAGTGTAATCGACTGAGAGCCACTGGAAGAGATCCCACCGCTGCCACCAATGCAGCGTCAGGCCGGCTGAGCAGTGCATGGTCTGTCGGGGTCAGGGTCCTGAGTTCGTAACCGGCCTGATGCTACACTTGCACTAGGTCAAATTCCTTGTTTGTAATCTACTTACTCACTATGGCTATTAAAATGAATCTTGAATCTAAGTGATGTAATGTGTGTCAAGAAAAACGGTACTATTCCACCAGCAGCCTGCAGCCTATTGTGCCTGACACCAGGCAGACTGATCCATCGTGGATTCTGTCATGCTAACTTAATTCTTAAACAGCTGTCAGCATGTCACCACAGACCATGTGACGTTCCCACTCTCTTCAAAACTCTTGGTGATGGTGGAGATGCTATTCTGGGCATCGTTGTTGTACAGTACTATAATGTCATCATGCCTCGCGTCGCACCTGTAAGCTTGAGCAAGTCTTGCTTCTCTCCTCTGACCTCTCTTGTCATCAAGGTGCTTTTCAGAGGTGGAAAGAGCACCAGCAAATGCTACTGAAGTACAAGTATTGTTACTTTTGTGAAAATTAACTCAAGTAGAAGTAAAATGACTAGTCCAGGAAATTAATCAAGTAAGAGTATATATTTTTTTGACTATTTAAAAGTACTCAAGTAAAAGGACATTTGCAATTTTGCGTTACTTTAAAAAATATATATATTTTACTTATTAACAGTACATTTCACACATCCAGCACACGTTACCAGTGTGACCTAAGCTGTCCCTGTCTTTGTCTTTCATACTGAACTGCGCATTCAGATACAGCCCGGGATGCTCGGTTTGGTGATTCTCTCCTTCCCCAGATGAGCTAGAGCTGCTAGCAGCAGCAATATCACAATCAGATACATCCATTTTGCTTTGGCTATCAGCAGTGTCAAATGAAACAGAGATTTCTGAACTAATGTGATGATGGGGATCATTAGAATTTGCTTGTTTACACCTGTCTAATTCAATTGGCCAGTCTTGAGTTTGATTTCATTTAATTAACCACCGCACTAACAAGCCAGCAGTTTGGGTGCCCTAAATGCAAAAATGATTCTGGACCTGGGAGCGTGCACTCCAAATACAGCGTGTTGTCTTCATAGGGCAGTTTGCAAAACAAAAATCAGAATTTACTCATTTACTCAGTACCTACAGTGTACATTTAAAAGTACTTACGTATATCTATTATTTAAATTACTCAAGTAAGAGTATAGCATTATAAAATACTTAAAAAAGTACCAGTCCTAAAAAATAAAACTATGCAAGTACTTATACTTGAGTAATTTTCACCTCTGGTGTTGACTGCAGCTTTATCGCACCATTTTCGGTTAAATCTAGACTCCGCTGTGTGCCCAAATCCAAGGAGATCGCTGAGAGAAGTCTTCTGTCAACTCTGCATACTTTTTACTTACTTTACTTAATTTATAAGTGACACAGTGAAAACCTCATTCAGAATTTGTGAGGGGTAAAACTTTCGCACCATTACAAAATCAGATAGGTGAACATAATGTAGGCTACTAGCTCAGTGACTCCATCTATAAACTGCATTATTAATGTGTTGCACTGAACAGGCTGTGTAGGTTGTGAATCGATTGCAGGGAGCAAAGGTTTCAGAGGCTCATTGGAACGGTGATTACCTGCAACAGTCTGCACAACTGGGGAGGGCCTGAGTTGAATTTGAAATCAGCGCAACTCACTGTGGATTGTAAGCAGGTCGAGATGGAGGTGCAGAGTGGACTGGGACAATTGACGATAATGATGACAATGATGATAATGTCTTGCTTGGCAGGGAGCTCATAAACAACAACATAAGTTGGCAACTAGTACAGTATGTTGAGGAAGACGGTACCTGGTAAAAGTAGAAAACAAAAGCTAAAAACATTCCATTAATTGTGCAGCCTTTTGTCTGCAACTGCTTCCACAAAAATGCCCCAGCTATAAGCCCCCACTCGCCACCTCCGATCTGCCGATGCTAACCTACTCACCCCATCACCAAGACCAAGTACCGCACCTGGGGGACAGAGCCTTTGCCATGCTGCCCCAACCCTCTGGAATTCCCTGCCCCTTAACATCCGAAACTCTGACACACTCCCTTCTTTCAAAAACCAACTCAAATCCCACCTCTTCAAGAAAGCCTACAATATCTGACTTCTACCTACACCTTCCTTTTTCATTTTACACCCACCCATATTTGTTTTTGTTCTTTATTTGTGTACATTTTTATGTTATACTGTTTGTAAAGTGTATTTGAGTAATTAGAAAAGCGCTATATAAGTCATATATGTATTATTATTATTATAACAAGGGTTTTCAAAGTCTGAGACTATGGGCCTTCCCTCAGACAAAGCTTGGAAAAAGCCTGCCCCTTGGTTTTGCTAAATTATTGGATGCCCATTGCCTATAGGATCATGATTATGTTATTTGATCCAAGATACTCAACAATTGAGCCAAAATAGCCTATTGCTGTTTGACATACTTCAGAATGCACCAAATACATAAAAAAAGGTTCTATCTGAAGGCATTTATTTGTTTCTGCCTCTGGGAAAGTCGGAAAAACACTAAAATTCTCCAGAACTCTCTGTCTCTCAGTATCTCTGAACTATCTCTTTAACCAAATCACACACATTTAGGCTATTCTATAGGATTTGATAACCAAATATAATAATAAAATATTTTTTCACTTCCATTGCCTCCCATGAGGCAATGGAAGCCTCCCCTGAAACTGTTTGGAGCCCCCCTGGGGAGGCCCGCCTCCAACTTTGAAAACCTCTGCTTTATAATATTGCATGAAAGACATGGGTAGTATTGTTGGCTAAATTGACCTCTGGCTGTGCAGAAAAAGGAAGTTTAAGGATGGAGATACAGTAGCTGGGTTGAGGAGAACTTTAGCAAAGTCGCTTAGACAGAACATCGAGATACGGTGCGGGGGCAATGTCTTCAGACAAATTACCCATGCCGTCGCTGCACACAGCAGCACGCACAACTGTGGCTGGCAGCCGCACTGCGCCCAGGGTGCTCAGCCGTCATAACGGTAATAATGAATCCCGTTTTATTCCCAATTAAAATGTTCCTAATAGCATTCTAGCTGCATCAATTTCTCTACAAATGACTGTTCAGCAGAGAACATTTGCACGGAGGCACCTGGTGGGATTTGGATCGTGCTCGCTGCACATTGGCTTGGAGTACAAACAAAGAGGGATTGATAAGTACATAGCCCGTGAGAGATTTATGCTAGTGTGCATCTACAGTTGAAGTCAGAAGTTTACATTTACACACACACATAAAAAAAAATGTAACCACTCCACAGATTTCATGTTTCCCAACAATTGTTTACACAGATTCTTTCACTTATAATTCACTATTCTTAGTTGGGGTTAAGTGGGCTCTGTGGTGGTGTCAGTCACGATTTGTGACGGAAGTGATGTCACAGTGAAGTCACTCGAGCAATTGTGATGTCATCAGTGTCTTACTAATAAGAATGAGAAGTGTCCGTGTCTGTGTGTGTGTGTGAGCAGAATTTTGTCTGGCCACAGCTATGCCATTTTACGTGCGATCGGGCTGAAACTTTCAGAAGTGTGAAGAGCACCCTGGTGGTGACCTGACGGAGCTGGATTTTTTTGAGGGCAAACCAACAAGGCACGGTAAGTCTGAGCGCTGCCAGTTGAGCGGGCAAGCACACACAGCAAACGAGGCAGTAAGGGATGCTAGATATAATCATTTTAGGGGTGCACCGATCGATCGGCACGCAATCTGTATCGGCCGATTTGGACCTCAAATATGTGATCTGCTGTTTCCGATATTCCTTTAATGTTGCCGATCGCATAGCCGATCATGCTGCACGTGAGAAACATGAAGCAGCCCATTTTCATGTCTTCAATGTCTATCGTTTAACTTTCATATTGTGCTCTAACGTTTATATCATTGTGTTGCAAAGCACACGCTTTGCTTTCGTCAGTGTACTCACCTCCACACAGCGCACCAGACTGTCAACACACCCCTTGCGTCTTTGAATCACACAAATCAGCTGGTGATTAGAGCAGACTCAGCAGAGAGAAGTTACCTCCAGTCCTCCCGCCTATACCGAGGCATTTGCATGCTGTTAAGTCCGTGTGTATTAAAGTCCCAGATTGACACGGTGGTAGTCGGGGTAGTGCACGCGCACACACAGACAATTTCCACATCTAGCGAGCATTGATGTTCCCGCGGGCACTTTGAAGGAAGCGAAAGTGTGCTGCTGAGTAGCCTATGTGGATGTGCAGACGGACTTTCTTCCTTTCTTTGGACAGTTGAACATGTTAATCCCTTTCTTCCATGTGTGCGTATATGACCAACCAGTAAGTCATTATTATGTTAATATTCCTGTATTGCATTCCCTTTTGGTTTTAGATCGATCTACCTGCAATCATTGCAATAACGTTTGTTTAGGCTTGCACTTAGTGCGGTTTGATTGTCTGTTGCGCTAATTAATGCCACTACTCAGATGGAGTTTAGCTCGTGTGTAGCTTGTGATTCTGTTGTTTCTCCCTTCATGTAACCCTGTCACCATTATGTAGATCGCACTCATAGTGCTGCTAATTATAACACTGTAACTCGGCCTCGATGGGCGGGTCCTTTGGATGTTCGTTCGATGCGGATCCCAATGTATGACGGTTATTGTGCATAACCCCGGTTCTATGAGTGGGAGCTCTTTGGCTTTAGTCATGGTTCAAGACTGGTGTTTAAGAGTAACTGACTTACAGTTTACCTAATTATCATTTCTATATTATTAGTTGTTAATTATCACTATAATTGGCCTATATAACAGCAAGCTTGGTTACTGACCTGTTTGTATATTTTATTGCCTCCTTTTTCCAGACCACACACAATCCTACTATTCCTGTCATAATGCTGTAAAGAGCCTATACTGCTGTACTGTAAAATCATGTTGGCGGTTTCCTTTAGCCTACAAAATATAAAATATTGATGTAAAAAAAAAAGAAAATGTGCTGCACTTTCAATTTGATGCATGAAATGTAGGCCTATATGTAAAATGGAAACTGCTATAGCTGCTTACAAAATAAATAAATAAATATATATATATATATATATATATATATATATATATATATATATATATATCGGTGATCGGTAATCGGTAATCGGTGATCGGTCGATGATCGGTTGGGCAGATATTTCTCATAGGTGATCGGCAATCGGTGATCGGTGGCAAAAAACGTGATCGGTGCACCCCTAAATCATTTCCTAATCAAATTGTGTGTTTTATTAAACTAAAGCCTCAGTGTGCAGACTTTATCTTTTTGTTTTATTAAAATAACCACTATAGATGACAACAACAAAGTAAAAGGATAACATTTAGAATTTTGGATGCTTTACACTGACTTCAGGACAGTTGCAATTCTTTTTCGGGATGGTTCCAGGACGCATTTATTTTGGTGAAAGTAATGCAAAAGTAGTGTAATAAGTAGGGCTGTCAAACGATACATTTTCTTAATCGCGATTAATCGTGCGATTAACTATAGTTAATCGCGATTAATCGCATCTTTGTATCGCATGTTTAAAATGCCATTATTTTGCATTGCAAAGCATTTTTAATTAGATATTAATAATTCTTACCAGTGTGTCGTGATTGGGAATCAAATTAATGCAAATAAATGTACTTTGTGATCTTGAATTTTAGATTTATTTTCAATTCAATAGAAGTGCAATGTAGACAGGAGGTCACAAAATGTCTACAAAATGCATCTTGAATAGAAAATAAATGCACAATAATTGTAAACACTCCAGAATGCTCCAGAACCAATACTTCCGGCGGCGGCGCTGTGTGGAGCAGTCGAAACCCAAAATGACACAGGCTGTATCTGAGCTAAAAACTTTGGCAATTCCATGTGAATAATGGCTCGGTATTGGAAACTGTGTATTGATAACGTGTATATCGCGTGAAGCCATTGGAGCCGACCTCCCAGTGGTTAGAGGACCCGCGCATCCGAGACTCTGAAGGAAGAATGAGTGATGAATGACTCTCGTGCTATCTAGCTGGCTGCTAGCTGGCCGCTAGCTGCTCTGGTATGCTTAGCTTTTAGGTGATAGCTCAAACTCGATGTACTTCGGTGATATTTTAATTCCGTTTTACACAAGGTGCAAACTACTGCTCTTGACTTGTCCACTGTGCCATTTGGGTGTTATTTAAGTAAAACGAGCCATTTAGAAGCGCATTGCTGTTTTCCACAGGCAGAAGACAGGAAACGGCTGCGAATGGCTTGACTACAAGTAGCCTACGGGTGCGACGAAGGGACAAAATAGCGGCATGCGATTAACGCGATTAAAAAAAATAACGCGTTATGGGCGGCACGCATTAACGCGCGATTAAGGCGTTAACGCTGACAGCCCTAGTAATAAGTAACAAATTACTCTACACAGAGAGTAGTATTGTAAAGTAACTTATTATTTTCAAATGAAAGTAACTAGTAATACTACTGTATGTACAGTAGTATACAGTATTACATTTTGAAAGTATCTTGCCGAACACTGCTAATGGAATATGTTACAAATGCCATTTTAGGGCATGTATTCAGTAATCTGTAGTGGAATACATGTTAAAAGTAACCCTGCCGGGGCATCCCAGTGGCTCAACTGGAAGCACGCATACCACAAAGGCTTAGTCCCTCGTGCGGCCGACCCGGGTTTGAATCGGACCTGTGGTCCTTTGCCGCATGTCATCCCCTCTCTCTCTCCCCACCTTTCCTGTCTGCCTACTGTCCTATCTAATAAAGGCAAAATGCCCCCAAAAAATCTTAAAAAAGTAACCCTCCCAACACTACCCACCTGTAGTCATCCTTCAACCTAACAAGCCACAGAATGTGCTGAGTGCCTCTTCATTCATTGTTGCCCTAGCCTCCTTCCAGGGAAATTTAGTTTTAATTCGTCTCCCATTGTGATGTCACAATGGGCAATTTGGGCGGGGATGCCATGATAATGAGGTGCTGCACCGATTGGCCACCTGATCGGGAGTGAGGTGGGAGGGGGCAGATTTGGAAAACTCCAAAACCAACATGGCAGCTCATTGTAGAAGAAAACTCTGTGACAGAACATGTAAAATAAACCGCTAAAGAGAGCATAATGGGACCTTAAAAAAAGTCTCCTGCTTCCTGCTGTAGCTGAATGGAATACGAGGGATCAGTTGAACAGCATTTTGGTAAACAAACCGCATGATGCAACTCTCCAATCCAGTCTACTCTCCGTCTTCCTCCGTCTCACTCTGTTCAGAAAAGCTTTCGGCCATACATAGATTTTACCGACTGTTTTGATTTATTTCATTCTTCTGCTTGCAATGTCTGTCTTTATTTTAGCTATTTTTCTGGTAGCGTAATTTTGCATTTTCTTAGACATGTTTTAATTATATGAGATGTTTTAATTGTATTACTTGTTTTAAACTGTATGTGGTCCTCTGTGAAGCACTCTGTGCACTCGTGCTACGAAGAGCGCTATATAAATAAAGGTTTACTTACTTACTTACTTACTCCTGTTCTTCTCCTGGATTGAAGCTGTAGAGACATGGAGAGGAGACAGACAGGTAGGGGAAGGCAGAGGCCCATACCGGCTATTGTACATGACAGCCTTTAATCCTGAGTCCTCCTCCATCTTTACCTCCCTCCCAGTTTATTGCAAACCCAACAGAGCCGCGCCATGACTGCTGGACTGAATCCTCATTTAAGTCTGTGAAAGTTCAAAGTGCAAGTATGATTACTCTTGATATGAAGGCAACCAGCTCTCCTATCCACTGCTCTTATTTCATTCTCCCAGACTGTTCATGAATATACAGTACTGTATGCACATGCACACACATAAACACAGGGGCATTTAAGAAATGTTCAATCAACCGCTAGTTTATTAGATGCGGCACTGAGTGAATTACATGTCATTCTGTTAGCTTAATTATTGTTGTCTTGGATACCCACACAATGCTGCATGTAAAGGTAAAGGTGTCAAAATGTAAAGAAGTGGCTGAAAGTCTCAATGCCCGTCTCCCTACTTTGGAAGTCAGGGCCACATGACTCACTGTCTGTAGGACGGAGTGAGCCATTATCCTGAACCGACTGGGATACTCATTAATCTGGCGACTTGTATGGAAGTCAATACAAAAGACCGAGACATAAACAGTGTCAGATTATTTGACAAAGCCTGTTACGTCATGTGCTTGATTCACAGTAGAACCCTGCTATTATAATACACTTAGATATCAAGCATGAAAGGATGGAACATGCATCTTTCTCACTGTGCCAATAATAGCTGAGAAACTGAATTCCTGCATAGCGCTTGGCCCTCTCCCCACCAGCAGATCAATCATTTGAAGACCCCTCACCTCTTGTCTGCTGCAGACTACTGTATACAAAAACAAATGGCTGGCTCCTATAACCAAGCTCTTTTCAGCCAGCGTTTGATAGTTCAGTGCTGTGGGATTATGTCCATGTACAAAGTTTGTGTAAATGTCCATGTAAGATGTCACGTAAAAGTCCTGTGTCTGTGGGATAATGTCGATGGGGGACCCCAGTCGTTGCAGAACCGGTCTGCTGAGAGGGCTTCGGGAGGGGGGGAAGGCAAAGTCCCGATTTGTGGGGGCTTTCGGGTCTCATTGAAGAGGCAGATAGCAGTTGGGTAGAAGCTGTCCCTGTGATGGGATCCTGGTACTGAAAGACAGTCAGTCTTCTGCCATGGGGGAGAAGGCTGAAGAGTTTATGTCCTGGAGGGGTGGGGTCAGCCATAATTTTCTGAAAGCGCTTTAGCATCCTGTTAGCGTGGTCAGGACCTACAGGCTGCACCCAACCACCTTTTAAGCTCGGCGGATCATGTGCTGCAGTCTGGAGACATCCTTGTTGGCAGCTGCAGCACACCAGACGGTGATGGAGGAGGTCAGGATGGACTTGACGGTGGAGGTGTAGAAAAGTGCCAATGCTGCCTTTGGCACCTTGAACTTCCTTAGACGCTGAAGAAAGTACATCCTCTGTTGCCTTCTTGGTGAGAGCTTTGATGTTCGACTCCCATTACAGGTCCTGGCTGATTGTTGAGCCCAGGAAGCGAAAGGACTCCACAGTGTTGACTGGGGAGTCACCCAGGGTGATGGGGGAAGGTCAGGCTGCATTCTTCCTGTAATCCACAACTATCTCCACTGTCATTTGAGCATTGAGCTCAAGGTTGTTTGCACTAGGCCGTCAGGTGGTCGATCTGCCTGTACGCAGACTCATCTGCATTAGAGATTATTAGCCCTATGAGGGTGGTGTCATCTGCAAATTTCAGGAGCTTGGCAAACTGATAGCTGGAGGTCCAACTGTTGGTGTACAGGGAGAAGTATGGGGAGAGGACGCCGCCTTGGGCAGCTCTGGTGCTGATGGTCCGGCAGTCGGTGACATGCTTCCCCAGCCTACGTGTTGGTTCCTGTTCATTAGGAAGTCTACGGACCATCTGCAGATGGAATCTGGCATGCCCAGCTGGGAGAGCTTCTCATGCAGCAAGGACAGTAGGGCTGTGGCGATTCACTTCGAGCTTTGAATGCTACTTAAGAGAATATACAGTAATGTAACATCTATTAGATGGTTTTTATTTATTTGTGTTCTCCTATACAATAGTTATATTGTAGCATTTACTTTCTGTAATATGTAGCGCTGTGTGGCTAAGTCTCCTTCTTAGACTGCCTTGCACTTTGCACCTATCGTATTTGCACTTATCGGCCTCTAATGCACTTTAAACTACACTGGCACTTTTGAACTGAACTTACTTTGCACTATGTCATGGTCTATTGTGTCTCCATTTTGTTTTTATGGTTTTATGGTTTTATGGTTTCTATGGTCTATTTGTGTCTGCACTTTGTTTTCATGTTTTTATTTCGAGTCTTGTGTGATTTTATGACTGTTTTGTTTTTTGCTCTGCTGCAACCCAAAGTGCCCTTCTGGGACATATGAATAAACTTGAACTTGAACTTGAACTTATCTCCCGATTCGATACTATCACGATTCTTGGGTGCCGATTCGATTTATATTGCGATTCTTAAGTATTGCGATTCTACGATTATTGCGATTCGATATTACGATTTATTGCGATTTTTGTAAAATTTTTTCAGTTTATTCGCTTTTTACACTAGATTAGAACATGGGAAAAGTTGAATCATACATTAGAGACTGTATATTATATCATGAGTAGGGCTGGGCGATATAGTTAAAAACAGACTGGGATCATAATTCAGGCCGGGCATTAGATACCAAGCAGGCCAGGCCGATATGGGCCGACGCGCGTGAAATTTGGGCCGTTTGAAGCCCGATTTGGGCCGTTTGAAGCCCGATTTGGGCCGTTTGAAGTCCAATTTTACAATGAGATGCACCCACTTTAACCCTGAAGTGTAATTATTACTTCAGACTAACTAATAAAGTAATAAAACCACTAGTAAACCAGTAGGCGGCGCCTAGCTGGCCTGCTGTTCAGTGAGTGGCCTGACTGCGGGCACCCAAATTTTTTTTTTTTTTTTTTTTTGCGATTATCGATTCTGGAATAAAAGATCGATTCAAAAAATCGTGACATTAAATATCGCGATACTTAGGTGAATCGATTTTTCCCCCCACCCCTAAAGGACAGGATGATTGTGTCCAAGGCTGAGCTAAAGTCCACATACAGGACCCTGGCATCAGTCCCTGTGGTGTCCAGGTGCGCGAGAATGTAGTGGAGGTCCATGTTTATTGCATCATCTACAGACCTGTTGGCTCTGTAGGTGAAATACAGGGGGTCAAGGAGTGGGCAATCTGGGCACCCAGGCCCCTATCTTCTATCTAGATAGCATCATGTTTTTAGGCCCCGAAATGCGCTTTACTTTTTCGAAGAGGCGTGGTGCAGTGCCAGAATAGGCCAGAATGGGCGTTTTGGCCTTAAATACCGGCCTAACGCTATCTTCCCCCTGGCGTTAATTTAGCGTTTATCGCTTTTCAAAACCAGGCATTATTCAGTGCGCCGGGGATATTACTGTGCGTAATTGCGCGCAGCTCTCCTCTGCCATCTCTCTCTCCCCCTCTCTCTCTCACGCGCGCGTCAGACAGGCACAATGACCGATGAAAAAAAAGTTGTTATACCGTAGTTTTGAGCCCCTGTTATTCAGAGGCTGTTCCATCATCCTACCTGTGCAGTGGGGGAGAAGGAAAGGTAGCGAGAGAAAACGATATCATTCTGCCCAAACTTTCACCAATCTAATCTCATCATGACATCTAGGGATAGGCTATATTTTTCTAGCCGATGCGTTTAGAACATTCTTTTCACTTTGATCTTGCTATAGTGTAGCGTATTTACATGCTTGCTGTATTTAAACTGCAGTGAGATTGGTTTGAGAAGCATAATGATATGGAATAATATATATGGAGACAGATGGGGATGAAAGAGGGAGGGGGGAGCTCAGAGCGCTTTGGTCGCACTTTTCTGACCGGATTGGATCGCTCTGTGGAATGGAACAAGAAAGGGACTTTGTGATTTGTTTACTGCACTTCTCCAATGAGTATGGTGTGAATAATTCTACGCTTAAAAGGCGTGGTTATAATGCTTAAGGCCGCGTGTAGCACCGACATGAAAATAGGCACTGCGCCAGTCCACGCCCACAAATATAGGCTGCGCCTGGCGCTAAGCGCTAATTTAAGGCCAGTGGGACAATAGGGCCCCCAGAGTCAATCAGTCTGACGACTAATATGAGTCTGGGACAGACGGCTGATATTCCGGGGGTTTTCTGTTGAATAGTGGATGTCCGCGCCAAGACTTGCATGCACCACGGTTATTGTTTATAGTCCAATTGACACTAGAATGGAGTTTGAAGTGATCAATTGTAGGTCCAGATGACATTTCGGCTAATAATAGTAAATAGCTTCATAGAGATGTCGTCGGACTGTAAACAATGATGGAAGGGGCGAGGACGTCCGTTCTACAGCGGAAACCCCGAAATACCGGCCATCTCTCCCAAAGTAATATTAGTCGTCAGACTGATCGACTGTCGGTTCCCAGATTGAGTGGGTCCAAGATGGATTTTAGGTAGGGCAGAACCACTGACCTAAAAAATATGGACAAAGCCACCCACTATTTTTACCACGTGCGGAGCACGCTGGTCTACAGACTATTAATTCAGTGTCAGTCAGTCATATGGAACGGAAAGGACGCTTTCCACTTTCGGGGGGCAGTGGATGACTTTGACTCTCTTTTCCCAAAGGGGTGGTGTATTTCAATATGCCTGACCCCACCCGCTTGGGACACTGCCTTCATTTCGACGAGCACACACTGACTCACACACACCTCCACACTGACTCACACACACACACCTCCTCCTCCCAATGCAAATACCCTCGGCCCGTTTTACACACCACTCCATCCGTGGCTGTACCCATATAGCCACAACCCAGGGATGCCTGCCCCCGCCGTTGCCACACGCCGCACGTGGTCCAGGGCCGAATTTGCCCTTGTTTGGACTCACGTTTTGCAGTAAAGTGGTGTCTGTTGCCATCTTGGGCAATAGCCCCCCATACAGTTGTTATGAAAAGGTGAAATTAGCCATATAGACCAAAACCATGTTTTTCCCCATACTGGAAAGATGTTTAATCCTGTTACAAAGTCAGGCATTTTAACATGGGGTGAATGCCTACTGCACCCAGCCCCAAGTGGCCATTCAATGAACTACAGGTTTCAGGAACACTTACGCGTCTTCATAGGAAAACCACAGAGTTTGCCCACTGGGCAGAACAAGGCACTCGAAGGACTTAATGACCTCAGAGGTCAAGGCGACAGGTCCGTATTCTTTTAGTGCCACGGGCCTTGCCTTTTTGGGGACGGGGATAATAGTTGAAGACTTGAAGCAGGCTGGAACTTCTCCAATATGGTGTTGAAGATGTCGTGAACACTGGGGCCAGCTGATCAGCACAGTGGTTTAGGGCAGAGGGTGAGACAGAGTCAGGTCCGGGTGGCTTTTGTGACTTCTGTCTTTTAAAGAGACTGTTGACATCTCTCTCCTGAATGTAGAGAGGTGTCGGGGGAGGGTGGTGGGCAAAGATGTGAGCCGGAGCTGTCAGGGGGGAAGATTGGAGAGGTTGGTGGTCTGCTTGACCATATGAGAGGTGTCGCAGGGGATGGGGTCAGGGCTGCATTGTCTGTCGAAGCGGCGGTAGAACTCATTCAAGGGGATGGCTAGATGAGGGTCATCGATGGAGTGTTTGGCAGAGGGTTTGTAGAGTCATTGTCCGAGACGCGCTGATGGAGACGCTGTCATGAATACAAGCGTTTAGCAGCTCGTATTGCTTTATCAAACCTGTATTTGCTCTCTTTAAACTAGGGATGGGACCGCGATCCGATCTGATATTGGTATCGGGTGCCGATACTGACATAATTCACGGATCGGATCGTATTGTTGTTGTTGTTTTTTGCAATTCCAGTGCTGGCCGTAATTTGCCCATGTATAATAGTATCCTTCTTTGCCTTGTATATTTTCTTAATTTTGTCTGCTTTTTGCAAGGTATATTTTAAAAAAAATCTTTAATTGGCCAAATCTTTGTCTATACTATATATTCAAGAAAAATATCGGTATCGGAATAATATCGGTATCGGCAGATATCCAAATTCAGGTATCGGAATTGGATCGGAAGTGAAAAAATGTGGATCGGTGCATCCCTACTTTAAACCATTGTCCACTTCTGAACACCTCCTCTTTTTCCAGTCGGCGCTTTTTGAGTTTGGCAGTGAGTCAGCATTTGTTGTATTTCACTGTGGTGCGTGTTGGAATGCATACCTGCATACCTCATAGAAACTGATGAAGGATGTGACTGCATCAGTATATTCATCCAGACCAAATTCAGTTACGAGATTGGTACCTAAAATACTGAAGAAACCCAAATGCTATAATGCATAAAATGCTCAATGTGCTCCCAAAGCAAAACTGCTCTTCTCAAAACAGCACAAACTACCTACATTCAAAAGAATAAACATAATACACATTTCCCTAGTGATTTTCAATATGTGAGACTGCTTTGATTTAATGGTTGATTTCATGGTTGGCTTAGTTTCAAGTCACGTGACTAATGAACTACAACTAGGGAAATAACGTATAGATTTGTAGAAAATCAGTCATAAGCTCAACTAATGCAGGTGACATGGAGTCAATAATAATTCTGAGGGAGAGCGAGAGTGAGAGAGAAAGACTCAAAGGGCAATCAGGAGTAGATAAACAAATATTAATTATGAGAATTATTTGGATTTGCTACTTCATTAACCACCATTTTGAGCTGGTTGTGCAAGTGTTGCTCTGCATGGAGTCTCCGTAGCAACTGCAGGGGAAAAAAATGTATGACATGCAAAAACAGGACGTCCACCCATATCACTGTCCACCCATATCACTGTGCGCACGCACGTACATCTCTGTGCACATGTGCACACATGTATGTGTCCATGTGTGTGCTAATTACTGCAGGTGGTAATTATGTCTTACAGTTACAGACACTCAGCAATCAATCTGCTTCTATCCCCAGATATGTCTGGGGACTGCTATTTTTTGCTACTGCTATAAAAAAAAATATATAGCATATTATCTAAGTTCAGAATCAAAAAGTAATGGAAAAATGTTGTATAGGCAACTTATATATGGAAGACTTCCCCCAGAATGAAAAGACAATTTTCTGCAGTTTTCATTGCAAAACAGCAGGTGGGAGTAGAGTTCAATATAATGGATTTCAATGGCTTCCTGTAAGGTGTGATGTATGACTTCTTGTTTCACCCATCATTACTTGTTGTCATAAGGACTGATGAAAAGCTTGATGAGTATCCCTGTTTGGAGCTCACACTTTAGTGACTCTTCGAATAAACCTAGACATTTGCCACTGGCAGGCTGAGGCAAATTAATCATGACTACTCTGAATGGTCCAAGAACTTGTTAAACATCCTATTATTTTTTAAATATGATCTGCTATGCAATAACTGTTTGAGGTTATTAAACAACAATAGTAAATCCTAAAATGTATCATAGTGACACAATAGATTAAGCTATAAACTCTCTTGAGTTCTCCAGAGACACTATATTGATTTTGGCAAAGGTTATATGTTGAGTCAAGATATATAAATGTTTGGGAACCACCGCAGTGCAGCGCCTGGGGGCCGAGTCCAGTTCGATTGCCAGTGCCTTGGTAAGGGGCACTGACAGGAGTATTAACCCTAACATACTGTACATGTCTTTGACGGTGGGAAGAAAGCACACCACCCGGAGGAAGCCCACGCGAACATGGGTAGAACATGCAAACTCCACACAAAGGACCTGGGACAGACAGACAGACCAGGGTTTGAACCCGGGACCTTCTTGCTGTGAGTCAACAGTGCCAATGCCAACCACTGAGCCATTGATGACGATAAGCAGGAACAGCGCATGACAAAGGCATGGGCAGCACAGGAGTTACCCGGGGAGCCTACACACATATGCCTGGGAACTGAGAAAAGCAATTCACCGCCTAAATGAAAAAGCAGGGCCGATGATTCATTTCATGTTCATCATCAGGCTAAATCATGGCCTCTCTTCCGCAGACATCAGAGTATTTGCTGGCTCGACAAAGACAAAGGGAAAAATGAGGTCCTTTATATTCCAAGAATGTCACTGTCAATCAACAGCGGACCTCAATTTCCCCCGCTTGTTCGTTTGGAAAGCGCTTTAAATGAGTGGTCCACAAATAAGAGAGAGAGGCAGAGAAAGAGAGAGAGAAGGGGAGAGCGAGGAGAGGAAGTGGGAAGATGAGGCTGTCAAAACGAGTCGGTTTATCTCGATGTTTCTCCAATATGCATAATTGATTTGTCTTTGTTCTCGGCCGAGAGGGGAGAGACATGGCAAGTGGCCTATACAGAGGCATGCGTCTGTCTGATTAACAAAGCGCTCCATCCTCAAACAGGCACTTCACAGACCCTGCTCGGCTCGCAGTGTGGCAAGTCTGCAGCACCCCTACTCGGATCCATGTGAAGGTCTGATGCAACTGTTGGCCACCTGCTGAAGCTGGCTTACATATTGCCTCCTCTCACTACCTGCTGCTCGGGGCGCTAAAGCATGCATTGGTTGCAGATGAATGAGATCTTAGATTTTTCTGTGAGGAGTATTGCCTACCAGGGGTGTAGCTAGGAATTAAAGGACTATTTTTTACAACCTGGACCTTATTTCCAGCTTTAAATGTGATTTTTAAGTCACCCTGATCGCTTCGGTTTGATCAACAAGCACCTGCAGGCTGAAAACGAGAATTCGGGGCATGTGAAATGCTTGTATGTAGTCCTGTAAATAGCTTATTTTCCGACACGCAGCGGCTCATATCCTTATTATATCATACAGACAATGAGAAAAATAATGTTCTACCTCTGTGCTCGGGTGTAATCCATGATGTTATTCCAGACTGGCTCAAATAAATACGTGCGGCCATCGAATTCAAATGAATCGTCCATAATCTCGAAATCAGGTAAATATCCACGGTGTTTAGCTAGGCTAGGCTAGGCTAAGCTACACAACAGATCCTAGCTGCAAGTAACTATGCCCTGCCCCGGATGTGTTTCACAACAGGTTGAGTTGAAAGCACATCCAGGGCAGAGCAGAGATAAGCCTTCATTAGCTATAGCTCAATAAACCTAGCCTGCTAAAAACACAGCTGATATTTATTTCATTTCGAGATCATGGCCGTGCGTATTTATTTGAGCTGGAAGAACGTCTTATGGATTACACCTGAGCAGCGGGGGAACGGGAGCTTCTATATCTCTACCAATGTGACAGACAGCAAACAGCAGGCTGAGGATGTAGCACAGTGGTAAATAGATAATTATTATTATGAGCCGCTGCGTGTCGGAAAATAAGCTATACAGGACGAAAATACAAGCATTTCAGCTCGCAGGTCAAAACAGATTAACGTTTCCGCGCTTGTTTATCAAACCGAAGTTATCAGGGTGACTTAAAAATCATATTTAAAGCTGGAAATAAGGTCCAGGTTGTAAAAAAGCAGAATTCTCCTTTAACGGCCCAATGAGCGCCGGTGGGTGATTCTGGGGTCCCCTCTACACTTTATTCTTGTTCTAATACCACCATTATTCCATCTATAACAAACATCTCTACTCATCCACCTCAACTCAAACACACCTCTAGTCCACACATTAATTTGCTGATCAATTATCAGACATCTCTAATTGCAATCATGGGTTTTGGGCGCTACCGTGATAGCGTTAAATACCTGCTATTAGAACCATAATTTCACCAGCAGTCCCAGTTCAAAATTAGTCCACGGAGGACACTTTTATTTGTGCTGGCACAGGATCAGCCTTGCTCAATTTTATTTCTGCTTGTTCCAGCTTGTCTCAGATAACGCCAACAGCTGTTACAGTATATCACACTTTTGAGAACATTTTGTGTGTGGTTTTGTAGATTTCAACCCTTTTCTGGACAGACAAACATGCACAGTAGCACCAGCAAGCAGAGCAGGAGAGTGGGAGCCTCATCACCCACCCATCCCTCCATAAAAACAGGGTGCTTCCAGGAACCCCTGCAACAAGTAAACCAAACTTTGTGGGCTGGGACAACACAACCACCACCATGTTTTCAGCCCCTTTACACAGTTTTTCCACAATTTCTTACACACATTTTAATGAGGGCTAAACAATGCAGGTTACCTAGGCGACCAGCTGCATATTTGAGCTAAGAACGCCTATGAGAGAGCACAACAGCCAATGACAGCACAGTGATCAGCAAATCACTGTAGGCATGCCCCATAATCTTATTTTGCTACACCATCCATCCATCCATCCATCCATCTTCAACAGCTTATGCAGGATCGGGTCGTGGAGGTTGCAGTTCCAGCAGGCGACCCCAAACTTCCCTTTCCTGGCCACGTTAGCCAGCTTTGACTAGGCGATCCCCAGATATAATCGGAGATATAATCTCTCCCTCGGTCTGCCCCGTGGTCTCCTCCCAGCTGAGCCGTGCCTGAAACACCTCACAATACTGTTCCAGCCAAATTTCATACATGCATGACTATTTATGCCATTGCAATACCTTAATATTTGCATTGCATTTGCATGTACTTGTCATCATGGCCCAAGCTGGATAATGGGAAATAATAGTGGAAAAAAAGGTAGCGGAAGAAATCCTGAGGGCTGGACCTGGCCCTAACCCTAACCCTAATCCTGGCCTAAATCAACCACAATACAGAACCACAAGAAGCCTAATTACATGTTGCCTGTTTCCAGGGGCACTACTGCCGTGACAGCAGTGGTAGCTTCAGTGAGTTACCATTGGAATCTGTGGATTCTCAGTTTTCATTTGACATCTTGTTGGAGAAAACAGAAAAAAAATCCAACCATTACAGCAACCAGCTGTGGCAGTACTTCTCCTTTGGAGCCCTAGCTTGGAAACTAGGTAACTCACATCTGTAACAAAAAAACAACAAAAGGACCAGAATATACAATGCACCCAGTATGAGCACGTTGGGCAGCCTATCCAGACAGAGCTTCCCCACTAGCTACCTAACCAGTAGGCATAATAGCAAAATACAACTCCATTCTTCATGCGACTACTTATGGTGGTTATTTACGCACTAAAACCCGCTGTTGCGAGAAAAGTACTCAATCAACAATGTTGCTCCTTCCACGTTCACCACAACACTACCAAAAGCAAACCAGTGAAACACAAAGATGATGAAACTGCTACTACACCTAACAAGGAATGCATAACGGTGGGCACGGTGGCGCAGTCGGTATCGCTGTCGCCTCACAGCTAGAAGGTCCTGAGTTCGATTCCTGCCTGGGACGCTGTGGGCGCTGGGGTTGTGTCCCCCCCATATCTTCAGTGCCTACTGCCCAGGTGGGTTATCTCGTCGAAAGGGCCTTTCTGTGTGGAGTTTGCATGTTCTCCCCGTGCTCCCCAGGGGTTCCTCCGTACATAACCCCCCACTAAAAACATGCAGAAGATCGTCATCCGACCAGTGACGACAACACCCGAAGTTGGTCCCCGGGCGCTGTACGAGAAAGCAACCACTGCTCCTGGCCTGCCCCCCGGAGGAAAGGACAAGCCTGGATGGGTTAAATGCAGAGGACAAATTTCACCGGCCACCGTCAGCATGAGTGTGTGTTTGTGGCCGCATGCATGTGTTGGTGTGTTCGTGTGACAATAAAAGACGGGCTTGTCCGTCTACTAACTGTTATAATAATGTTCCAAAACGTACCAGGCGACGCCCCCCAAACTAGAGCCACACAACACTTCCCGAGATCCCCACCACAAACATCTCCGACTCCAGCACTGGCGAATGCCAGAGATGGCTCCCCCCTCACCAACACCACACAATTACTGGCAGTGGCACATAAATGCTAGCAGGCCGTCAACCAATGGAACTGGGAACTTACCAGAGGGAACACAACAGTAAGCCACACCATAGCACAGACTAAGCCAAACAAAATGAACTACATAAGTGTCTTGTCTTGGAACGCAAGACAAATTTCAGACTTGTCTGACAATAAAGTGAAATCAAATTTTATTTGCAGATGACACAAGTGTATTCTTTTCGCATAAAGATGCTGATGTCATCATTAAGGTCTTAAATGAAGAACTTGACAAACTGTCCATTTGGTTTAAATCTAACAAATTATCACTGAACATTAAAAAAACAAGTTTTATTTATTTTGGCCTCAAATCTGGGATTTTTAACTCCTCATCTAAAATTGGGATTGATAGCATCTCGATAACCAGGATGTGTTCAACACGATTCCTGGGTGTTCTGCTTGATGAATCTTTATCTTGGAAACCTCATATCATGGCCATATCTACAAAAATGGCCAAGGGTAATGATGTCTTGGACTATTTTCAATAATGAAGACTAACAGCCAATGCCCAGTTCCTCATATCACAGTGCACGCCCCCTTTCTTTGAGGATGTATAACCCATTCATTGTTAGGCTCGCCCCCTTTCTCTGATGCTGTCTCCTCACCCATTCACAGTTTACCACACATGTGGCAATAACCAATCAGCCCAAGGTATTCCTCTCCAGCTGATCCCAATCACCTAATCAGCGTAGTATATCAGGGTCCATGTTTTACTCTGTTTGCTATGTGCTGTGTGCCATGCCATTCTCAGTTGCTGATCATCATCGCTGAAGCAGTTGTTTTCGCTCTTACCGGCTTCGCTGTAGTCGCTGTCCCTCATGTTCTGGTTGTTTTGCTCGTCATCTCTTTCCTCGCTAAGGAGTATCTCTCCATTCATGGTCATGGAGTAAATCGGCTCAAGCAAAGCAGCCATTTCCCTCCAGCCAGGAGTCCATCTCAAGTCAACAACAGACTTCAGACTGACATCAGTGACCAAAAACATTTTTGTTCAGCAAGCAGCAATGCATGCAGTCTCTCTATTCTTTCAGCGGACGGGTGTTCAGGCTTCCGCACCGGGCAGCGATCATCGCGTCTCCAGGCTTCTCCAGGCAGGCATCACCAGGCCGTTCCATTCCACGTTGCCTGTGGTCAGTTGTACAGCAGGCACGGGAGGTTGTATCAGTTGAAAGCTGTCACGTCGCTGCCTGATCACCGCACATTGCATATTGCATTCATAATTCTTCTTGTCAGCATGTTGTTGAGATCATGTGATATGGAAATGTTGCATTGAGGCAGTGTTTTATTACCACTCCAACAGTAATGGTGCAGTGTGCCGTGAGCAGGAATTTCTGAGCAGGAATTTCTGACTTCCGGTCAGGATTTTTCAGAATAAAAGCTGTCGTTAAAAATCGATAACATACACAAATTGAAGTTATGTCACACAAATGGAATAAATACCCATGCAAACTACACTCTAAATCAAATATATGTAAAATTCACTCTGGTTGACATAAAAAAAAAACATTTTACAGCCTACGGCCGCACAGAGTCCGACCAGCCCATTTTGAAATATTGTTCAAAAATTCAAATGTTGGTGCGTTGGGGAAATTTCACTGCAGTCATGTACATCAGTAGTCCCTCTATCATGCCTAACTAGTGGCTAACCCAAACAGGTGTAAAATTCACTCTTGCTGACATTAAAAAAAACATATTTTACAGCCTATGGTCGCAGAGGGTCCGACCAGTAAAATGAGACCATTTTGAAATATTGTTCAAAAATTCAAATTTTATTGCGTTGGGGAAATTCCACTACAGTCATGTACATCAGTAGTCCCTCTATCATGCCTAACTAGTGGCTAACCCAAAGACGTGTAAAATTCACTCTTGCTGACATTTGAAAAAACATATTTTACAGCCTACGGCCACACAGAGTCCGACCAGTGAAATGAGACCATTTTGAAATATTGTTCAAAAATTCAAATTTTAATGCGTTGGGGAAATTCCACTGCAGTCATGTACATCAGTAGTCCCTCTATCATGCCTAACTAGTGGCTAACCCAAAGAGGTGTAAAATTCACTCTTGCTGACATAAAAAAAAACATATTTTACAGCCTATGGTCGCAGAGGGTCCGACCAGTAAAATGAGACCATTTTGAAATATTGTTCAAAAATTCAAATTTTAATGCGTTGGGGAAATTCCACTACAGTCATGTACATCAGTAGTCCCTCTATCATGCCTAACTAGTGGCTAACCCAAAGACGTGTAAAATTCACTCTTGCTGACATTTGAAAAAACATATTTTACAGCCTACGGCCACACAGAGTCTGAACAGTAAAATGAGACCATTTTGAAATATTGTTCAAAAATTCAAATTTTAATGCGTTGGGGAAATTCCACTGCAGTCATGTACATCAGTAGTCCCTCTATCATGCCTAACTAACCCAAAGACGTGTAAAATTAACTCTTGCTGACATTTGAAAAAACATATTTTACAGCCTACGGCCACACAGAGTCTGAACAGTAAAATGAGACCATTTTGAAATATTGTTCAAAAATTCAAATTTTTATGCGTTGGGGAAATTCCACTGCAGTCATGTACATCAGTAGTCCCTCTATCATGCCTAACTAGTGGCTAACCCAAACAGGTGTAAAATTCACTCTTGCTGACATAAAAAAAAACATATTTTACAGCCTATGGTCGCAGAGGGTCCGACCAGTAAAATGAGACCATTTTGAAATATTGTTCAAAAATTCAAATTTTAATGCGTTGGGGAAATTACACTACAGTCATGTACATCAGTAGTCCCTCTATCATGCCTAACTAGTGGCTAACCCAAAGACGTGTAATTCACTCTTGCTGACATTTGAAAAAACATATTTTACAGCCTACGGCCACACAGAGTCTGAACAGTAAAATGAGACCATTTTGAAATATTGTTCAAAAATTCAAATTTTAATGCGTTGGGGAAATTCCACTGCAGTCATGTACACCAGTAGTCCCTCTATCATGCCTAACTAGTGGCTAACCCAAAGAGGTGTAAAATTCACTCTTGCTGACATTTGCAAAAACACATTTTACAGCCTACGGACACACAGAGTCTGAACAGTCAAATAAGCCCATTTTGAAATATTGTTCAAAAATTCAAATTTTAATGCGTTGGGGAAATTCCACTGCAGTCATGTACATCAGTAGTCCCTCTATCATGCCTAACTAGTGGCTAACCCAAACAGGTGTAAAATTCACTCTTGCTGACATTAAAAAAACATATTTTACAGCCTATGGTCGCAGAGGGTCCGACCAGTAAAATGAGACCATTTTGAAATATTGTTCAAAAATTCAAATTTTAATGCGTTGGGGAAATTCCACTGCAGTCATGTACATCAGTAGTCCCTCTATCATGCCTAACTAGTGGCTAACCCAAACAGGTGTAAAATTCACTCTTGCTGACATTAAAAAAAACATATTCTACAGCCTACACTCACACTACCTTGCATATACGCTACTAACAGTTATGATATAGGCAGCATCATTGCCTTTTCAGAGAATTCCCCGCTGAAGTCCTTCACCAGAGAAGAACATCTGTGGTACAAGAGTAGGTGGAGCACTTCTGCAGGGACAGTAGGGTATAGTTATGACCTTGCTCTAAAAATGTTGGCAGGAGCAAACGTTTACCTGATTGCTTATGAAAAAACAAACAGTGACAACACACTTCACCATAGACTGATCGAAACACAGCACAGTTGCTCAGACAGATGCAAAAAACACCAGGAGAGCAATGTATCAGTTCCTTCCACACTAGCAGGCTTCATGTCATCTCGAAGTCATGACAGTTCTGACATCCTAAGCGGGCGGTGGCTTAATGATGGCACTATTGATAGCTACCAGCCAAAGCAGGAAACATGTCTGTCTTTGCCTGCAATGCAACTTTTGTAAGTCTGTAAAATGTGTTTTTGCAAATGTCAGCAAGAGTGAATTTTACACCTCTTTGGGTTAGCCACTAGTTAGGCATGATAGAGGGACTACTGATGTACATGACTGCAGTGGAATTTCCCCAACGCATTAAAATTTGAATTTTCGAACAATATTTCAAAATGGGCTTATTTGACTGTTCAGACTCTGTGTGTCCGTAGGCTGTAAAATGTGTATTTGCAAATGTCAGCAAGAGTGAATTTTACACCTCTTTGGGTTAGCCACTAGTTAGGCATGATAGAGGGACTACTGATGTACATGACTGCAGTGGAATTTCCCCAACGCATTAAAATTTGAATTTTTGAACAATATTTCAAAATGGGCTTATTTGACTGTTCAGACTCTGTGTGTCCGTAGGCTGTAAAATGTGTTTTTGCAAATGTCAGCAAGAGTGAATTTTACACCTCTTTGGGTTAGCCACTAGTTAGGCATGATAGAGGGACTACTGATGTACATGACTGCAGTGAATTTCCCCCAACGCATTAAAATTTGAATTTTTGAACAATATTTCAAAATGGTCTCATTTTACTGTGCTGTTTTAATGTGTGTCTGCCTCATTGATATGGGCAGAAATTTCACAAGCTCCTGAGCAGAAGTGACTACCTTTCACATAAGCACATCATCCATTGTGCATATTAATGGGGCACCCATACTAGATAATCTCTCCTATTGATGTCTTCCGAGAGGCAAATCAGGTGAGTCAGCAGCTATTGACCAGTGTGAAGTGGTCAGCAGGAGTCTTTGGTCATACCCTGGCCTTTGTTTGCTGGTAAACTGTTCAGACTGTGTGTGGCCGTAGGCTGTAAAATATGTTTTTTTTTATGTCAGCAAGAGTGAATTTTACACCTCTTTGGGTTAGCCACTAGTTAGGCATGATAGAGGGACTACTGATGTACATGACTGCAGTGGAATTTCCCCAATGCATTAAAATTTGAATTTTTGAACAATATTTCAAAATGGGCTTATTTGACTGTTCAGACTCTGTGTGTCTGTAGGCTGTAAAATGTGTTTTTGCAAATGTCAGCAAGAGTGAATTTTACACGTCTTTGGGTTAGCCACTAGTTAGGCATGATAGAGGGACTACTGGTGTACATGACTGCAGTGGAATTTCCCCAACGCATTAAAATTTGAATTTTTGAACAATATTTCAAAATGGGCTTATTTGACTGTTCAGACTCTGTGTGTCCGTAGGCTGTAAAATGTGTATTTGCAAATGTCAGCAAGAGTGAATTTTACACCTCTTTGGGTTAGCCACTAGTTAGGCATGATAGAGGGACTACTGATGTACATGACTGCAGTGGAATTTCCCCAACGCATTAAAATTTGAATTTTTGAACAATATTTCAAAATGGTCTCATTTTACTGGTTGGACCCTCTGCGACCATAGGCTGTAAAATATGTTTTTTTTAATATCAGCAAGAGTGAATTTTACACCTGTTTGGGTTAGCCACTAGTTAGGCATGATAGAGGGACTACTGATGTACATGACTGCAGTGGAATTTCCCCAACGCATTAAAATTTGAATTTTTGAACAATATTTCAAAATGGGCTTATTTGACTGTTCAGACTCTGTGTGTCCGTAGGCTGTAAAATGTGTTTTTGCAAATGTCAGCAAGAGTGAATTTTACACCTCTTTGGGTTAGCCACTAGTTAGGCATGATAGAGGGACTACTGATGTACATGACTGCAGTGGCATTTCCCCAACGCATTAAAATTTGAATTTTTGAACAATATTTCAAAATGGTCTCATTTTACTGGTCGGACCCTCTGCGACCATAGGCTGTAAAATGTGTTTTTGCAAATGTCAGCAAGAGTGAATTTTACACCTCTTTGGGTTAGCCACTAGTTAGGCATGATAGAGGGACTACTGATGTACATGACTGCAGTGAATTTCCCCCAACGCATTAAAATTTGAATTTTTGAACAATATTTCAAAATGGTCTCATTTTACTGTGCTGTTTTAATGTGTGTCTGCCTCATTGATATGGGCAGAAATTTCACAAGCTCCTGAGCAGAAGTGACTACCTTTCACATAAGCACATCATCCATTGTGCATATTAATGGGGCACCCATACTAGATAATCTCTCCTATTGATGTCTTCCGAGAGGCAAATCAGGTGAGTCAGCAGCTATTGACCAGTGTGAAGTGGTCAGCAGGAGTCTTTGGTCATACCCTGGCCTTTGTTTGCTGGTAAACTGTTCAGACTGTGTGTGGCCGTAGGCTGTAAAATATGTTTTTTTTAATGTCAGCAAGAGTGAATTTTACACCTCTTTGGGTTAGCCACTAGTTAGGCATGATAGAGGGACTACTGATGTACATGACTGCAGTGGAATTTCCCCAACGCATTAAAATTTGAATTTTTGAACAATATTTCAAAATGGTCTCATTTTACTGTTCAGACTCTGTGTGGCCGTAGGCTGTAAAATATGTTTTTTCAAATGTCAGCAAGAGTGAATTGTACACGTCTTTGGGTTAGCCACTAGTTAGGCATGATAGAGGGACTACTGATGTACATGACTGCAGTGGAATTTCCCCAACGCATTAAAATTTGAATTTCTGAACAATATTTCAAAATGGTCTCATTTTACTGTTCAGACTCTGTGTGGCCGTAGGCTGTAAAATATGTTTTTTCAAATGTCAGCAAGAGTGAATTTTACACGTCTTTGGGTTAGCCACTAGTTAGGCATGATAGAGGGACTACTGATGTACATGACTGTAGTGGAATTTCCCCAACGCATTAAAATTTGAATTTTTGAACAATATTTCAAAATGGTCTCATTTTACTGGTCGGACCCTCTGCGACCATAGGCTGTAAAATATGTTTTTTTTAATATCAGCAAGAGTGAATTTTACACCTGTTTGGGTTAGCCACTAGTTAGGCATGATAGAGGGACTACTGATGTACATGACTGCAGTGGAATTTCCCCAACGCATTAAAATTTGAATTTTTGAACAATATTTCAAAATGGGCTTATTTGACTGTTCAGACTCTGTGTGTCCGTAGGCTGTAAAATGTGTTTTTGCAAATGTCAGCAAGAGTGAATTTTACACCTCTTTGGGTTAGCGACTAGTTAGGCATGATAGAGGGACTACTGATGTACATGACTGCAGTGGCATTTCCCCAACGCATTAAAATTTGAATTTTTGAACAATATTTCAAAATGGTCTCATTTTACTGGTCGGACCCTCTGCGACCATAGGCTGTAAAATATGTTTTTTTTAATATCAGCAAGAGTGAATTTTACACCTGTTTGGGTTAGCCACTAGTTAGGCATGATAGAGGGACTACTGATGTACATGACTGCAGTGGAATTTCCCCAACGCATTAAAATTTGAATTTTTGAACAATATTTCAAAATGGGCTTATTTGACTGTTCAGACTCTGTGTGTCCGTAGGCTGTAAAATGTGTTTTTGCAAATGTCAGCAAGAGTGAATTTTACACCTCTTTGGGTTAGCCACTAGTTAGGCATGATAGAGGGACTACTGATGTACATGACTGCAGTGTAATTTCCCCAACGCATTAAAATTTGAATTTTTGAACAATATTTCAAAATGGTCTCATTTTACTGTTCAGACTCTGTGTGGCCGTAGGCTGTAAAATATGTTTTTTCAAATGTCAGCAAGAGTGAATTTTACACCTCTTTGGGTTAGCCACTAGTTAGGCTTGATAGAGGGACTACCGATTTACATGACTGCAGTGAATTTCCCCCAACGCATTAAAATTTGAATTTTTGAACAATATTTCAAAATGGTCTCATTTTACTGTGCTGTTTTAATGTGTGTCTGCCTCATTGATATGGGCAGACATTTCACAAGCCCATGAGCAGAAGTGACTACCTTTCACATAACCACATCATCCATTGTGCATATTAATGTAGCACCCATACTAGATAATCTCTCCTATTGATGTCTTCCGAGAGGCAAATCAGGTGAGTCAGCAGCTATTGACCAGTGTGAAGTGGTCAGCAGGAGTTTTCTGTACAGTCTCCTTTATATTTGTTCTGCTGGTCCTTTATATTTGTTCTGCTGGTCTATTTTCATTCAAACATTAAACTAGAGCTTCATCTTAGTGTTCTTATGTTCATTATGTTGGGTGTCATAGGTAAATTTCTACTTAAATTCTTATTGTAAAAATCGGACTTTATCATGCTTTTATTCTGAAGGCAAAACAGTGAAATTCCTGCTGGGCGGAAGTCAAATTCCTGCTCACCGCACGCTCGTCAGTAATGGCATCTTTGTTTACATTCATCTGTCTGTCATTTCACGTCTTTTTCCGTGTCAAGCTACCCAGTCTTAACACACCACTTCCTGTTCTTAATGAATTTCAAAGTAAAATGCCTTTGGCGTTTTTTTTAACCATAAATAATGCCAAAGCTAAAATAATTAATACAGTGACATGCTAGTCATGTAACAAGAGGCTGCATCCCATTGTTATACGTTGGCCAACCATAAGATATCACTGCGAGTTGCAACTAGCAGTCTATCCACCTTATTTTTGAATGCCCCACTGTAAAAAAAGAACCGTGGGTACAAGGTCCGGTTTAACGTGACTCATTGTTGCCGCTTGCCATTTCCTTTGTTATACTCTGGCTGCAGACCCGAATTATAAACCGGAAGCTGGAGTCCGTTATAAAAGTTATAAATATAGTCACGTTATAAACAACTAACCAACGCTGGAGGTCCGTATGGAAACTCGAAATGTGTGTTACTCGAAATGGTTAAAAGTTAAATCAATTTGGTGGCGTTTTACTGTCATGTAACATAGCTAGCTAGGCGCTAACATTAGCCACAGTAGTAGCCGACTACCCACAATGCATTACGTTATCCCAGCACCCGAACGACACGGCTGTAGAGCAGAATGGCTCTGCTGTAAAAGGGTAAAATCCTCATAGACGCTTTTTTTGTCGGGGCTGGGGGGTTATCTAAATTGGTTACACCGGAAATAGAACCCATACTTAATGTAAGGCAAAATGGCTGCCAAAAATAAGGTGGATAGTGCATTTGCAAGGCGGTGAAACCATTTTATTTGTTTATTAACCAGTTTCTTTATATCATGCATTAAGCATTATGTTTCAGCTCTAGGGTTGCCACCAGAATGAACCGTTTGCCCCATGGATCTTTTGGTCTGCGTGTCCGAGATGCTATGGCACTTCAGCATCAGTGCTTCTCCAGGCCGGGTCCGTCAATCACCGTGAATCTGCCCAGACTTCCACATGGTCTGGCCTCAGCTGCGCCAGCAGGGCTATGAGCAGAGCAGTCCGTAGCAAACAGGCGTTTGTTGGGGGAAAAAGATGGTCGCTATCTGAGGACATCATCACCGGCCGTCACCGTATCTTTTCATGCAAATGGCTATAATGCTTGCATTCCCATGAATTATTGGCATGTAATCTTGAAATAATTTGTCCTTGAAAGGGCTGAAAAGTGTTGAAGCTATTATTATAAGAATTTCGCAACGGGTGAATTCTGTCTGCCTCTCCACCTAGCGATCCTGTCCATGTGTCATATTGTTTATTTTCAGCTCATCAATCATCATGTGATGACTGCTAACCCATACAGCTGGCTAAGCCCAATACAGCTGGCTAAGCCCAAAATCATCATCTCATCACCAGTCATGGTTTGGCTAAGCTGGAAATCTTAAAAAGCTTCTGCTTAAGCTGTATTCAGTCAGTGTGTTGATGTCGACTATGCAAAAATCAAGTCATTGTGTTGTCTAAACTGAAAATCAAATTCATCGTGACCAATCAGCTGAATTCAAAGGCGTTGTTGATTATCCACTGCCATTCCTTTAAGCCATTGCTGGCTATGCTCATGCAGGTCATTGTGACCTTTTATCCACTGCCGTCCAAAGCCCCGATTATGCAGGTCGTTGCTGATCTGGGTCAACTCAGTACTGACCTTAAATACAGGTCTCTGCTGACCTTCTATCCATTGCTGTCCAAAGCCCCAACAGCTGTCTAAAAGATGGACCGGGGGTAGTACCCGGGACCTTCTGTCGTGAGGCGGCACGGCTCACCACTTATCCACTGTGCTGTCCGTGTTGTGCATTTTATTTCTGCCTATTTGTTCAGGTATAGTTTTCCTTGCTTTTATGAAAGTTCATTGCATTGGGTAATCTTGGCTGTCTCTCTTGCTAGTGATCCAGTCCAGGCATCATAACATTGTTGTTTCAGCTCATCAACTCATCTGATCAATGCGGTCACTCCGGGCCCATACAGCATTGCTGGCTAAGCTCAATATCATTGCCATAGTCATGGTTCGGCTAAATCCGACAGTCATAGTTGGTGGGCTAAGCTGGAAATCATCATATAGCCATTGTTGGTGGCTAAAGTGGGTATCAATTTATTTGTCACTGTTTAAGCTGAAATAAGTCATTGTTGTTGACTAATCCGATGTCAAGTATCCTCGTTCTAAGCTAAAAATCATCAAACATTGCAATCAAGATGAATTCAAAAACCACTGCTGGAATCATTGTTGGCTAAGCTGGATATCAATCTCAGTCATTGTCTGAGTTGGGGGAAGAAAAGCGCAGCTGTTTGGCGAGGTAAAGTCCGGTGAGTTAGTAAGTCGCTGATAAAAAGAAAAGAGGATCTATGTTCAATAGATCATCACCAATAATCATGAGGAATCTTCAATGGACATGCTTATTCTCAGCTATCGTCATTATGGACATTGTCAGTGATCTGCCTCTTGAGAGGTGGTATCTGGGACAGAATCCTTCAGAAGCGTTGGATACAGTCCCTGGGACCCTCATTCCTATGGGCTATGTCTTTGTTTATTTTTGGTCTTTTTTTTTTGTTTGGTTTGTTTTTTGTTTTGTGTGTGTGATCATCTATTATAATTGCTCCATGTCTTAGATCTTATAGTAGGTGGCTTTACATTATGGCTCCCCTACCCAGGTTAGACCCGTGTGCCAGGTGCATTCATCTATACTATAATTATCATGGTCATTGCTTGAGGAATTGCCAACCCCGATGAAGAGGGTGTTTGGTGCAAATCGCACACCATGTGTCAATTTTAAAGTAATTGAGAGCACTGATCTTTTTGTCTTAAGATCTTTTATATGTCCTTTTATTATTTACACATTTAAATACATGTGTCATCAAAATGCACTCTGGCAGTTTAAAATGAGCAAACTGAATTGCAGTGCACAATACATATTAAATATTAAAATTCGTTCAATATCTAAAAATCACAGTAAAGCCAGAAACACAGTAACACAGGATTGCTCTTATTTGTGTCCATTCAGCAATCTGACCATGGAGGGTATAGGACTCTTTTTGTAGCGCTCTGTTTTACACTTGATGTCTCTCAGCCGTGCTCCTTGTCTTCTGGATTACTCTGCTATGTCGCCAGAATGTAGAGATATCGCTATTATGGCTGTGTATCACGCTTTGACGAATGATTCTGACATGACTCAAGCCACAAAGCAAGTGAATAAAAAGCGACAAAAGAACCGAACGCAATACATGGTTAAGGCGACTGTTGTTTGCCGTGAGACCTTCTGTTTTGTGTTTGGGTGAGTTTCATATCTATCTTAACTCGTGTGTGTGTGTCTGTCTGTGTGTGTGAGATAGTGTGAGAGCGTGCCCATGTTTACAGTACAAAGATAGTATGTTGCAAGAGAAGCGTGTAGAACTGCCATCTTCGTGGCATTGTTGGTCATTGTCAAAATGGCGGCAACCTATGTGTGCAAACGTGCAGACCCGCCATGTTGGGTCGTCTTTGTTTGTTGCGCGCCAAAATGGCGTTTGCGCTATTGTTTTTCAGGACTGAAATTTCGACTCTTGCATTAAATACTCTTTGTAAGCTGATAGTCGCTAGTGTTATTCTAACCTTGCAAGCAAACAAGATTTAGTTTATTGAAAGAGTTTATTGAAACAGATTGAAAGTTTTGAAACAGTCTTTGTTATATATCCTAACATTTATAGCCTAAGCAAGGGACAAACATTGCAAACTAGCTTAGGCTATAGATGTCAGGATAATAAAGACTGTTTCAAAAAATATAAATCTGATTGATTATTAATGTTTTATTTTGTTTATTCCAGCATCAGCACAAAGCTTCTGAAAGCCCTTATCAAATCCTACAAAGAGAATGGATTGGTCCCACGGCAGAGGAAGACACAACCACGCACAAACAAGAATTTCCTCGGCTATGATGACATCAAAAGAGTCGTTACATTCATAGCAAACTATGCAGAGGACCACGCTATTCCTTTGCCTGGTCGTCATGCCGCGCATAGAGACTTTAGTGCTAAGCTTCTGCCAACTTCTGCTTCTAAAGCTTCAGTCTGGCGCCTGTACAAATATGCTATGGAACAGCTTGGTAAGTTTGTATTAGTCTCTCACACACACACACACACACTTCTATTCTCATAGTTATGCAAACATTCCGCAGCCTTCTCCATTCCAAACCTCTGACCCAATAAATAAAACATGCGACATGAAGTGTGTGTGTGTGTGTGTCTTTAACCATTAGGCTATTCTATGTGATCTATTTTTGATAAGTAAAGTACAGTGATGCTCATAAAAACATTGTCTTTGCAGGGCAGCGTGCGGTTGGCGAGTGCAGCTTCACAAGGCTGTGGAAGTCACTGGTCCCTCACATTGCAAGCACCAAGCCTAAAACGGATCTGTGCTGGCAGTGCCAACAAAACAACGACCGAATCATCCAGAGCATCAACAAACCAGATGAGTTGAAATCTGACAGTGTCAAGAAGCAGCAAGTGCATCTCGACTCTGTTGCAAGGGAGCGAAAACTTTATCAAGAGATGACTGCCGCCTGTAGAGAGACCTGTGACGAGTTGCAGTTGTCATTTGGGGTGAACACACCTGCAACCAGGCCGATCACCATGCACTACAGTTTTGATTTTGCACAACAGGTGAGAATACATTTTTATCTTATCACACCTCTCTCACACACACACACACACACACACACAGATTACAGTTTGTATTTCATCTTTTTCCTATCTCTCCGTCTCTCAGGTGCACTATCCGTCTGACCCGCAACAGCCTGGGCCTGTCTATTTTTTGACTCCACGCAAGTGTGGCCTTTTTGGTGTCCACTGTGAAGGCATGCCTAAGCAAGTGAATTACCTGATTGATGAGGGCATGGCATCAGGCAAGGGAAGCAATGCAGTCATCAATTACCTGCATCATTTTTTCGAGAACTATGGAGTTGGAGAAGAAGACGTGGACCTTCACTGTGACAACTGCAGCGGGCAGAACAAAAATAACTTTGTTCTTTGGTACGCCGCATGGAGAACGATGCACAAACTCCACTTCAAGCTGAGCATTCACTTCCTGATTGTAGGTCACACCAAGTTTGGCCCGACTGGTGTTTTGGACTGGTCAAGCAGTGTTTCAGGAAGTGCAAAGTCTGCACTTTGGCCGACATCAAAAAGGTTGTGGATGACAGCTCTCCTGTGGCACATGTAAACATCCCCCAGCTTGTCGGACACGAGAACGGCACTGTGTGTTTTAAAACCTACGACTGGCAAGAACACCTGACACAATACTTCAGAAAACTGCCACAGATAAAGAGTTACCAGCACTTCAGGTAATTATCATTCCCATTCCCATTTTATTTTATTTTATTTTATTTTATTAAGGTTTTAAATGTGCCATTTCTTTCTTTTACAGCTTTGATGCGCAGAGACCTGGTGTGGTTGTCGCCAGAAAACACTGTGAAGCAGAACCAGTGGAGTTTCAGCTGCTACGCGACGTAGATGACCGTCCGCCATTAAAGCCTCTTTCTGTACAGACTCCGCCTGGACTGGACATGGCCAGGCAGAAGTATCTTTTTGAGAAGATCAGAGAATTCTGTTCTGATGAAGCACAAGACATCACATGCCCTCCACCTGCATGTCTACAGGCTGGGAGGCCTCGCTAGCCAGCCTGAAAAAACCAGCATTCAAGACCCCGCCCTGCTCCGGGGGGGTTTGGCAATGCCGCAAACGTTTTTGAGCTTTTGAAGTCAAAGTTCTTTTGATATTTTTTTACTTAACTTTTAGTTAAGTAGGACTGGTGGTTTAGTTAAGAATGTCATACGAAACCGACCTGGATAGCAAGGCACTTCCTGTCGTGTCCTGTCGTTTGTTGAACAATCTTAATTTTTTTGATTATTTTTTTGGTGCATTAACATTAAGGAAATCTATACTGATGTCATCCAATCAATGCTGATAATGTATGCTAATAGATAGAGTGAGGATAATACAGTACATGCTTTGAATTCCTTAGTTTTAGCTATGCAGTGTTCTAAGCAGACCAGATGGCATGCAGCAGATGATAGAACGCTCATCCATAAGATACTTGAGACTTGACTTGGACTTGTGACCAAAGACCTGAGACTTGACTTGGACTTGTGACCAAAGACTTGAAACTTGACTTTGACTTGCAAAAAATGACTTGTGAGCATCTCTGGTATTACTGAATATTGGTTTTATATTAAATGCCTTTTGTTATAATAAATGCCTTTTTAGGATAATATTTTTGTAGTTTATTTAACAAATTTAACACGAGAGGGAGGGGGTTGTGGGCACATTTACCACTGGTACAGGGTTGTGGCACGAGGCGAAGCCGAGTGCTATAAACCCTGTACCAGTGGTAAATGTGCCCACAACCCCCGACCTCGAGTGTTAAATTTGTTTTCTACAACGGCTACCAAATAATATAAAAAATACACAATTGTAACATCCAATTCATTTATTTATAATCATTACTGGTTTCAGAATACATTTATCCTTCCACCACAGAATATAGTTCCATACACAAGATCAATGATTGCACTAAACATTTAGTTGCCTTTGAGCCAAAAAACAACTAACCTATTCCTTAACGGGATTCACAGTTATTGATACATTGCCTGTAAAAGTACAGTTATTTAAACAGTTATCTAAAGCAGCCCGTTTTGGTGGTGGTGTGTTGATATCTGGTGACGGCAGAGGGCGTTTGTTTGTTTGACAGTCCCAGGTTCGGGGTCCGGGCGCTAGTCCGACCTCCCGCTAGTCCGAACTCGTGACAACTCAAGCTCAGCCAGTTCTCTCTCCCCAATTTCACCATGTCGTTCTTTGTTCACTTCACCTTCATCTTCATCTAACCACTGCTCAAAACTCAATCCACCCAGTAAATCAAACGTTACTACGAAATCGGACATTTCCTTGTGTTAGAGATCGGCCATTTCCTTGTTGAAGATTCGCAGACTGACAGGCTAACAGTGGGCGGAGTCAGCACAGGGAACGGAGTCAGCATCAGGGAGCGGAGTGATACTGCGGTTGGAGCCGAACTGTAGATTGTTGGCGTATTTACCACTGTTGCTAGCCAATCAGAATCCAGTATTCACTCATGCCGTTGTAGAATTTCACATTTTCACTGACTGAATGGTATATGTTTTCTGCTTACAACTTTAAGGAAAAGGTCATGGTCATTTAAGACAATAGTTCTCAAACTTTCACATCAAAACTTCACCTAAAAATAGACCGCAGACCCCCATTTTTGCTTTTAGATATTTTAATACAGAAATGTATGACACCCATGACCATCTATTATTCTGTTACTTATGGATGGAATAATAGTGAAAATAAATTACCCACAGTTGTGTGCACTCTCTCTCTCATCTGTCATTCTCAGTGACAGAGACTGACTGCTTAATGGTTTGGGAGTGGTCAATGTAAATGAGGAGCCATTGTTAACTCCCCCCTGCCTGGCTCATCCAGGTGTGAAAAGTTCACAATCTTTGAGAGGGGTTTTCTCAGGTTTCTTCTCCCCAGACATTCCCAGATTGTGAACAATCAAATAAGCATAGCTCCCTCAATTTTTTTCAGATTACAATGTGTGACACATCATTTGAAAGCTTACAGTCTGCCATTTCAGAATCTGTAAAAATCAGAAAAATGCCCTCGGCCTAATTGAGGATCAAAACACCAGCTGGTGTCATGTTGTTTACCCCTTGACCGTGAATCGTTAAGTCAATGCATATACGATGGTGGTGGTTCTTTATCTCGATCCCGCATTACAAATTCATGTCCCACATTTAAGCGTATACCTGGTTTCACCTGTTCATGTCTGTTGCTGGCTCGCTCTATGCCTTATCAATAGCCTGTCCATTCCTTCACCCGCATAGTTGGCCTACATCTCCCAGCATGCATAGCTGGCCTACATCTTCCAGCATGCATTTCGCCCCTCATGGTAAATAACCCGCATAACCGGCCTACATCTCCCGGCATTTGTAAATAAACCCGCATAGCTGGCCTACATCTTCCAGCACGCATAGCCGGCCTACATCTCCCGGCATTAGTAAATAAATCCACATAGCTGGCCTACATCTTCCAGCATGCATAGCTGGCCTACATCTTCCAGCATGCATAGCTGGCCTACATCTTCCAGCATGCATTTTGCCCCTCATAGTAAATAACCCGCATAGCTGGCCTACATCTTCCAGCATGCATAGCTGGCCTACATCTTCCAGCATGCATTTTGCCCCTCATAGTAAATCACCTGCATAACCGGCCTATAGGTAAATGTAAAGTCCCACTGATTGTCACACACCTGAGTGTGCGAAATTTGTTCTCCGCATTTGACCCATCCCCTGGGGGAGCGGTGAGCGGCAGCAGTGCCGCGCTCGGGACTGGTGATCTGGCCCCCTATTCCAACTCTTTGATGCTGAGTGCCAAGCAGGGAGGCAAATGGGTCCCATTTTTATAGTTTTGGTATGACTCGGCCGGGGATCAAACTCGCAGCCTCCCAGTCTCAGGGCGGACGCTCAAACCACAAGGCCACTGAGCTGGTAATATATCTGCCAGCCTTTGTAAATATTCTGCATAGCTGGCCTACATCTTCCAGCATGCATTTTGCCCCTCATAGTAAATTACCCGCATAGCTGCTCTACATCTCCCAGCATGCATTTTGTCCCTCATAGTAAATTTCCCCTCATAGTAAATAACCCCGCATAGCTGGCCCATGTCCCAGCATGCATTTTGCCCCTCATAGTGAATAACCCGCATAGCTGGCCTTAATCTACCAGCATGCATTTTGCCCTCATAGACTACATTTATTTATATGTTTGGTGAGCTCCATGATCCCCTTTATGCATTCCATTTATTCCAATTTAACTTTATTTTCTTTTGGGGGATTTCCTATCCTATTCTTCACTGACGACGCCCTCTCATCATCTCAGGAGAGCGTCATCATATCATGGAGTCATACGCCAAAATTAATTTGTTGTATCATTAAAGCTTGTTATACTTTCTATTAGTCTCTCATTGTTGAAATGATGTCTTGGACTATTTTCAATAATGAAGACTACTTAACAGCCAATGCCCAGTTCGTCATATCACAGTGCACGCCCCCTTTCTTTGAGGATGTATAACCCATTCATTGTTAGGCTCGCCCCCTTTCTCTGATGCTGTCTCCTCACCCATTCACAGTTTACCACACATGTGGCAATAACCAATCAGCCCAAGGTATTCCTCTCCAGCTGATCCCAATCAGCGTAGTATATCAGGGTCCATGTTTTACTCTGTTTGCTATGTGCTGTGTATGTGCCATGTCATTCTCAGTTGCTGATCATCATCGCTGAAGCAGTTGTTTTCGCCCCACCTCCTCCCCTGACCACCACCATCGTCATGACTCCTGATTGAAGAATTCCTTATGGGGGATTTCCTATCCTATTCTTCACTGACGACGCCCTCTCATCTCAGGAGAGCGTCATCATATCATGGAGTCATACGCCAAAATTAATTTGTTGTATCATTAAAGCTTGTTATACTTTCTATTAGTCTCTCATTATTGAATTGGTATTCTAGGCAAAACCCGCCACTTGATCAGCACTGAGGTAGCCACTATTATACTGTATTATTCTATGGTTTACCCGTGTATTAATTACTGTAATTTAGCCTGGGCTAGTACTCATCAGACCAAACTTGAGCACATATCTGCAGAAACGAGCTCTAAGAATAATAAGCTCTGTACATCGAAGACATAACTCCCAGCCTCTATTTCTTCATTTAGGTATCCTCAGTGTTTATCAAGTAAACCATCTCCAGATTGGATTATTTGTTCATAGTTCCTTAAAAAGAGACCTTCCCCCACAGCTCTAGTCTCGTCAGACCACCCCATTCCCGTACTTCCCAATCCCAGTTTAGTACACTCTACAGAGGGTCCAAGATATGGAATTCTTTGCCTTCACATCTTTTGGATTTCTCTTCACAGAAGTTCAAAAGAGCGTTGAAATCATTTCTCCTAGCTAATAAATATTTTCCATATGGGCTGGCTATACAAACTGTGGTCTAATGGCTGTCTCTAAACATAGCTTGTTTCTATTTTTGTTGTCTTTTGTTCATTTTCTTGTCATTTGTGAGTAGTTTCTTAACTTTTCTTACGAATACTTTAAGTCATATACAGCATAAGTGCCCACTTTAGTGTTCAGCGTTTATTCTACTTGTATGCATTATGTGTGTGTGTGTGTGTGTGTGTGTGTGTGTGTGTGTGTGGGGGGGGGTATTTTATACTGATGATAATACGCTACCTGGAGAATGCCACACTTAAGCCCCTGGAGGGTTTTTAGGCAATTCTCCTGCACATTCAATGCTGATTATATATTGTATTTTTTTGTAATTGTTTTTACATGGGTGTTACGGCCTTCAAAGTATGTCAATAAATGGCTCAACAGAAGACCAAAACATATTAAGGACGCCAGACAAGGTTGCAAATTTGTAAAGAATATTTATTTAAATAAACCCAATAAACTTAAATTCAAAGTCACAAATAATACAAACCAAACAGACTGGAGATGTTAGGATGATGTCATCATTCCTACTATGATGTCATAGATCTCTGATGTCGCAGACGGTGATGATGTCATGATTCATAAGTGTCTTAAATCATGTCTCGGATGGTCTCACTGATGATGTCATAACACAAGGTGATGTCATATTCGGGACCTATAAAGGTTTGCTCTGCAAGTCCTCTGCAGTTGTTCATAGACTAACCTCACGTCACGACAACCTTCTGCAACAGTTCCCATCTTTCGAACCTTGCAGACTCAGCTATCAAGTGCTTCAGCGTTCCTAGTTATCGAGACTTCAGTTACCAAGTGTGTCTTGGGCATTTAGTATCCGCACGTAAATCCACCAGTCTCACAGCGACCCTAACAGGAGATCCGGCCAAACTCAGCAAAAAGGGCCTGGGCCAACCCCTTTGGGCCGTTGGAGCCAGTATAAACCTATAAACAAGAAGAGTTCAACTATAACTAAACCGAAAACAGGACTACCGGGGACTCCAGCCTAAACTAAAATAACAAAGAAAGTAACAAAGGAAAGTTACCACTGGAGAGGAGAGATTCCTCTCCAGGAGCTGCTGTGGGCTGTGTGGGTCAGAGAGAGATCTGCCTGCTCTCTACTCCAGCCTCCATTTAACCCTAACCAGGGCTGATCAACTCCAGGTGTTCCTGCTCAGGTGATTAGAGCAGAAACCCCAGAGGGAGGGGGAGAGAGAGAGAAGAAGAGGAGGAGGAGGGTGGCTGGTCACATAACAATGTGTAAAAATAATAATAATATATATATATATATATATATTAGGGGTGTCAAAAATAATCGATTATAAGATGCATCGCGATGCGGACATGCACGATTCTGCATCGATTCACAAATGTCAAAAATCGATTATTATTATTATTATTATTATTTTATTTTTTTAAATAATCAAATAAAATATAATGGAAGTACATGCAGTTGTTTATTTTAATTATGGATCATAATACAATGCAATTCCAAATGCACTTTTATTTTAAAAGTAGCCACACAGTGAGAAAAAATAAATCATGTATTGCGGAAAAAAGTGATGCATCGATAATCGTAATCGAATCGTAGCCCTCTGAAGAATCGTAATCGAATCGAATCGTGAGGCCAGTGAAGATTCACAGCCCTAATATATATATATATATATATATATATATATAATACTGTATATATTCGAGCCCCCCCCCTCCCCGCTTTTTTTTTTGTTGCTGTAACTGAAATGTTTTATGGTCACTCACAATTCAGTATGTCATGGGTTGGCTTGGATCCAGCCATAAAACTCGTTATATAAGGATTTTTCAAAATATCTATGGAGAAAATGAATGGGAAACTCACTTCTGGGGCAAGAGACGAACTGTTCAGCTCCCAGACACATTTAACACACAGATGCGGTGGCCATGCTCACATCCATAGAGAATGAACTGAAAAAGGATTTGTAAGTTGACAATGGCAGTACTTGGTATGATCACTATGATTTTCCAGGGATAAAGAGCCTACATCTTCTGGATTGGAAATGACTACTCTATTCTAATTAAATCGAGAAAGTCAGACAAACCTAGTGGGAGTGCAAGTCACTCTGATTCACTGTTAATGGAACAGCTCAATGCTACTGATTAGACTCATGCCCAAGACCAGGAGAATAGACAAGGTGAATTGTATGAAACACCATGATGTCACTTATAGGAAATTAACTTTGCTTTAAACTATGTCTTTCATGACAAGAGTCCATTTCAGTCTGCACACTCCCCCTGCTAGCCAATAACAGGAGGGCTCTGTGACTGATGCCAAGGAAAAGCAGTCAGTGGTGACATTATCATCTCATTCCATGTTCTCAGAACAATGGTGTGAAGGACAACCAGTTCAGGTCGACCAAAACCAAATGTGCTTGAAAATGATAAAGAAACTCTTGGCCCCAGTCTGTGGGCAGCAAGGCAGATCAAACGCAAGGTGTCAAAGTGTCTGTAAATCAATGTTGTTCTCAGTGCCAGCTGTCAAATTACTGCATGCTGCTCAGCCCTTTTCTAATGTGATTCATTGATGTCAGGTGAAGCATGTGTTTTTCTTTGGGACTCAGATATGAACGTATTTTGCTGGGGAAACAAGCAGGTGATGATATCCTGCAGTTATAGCCTGTGTTCGTCAGCAACCGGGCATAGAGGTGTTTGCTCCAACAGGTTCACCTCAGGGCAAAGAGCCAGACAGTCCACTGAGCAAGTGGATCATATTTTTTCTAATAATATTCCAAGCACTCAAGCGCCCAGACAGCATAATGAGGAATCAATAGCAGTGGCTTGTTATCCATTCAGGTCACCAATGATCTCTTGATACTTAACAGCAGTGTCGAAGACTTGAGTAGCTTTGAGTTTGACAAAGACAAGTAATTCTCCCAAGTCTTTAAGACAAGGTATGATGGTTTAACAAGAAGGTACTTTCATATGGAGGCGAGGACTCAACTACCGGTATATATGAAATGGTTTACTTGAGACAGAATCAGATGATACAAAAAACACCCTTTTTTATAATGTTTTTTATTTCCGTTTTTACAGACGTTTTGTCACAACAAAGTCAAGAGCATCTTTTTTCCATTGCATTGTAGTAATTGTTTTGAAAGCAACCAAGAGAGGACAGCGACCATTTCAGAGCATAAAAGCAGAGGCGGTTTTGACATGCAGCGAAACAGGCAGGGCTGCTAACCTAATCCAAGGCGAGGGGGGCACTAATGGCCCCCCACCATCCAGTCTCAACTGTAACCGCCATCATTCAGAGCCCACCCAATTCACCTAATACAAAATACACAAACAGGGTGCAACAAAAAGGGCTTTTAGGTCTCAAACCTCTTCAATCCAATGCTGACAAAATTAACACTAATATTCCTCATCCTATGATGCGCTGTTACACACTTTGCTTCAAAAATGGTTTGAGTAACAGATTGTTAAAACATTCAACTCTTTTAGATAGCCAGCATGGTAATTGGCAAAAAAAAAAAAAAAAAAAAATATTCATTGCCAAAGTAACATTGGTCATAAATGCCATAGAGAGCCAAAGTGAACGTCACTTCCTGCTTCAGCACTGTACCAGAGATTTTCATCCGCCATTTATTCTCCCATAGACATTTTGTAAAATGCTTATAAAAATAGTTTTACTTGGTCAAACCAAACGGTTCAGCTATATTTAGAATCAGGAGAGACCAAAGAACAGGCGGGCAACTGGCGGGTTAGAATTGGCAGGGGGGGGGCGGGAGTTGGGGACGACATATATATATATATATATATATATATATATATATTTTTTTTTTTACAGTGCACCTGAACGCAACATGCAAGATACCCGCTGAATAAGTGTCCAAATATTCATGTCATTCTGGCCAATACTCGACTTCTGTTATAACATTTCAGTCTTTCAATAATCTGACTAATCTGATATATGACTAAAAGGTTAAAAATAATCTCATGTGTAAGAAATGACTGTTCTACATTGAAGTAAAAAATTGAAATAATTAACTCATTGGTTTTGGACTTATTTAGCTTCAAGAGTGCATTTTTGTTCTTGTGTGACCCTCAACACAGTCTTTGAGAATCCCGGGCCACTCACTGATACTTATGCTTAAATCAACCCACTCATATTCTGGTTTATTTCAAGAAAAACATTTTGGCTAGTGGAAATTCTAATTGGCTGGTAACTTGAAAATCTAGCAGCCATATTAGCAGGTGATCAAAAAAGTTAATTTCAAGCCCTACAGGGAGAGCAGGTGGTGACATAGGAGTGAGTGAGAAAATGATCAGATATTGGTGGTTACGACTGAATAATGATATCACAACTGTTCATTTAAAATGAGTTATTCCTCTAAACCTGGCTTCAAATGCCCCAAATTTTTCGCACCGGCGCTGTTCGGCCCCCAGCCCTCAGCCAAATCTGACCCTCTAGTAGTGAGGGCAATTTTTTGTGGCCCTCTCTATTATCAAAGTTGCCCATCCCTGCCATAGAACATTTCACTCGGATCAAAACAAAATAAAAAATAAAATAAAAATCTTTAAATCCGCATTTTTTTTTAACGTTTTGTCTGAGTGAAATGTCATGTGGTCTCTCCTGTTTCTAAATATATCTGAACCATTTGGTTTGAGCAAGTAAAACTATTTTTATAAGCATTTTATGAAATGTCTATGGGAAAATAAATGGCGGATGAAAATCTCTGGTACAGTGCTGAAGCAGGAAGTGACGTTCACTTTGGCTCTCTATTTGATATGTAATTGATAAAGGGCCAAGTAGAAAAGGAAAATCAGTGACCAGCGGGCCTATCTGTTCCAACATTTCCCAAATTGTTAAGGATGGGATGGACAGTTGGGTCTCCAAGAAAACACACAGCAAGGTAGAGGAGAGCCCACATTTAATCAAAGGTTTCATAGAAGGAAACTTTACAACCGCTCTCTCCAATCTATCTAATACAGTACAGTGCAATTGCTGTTCATGAGATTAAGAAGTGGCCATACAATACTTTCAATAGTGAAGTTGTAAAAAATATTAACACACTATATAACTATTACCGTTTGATTACTTTACTCTTTTCTTAAGAGTGGACTGCAATGAGAGTGCTAAGCTTTGCTTTTGTATTTCCGTATGGGATCTTGTTTATAATCTGCAGCGAGTTTCAAGGTCCGGGTGTGTGTGAGCGCGTTCCCTCAGTGTTTGGTCCCTAAGGGAGATATGATTGACAAGTCCATTGTTTAAATGGCTACTGATAGAGGCAAAAAGGAAGATCCCCCCACCCCCCCCAAAAAAGGTAAAGGAAAATCGAAAACCAGACAGAATGACCCTCACCATCCAACAGACAGACAAAAGCAGTGCTAAGACAGAGGTTGATCAGGGTAAAGGGGCGTGTCTGTCTTCTGTCCGGGGACCACCGCGTCCATCTGTCTGTCCGTTCGTTCGTCCGCCTGTCCAGCCACCCCCTCCGCTGCGCTGCGGCGTCTCACTTCAGGAGAGCCTTTATGGCGTCGCTCTCGGCAGCTTCAAAGGCACTGAGGCCGTCCGGTCCTTTTCGCTCTTTGTCAGCTCCCTGTGGAGGAGAGGGAACATGGCCATTAAATATGCTGAAGACTGAAGAGGGCCCCGATGTCTTGATACCACCTCCGCAGAGGTCAGGGGTCAGGGTAAGGCACAGAGCCCTGAAACGATAACGGTGTCATTTCTCTCTTATCACTTGGGTTTCCTTCTTGAACGCTCCATCACAAAGCAGCCTGTCAGATTGCCTGCAGTCAGACAGTATTGGCAAATCACAGCCACAGCCGGCGAGAGCAGAAGAGTTAAAGGCAGCTCCACTCGAGCTCTGAAGGATAACCGGGAGTGAAGTGAATGAGAATGAGAATGAAGGGAATCTTTCAGATTGCTAATGAGTAAACAGATTAAAAAGGCAGGGAATGAGACAGGCAACATGTTGCATACTAGGGATGCACAAGAGTCCTTGAGTTCTCTTTCATAATGTTACTATTGGAGTATCGTTTCTACTGTTCGGGTACTCGCACTTTAACAACGCAGGGGGAAAATGCCCGGTGCAAACGCTCCTCCGCTTCTCCAAAACTTTGCACAAGTTTACTACCTGGCTCCACTGGGAGCTTAAAAGAACTTGAAGGAGCTTAAAAGAGGACACCGTACCCAGACCTGAGTTTTATGTGTGTGTAGTAGGGCATTCACAGACTAGTCGACTAGTAAAACCACTAGTCGACACTGTGCTTAGTAGTCGACTAGTCGTTTTAGCAAAAAAAATTTTTTTTTTTTTTTTTTTTTTTTTTATCTTTAAGAAAGAACATGAGGTATTTACACGACATACATGGACTATCATATCCCATATCCCATATCCGCGACAAAGAACATCAAAACACAACAAAACAAAACAAGAAAACTGCATAAAATACACAATAATCCAAGAACAAACAAGACTATTGGACAAACAACCAAACAAAAACAATGCATTCAAAGTAAATACATAGATCTTGCCCTGTTGGCAGCTAGGAAATGCATAGCTTTAAATTGGAAAGCATCCAATCCCCCAGCTGTAGTTCACTGGTGGAATGAACTCTCAAGCTACCATACGTTGGATAACATTTACTACAAGAGCAAAGGCAGATTCTTAGACATCCCCAAAATATGGCAACCACATACAGAGTTTGACTTTAAGAACTTTTTACCCCAGTGTCATTAGGCTTATCAGGATAGGAGCTGAATGCATTGTTTTTGTTTGGTCCAATAGTCTTGTTTGTTCTTGGATTATTGTGTATCTTATGCAGTTTTCTTGTTTTGTTTTGTTGTGTTTTGATGTTCTTTGTCGGGGATATGGGATATGATAGTCCATGTATGTCGTATAAATACCTCATGTTCTTTTTTAAAGATAAAAAAAAAAAAAAAAAAAACGGTTAGTCGACTAGTCGACTACCTTTAGGGACGACTAGTCGACTAGTAAAATTCACTAGTCGTGAATGCCCTAGTGTGTAGTCATGTTTCTTATATAGTATGTCGGGGGACTAAATATAGATAAATTGATTTATTCTATTATGCAAACCCAATGAGTCCTCTATACGTTTTTAGCTCTTTTTGCAACTGCTGCGCCCAAGGGCGTCGTTTTGGTCTCAAAGTTGGTAGGGTCAAGGATGGCATGAGGGGAGGCAGTTTCGGTGGCGCCCGCAAGGGCGCCGCCGAAAGAAATTTTAGGTTTTTGTTTGACCTTTTTTAGCCATATTTAGACGAATATCTAATTTTAAATCAACATTAGGATTATACTGTTGTGATGTCATTATTCAGTATCTTCTCCTTTTCTCAATAACTTTCATGTCACCACCTGCTCAGTTCTCCTGTCAGCATAATTGTAACTAACAAACACAAACTGTAGGTTTAGCCATCTAATCATGTTCTTTCATAAACAGCCGGTTTGGAAAGAAAAAATTGCCACTGAATCCCACACATCATACATCCTACATTTCTTCCTCCTAAGAGTTGCACGGTCTTCAGTCAGATGTCAATTGCCACCATTTGACATGCCAATACACTGTTGTCATCGCGCAAGCACATGGCTACTTAATATGGACGTTAACATCCATATTATAGCCATGTGCTTCAGCTGCGCGCTGTACTTTGCTAAATTAGCATCGATGCTAGTGGGACTTGCCTGCTTGCTGCTGCTTGCACTACTGCGTCACTGCTGCTTGCTGGTATGTTAATCCCATGTCAGAAAAAGTCTCCAGATTTGTCGCTAGTTAGTCTCTTCTGAGAAAGATTGTCTCCAGAGAAAACTGTGTGTGTGTGGGTGGGCGTTTGTTTGGTCATCAGCCAAATGAGCCAATCAAACGTGAGTTTGGGGGGGAAAAATTGGACTGGCCCATTCAGTTGTGAAAAACAGGGGTAAATGTAACTTTGAACATATTGCAAACTAATTTCACTCAATAATGGTCGGGTCAATTCTATCCTTGCAAAATATGGGAAGACAATCTAAATGACCTATATAACTGCACTCCAAAGATAATGCAAATAAGGTTGCTTAAAAGTTGGTAGGGACAATTGGACAGCCTGAAATGTTGGTTGTGACTTGTCCCAACCAACCCTACCCAAATCGACGCGCTTGGCTGCGCCTGTTGCTTAATGCACTTTTTATACTTTTTTTTAAGTTTTGTTGTGATGCTTTTAACACATTCACTGCCAGACGTTTTTTTTTTTACTGTAGTTAGCTTCTGCCAGAGGGGTTTTTTGAGGATTCTGGCTCATCTTTCAAGACCCGAGGATTCTTTTCTGCTAAGATTTTGTGAACACACAATATCTCAAAAGAACTAATAGAATGTGTGCTTTCTCTGTCTAAAAGAGTTAGTTTGTAGAGTTAGTAGTTATGTAAGCATTAGCAGTTGAATACAGCATGGTTTCAGCGTCAGAAAAATTATTCAGAGATAAACAGCTTTTTGTGAAATTCGATAGAACAGTCACTTTAACCATTCATTTTTGGCATCAGTAAGACGTCAGACATCTAAACAATAGTTTTGAACAGTAATTTCCTCCATAACAGCAGGAAACCCCCCTCTGCTTCCAACTCCTCCCTCCGTGGGCGTTCTTCTTGGCTGCAGCGGCCGTCACAAGCTTGTCACCAGTCTCACTGCTTTGCTGCTGCTGCTGCCTGTCTGCGCGGCCGCTGTTTGAGGAAGTCTGGATGGACTCGCTCGCTTCTTGGAGTTTTGGTTGAGAGCTTTGATGAAGCTTTTGCGATTCTGGTCATATTTATGCTGCATGTTTCAAAGTGTGTTCCACCTGTAATCTATTATGCAAATTTGCAATCCCGCATCGCCAGCAATCAGCGCGAAAACGAAAGCGTTTTCCCCCATCCATTTTCATGAGAATGGCTGCTTTTTGCTTGCCTTCCTCTAGTCAGGAGAGCACTGTCGCCACTTAGTGGGTCGGTGGAATGGGTTGTAAACGTTCGGTGGCTCCAATAATTATATAAGAGATGTAAAAGGGTTAGATGCACATCCCACGGTCAAAAAAAAAAAATCATTTTTTTGACGTATTAATACGTCATTGGCAGTCAACCGTTGGATTATTTTTGACGGATTAATACGTCATTGGCAGTGAACGTGTTAAATGTCAATTTTATTCTCTTTTATTTTCCTGTCAACCATTGTATGTGAAGCACTTTGAATTGCCTCTGTGTATGAAATGTGCTATACAAATAAACTTGACTTGACTTGACTGTCGTTTCCCATAACGTGAGCAACAACAAATATGCAGAAATAATCACTTTTTGGCAGACAATCACTTTGGTGATCACTTTTTAGCAGCTAATCACTTTTTGGCAGGACACCAGACGTAATCAGTGGATTTACGTTACTGTAACTGTGATTATAAAGCAGTTAACTGTTGTGGATTATACCGACCTGTACTGGAAATATCTGGTAAGCCTCCGCTTGTTCCACGACACCATTGTCTGCTCGAATGAAGTGCAAAGTGCAAACCAGTTGATTAGCAGAGTTACTGAGCCAGGCTAACCAGGCTAAGCTAAGCTAACGTCGGATTACCTTATCACGCTCCGTCCGCTTATTTCTCCTCACAAAAAGCACCCCAGGCAGTGCTTTTTCCATGCAAAAAAACACGTGAACAGCCCCTACACAGCAGATTACCCCTGCTCTATCATTACCATAGTAATACATAATTTTTTACAGGCATATAGCCTATGAAATTAACTGTTTTACCATAGCCAAATGTTGGTTCTGCGTTTAGGGTTGTTGTTCATGTTGTTTTTTTTGCGAGTACCCGGGTATTTGTTCATAATAGGAGAGTACTTGAATATTGAAATGACTTAAAATGCCCATCCCCACTGCATACATGGGCAGTGATGGGCAGCAGAGGATAGAGGGGCATGCGGTGGAGAGACGTCTGTTTGTTAGGCCTGCCAACGTTAGCCTCTTAGCAAAGGGCTTACAGAGCCACGGCAGAGACACTCCATTGTTGCGTGGAGAAGCAGGCCATCAGAGGAGCACTGTGACCCAGTTGGAGTGAGAGGATGGCTGTTTGTGTGCAAATAGCATGCCACAGGAGCAGCAGAGCGCAGCCCGAGCCCCGGAGATTTAACAGGGCTGAGTGGCTAACCTGTCAGATCTACATCTCTAATTGGTAGGGGGAAGAAAGGGGAAGTGGGAGAGGGTTTTTGTCTATTCATACCATGCTTCACTTTTCTAGGGAGTCCGCATCTGGCAACACTCAGCAGTTATCTCTTCACACTGTTAGTTAAAAAACTTCCTCTCTGCTGCAATGTGCTGCAGTTGTGAGAGTTGGGTCACACAATTTCAACATGGTGTGAATGAAAGTCCATTAAAGTGGTTTTAGTTCAATCTGTAAAGTAAAAAGTGTAAAAACTAAAACTAAACTAAACACAGCTAGTGATTCATTCAGGTATCTGGCAACCAATCTTTGTGCTCTTCGCTCTAGTGCAGTGGTTCTCAAAGTGGGTCCCAGGGGGTCCCCAGCAAAAAGGGGAATCATTTATTTTCACTATAATTCCATCCATAAGTAACACAATGACAGACTGTATGACTATTTTGGTCATGGGTGTAATATTCTTTTTGGAATAAAATGTAAAAATCTTATCAGATGGAGGACCCTGGGACAAAATCTTACAAATGGGGGTCCAGGGATGCACGATATGGATTTTTAGAGCCGATACGATAACCGATAAATATATTCGTCTTGGCCGATAACCGATACGATATAACCGATAATTATTATAATAAAAATAGATATAATTTTTTTTGTTTGTTTTTAACCTGTATTTTATGCACACCTGGGGTTAAAAAAGGGTTAGGGTAGATGTATGGATGTAGTGAGCATAGCTCTGACCTAACCAAATCTAACTAACATCACTGTGAACGCAAAACAAAGAAAACTTCTGATATAATATGATTGTTTAACACGTTCACTGCCATTGACGAGTTGACTCGTCAAGCAGTTTTTTGGAGTTAAATACACAATCCCTGGATGTTTCATTTCGGGTAAAGGGGTTTCCATTAGTTTCTATAAGTTTACGCAAGCTCTGTGTATTAATTGCTTTTGTGGGGCTGTTTGATCACAAGTCACAGACTGTAAATGTCACAGTTTGCCAAGCGGACGAGCCTGCAGGGTAGGCCCGCTACGACTGAGCTAATGCTAACAAAACTTGCTAACAAAAACAACAAACATATCCGCTGCATTATCGCCAGCTTTGGTTTAACGTAATGCCAGCTTAGAGGTTTCCCCCCCTCTGGGAACCTGTGTGGGACATGGATTGCAAATTACAGTAGCTTTCTGATCATTGTGAAACTGAAAAACAGCAACACACTACACACTGGCAGCAGCCATGTTTGCGTCGCAGCTGTGATGTCACGAATGTGCGACAACAAAAAGCTCCGCTTCCGAGGCAAAAAATAAACAGGATTATTATCGGATAATTTATCGGAAAAAGGCCATTACCCAGCAAACATTTTCACGTATAACGACCGTCTGCTGCACGTCAAACCACTACATCTAGTCAGCGTCTAATTATATATTCTGAATGGAAATCTTAGCGACGTAATTCCTCTACTTCCCCACAACGTGTCCAGATTCAACGATTTTTGAAAGACAAAAGATCGCACCTCATGCGGGATTCGATCCTGCAGCGCCCGCTTCGCAGTCATGTGTCTTATCCATTAGGCCACCGAATTAGTTACAAATGCTACGGATTTTGTCATATATAGAGATAGTTAACATTGAGCACTTAGCATTTTGATGGTCCCGACTGGAAGTTGCGTTGATAGGCTAGCTGCCTCGCTAATTCTGTTTCATGATTTCAACCAGCGATGAGACAGGTATATTTATATCATTTACGATAATGTAACCAACGCGACTTTAGCAGACAGCATCCAAAACCCACAACACTGCGTTTAGTTACGGCAAGAGAAATGGGACAAACCACAGGATTCAGGAAGTTTGTGATAAATACAAGCCCATAGCAAGAGACACTTGCACTTATATGACATAAACGTGTTTTCATATTAAAAAAGAAAAGGGCGTTCAATAAAAGTGGTCATTGCACATGCAGTGCATGTCTATCTGATCACACAACAGGTAAATTGTCAATCCAATGTCATTTTATTCAACAAAAACACAAAAGACACCTACATGTGGTGTTTTCAAAGCAATATGAGATCAATATTTTTTGTTTTGAAGTGACAGTCTAAACGTTACATTGGAGGAACGTGGAGAGAACGTCAGACTTAGATGGTAGATGCCAAACCACAATTCTATCGTCTGGTGACGTCGCGGTCAAGACGATGTTTGCTGGGTATCGGAATAATAAATAATAACGCACAATGGCCATATCGGCCGATAATTTATCGGTCCGATAATTATCGTGCATCCCTAGGTCCATGGGATAATTTGTGTCAGTTTAGGGGCCCTTGTCGTGAAAAAGTTTGAGAACTACCACTGCTCTATTGAGTTGAGCAGGTGAAGATGAGAAGCTGGCAGGCGGCTCTTTCTCCAGCTCTGGGGAAGTCATTAGTAGCTTGTTCCAGACCAGACCTGGTAACTGACGCTACAGGCCTCATTTAGACTGGAGGAAACTGCATCACACCTTGACCCTAACCCTTGCGCCATCAGCACTACCTTCGCCTGGAAACAAACGAGGCATCTACCTGACAAACACAATTACATGGCCAGAGTAGTATATTTGAGGTAAAATAATCTCATAATGAGCCTTCTCTACCTCTCGCCACACACACAGCACTACAGAAGGCTTGGCTTCACACTCCCTATGGGAGTTTACTGTAGGGGTTACCATAATAGATGTGACCCGCGCCTCTCCCTCTTCCTGCCTCTCAGGAAATGCCACACTATCTCCAATGGCCATCCAGCAGCACTGTGGCAGACTCCTGACACCACTTACAGTAATGAGCTCGCCCGCGTTCAATAATGATCCCTCATGAACATCTCACTGTCCAAACATGATCCAGTCAGAGAGAAGCTAGTGGCCAAGTGAGAGCAAGCCTAATGAATAGGAATGGACTCCCAGGGAGACCCCAGTCAAATGGAGATGCATCATCATCCAGGATTATGAAAGAGTTGCATAATGCCACTGGCATATGCCACTATTGAGTGCAATGGAAAGGTCCTAATATATTGGGCCATGATGACACCGCTCAGGACATTATAAACGTGATGCTTAGGAGTCTATTGACCTGCCGGGACCAGTACAACACCGTAAGAGGGCATCGTTTATATCACAGCCAATGAGGGAGCAATCGATATCTGCATGGAAGCAGCTTGTGTGAGCTACGCTTGACAAATTAAATCAGACAGGGGTTAGGAGGCTGGGCTGGACCTCGGCCAAGATAGAAAGAATCAAAACAAACAAGGTGCTGAGACAGTGAGAGGAGGAGTCATTTTAGGCTGGGTGGATTTATGGGATGGTGCAAATGAGTGGACTTGAAGCCATAGGGATAAGCAGGGCTTCTGCACAGAGGGAAGCACGGCTCAGTTGTACTCCAAAGTAACACATCTTTCAGTTATGAAGAGCTCATACACCATAATGTGTGGTGGCCTGCAGAAACCCTCCACATGTCGCTACTGCACATTGTTGGCAATATGAGCAAAATAAGGTTGAAAATGAGTTTTGCAGGTATTTTGAGATTTTGAGTGATTTGGTTACTTTAATCTCCGTAGTACATCATGGTGAATAATTATTTTCATAAAACAAAGGGGAAAGTATTTATTTTTTATGGGTTTTTATGGGAATGCCACTGTAGAAAATACGATGTGTTTTACTTTTAGACAAATAACATTAAGATACTCAACTTTTGATCTGAGAGAGCTATCGCAGTTATTCAAAAAAATTATATATAGGGGAGTTTCTAATTTATGGAAATGTCAAAAAATGAAAATGTCAAATTCCCACCATGTGAAGGGTTTTTGCAGACCACCACACATAGCGACAGCAGAACTCATTCTAGGCTACATTTCAAGGGCAGGAAATGGTAATCTGTGCAATTGTACAACTCATTTCCTGTAGCCTTGCCCACCCTTTATCATGATAAATCATTGCCTGCCATTCTTCATAACAAAAACACAAACACACAAGTGGGCAAACGCTAAAAAGTTTACAAGAAGACAAGTTTAGCAATAACCTTGACGAAATTATACCGGCGTTCTTATTCTTGCCATGTCCACACTCACAGTTAGTCAAAGTGTGTATTTATGTGTGTGTGTGCCCACTGCACACACTCTGAGGCTAGGGATGGCCCTTTCATTGTTGATTCATAATTAACTGGCCTTCATCTCTGGGCTGAGTCAGCACTTTGAGCCCAGACAAGGCGGATCGCTCGCCTCACCCACAGGGTTAAAACAGATCTTTCATATTTCAGAGCCGACAACAGCGCAGGTCCCGGCCAGGGGGCGACTCTCATGATTCTCCAGGGAGCCGAGCCATTTTCTCTGCCAACACAAAGATGAGATAAATCTGCGATGAAAGAAAATTAATTTATCTTTATCACAATAGCGCAGTATATAATAGTTGCAATTCAGTATTCTCAGCGGGCTCCCTTTTTCCATCCACAACATGGTGGCCAGGCTGAGTCAGCAATCGATGGTGTGGCTCGGGGACAACCTATTTATCTCATGTTAAGACACACGGCGACTGCTCAGATCTTCCACAGGGGAGAGGTACTGAGAATTTGAGATTGGGTCCCAGTGGTGACTGGTGACCTTTTGGATGCGTTGGGGTGTTAATACTCGCCAGCGCTCAGTGTAGTTGCGCTCTTATCTCTGCCCTACACTATAATAGAGAACCAAAGTGAACGTCACTTCCTGCTTTTCTCCCTGTACCAGTGTGTGAAAAATATGAATGGTTGTGAACGGAGAGATACAGTAGGTTACTTTTCTGATCCAGTTTGAATTGTGCTACGGGGTACACGTTACATTTTGTCAATTTAAAAGATAACATGTCACGTGTCACATGTCATGTCACGGTGCATGTCAAGAAAGTCGCAGTTTGTCCTGAAACTGAAACGTGAGGTTTAGTTTTGTGAATCAACTACATCTCATGTCGCACATTATACATCACACCATCAACAACAATGGACTGGCGGGAGAGACGTCACTTACGTGACTGGTTGTGCATTTCTGTTTTGATTTATAACTTATAGTGCCACAGTTTTACCACAAACTGTGACTTTCTCGACTTGGAGAGTTATCATTTACATTGACAAACTTGACATGTGTACTCCCGTGGCACAATTCAAACGGGATCAAAAAGGTACCATATCGCTCCGTTCACCACCATTCTATTTTTTTCGATGCTGGTACTGGGACAAAAGCAGGAAGTGACGTTCACTTTGGCTCTCTATCCCTGTTCAGATGAGCCACGCGGGCCTTCGCTGATATGATACCACGGACAAAGGCTTTTAAATGTCCACCCAAAGGGGGCTTTCCATTTCTGAGGCAGGGGTGTAGTCTGCATGGCAGCCTATTTCAGCTGATGTAGATTAGAGGAAGGAGGTAGTGCGGCTGGTGGATGTGTGTGACTGGTTAGCAGGTGGATAAAGAAGGGAAATAGCACTCACGACAGAGTGAAGTACTTTATATTTATTATTAATTAAAACTTATTTGATTATTTTCGTTGAGCCAAGATGATGCCTCCATGAAACAACTGTATGGAGGAGCTTTCATTTACCCTGCCTCATTTAGCCGGGCTGGGAAGAGACAGCTGCTCACTCACTGGTAACATCAGCACCCTCAGTCCCTGAACCTCATATCTCTCTCTCACTCACACACACACACACACACACACACACACACACACACACACACACACACACACACACACACACACACACACACACACGTCTGCAAAATACTTTACTCATAAAGCATGCAAGGCATGTGAATGACATACAGTCCTCTCCATTCTAGGCCTCTCCCACAAAGCAACACTGACTATGTCCAGTTAGGTTGTGTTGTTTAAAGTCATGTTAAAGGAGGACTTACCCCCTAGATATTAGGGCTGTGGCGATTCACTTATCTCCCGATTCGATACTATCACGATTCTTGGGTGCCGATTCGATTTATATTGCGATTCTTAAGTATTGCGATTCTACGATTATTGCGATTCGATATTACGATTTATTGCGATTTTTGTTTCTTTTTTTCTTTTCTTTTTTCAGTTTGTTTGCTTTTTTACACTAGATTAGAACATGGGAAAACTTGAATCATACACTAGAGACTGTATATTATATCATGAGTAGGGCTGGGCGATATAGTTAAAAACAGGGGCGGACTGGGATCATAATTCAGGCCGGGCATTAGATACCAAGCAGGCCAGGCCGATATGGGCCGACGCGCGTGAAATTTGGGCCGTTTGAAGCCCAATTTGGGCCGTTTGAAGCCAGATTTGGGCCGTTTGAAGTCCAATTTTACAATGAGATGCACCCACTTTAACCCTAAAGTGTAATTATTACTTCAGACTAACTAATAAAGTAATAAAACCACTAGTAAACCAGTAGGCGGTGTCTGGCCTGCTGTTCAGTGAGTGGCCTGACTGCAAGCACCCAAAAAAAAAAAATTTTTTTTTGGCGATTATCGATTCTGGAATAAAAGATTGATTCAAAAAATCGTGACATTAAAAATCGCGATACTTAGGTGAATCGATTTTTTCCCCCACCCCTACTAGATATGTATCAGAACAGTGATTTGAAAATACCTATGGAAAAAACCAAGAAATGACATTATGCTCTTGTCTATACTAAACTCTTTGGCTGTGTTCAAGTCAAGATTTTTTTTCGGAAATTGACGCCATTACAGTTTGCCTACCGCCTCAAAAATAATTTATTTGAGAGGGGCAATATCTTTTATAAATATCAACAACTAGCCAACGCTGGTGGTCTGTATGGAAAGAGTGTTGCTCAAAAAGGTTGAAAGTGATATCAATTTGGCCATTCAGTGGCGAACTAGAAATTTAATTATTTTTGTCCCATTTTGTCCCATGTGTGTGTGCGTGGCTTGTCTAAACTTACGTTAAAAGAGCCTCGCTGCTCGCAGCACACATGGGGCTTGCATGGGGCGGATGCATGGGGCGCTCTGTAACCTCACGGAGCAACAAACAAACACAGAGAAATAGCTGGTGTGCGATTTTTCTGCTCAATACAGTCTGAGATTGGGTACAGGATTGAGGGAATCCCGCATCTGTTTGCGAATGTGCGACTGGACAGGACACTTTTCACAGTAGCTGAGTAGCCTGCTATAGTTGGAGCGAGGTGAGTGTCTCTCAGGCACAGCTGCAGATCTCTCCTCCTCCTCCCCCGCCCCATTCAGTCTACTGCTGCGCGCGCCCCCGCGGGTGCATGAGAGCAGACTCTCCCGTTTGACTGGCCGGCAGAAAGTGCTTCCAAGTCGGACTGATAATATAAACAACATAATTAGAGCTTATCCAGGTAAGATATTAATAAAGTAGTGACACATTCAGCGGGAAACTAACTATAACTAGAATGTCTACATTTCCTACCGAAAATGTAATTGTGCTTGCCGTCCTCGCCATGCACCGCCTGCCTTGCAAGGTCCCTGCCCATGCAGCTCGGGGGACTAAGTAGTTATGGGTGTGTTAATTTCAAAGGACTCTTACACCCAAATACTACAGTACTTACAGTTTTAAAGGTGTATTACACCCAAATACTATATAATGTGGAAATTGTCAACGACGCTATTAGCAAAAATGTGCCTGAATTCTTTGGGAAGTATTTTGGCCATATCTCGGGAACGGAAGCAGCTACAGACACGGGACTGGCGGCATTGGAAAGCTCGTCAAATTTTACATCTAGTAGAAGGTGCGTTGAAGTTACGAAATCAACGATGGGGGCGCTGAGCAATGTACCCTTTTTTACATGAAATAGTTACAACATCAGATGCTCATAACTCCTAGGAAAATGCCTTAAATTGCATGAAACTTTGTGCGTGAAGACATCTCCCGACCTATATTCTTCGGTTTAAAATTGGTGAAATTTGGAGAAAAGAATTTTTTTTTTTTTTTTGGACGTTGTTTTTTGGCCATATCTCGGGAACGGAAGCAGCTACAGACACGGGACTGACGCCGTTGGAAAGCTCGTCAAATTTTACATCTAGTAGAAGGTGCCTTGAAGTTACGAAATCAACGATTGGGGCGCTGAGCAATGTACCCTTTTTTACATGAAATAGTTACAACATCAGATGCTCATAACTCCTAGGAAAATGGCTTAAACTGCATGAAACTTTGTGCGTGAAGACATCTCCCGACATATATACTTCGGTTTGAAATTGGTGCAATTTGGAGCAAAAAAAAAAAAAAAAAAATGTGGACGTTGTTTTTTGGCCATATCTCGGGGACGGAAGCAGCTACAGACACGGGACTGACGCCGTTGGAAAGCTCGTCGAATTTTACATCTAGTAGAAGGTGCCTTGAAGTTACGAAATCAACGATTGGGGCGCTGAGCAATGTACCCTTTTTTACATGAAATAGTTACAACATCAGATGCTCATAACTCCTAGGAAAATGGCTTAAACTGCATGAAACTTTGTGCGTGAAGACATCTCCCGACATATATACCGTAAATTCCGGACTATAAGACGCACCGGTCTATAAGCCGCACCTTCAAAGGTGACTATTTTTTTCTTCTATAAGCCGCACCGGACTATAAGCCGCGGGTGTTTTAATGGTATTTTTTGTTTTTTTTTACAGTGCACACAGTGTCCGCGGTGTGGTGAAAAGAGGGCAAGAGAGGAAATTAAAACAGAAGTGGATTTATAGTTAGAAAGAGTGCTAAAGAAGAGAGAATTCCGTTTTTTATTTTTTTATTTTAGTTACTCACAGTACTATTGACCAGTCCAACTCAAAAGATATTCGGCAGTTTCACTTTGAGCTCTTGTTCCGCCGCTGTCCATCAATGGTTATGACGAGTCTCGCTGGGTACAGTACGCCAAAGCGATATCCATTGACTCGATGATGCTGTTGTATGTTGCGCGTTTCTGTTGCACCAACGCGGACGGTGAGGGGCTTCTTCCCCGCAGCCTGGAGGATGAGTTGACGGTCGGGCCAGCGGAGTAGGCAGATGAAGATGGCCCTCGGTGGCAGGCCGGGGTCTGGACGTGGCCGAGGCGCCCGGTGTGCGGGAGAAAGGAGGAGGAGGAGAAACCGCCACCTCCACAGCCAGCCACCTCACACACCCCAACTGTTTAATAGTGCCCGGCTCGCATGCCTCTCGGTCGGCTGGCCGGACAATATGCACCCCGCTGCAGCAGGCAGCAGCAGCTTCGGGAGGTTTTCTCACTGTGTTCGGGACTTCGGCTCTAACTCGGCCAGATGGCTGGACACGAGTGAAACTCTTCACGGTTGCATTATTTTCTTTAGTGAGTGAGTGGATGGACTTCTGCACGTTTTCAAACTTGTTTTCAAGCTGCTCAAAACCTCTGAGCGATGTCGGACTTAATCGATAGTGTTTCACGGAGTAAAAGTTTAGCCCAAGCGGTGTATCTCCAGCCTCCAGCAGGTGAGTCATTTCCTCATTCATGGCGTGATTGCTTCGTCTTTTTCTTTCTGCTTACCTGTGTTGTGTTATGTTATGTTATGTTATGTTGTTAAAAGAGGGCAAGAGAGGAAATTAAAACAGAAGTGGATTTATAGTTAGAAAGAGTGCTAAAAAAGAGAGATTTTTTTTTTTGGGGGGAAAAAATCCATAGATAAGACGCACCGTTATATAAGCCGCAGGGGGCAAAAAAGGCCAAAAAACGGGAAAAAAGCCGCGGCTTATAGTCCGGAATTTACGGTACTTCGGTTTGAAATTGGTGCAATTTGGAGCAAAAAAAAAAAAAAAAAAAAAAAAAATTGACGTTGTTTTTTGGCCATATCTCGGGGACGGAAGCAGCTACAGACACGGGACTGACGCCGTTGGAAAGCTCGTCGAATTTTACATCTAGTAGAAGGTGCCTTGAAGTTACGAAATCAACGATGGGGGCGCTGAGCAATGTACCCATTTTTTACACAAAGCACCCCTACAGGTCAGTGGCAGCAACTGACCTGTGGGGAAAATGGACTGATAATAGTCCCTGGTCACCAAAGTAATGTTACCCTTTTAGTTTTGTTACAGAGTTGCTGATCGGTTGTCATGTATCCAGTCAGCCAGAGAAGCTGCTTGGGTAGCATGCTAACTAACGCCTAATGCTACCATTAGCTCAATTAGCTTGTTGCAACTAGTCCCAAACATTGATGAACAGTGTGTCCTAACACCAGGGGGACAAGGTGTTTGTTTTGGCTGGCTGAGGTTAGCCTATAAGGCACAGTTGTTGTGGCTAACAGCCTCCATTCACACTAGGCTATTCACACTAGGCTATCTCTTCCATTATGTTTTAAAACCCAGCTGGCTCTATATAATGAACAACCACAAAGTGGTGACACTTACCCATGGGTTCCGTTCATTGTTTTCTGGACATGTTTCCATGCTATAGTAACACAGCAGCTAACAGAACAGACAGGCCTCCCATGCCATACATGAACACAACAGGTTTCCTGCAGGCAGCTGTCAGGGCTGTGGTCGGCCCTGTGAATTTTTTTATTGGTTGGCGACAAGTGACCTAGAAAATCCAAGGAACTCTGATTCACTCTGATTTGCCCTCTCCTGGGGCTCCCACTTGCACCAGGGAGGGAGAGGAATGACTGTAGTAAGTGATGTCATACTTTTACAGATGGAGGAATGACTGTAGTAAGTTATTTCATACTTTTTTTGTCTACATCATTCTCTCTACCCATCATGCAACACTGCTGCTCAGAGTTGCTCTTAAGCTCTATTTATCTGGTCAAATCTCACCGGATTCCTGTTTCCAGTACACTTTTAGCATTTGGTTTTTAACAGAGAAGAGTTGGAGCTGCTGAAAACATACAGTATGCAAATGAGAGGGAGACCATGAGTGATATACCCACTGTGATACAAGTATAGGTGTGTCTGATATCTACATAATAGCGTGCGTGCGTCAAGTCAAGTGTCAAGTGTCATACAAGAAGGAAGGCTGGCCATAATGAGAATGAATCCGCACTTCCTGCCGCCCTTCAAAATAAAACCATTTAGAAGGGACAGGCACTGAATGCTGCTATAGCGCCCCCTAAAGGCTAAATGACAAAATACTTATCCTATAGGCTCAGAGTACATCCCTCCACACCTGTACCAAGTTTGGTTAGCATCGGACGATCTTTGTGAAATAGGCCCCACCCACAGAAAGTTGGAAGTGGATTATATCGCAACGGTGCGTTTTTTTCAAAAACTTCCAAATCAGTGTTGTGCAGGACAGTCCCCACATGATCTGTGCGTTGGTTTGGTGAAGATTGGACAAAGTTTCAAGGAGAAATGGCAAAAAAAACTGTTTTGGACAAAATGCAAAATGGCCGAAAATCTAGTCAGACGGAAATGGGCGTGGCCTAATTGAGTAGATGCGGGAGGACCCAAGGAATCCAGGGAAAAAAGAATTTTGATGATAGACCCTACGGTTCAAAAGTTATGGACCAAAAGGTAAGGAGGGCTGTTATAGCGCCACCATCTGGTCAATTGGTGCAATTCTTTCGGGGATAGTAAAAGACCCCTCAGTGCACCTCCCTACCAAGTGTCGTAGCTCTAGCTGTTATGGTTTCTGAATTACACCTAATTTACTGCAAGATTTTGCAAGATTTTTCCAAACCCCATGCAAGTCAATGGGGAAAAAAATGGCGCTTAATGGCGAATTGCGGCCAAACCGCTTTCACAAACCCTTAGCAAAGTCATAGCATACATGTCCTCAATGAGCCGGTCATTTTGAGGTCTGGCATGTCTATGTGGCGCAAAAATTGAGGGAGTTATTACGCGACAAACTTTTTGGTGGATGGAATAAGAATAATAAGTATGTGGGATTTCAAGATTGTGCCTTGCTTGTCAGCAAGCACAATAATTAAGACATGTGCCAACTTTGACGACGTTTGGTTCAGTATTTTAAGAGCAAACTTCAATAGGAATAGGCTTGGAGTTCTGAGGAGCCGAAAGGGTACAGGGGGAGTAGTGGAGTAACTATCTTGAAATCCCATAGTCTTTGGGGACAACCTGACGTCAGGTTGTACCAAATCTCCCATTCATTTGAGAAAAAAAAAGCAGTGTTCCACCCTTAGAGGGCGCTTATGCCAGATATGCTGCTGAAAAATGATACAAATGGTCAAATGGCAACAGTTTGGTGTCAAATGTGGAAATTTTGACCAGAATTCTTCACACATCACCCCCAAAGTCATATATATTGGTTAAAAGCTGAAAAAAAGTGTTTTGGAGGTAAGTTCTCCTTTAAGCATTTAGAAAGCTATGCAGTGCCTGGTGCCCATTGCTTAAATTAAGCTCATGTTGTTGGCAACTATGTGTTGTTGTTGGCATCTATGTATTGTTGCACTGGAAGGGCTCCCAGCTAGCAGATGTGACTGAAAGGCTAGCCTTCCACTAAGGATGTTATGGGACAATTTCAGCCAAGCTACAGGTATGAAAAGTGGATAATATCCAATCAGGAATGTGTCAAAGACACATGCCTGGTTTATTCCAATGGCACGCCTGGGACTTGACTGACACATGAGCACCAGACCAAAGGACACAATTGGAGGAGGGATTGAAAGACAAGTTCCTGTATTGGCCGGGCTTGGTTTAGTTTGACAGTCTGTATTGGCTTGAATTTGAAATTTACTTAAGACTTTTCTGAAAAAAGTATTGAAATTCAATACTTTTCAAGGGTCTTGATTTTCCCTAAATTGAATTCCCAACTTTCAAGACTTTTCAAGACCCCGCGGATACCCTGTAAAGAGTACATCCCTCGCATCATCATACACCGTGCAGTAAAACAAGAAATGAACCTCATTTTCAATTTTGTGTAGCTCACAAAGTAAGCTACAGTCTTTCTTCTTCAGGGGTAGCCTTAAATCTACCGGCTTCTAGTGCTAAGGGAAGGGTTCCCGATCGTAGCTGAGCACACAGATCTTTTTCGTCTGTTCAAATCAAATTTCATATAGGGTTCAACACAGTATCTGTCCTTTATGAGCTGATTGGTTCTTAGTTTTGGTTTATGCCACAGGTCCACGGACCATTTATCTTTATACAAAATAAACATGTTACTCATAGATTCTCGGATGTCACAAAGTAACCGGTTATGAAAGATAAATGATAAATAATTTGATTCAAGAAGGGATTTCACTTCATTAGCCCAGGGGTGATCATGGGAAGAGACTGGGGAGAGCCGTAGACACACACATGCTTCCTCCAATACATGCGCAGTTTCCAGCCGCTTCTTTTCACCTGACAGTGGGGAGCTTCACCGGCAGGACGTAGCACGTGGGAGGATCACTCTATTCCCACCAGTTCCCTTCTGCACCGAACAGGCGCCCCGACCGACCAGAGGAGGCGCTAGTGCAGCAACCAGGACACATACCCTCAATCCGGCTTCCCATCCGCAGACACAGCCAATCGTGCCTGTATGGGATGATTGGCTCAGGAATGATGGCACCACCATCATCCAGTGATGGTTCAGGAAGTCAGGAATGGTCAAATGTCGCAGGCTCGCGGCTAAAATGGTGGATAAATATTGCACTTCCTATAAGTTCTTCACAATAAAAAGCCTTCTGCTAGTTTGTCAGTGGAAAGCTTTAATGGAAATGGAAATGTTTTCATCAACAGTAACATATCACGGCTCCGATACGGCAGAAAGCGATCAGGAAACTGTCAAATACAGCAGATATCTGCAAGTACAACCTGAATCACAGGAGAGAAACTAAACTTCAAACCACAGACATTCAGTTAGAAGCTACCACAGTACTGAGAGCTGGCTGGACACACAGAGGCTTTTAAAAACATATTTCTCTCTGCTCTCTCCACTCAGCACAGAGACCTAAGAGTTTCGCATCGCAAACTATGATCATCCCACGGTTGTGGAGAGATCACCGCTGCCCACTGGGAGGACAGACCCAGCTCACTGTGGCCCCCACACCGGAGTCGGTCCATCTCGTGCACGGACCAGCACGATCAAATTGACAATGGCGAAAGGAAATGAGCGTGCCGTGGCAAAAGTGCCAGCGGACAAGAGCCATTAGAGGCTTCCAGAGCTCAAGCAATGAGGGGTGAGGGAGCATGGGGGTGGAAAGAAGAGACAGAGGTATACATACAGTAGATGGATGTAGTGGTTGTAAACACATGAATGAAACAGCTTAGAAAACACACACACACAAAACAAGTGAACAGCTGCAGTAGTGTGTGATGCTCTAGGAACATTCCAGTGAGGACTCTGGTAAAGGGCCTTTTGTCAGATGAGTTACCTCATCAGCAGTCATGGCTCACATGCAGCCTCTGACACCTCAATAGGCACTGGTGTGTGAAGGACGCCAGGACACTTCTGTCTGTGTGTGTGTGTGTGTGTGTGTGTGTACGCATGCATGTGCATGCACGGCTGCACGCTCAAGAGAAGACCAACCTTTTCTAGCAGGATCTTGACACAGGGCAGGTGACCCTCGTAAATGGCAGAGAGTAGCGGAGTGATCCCGTGTTTGTCTGGGGCCTGGGAGGGGGAGGAGGGTGGTGATGGTGAGAGGGGGGAGGAGGGTGGTGATGGTGAGAGGGGGAGGAGGGTAGTGATGGTGGGAGGGGGGAGATGGTGGGAGGGGGGAGCAGGGTGGTGATGGTGAGAGGGGGAGGAGGATGGTGATGGTGGGAGGGGGGAGGAGGGGGGTGATGGTGGGAGGGGGGAGGAGGGGGGTGATGGTGAGAGGGGGGAGCAGGGTGGTGATGGTGAGAGGGGGAGGAGGGTGGTGATGGTGGGAGGGGGGAGGAGGGGAGTGATGGTGGGAGGGGGAGGAGGGTGGTGATGGTGAGACGAGGGTGGTGATGGTGACAGGGGGGAGGAGGGTGGTGATGGCGAGAGGGGGAGGAGGGTGGTGGTGGTGAGAGGGGGAGGAGGGTAGTGATGGTGGGAGGGGGGTGATGGCGGGAGGTGATGGTGAGAGGGGGGAGGAGGGTAGTGATGGTGGGAGGGGGGAGGAGGGGGGTGATGGCGAGAGGGGGAGGAGGGTGGTGATGGCGAGAGGGGGAGGAGGGTGGTGGTGGTGAGGGGGGGGGGAGGGTGGTGTTGGTGGGAGGGGGGAGGAGGGTAGTGATGGTGGGAGGGGGGAGGAGGGGGGTGATGGCGAGAGGGGGAGGAGGGTGGTGATGGTGAGAGGGGGGACGAGGGTGGTGATAGCGAGAGGGGTAGGAGGGTGGTGGTGGTGAGGGGGGAGGAGGGTGGTGGTGGTGAGAGGGGGGAGGAGGGTGGTGGTGGTGAGAGGGGGGAGGAGGGTGGTGATGGCGAGGAGGGTGGTGATGGCGAGAGGGGGAGGAGGATGGTGATGGTGAGAAGGGGAGAAGGGTAGTGATGGTGAGAGGGGGAGAAGGATGGTGATGGTGAGAGGGGGAGGAGGATGGTGAGGGGGAGGAGGGTAGTGATGGCGAGGAGGGTGGTGATGGCGAGAGGGGGAGGAGGGTGGTGGTGGTGAGATGGGGAGGAGGGTGGTGATGGTGAGAGGGGGAGGAGGGTAGTGATGGTGAGAAGGGGAGAAGGGTAGTGATGGTGAGAGGGGAGGAGGGTGGTGATGGTGAGGGGGGAGGAGGGTGGTGATGGCGAGAGGGGGAGGAGGGTGGTGATGGTGAGAGGGGGGAGGAGGGTGGTGATGGTGAGGGGGGGAGGAGGGTGGTGATGGTGAAAGGGGGGAGGAGGGTGGTGATGGTGAGGGGGGGAGGGTGGTGATGGTGAGAGGGGGAGGAGGGTGGTGGTGGCGAGAGGGGGAGGAGGGTGGTGGTGGTGAGAGGGGGAGGAGGGTGGTGGTGGTGAGAGGGAGAGGAGGGTGGTGGTGGTGAGAGGGGGAGGAGGGTGGTGGTGGTGAGAGGGGGAGGAGGGTGGTGGTGGTGAGAGGGAGAGGAGGGTGGTGGTGGTGAGAGGGGGAGGAGGGTGGTGGTGGTGAGAGGGGGAGGAGGGTGGTGGTGGTGAGAGGGGGAGGAGGGTGGTGGTGGTGAGAGGGAGAGGAGGGTGGTGGTGGCGAGAGGGGGAGGAGGGTGGTGGTGGTGAGAGGGGGAGGAGGGTGGTGGTGGTGAGAGGGAGAGGAGGGTGGTGGTGGTGAGAGGGGGAGGAGGGTGGTGGTGGTGAGAGGGGGAGGAGGGTGGTGGTGGTGAGAGGGGGAGGAGGGTGGTGATGGTGAGAGGGGGAGGAGGGTGGTGATGGTGAGAGGGGGAGGAGGGTGGTGATGGTGAGGGGGGGGGGTGATGGTGAGAGGGGGGAGGAGGGTGGTAATGGTGAGAGGGGGGAGGAGGGTGGTGATGGTGAGGGGGGGAGGTTGGTGGTGGTGAGAAGAGAAAAGGAGGAGAAAGAGAACAGGTTTACACAGACAGGCTTGATATCAGCAGATCCCCGGCACAGCCTGCATGGTAGGCAAAGGGAACATCACTCTCATTCTCAAAAGAAAAATAACTGGTGGGAGAGAAGGGTTTTTACTTCTCCCTCTCCCTTATCATGCCAATGAATTATCACACTCTACGTTGATGCTGTATTTATCTTACACGTTTCGCACGTCAGGGACTCTTATCAACAGCAGTTCTGCATTCTCTACGACAACATTTTAGGGCTCCGAGAGGAAGGGCGAGACTTTCGATTCGCTCCTTTTGTCTGTTAACTCATTGAGTGCCAATGACGACTAAAGTCGTCAATTCAAATAGTAACGTAGAGTGCCAATGACGACTAAAGGCGTCAATTGCGTTTTTTGGCGGTGGGACGTGGATCAAAGCCTGATGCATCTCCTGTAAAAATATGGGGGATGTTGAAGGTGTATAAGCTATTTTACGGACCCATTAGGTGGCGACAGTGCTCTCCAGATTAGAGAAAGGTGAGGAAAAAAGAGTAGAAGAAGCGTGGGGAAACGGAAACCAATGCATGCTGTAACGTTAGCTGTGAACAGCAGCCAATCTGCTCCCACAACTGAGCCCCCCCGTCTCCGCTGCGACAGTTCCTCCACACGATTAGTTGCCAGAAAATGAGCAACCGACAACAGCGTCCCTCCGAAAAGTCAAATTATTCTCAGCTGGAAGCGCTGGGAGCGGCGGAACGGCGGAGCGCTGTGAAAAAGCTGGGTGCAGCGCACTTTGAAACGTGCAGAGCAAACGTGCAGCAGAGAGCCACCAGAGACACTCCCACGGAGGAGTTTGCAGTTGAAGGGGGTGAGGTACGCAGGGCACCATACAACACTGACCCAGACAGCAGGCTCGATGGACAGATTGGCAAACACAAGCTAGAATACCTGATGCCCACCAGCAGTAAATCAAGACCAGCAAGAAGGTGTAGGGTCTGCGCACGCAGGGGCCAGCGCTGCTGGTTGCAGCTAAAAAATATTATTTTGCCATCAAAATTCCTTTGTTTTCGCTGTTTTATTGAAGGAAATTATTTTTGAGGTGTCACTAAACACATCAGAAAATATTAGCTTCAGAGTCAGTGATGTGCTTGAAATGCTTCATTTCACAAAAGGCTCATTATCTCAGCTTCTAGTTTGAAACGTCTGTTTTTGGTGAAACCAACCTATCTAATACTGCTGATAACTAAAGAACGGAAAATGATATCAATAAACTTTTTTTTGCTGATGATACAAGACAGTCTCATCGTTCTTTGGGTGTGTTCGGTGTTTACATAGTAATATCACACAATATTCTGTGGGCCTCGAGAAATCACTGAAAACGCTCTGAAAGGGCTGGCACTGGGAGCATCCGTTTTCCAGAAGTGGCTGGCACTCAATGAGTTAAAGGGATAGGTCACTTTTCCCCCCAAAGTCTAGCCCTATTTACTTGCTTACCAATGATGATGTTGATTGGTAGAGTTCTTTCTCAGCACACTCCATGCTGTGCCTCATAGTAACTCTGGAAAGTTGGGCAAAATACGAATGCAAGGTCAATGGGGTCACGCTCCTGTCTGTACAAGCTGACAGAAGCTCACTAAAATGTCATCCACAGAGCACACACACACACACACACACACACACACAGTGCACACAAAGTACATTTTAGTGAGCATCAGTCAGCTTGTACATACAGGAGCATGACCCCATTGACCTTGCATTCGTATTTTGCCCAACTTTCCAGAGCTGCTATGAGGAACAGCATGGAGTGTGCTGAGAAAGGACTCTACTAATCAACATCATCATTGGTAAAGCTGCGTTCACACCGACCTATTAAAGTTTTTCGCTGGCATCGAGTTTACATACAAAGTCAATGCAAACGAGCGATTGAGCGTATATTCGCTCGGGAGAAAAATCGCTGGGCGTCCGAGCGACAGCGATAGGGAGAAAATACGCTCGTCGCCCCAGATGAAATATCCCAACTCAAGCAAAACTACGCTGGCATCAGTCGCTCGCTGTTCAACGCTGATTGGCTGCCGTGTGAGAGCGAGTCAAAGATCACACTGGCTTGGAACAAACCGCTGGTTTATTGTGTGGCAACAAACCGCATTGACAGGCTGACAGCTGACATGAAGTGAAGTCTGTACTACCGGTATGGAACTCGCGTTAGGAGCACGCTGATAGGCTTAGCTTGTAAACATCTACGGTGGCTCGTAGTGGACAAACATCATGACATTGCGTAACGTTATAGCCCCCACATGTCCGTCAATTCGTGTGCCTGTTGATGAGCGATTTAAACAGAGTGACAGAGCGATTCCAAAGGGTTGAATCAAGCGACAGAGTGGAAAATAAATATCTCGGTGTGAACACAGCTTTAGTAGCAAATAGGGCTAGACTTTAAAAAACTATCCCTTTAAGGCAAGACTGGTGGATGCTTGGGCAGAGATTAAGAGGCGCTGTGATCAGTCAGATGATGGGAGCGGTGTACAATGGTGAAGTAGGTGCCTTGAGAAATAACTTGTTAAGTCCCCTTTGGCCTAGGGCTGCACGATATTGGAAAAAACTGACATTGCGATATTCCCCACCCCTGCGATATATATTGCGATATGAAAAAATACAGATTTTCACCAGATTACCAGAATAGCTCTATTTTAAAGAAAATAATACTTCTAGAATGATTGCGGTGATTTTGTAGAGTAGTCCATCTGATTTTGGAGGTAAAATTAGGTATTTTAATGTTTCTCAACCACTGGGCTGTGGCCTACTGGTAGGCCTCAGAGCGTCATCTATCAGGGTGCATACACATTTTGACCAATGGATTTCCATGACTTACATACTGTACATGAAAAAGTGAGTGAGTTATGACATTCTACTTTAAAATGTCACTAGCCTACACTTCACTTAGTGTAATGCAGCCTTTAAAACCAGGGAAAGACAACATGTATGCTGTATCACCATATTACCATATCCAACATCTAAGACCATATAGTCTCATATCACAATATTGATATACAATTGATATATTGCCCACCCCTAATATTGAGTGCCAGAATCTACCTCCCAATGATGCTATTTGCAGAAAAACATTAGATTTAATTGATTATAATCACTGCTTTCAACTTCTTTCGTTCTTCTAACGTTTCAATAAATCAACAATGAAACACCCCTGCCACTTTACACACTTGGTCTGACCCCCCGGAAACCCCCTCCAGAAACTACCAAGGGGTACACTCCGCATTTGGGGAGTTCCGGTTTTTGAGCGAACGCAGGGCAGTACAGAGAGACGAGGATTCACATGCAGCCGACCGGTGACAAACAATTCATTCGTGAAAAGTAATAAATATACATTTAATTGCCCAGATATGTCTCTTGTCTTTTTATTTTCACTGACATGTTTTGTGTAAATGAGTCGCTAATATGATTAACTCTACCGTAACGTTACTGCTATCATGTGATGCAACATCAGAGCTGAGGGGGAGAGACAGCCGCAGTGATACACGGACAACTTCTCAGTAATCACTTTAGCCTTCGTGTCATTATAAGTTGCGGTCTTGCTTTTTGGTGTTTCAAGAGTAAATATCTCCACTCCATGGACATGAGTTACAGCAGCCAGCCTGCTGTATGCTAGTGCGCTGCAAGCTGTGGACAAGTCCGCCTCCGCAATCACATCGTAGACGGGCTACTGTCAGCAACGCAACATAAGCATAAATAATTCATTTGAGCTCTGTGCATGTTTGTTGTGTTGAAGCTAAGCACTAAATGAGTGAGTACAGTAGTGGGGCGTCTCTCTCCTTTGAGAGAACCTCATTTCACTCAGTAGGCTACCCCTAAAGTGAGAGTTTATCAAGCAACATGACGAGTTAATTTGCTTTTGACATCGCACGTCCTGCGATGTGACTATCGCGCATGCGCACATTGCGATGACGATGTGTAAACGATATATCGTGCAGCCCTACTTTGGCCTATGAATAACAACCAATATCCAAGTCTGAAAATGGCTCTGTTCTTTGGCTGTCAATAGCTGGTGTCCCACTCATCAACTGACTGGCCACAGTCAGTAGTGTGAGGAAGTTTTAGTGTCAGGATTTGAAAAAGCAATTCCAGGCGTTACTGCAGAGGTCTAGGAGACCATTTGGATGGCAATACTGTTGATGAGGTAAGTGCCCTTTAGTGGATGCAGATCAATCGCCCATAGCAGCAGGAGAGACTATTGAGACTCAGGGGGGCAATCAGGCTGAATGTGAGACCTGGCCAGTTGAGACAAACAGTGTGTGAGGAGCGACTACAGCGGTGACGAGGGATGTACTCGTGTACTCGTTCATAACGTTAGTATTTGAGTAACGTTTCAGCCATTCAGGTACTCGCGTTTTTTTATTTATAGGAATACCACAACGCTTGGGGAAATCCCCAGTGAAAACGTGACAGACGCACACTTCTGCATAAAGTAGGCCCAATAAAACTCATTCGAAATGTTGCACTAGTTTACTAACGTTCCGACTTGACTCCACTGTCTTTTCCCATAACGTTTGCAAGCAATAACAAATATGGAGAAAGTGCCGGCGGCGGCAGGTGAACAAATAGTAATCAGAGGATGTGCATCACTATGTTACTATAACAACAACAACAATCATAAAGCAGCATGGTAAGCCTTTGCTTGTTGCACAACTCTCTGTATTGCCTGCTAGAAGTGCTAACTGATTACTCGTTAATAGGAGGAGAGGACTTGAATATTGAAATGACTAAAATGCCCATTCCTAGCTGTGATAGAATGTTATAAACTGGGCATAACAGGAATCTGTGTCCCAGTGTTTCCATTATCCGGTAATAGCCAGGAGCCATATGGTTAAAAATAATCAGTCTGACAAATTAAAATCTCCCGGTCACCAAGTTCGGTCTCCCTCTAAACACAAGATTAATAAAGTTAATCTAATCTGAATTGTAATAGGCTCAACTTGCACCATGGATAACATCTGTGCAACAAACACTACATGATTGCGGTCTCTCCTACATCTGGCTGGAACAGAAGTGTGATAATATCAAATGGCTTAAGACGCTTGTCGAGCAGAGGCTAAAAGACCAGTTTCTTCAGACCTGGCACTGGGAGCTTCAGAGTATGTCTTCATGTGACTTTTATTGTGAAATTAAGGAGGTTTTCAAGTTCGAAAAGTACTTATTTTGTGAAAATGTGAAATCTCGTCAAGCGTTATGTAACCTTAGACTCTCCAACAACAGAATACCAAAGATAATAGGTAGATACAAAGGTCTAGAGAGGAGCAAACGGTTTTGTAATGTGTGTACTGGAGACTTCCTAGGAGACGAATTCCATGTAATTTTTGAATGTAAAAACCAAACTATTGATGAAGCTAGAAAAAAGCTATTGCCTAAATTCTATGTTAACCACCCATCCATGGCCAAATGTATACTTTTATTCCAAACATGCAAGCAAAAGTTACTATATAAACTTGGTGCCTTTTTGATTTCTGCATTACCTCTTTTCAAATAATTTTCCTTTTTGTTTTGTTTTGTTTCCTCTTAAGTTATAAGCTATATGTATATGTATACATTTGTGTTTACACATTATGTTTTGTATCCCTGCTGTGAACTGTTTACCATGCACAACAATATTGTTTATGTTTCATGTAATGTACTCCACACCACAATTGTGGTCTAGAGTGAAATAAATGATTGATTGATTGATTGATTGATTGATTGATTGATTGATAAATTTCCAGACATCTTCTTTTAAATAGCCAGCATAAGTGATTTTTTTTAAATAATGTGTACGTTATATAGCCTGCCTCATGTGATGAACGAAACAAATGTTACATTTACGATTAGGATGCATGCGCTCTGATTGAATGTGCCCCTTGGTCAGCGCTCTCAGCCTCAACAGGTGGACAGGCGACCGCGCCTGCATACCGACATGCAGAGACGAGAGAGAGAGATGAGACATGAATCAAACCTTAAAAAGTAATTTCTGAAACATAGCTCTTTGGTGCGATGATAGGTATGTGGCAAGATGGAAAGAGATTGAGACTGAATGCAGGGGGATTCCAATACAAGCAATGATTGGAGATCATAAGCTCACATTATCTCATCAGAATTATCTGAGTCCCTTTACATTTTTTACTTTGTGTACTTGGTTTGATGTCATAAAACAACTGAAATTGAGATCGCAGGTGAAACAACTCAGATGGATTGCATATGACACAGATTTTAAGCCAAACTGCATGAGCTCCAGATTCAAATCCTGGGCTGATAGAGGTATTACTGCCTATTGTAATATAATGGATGGGGATACATTAGAGAGCTTTCAAACACTAAGTAAAAAATATGACTTGGAGAAGGGCGATTTTTTTGGATACTTGCAGGCACGACACTATTTATTGAAAGAAATTAAGATTGGGGAAATAACTCGGGAACCTAGTGGTCTAATACAATTAATGGTTATGGCATACAAAAGTAATTCTAAATCAATAGTCTCAAAGTTGTACCAGGGAATTCTAATGGGGAGGGGAAATACTACAAATTATATAAAAAAAAGATGGGAAAAAGAACTAAATGATACAATAACAGAACGTGAATGGGAGAATATGTGTGAAACAGTCTTTTCTACTTCCTGCTCCTTGCAGTGGCGTGAATTTAGTTGGAAGAACCTTGTAAGGTTTTTTATTACACCTAAAATGAAACCATATATGTCACCAGTAAGCCAGACATGCTGGAGAAACTGTGGGTCTGATGAGGCAAACCATTACCACATCTTCTGGGGTTGCCCAAAGTTAAAGCCGTTCTGGGAGAGTGTCTGGGAAGCCATTAACCAAATTCTTGGCTGGCAAGTCACACTAACATGTAAATCACTGTATATGGGTGATATACCAGAAGATATATCAGGAAATGATAAATACCTTCTTAAAATTGTAACTGTGGCTGCAAAGAAAGCGATTACTCGTAGATGGTTGCAGACCGACTCTCCCACAGCAGACAACTGGCTTGAAATCATTAAAGAAATTCATGAAATGGAGAGACTGACCTTTCTATTGAGATTGAAATATGACCTGTACATCGTAAGATGGACAAAGTGGTTAGTATATACATCGGAATGAGAATGTGGATGGTTTATCTCCCCCCTGAAGTATAACAAAATATGCCCACTGACCCTCTCTAGTTACATGGCTAAGCCATTAGTGCTTTTTGTTTTTTGTTCTGTCTTTTATTTCAAGAATAACTCACATGAACCCAGAGATGTACTAAGACACCTGTTTTTTTCCGCTTGATCTGATTTTTGTTTAAGATTATTCCTTAGTTTGGCAATGTAATATGTTTTATGTACTGTGACGCCCATTTTGTTTTGTTTATGTTTGTATGTTTATGTGAAAGGAAAAATAAATAAACTTTGAGTAAAAAAAAAAAAAAAAAGTAATTTCTGAAACCAAGCTGGTCTAACGCTATTGTCAATGACGACAATCAATGTTATTAAAAGGAGACTGACTGACAATAGGCTAATTAAACTTCACAAGCTAAGCTGGGAATATTTGCTTAACTTTAAAACTCCATGGCCAAGCCCCCGCCTATATCTCTGACCTCATCCACCCCTATGCAGCCAGCCGGTCTCTGAGGTCATCCGACCAAGAGCTCCTGGCCGTGCCCAGGACCAGGCTCAAAACAAAAGGCGACAGAGCCTTGGAAGTGACAGCACCGAAGCTCTGGAATGCCCTCCCCCCCGATCTGAGAGCCGCTCGCTCTGAGCTCTCGTTTAAAAAACTATTAAAGACTCACCTGTTTAGACAGGCTTTTTAGTCATTCTTAGCCATTGTTTTTACCTGTTCATGCTCTGTGTATGCTTTTATGTTTTTGCCTTTTTCTGTATTATTCCTGCACTTATATTTCTGTGTTGCTGCTTTAATGTGTAAAGCACTCTGTGCATTCGTGCTGGGAAGGGTGCTATATAAATAAAGTTTTACTTACTTACTTAAAATGATGGAAGAAAAGGTAAGAATAGGCTATTATTGTTAGTTACCTGTAGCCTTCATCTGAGAACTGAAACCACTTGCCAGTCATGTGAGAATTATATCCACTATTATATCGTTATTCTCAGTCGTCATCTCAGACAACCCCCTGCGAATTCCACTCCATTTAACAAGCCCCTCTGTGGAATTTGCGGCCTCTTGCCTGAGACCGGGCGTGAAAGGCAGCGTGTGTCAGCGTTGACGCTGCGTGGCGTGGAGACATGAAAGGCAGCGTGTGTCAGCGTTGATGCTGCATGGCGTGGAGACATGAAAGGCAGCGTGTGTCAGCGTTGACGCTGCGTGGCGTGGAGACATGAAAGACAGCGTGTGTCAGCGTTGATGCTGCATGGCGTGGAGACATGAAAGGCAGCGTGTGTCAGCGTTGGCGCTGCGTGGCGTGGAGACATGAAAGGCAGCGTGTGTCAGCATTGATGCTGCATGGCGTGGAGACATGAAAGGCAGCGTGTGTCAGCGTTGACGCTGCGTGGAGACATGAAAGGCAGCGTGTGTCAGCGTTGATGCTGCGCGGCGTGGAGACATAAAAGGCAGCGTGTGTCAGTGTTGACGCTGCGCGGCGTGGAGACATGAAAGGCAGCATGTGTCTGCGTTGATGCTGCGCGGCGTGGAGACATGAAAGGCAGCGTGTGTCAGCGTTGATGCTGCGCGGCGTGGAGACATGAAAGGCAGCGTGTGTCAGCGTTGATGCTGCATGGCGTGGAGACATGAAAGGCAGCGTGTGTCAGCGGTGACGCTGCGTGGCGTGGAGACATGAAAGGCAGCGTGTGTCAGCGTTGATGCTGCGCGGCGTGGAGACATAAAAGGCAGCGTGTGTCAGTGTTGACGCTGCGCGGCGTGGAGACATGAAAGGCAGCATGTGTCTGCGTTGATGCTGCGCGGCGTGGAGACATGAAAGGCAGCGTGTGTCAGCGTTGATGCTGCGCGGCGTGGAGACATGAAAGGCAGCGTGTGTCAGCGTTGATGCTGCGCGGCGTGGAGACATGAAAGGCAGCGTGTGTCAGCGTTGATGCTGCGCGGCGTGGAGACATGAAAGGCAGCGTGTGTCAGTGTTGATGCTGCGCGGCGTGGAGACATGAAAGGCAGCGTGTGTCAGCGTTGATGCTGCGTGGCGTGGAGACATGAAAGGCAGCGTGTGTCAGCGTTGATGCTGCGCGGCGTGGAGACATGAAAGGCAGCGTGTGTCAGCGTTGGCGCTGCACGGCGTGGAGACATGAAAGGCAGCGTGTGTCAGCGTTGGTGCTGCACGGCGTGGAGACATGAAAGGCAGCGTGTGTCAGTGTTGACGCTGCGCGGCGTGGAGACATGAAAGGCAGCGTGTGTCAGCGTTGGCGCTGCACGGCGTGGAGACATGAAAGGCAGCGTGTGTCAACGTTGACGCTGCGCGGCGTGGAGACATGCATTTCTCAATGTGAAGCATTTTGGCTGACTGGTCATAGAAGCATGGGTGGCACAGGGAATTTACAGTAATCTCCAGATTATAGGCTATAGCCTGCCATCAATTGTTTTTAACTTCAATAAACACAGATGTAACATTGTCCGGGAGACTATAATCTGGTGGACATGTTGACCGGAATGGATTTTTTCCCTGGAAACCCTGGTGTCCAACTGATTTTATTCAAACAAGCCTATAACGCCCCGGTAAAATCAATCTGTTTTGCCATAGGCTTTGACTACGAGGGGAGGCAGACATAGGCACTGCAGCCCTGCTGGCCAGTAGGCAAATGAATGCAAAACACAGTGTGCGAGGGTGAGCGGGCAAATCCCGCACTCCACGAGCAAACCGCTTGCTGTGGCTCTTACATTGACATCTGCTCCCTTAGCAAGGAGGAACTCCAACATCTCTGCCTGGCCACAGTCTGCAGCATAGTGTAGGGGCGTCCTCCCGCCCTCCAGGGTCCTGTTCACATCCTCTGTCTGGAAAAGGACACACACACACACACACACACACACAAAAAAGGGTTGAAATAATTAAAAATATGCCACCACAAGGCAAGATAGCAACAGTCGCTGTTGATACAAGCTCTCAGTGAAATTGTGTGACAGCAACAACAAACACAATTATGCACACACAACCCTGTCCCCTTCACTTCCCTGCTGGTGTTTAGACCTCAAACTGTCAGACCTGCAGCTATGAGGAAAGACAGATACACTCACCACCCCCACCTAAGTCCCTTTCCACACTACCCACACACACACTGCCTATTGTGTGGACCAGCCAGCTAGCCCTCTAGTGACAATACCTTATAGAACGATGATGTCAATCACAGCCACGGCAGTCAGTGTCCACTCCTCTCAGAACTGTACAGGCTACTATTTACTAACTGGGAGTGCAAGCCAGGATGGTTGTAAAATAGAGTCATACTCTATGGTGACCTTTCACCTAATTCCATGTTTCTGCCACCTTCACCTGAGCTCACTCCCACCATCACTTGTCTCCTCTCACCTGATTTAATTTCACTGTAATTAGTTCACTCCTCTTCACCATATATTCCTTCCTCACACCCTGGCCGTTTCTCAATACCAAGAATGCATTCTTGTTCTTGTGTTCTTGGGGAGAACGTTCTTGCTAGTCGTTCTTGGAGGAATGAACTTGCTAGGTCACAAGCACACATGACGCTGTTGGCAGTTTGAGACGATGCGTTCTTGAGGGTATTGCGCAATACCAGCGCAGAGGCCGCCTGCAGTACTACACAAATAAAAAGCTCAGCTGATGTAGATGCAGCCGATAGACCCTTCTCACGGGGCCATTTTGTGTCGAGAAGCCAGGGTAAACACAGGTGCAAGCAAAACACTAATGAGGGTTTCCAACTTCCATGATTGGGATTTGGAAACCCTCATTAGTGTTTTGCTTGCACCTGTGTTTACCCTGGCTTCTCGACACAAAATGGCCCCCGTGAGAAGGGTCTATTGTGCTCTGGAACTTTTTGCCATTTTTCACCATAAATGTTCGTAAAGTGGCACTTATTGAAACCTACTACCCTGCTTGTAGGCATCAAAAGTCATCAGAAATTAATTTAGTGATGAAACAAAACTTTAAATTGTAAAAAACTTTCCGGAGCTTATGGCGTCTTCTCTGCTGCGTTCTGCCTCTGCTTATGCCGAAATGCATGCTGGGATATCTGCCTTGCCAAGTTGACACAAGTCACCAACCAGAGCATCCTCGGTAAAGTGGGCGTGTCGAGAACATCCGGGAATTTTAAGCGTTGTGGGCGAAATGTGAACTTTGTATTGGAACAGTACTTGGGCTGCGACTGATGACGTTTCACAAGGACACAAGAACGCAAGAACACACAAGAACGCTTATTGAGAAACGGCGCCTGTTCTGGCTGGCAACACTACAGCAGCACAGCCCATGAGGGCCCTCACATTGAGATCCGGTTGTGCGTAATAAGTAAGTTTCTTTCTTTCTGTTGTTATTTTATGGTCATTTGGTAGGATATTATGTTGGCTTGCCTGTAATCTATGGAGGCATATGATGTGTAATCCGGAATGCACATGCTTATGTTTTGTAGTTTTATATGGAAATGCTGACCAATTCTATCAGACCAATGAACTCTAAATGTTCCATGTTAAATGTTTCACCTTTGTTAGAACACCAATTTCCATTAGTGGTAGGCCTACCTCCTCACTCCCCCTTTTCTGTTAGAGCACTTATGGTAAATGTTTGTTTGGTGTCTAATAGGGATGGGCATCGAATTTCGAATTTTCGAATAATCGTTGTTATTATCAAGGTCGACTTTTATTATTGAAATTCGAAATTCGAAATTCGAAAAAAAAAAAAAAAAAAAAAAAAAAAAAAAAAATTTTTGAGTGAAATGTTGCATTGTCTCCCCTGATTCTAAGTATAGTCAAATCGCTTGGTTTGAGCAAGTAAAACAATTTTTATAAGCATTTTAAGCAAGGTTTATGGAAAAATTAATGGCAGATGAAATCCCATGAAGAGGGAGAGGGGGTGACTTTGGCACCCCTTTGGCACTCAGACCTGAGCCTACTAAATATTTAATGAACCACTCATGATTGTCAAAACTGTTTTTTATTTTCGAAAATGTCAATGTCATGTAACATGTTCTTTACTTCAGTGGTGCAATGCTTGTTTGAGCTAAAAATCCACAGCAGAAGCTTTTTATATTAATTAATAAAGCCGTAGACTTAGAATCAGGGGAGACAATGCAACATTTCACTCACAAAAAAAAAAAAAAAAAAAAAATTTACATTTTTTTATTTATTTTCGAAATTCGAATTAAATTCGAATTTGGCCAGCGAATTTCGAATAGTGTTTTTGCTAGAAATGCCCATCCCTAGTGTCTAATTGATTATTGTCTAATTGAAGAATTAGAGACTTCCGGTTGAGCATGCAGCGGTAGGAGACGCGAGCAAGGTGGCTCTGCAAACAATTGCTATTTTTGACATTCTTTCTTGTTCTGGTGAACAACACTCACGCTCAACCTGAGTATTAAAACGTTGGTTAACACAACGCATCGTTTGTGTCCGACTATGGGTCCTAAAAAACCACCGAAAGTCAAGCCGACTGACGGTCCCCACCAGGCTGGCGCGGAGGAAGCTAGTAGTGGCCTGCTAACTGAGCGTTCAACCGAGACCACGCTCAACCAAACCAGCACTGATGAAGCCGTACATTCACCACTTCCCACTGACCTAGAGAATCTGCGTGCGGCGATCCACAAAGACACCGTCTCTACAGTTTCTACTCTGCTGGACACCGCCATAACCCCGATTAACAACACCCTGGAATCCATCAAGGCAACCATCCATGATCAAAACCAGCGTATTACCGAAATGGAAGCCTCACTCTCCGGCCACAGTGACCAGCTCGTTCATCTCGAGTCCTGTTACAAAGCATTGCAATTGCAAAATGATAAACTCGTAGACAAAGTGGATGAACTGGAAAACAGTGCTCGCCGCTCTAACGTGAGGGTTGTGGGAATCCCGGAAAAGTTGGAAGGACCAGACCCTGTGAAATTTATGGTCACTCTGTTTACCGAGGTGTTTGGTGCTGAATCCTTCACCCCCCCACTCTCACTGGACAGGGCGCACAGGCTGGGCAGAGCGACCGAGGACGGAGGGAGTAACAGAGGACCAAGAGCCTTTATCGTTCGATTCCATCATTACCAGCACAAAGAGTGGGTCATGACAAAAAGACGCCAAGGCATGGCTTTCCGAGGCCATACGTTTCTGCTCTTCCCCGACCTCAGCGCAAGCCTTGCAAAAAGACGCGCAGCCTTCAACGATGTTAAAGCCAGCCTCTATAAGAAGAATATTCGTTTCAGCCTGCTACATCCCGCTCGACTCCGAGTATTCTTGGATAACAAGGTTTATCTCTTTGATACCCCTGTTGAGGCCCAGGCTTTTTACACTGGCCACTGGAGTGAGTGATCTATAAATAGCCTACATACTAACATCATACACCAGAAGCGGAGGAGACGATGTACCTGTATGACTGATAGCCTACATCTCTAATGTGAGATTTGAAGTGAACTGAGCTAGGTATCGAACAAGCACTAAGACCCCCCCCCCCCGTTTTGAGAATGAGGATATACAACATCTAGTGCTACTTAAAAAAAAAACGTGTAAACTATTATTTTGACTTTTCATTAATGCAGAATTGCAATTGTATTTTTCTCCCTTTTTTTACACCACGCATGCAGCCAATGGGCACAACAAACCAGCTATATCTTCATATAGATATATATATTAAAAGAAAAAAAAAAGACTACAAGGAATTTTATTTTATTTTTTATAGAGCTGATGTTCCGACCTATCACTGATTTTTCTTTCTCTAGGTGGATTAATTGCTGATCGATGTGTCACCTGTGTTATGCTACTGCTTATTGCCATGTGTGGTATTCTTCTTTTCTTTTTTCTTTTTTTACACTACAGGCTGTCAACTGACTTTGTGGTTTTGAGGGAAGAAAAACGAAAAGATGATAAACCTTCTAATGCAATTATACTTTGGTCAGTGTACAATTTTGTTATATAATAGCTCACCAACTAGCTCACAAAGGTATATCAATGGGTATTTGACTTTATGAAAGAATTGCCATATTTTTACTTTTATTGAGCCACCTTCCCTGTCGAAGAAAGGAGATGCACCGGTGGTTTAGGCCTATTGCCTATTACCCGCAGTTCCCCATTTTTTTCTGGGTGAACATAGGACCCCCCCCCCCTTTTTTTTTTTTTGTTGTTGTTGTTTTGTTTTGTTTTGTTTGTTTTTGGAGTCGCTGTGTGTTTTATGTCCTCTTATGTTTTGTGTTTTTTTTTTGTTTTTTTTTTCCTGTTTTATCTGGGAAAGGTCAATGTTTCTTTTTCTATATTATTGGGTTCTGCCCTTGGTACTTTTTTTTCTGCAACACTTCACGTATGCTGTCAGCCCCTGTAATGATAGCTTAAATTATGACATCTACATTTAATTATTCTAGCAGTGGGAGGGACAATTCAGTCAGATTGATTTCATGGAATGTCAAGTCAATGAACGGCCCAATCAAACGTTCTAGGATCTTTGCCCATTTAAAAAACCTAAAAGCAGACCTCATGTTCCTTCAAGAGACTCATTTAAAGAAAGCTGATCAGATTAGACTACACAAACCTTGGGTAAACCAGGTATTTCATTCCAACTTTAATGTAAGAGCACGAGGTGTTGCAATACTGGTGAACAAAAAAACTCAGTTTACATCATCTAATATTATTGCTGATCCAAATGGAAGATACTTAATCGTGACAGGCACCTTATTCCAAACCCCAGTGCTTTTGGTCAATGTATACGCTCCCAACTGGGATGATGTTGAATTTATGAACAAGACTCTTGCATCTCTCCCAAACCTGGACACACATCAGCTTATCTTTGGTGGTGATATGAATTGTGTTGTGAATCCATGTTTAGACCGTTCTGCCTCAGGATCCTCAACACTTTCTAAAATGTCCAGGTCTTTAACATCTTTTATGAGTGAGAATGGGTGTGTGGACCCGTGGAGACTAAGGAACCCCTTATCAAAAGCATTTTCTTTCTTTTCACATGTGCATCATTCCTTTTCTCGAATAGACTATTTCTTTATTGACAGAGCTCTTTTTGAGTCTGTTCATTCAGTTGAGTATCTGTCTATTGTAATTTCAGACCATGCACCCTTACAGATGGATATTTATTTTACTTTAAATAGAAAAGATCGCCCTCTCTGGAAATTTGACGCCTTACTACTTTCTGACAAGGATTTCTGTGAAAAAATCTCTAATTCTATTGATTCCTTCATACTTACCAATAGAGCTGAATCAGTGTCTCACTCACTGCTATGGGAGACCTTGAAAGTTGTTCTGCGTGGTGAAATTATTTCCCATGTATCCCATCTGAATAGAACGCAGAAAAAACGACTACAAGATCTTACTAACAATATTCTTCAGCTTGATTCTGAATATGCCATAAATCCTTCTCCCGGACTATATAAAAAGAGACTAGATTTACAAGCTGAATTCAACTTTTTATCCACAAAGAAAGCAGAACATCTGTTGCAACATTCCCAGGCTCAATCATATGAATATGGAGACAAGAACAGTCGGCTATTGGCACACCAGCTCAAACGCCAAGCAGCCTCTCGACTGATACCTCAGATAAGGGACAGTTCTAACAATCTGGTCTCCAAACCTCAAGACGTTAATAAAGTCTTCGAGTCTTTTTATTCTTCCCTCTACAAATCTGAGCCTCCTGCCAATAGAAGGTGTATGGACAATTTCTTAAATGGCTTGGAATTCCCATCTATTGAACTCGAGCTGGCTAACGAGCTGGATAAGCCATTAGATATTGATGAGATCATGGAGGCTATCAAAGCTATGCAAAGTAGTAAGGCGCCAGGCCCAGATGGGTATGGAACAGGGTTTTATAAGAAGTTCTGTGGTAAGCTTGCTCCACTTATCAAGGAAATGTTTAATGAGTCCTTGCGAAATGGGTTGCTGCCACTTACACTCACCCAAGCATCAATCTCCCTCTTACTTAAAAAAGATAAAGATCCTACAGAATGTGGGTCATTTCGCCCAATCTCATTAATTAATACTGAGGCCAAAATCCTTGCTAAGGTGATGGCCAGACGTCTTGAAAATACTCTTCCTCAGATTATTTCTGAGGACCAAACTGGCTTCATTAAAGGTCGCCATTCATTTTCTAATATTAGAAGACTATTAAACATTATCCATACTTCAGACCCTTCTCTGCCTCCAGAGGTTGTTATATCACTGGATGCAGAGAAGGCGTTTGACCGCATAGAATGGGAATACTTGTTCACTGTCTTGCGGAAATTCGGGATCGGTGACACATTTATTTCATGGGTCAGGCTGCTCTATTCTGCCCCCTTAGCTAGTGTTACCACTAACTCGATGCATTCTCCCTATTTTCCACTCTCCAGAGGGACACGCCAGGGTTGTCCCCTGTCCGCATTATTGTTCGCCGTTGCGGCCGAACCCCTTTCGATAGCGCTCAAGTCCTCCCACCGTTTTCATGGTATCACCCGCTATGGAGTCGAACACAGGGTTGCTCTTTACGCTGATGACCTTCTGCTTTTTTTGACGGACCCTGTTGCCTCCATCCCTCACGTTGAGTGTATTCTGAGAGAGTTTGGCTCTTTTTCAGGCTATAAGCTGAACTTTCATAAGAGCGAATGTTTTCCAATAAACAACTCGGCCTTACAAATCAAACAAGCCTCAATCCCCTTTCGTTTGTCACCATCTGGTTTCAAGTATTTAGGCATAAAGATTACCCGCACTCTAACTTCTCTTGTCAAAGCTAACTTTTCCCCTTTGATCGCTAACATGAAAGCAGACTTTCAGCGTTGGAGCAGCTTGCCCCTCTCGCTCGCAGGAAAAGTACAATGTGTCAAGATGAACATTCTGCCCAAATTTCTGTATGTTTTTCAATGTCTCCCTCTTTTTTTACCTAAGTCATTTTTTCGCACAGTCGACCAGGCAATTTCCACTTTCATATGGGGAGGAAAAATCCCCAGAATTAGCAAAACCATTTTACAAAGACCTAGGACGACTGGTGGTGTTGCACTCCCGAACTTCATGCATTATTATTGGTCTGCAAATATCCAAAAACTTATTTTTTGGCTCAAATCCCCTGAAACTAACTGGTGTGATTTAGAAGCACAATCATGTCGCTCTTCTTGTTTGGCAGCTTTGGTATACTCTTCTCTCCCCCTCTCTCCCTCTCGGTACTCTTCAAATCCTGTTGTTCTGTCTACTTTAAAGATCTGGATACAATTTCGCCAGCACTTCAAACTCTGCTCAGCATCTGTCTTAGGGCCTATTAATAACAACCATTTATTTATTCCTTCTACTTTGGACTCAACTTTTAGACGCTGGGACAGACTGGGCGTAAATTGTTTCAAAGATCTATATGATGACACTTTTTCCAGTTTTAACTCTTTATGCCTTAAATTTGATCTACCACGCTCAAATCAGTTTCATTACTATCAGATCCACCATTTTGTACGTTCTCAGTTTGACTCATTTCCTCGACCCCCCAAAGAATTATCGTGGGAGAAGCTCTTTGATCTGTCCCCAAACCAAAAGGGGTCGATCTCTGATATCTATCAAATTACAATGGGCCTGACTAAAGACAATGTTGCTAAGACAAGATCCAAATGGGAGAGAGAATTGGGGCTGGAGCTGTCAGAGGTTTGGTGGGATAGAGCACTAAGCAGAGTCAATTCCTCTTCCTCCTGCGCTCGACTTAGTCTAATACAACTAAAGGTGGTTCATAGAGTGCATTTCAGCAAAGCAAGACTTGCTGAGATTTACCCTGACTCTGACTCTAGTTGTGACCGCTGTGGTAATCCACAAGCCGACCTTTCTCATATGTTTTGGTCCTGCCCAAGGCTCGAACCCTTTTGGTCTTTAATATTTGACACATTGTCAACAGTCCTGAATACTACTGTGCGGCCCTGCCCTTTGTTGGCTATTTTTGGAGTGTCAGCTGAGCTCCTCCCTCTTAATTCGAATGAGACTGACATGGTTGCTTTCGCCACACTTTTAGCCAGACGGAGAATACTATTAGCTTGGAAACTACCTAGAGCACCCCCTTTCTCCACCTGGCTAAAAGACATGATCTCCTTTCTCAGATTAGAAAAGATGAAGTTTGCACTCAGAGGGGTCAATGAGACATTCAAAAAAAAGTGGCAGCCCTTCATTTCTTTCTTTAACAGTCTCTCTGTTCTTCCTGCTGACTAACTATTTATATTGTTGTTGTTGCTGAACCCGAACCAGAATATTGTTTTTGAGTGTGTGTGACTGTGTGTGTGTTTTCTGTTTTGTATTATTAGTTATGTATCTAATAGATGTATTTCTTTCTTTTTACTTTTTCATTTGTCAGTTTATGTTATGCTTATTCTGCTTGTTGTTAAAAAATGTTTAAAAGAAAAAAAATAACAAAAAAGGTGACCTGTACAGATTTCGAACCTCTGTGCATATGCATGTACCTCACCAATAAAAATTGTTTAAAAAAAATAATAATTGTGTTGTCATTAATTGAATTGTAACTTCGTCTGTTTCTCTGTTTTATCATTTAGAAAAATCACACGAAAACCGTGACGCCTCATAAAAGGATTGCTTGACTGTGTGCAGCAACAAAATAAATGGCTTACACGGAACACTCTCTGCATCTTTAATGCATGTACCATGGCGATGTTCATCCCCCCTATGAACTAACAAACAACTAATCTACAATGGTGGTGAGGTAGGTGAGGCAAAACGCCTTCACTAGCTCGGACATAGGCCTCCACACACAGCAGTACAATTTGCTCCAGGGTCCTAAAAGACTGAGGTGTGTATCTTGTTACACAAGAGCCTTCTATGAAACACCTGATCTGGGGTTGACAGGTGTTGTTAGACCTCAAACCGTCAACGCTGCAGCTACTTGGCTATCCAGTTCCTCTGTGGCCATTAGGGGTAGGAATCACCAGATGCCCCAAGATACGATATTATCACGATACTTAAGTCACGATAAGATAGTATTGCGATATGCATATCAAAGATATCTCTTTTCACTTGTATGACGACGATACACAAATCTACCTCCCCCTAGACCCTAATAACTACAGCAAATTAACCAACCTCAAGAACTGTCTTCAAGACATTAAATCATGGATGGCTACAAACTTTCTTCAACTCAACGAAAATAAAAGTGAGGTCTTGCTATTTGGATCCCACCATTTGACCAACACCATCTCCTAGGGGTGGGGGAAAAAATCGATTCACCTAAGTATCGCGATTTTTAATGTCACGATTTTTTGGATCGATCTTTTATTCCAGAATCGATAATCGCAAATTAAAAAAAAAAAAAAAAATTTTTTTTTTTTTTTTTTTTTTTTTTTTGGTGCTTGCAGTCAGGCCACTCACTGAACAGCAGGCCAGGCGCCGCCTACTGGTTTACTAGTGGTTTTATTACTTTATTAGTTAGTCTGAAGTAATAATTACACTTCAGGGTTAAAGTGGGTGCATCTCATTGTAAAATTGGACTTCAAACGGCCCAAATCTGGCTTCAAACGGCCCAAATTTCACGCGCGTTGGCCCATATCGGCCTGGCCTGCTTGGTATCTAATGCCCGGCCTGAATTATGATCCCAGTCCGCCCCTGTTTTTAACTATATCGCCCAGCCCTACTCATGATATATAATATACAGTCTCTAGTGTATGATTCAACTTTTCCCATGTTCTAATCTAGTGTAAAAAAGCAAACAAACTGAAAAAATAAAAGAAAAAAATAAACAAAAATCGCAATAAATCGTAATATCGAATCGCAATAATCGTAGAATCGCAATACTTAAGAATCGCAATATAAATCGAATCGGCACCCAAGAATCGTGATAGTATCGAATCGGGAGATAAGTGAATCGCCACAGCCCTACCATCTCCCCTCACCTTGCTCCTTCAACACTATCTCCCCTCACCTTGCTCCTTCAACACCATCTCCCCTCACCTTGCTCCTTCAACACCATCTCCCCTCACCTTGCTCCTTCAACACTATCTCCCCTCACCTTGCTCCTTCAACACTATCTCCCCTCACCTTGCTCCTTCAACACTATCTCCCCTCACCTTGCTCCTTCAACACCATCTCCCCTCACCTTGCTCCTTCAACACTATCTCCCCTCACCTTGCTCCTGTGGCCTCCTCTGTTAAACCTCTTGCTAAAAATCTTGGTGTCTTTTTTTATTCAGGTCTAAACTTTGATAAACAACTCAATCAGGTAGTTAAATTAAGTTTTCTACAGCTCTGTAGCATAGCATGGGAAAAGTTTAATCATACACTAGAGACTGTATATTATATATCATGAGTAGGGCTGGGCGATATAGTTAAAAACAGGGGCGGACTGGGGTCATAATTCAGACCGGGCATTAGATACCAAGCAGGCCAGGCCGATATGGGCCGATGCGCGTGAAATTTGGGCCGTTTGAAGCCAGATTTGGGCCGTTTGAAGTCCAATTTTACAATGAGATGCACCCACTTTAACCCTGAAGTGTAATTATTACTTCAGACTAACTAATAAAGTAATAAAACCACTAGTAAACCAGTAGGCGGCGCCTGGCCTGCTGTTCAGTGAGTGGCCTGACTGCAAGCACCAACAAAAAAAAAAAAAAAAAAAAAAAAATGTTTTTTTTTTTTTGTGTGGCGATTATCGATTCTGGAATAAAAGATCGATTCAAAAAATCGTGACATTAAAAATCGCGATACTTAGGTGAATCGATTTTTTCCCCCACCCCTATAGATTACTGTAACTCACTTTACTTTGGTATAGATTACTGTAACTCACTTAATTGGTATAGATTACTGTAACTCACTTTACTTTGGTATAGATGACTGTAACTCACTTTACTTTGGTATAGATTACCGTAACTCACTTTACTTTGGTATTTCTCAGTCTTCACTATCCCGCCTCCAACTTGTTCAAAATGCTGCAGCAAGAGTTCTGACAAAAACAAAAAAGAGGGAACATATTACTCCCATCCTTGCCTCTCTACACTGGCTGCCTGTTCGTTTCAGAATACAATTTAAATGTCTATTATTTGTGTATAAAGCGCTAAATGGATCCGCTCCCTCCTATATCTCAGAAGTCCTGTTCCCATAGCGCACTCTTAGACAACTTAGAACAAAATCTTCTGACTGTACCAAGATCAACGACCAAACGTTATGGAGATAGGGCCTTCACCATCGCTGCCCCAACACTTTGGAACTCTCTGCCTCCCACTATCCATTTCTCCACCACTGTTGAGATTTTCAAGACTCATCTTAAAACTCACTTCTTTTCTATAGCCTTTAACTGTCCCTAACCTGTTTTCTTTTGACCTGGTTAGTTTATATGAGACTCTGTAACCTGCTCAGGTTCTGATTTCCCCTGAAGCCGCTGTAGGCGTATGCTGTTATGTTGGAATATGTGAGTCTACCTCCACTGTCTATTATCTTACTATAATTATAACTATTCTCTTAATATTGTTCTTCTTCATTTCATTGTCTTTTGCTTGTTTTTTATGTGCTGTAAATCACTTTGGATCAACTGTGTTGTGTTTAAAGTGCTATATAAATCAAGTTGATTGATTGATTGATTGCTAGCATTGCGATATATTGTGATTTATTACGCTTTTTTCAAATGCAAATTATGTCCCCAAAGGAAAACACTTTGTCAACATCTGTTTTATCTAATGAGATACATTTTCCAGTCTGTTCATCTCACTTCAATCATTTTTATTGCAGCAAAATGGGATTGTCAAGCAGACAGACTGACGATATGATATATTGCCACACAAAATATCGTGATACTATGCTGTATCGATCCCCCCCCCCCCCCCGCACCCCTAGTGGCCATTGGCCAGAGAATCTAATAAAGCCAACAAGCCAGTGCGGTGAGGGAATGAGCACAAACCTTGGTTCAGAACTAATCAACTTCTCTCTCCACCCCTCTGCCGTATAGTAGGGCCATAGGATTTCCCCAAAACAGACGGAATCATGGAATTTGGTAATAAAAATGGAATAAACTGTAAAACATGTAATATTGTAGAATTTTCCATAATTTGGCTTAAATTAATTAAAAGGCCTAATTATCAAAATCAAAAGTAATCATAATTATTGTAGTAAGCTAAATGATTTCATAATTGTAAAATAGGCCTTGAGAAATAATTGTTTTTTTTTTAGGGGGGGGGGTGTTTGTGTGGGACCCTTACGTCACCTCACAACTTGGTTTTCACTTTGAAAAACACGTGGAAGAGGCTGTCAGAGAGAAGTAATAAAAAAAGATATATATATTGAGGGGGGGGGGGAATAATGGGGGGGGGGGGGGTTTGAAAACAAAATAAAATGGATTGCATAACGGCTCTACTTTATAGTGGCCATAAGAAATTGAGATGACCAGCTGCACACACTGAGCATGAGCTGAAAACTTGCCCGGCTATGAATTGTGGCCACTGAATTCACCATCATCCTAATCCACATTGCACCACTGACTGCCACTCACTCACCTCACTTTTATCACTAAAGCACTCAAGGTCAAGTGCAACAACACAGTGAAAATGTGATTCCATGTCTTCATTTTACACCCAATCTTCCCACTGAATCCATTAGCATTAGCAATGATGGATATCGTGCCTCAGTCTCTTTTAATAGTTTTTAAATGTTACCTTCAATGGAAATAGTCTCATTTCAGCTGAGGAAAAGGGGCAAAGCACTGCAGTTGTTTATATCCAGACTTATGTAGAAAATAAAATGCCTACAAGTTGCAATAGGGCCGTCAGAAATGAGAAAACACTTTTTTTGGGGGTGATGGAACAAGAGATGCTGCGATCGAGATTTTTCAATTCCGATCCGATTCTGATATTTTAGCCTCAAAACCGATCCGATTCCGATCAAATTTCGATACCCGATTCGATACCGATTTCGATCCGATACCGATACAGCACATATTTAAGCCTCTCTATGCTGTCTGATAGCTAGCAGGCAACAAACATTTTTAGGGTTAGGTATGTATGTGTGTGCTTTGGTAATATAGTATGTAAACAATTTAGTTCATCTAATTAATTTGATGTAAAACTAAAACATAACCATCAAATACACACTTATTTTGTAATGGGTGAACACTGGACACAAATAATTATTGTTTCCTCACACATACACCCCCACTCTGTCTCACACAGGACACATACACAGCCCTGTCCCTGTCTCTCTCTCACACACACACACAGCCCTGTCCCTGTTTCTGTCTCTCACACACACACACAAAGTTTGTGCATACATTTCCACTGCCAGATTGGAGGAGTCTTTTGTCATTTTCTAATGTTACTTTTCTTCAGTGCAATACGTTTTGATAACGACCTGCTGTACAGCGCCGTTCACTCAGTCAACTAACGTGAAAGATAGCTGGGGTTAGCTAGCTAATTAGCCATGTTAGCTGCCTCAGTGGGTAACGTTAGCCTATAGAGAGTATTTATCTGACGTTTATGTTAGCTACTCCTCAAACCTGCGGGTGGAAATGGTTATTTATGCGATGCGATGTATGTTGAAGCAAGACAATGTTTTAATGTACCTTGAATTGGACAAATTACGATGGGTCGTGCTCACGCAGATCTAAGCCCTGGCCATCCTAGGCTCAACGCGAGACTCATCAGTCATTCGGTTGAGTCTCGCAAAGTTACACACAAAGTTTGTGCATACATTTCCACTGCCAGATTGGAGGAGTCTTTCGTCATTATCTAATGTTACTTCTCTTCAGTTCAATACGTTTTGATAACGACCTGCTGTACAGCGCCGTTCGCTCAGTCAACTAACGTGTCATTAACGTTAGAGGAGAAAGATAGCTGCTGTTAGCTAGCTAATTAGCCATGTTAGCTGCCTCAGTGGGTAACGTTAGCTTATAGAGAGTATTTATCTGCAGCACCAGCTGAACGTAAGTTCTGTCTTAAGTTAGGGTGTAAAGTCCACACTAACTGCTACGTTCAAACTAGTTAGTTTGACACTAAAGTTGTGTCTTTGTTTGGTTGCACCACGGAGACGTAAGGTACATCTTAACTAGTAGACCCTAAAGTCCATACTAACCAAAATAGTGTCGCAGACAATGACGTGTACAGTATCTGTGACCAATCAGTGAAAAGCACGGTGGAAACGGTGTTTATTTACGGTTGTTTAAGTAAGTGGAGTGAAAACAGGACATGTTGCCCACCGCAAGTTAGTGCTTTCATATTTCATCAACACTAATCAAATGAGAACGTTATTGAGTAACGTTCGTTTAGGTTCATATTACTGTTAACGTTTATCTGTGAGCTCTTCATCAGTATTGTAGGCTAATTTACCACCATCCTGCCTCGCTAAATTGTTGCTGTTATTTTAATTTGTATGCAGTGCTGCAGCTTGTGGGAAACAAAAGTGTGAGTCATAAATATCAACGGGTGTAATAATTGATCACGGCGCCACGGCGCCAAGTTGCAATCCGTGCCAACTGCTATTTTACGGAGGACTTTACACCTAGTAAGACGTAGGTGTAAATTTTAAGTTCTAACTTATGCCTACGTTGTAACTATTTCACTTGGTGCAACTCAAATATTTTTAGTAGTGCGTAAACTCGGACTTAGTGAGACTTTACGTTCAAACTAGCTTACGTTTCAACTTACGCACAGCTGGTGCAACCCACTGCTGACGTTTATGTTAGCTACTCCTCAAACCTGCGGGTGGAAATGGTTTATGCGATGCGATGTATGTTGAAGCAAGACGTTTTGGCCCTGGCCATCCTAGGCTCAACGCGGCCTCAGTGTGCTGCATGCTGGATAGAAATCCTGGAGCGGAGTCGTGGAATGGAGTGCTTATATCGGAGCCTTGGATCGGTCATTTTCGCTGGAATCCGATCCGATCCGATCCATGTTTTTTGGCTGATATCGCGCCGATATCCGATCACATGATCGGATCGCAGCATCTCTAGATGGAACATCCATCTCTGCTAATGGAAAGGCCTCAACTGAAATAGCCTATTTCTCATCTAAATTCTGCAATTGTAATCATGACCTTAGAGGCTTAACACACTGGTTGACACTTCATGCGCACACGCACACACACACACACAGGGCCCGAAATTAACTTTTTGACTCACCGGCCAGGTGGCGGGTAGATGGAAAAAATCCACCCACCAGGCATATTTTTTACTGGCCAAAATAATATATTGCATTTTTGTCACATATACATATATCTAGGGCTGTCCCGAATACCATATTTAGAGCGTCACAGCTTCTGGGACATAAAATCAATCATAATCAAAGCTTCTACATCCGGGGAAGGTGTTACAGACAGAGGAACAAACAAACATCAACTTCGTAGTTGTAGGCTACTCACTTTGAGCTGTAAGGACTCTCAGCTCAGCATCGTCCACTCCCCGCGAGTCGTGGTAAACTTTCTTGCAGGCTTATAAACTCGTGACAAAAAGCTCCTCATCTGTCAACCTGATGGGTCGATTTTCATTCAACTTTTCTCAGTCCGACATGCGAATATTATTTGCCACGAAATGTGAATTATAGGTGGGCTCTCCATAACGTTAGTGGACTTGCCTGCATGCTCATTGTGCTTGTCAAGAGAGCTGTGTGACAGCTGCTACTTCATAACGTTATAAACAAAGTAAACGTCTTGAATTCACTTGAACACTTGTAAAGTTACTCACACTGGGTTGAAAATTAGGAAAGAAGTGTACGAAGTTTCATGTCTATTCACCTTATTCACCACGCCCACTTTTTCTCTCTTCCGCGTTCGACGCAAACTTATTTGTTCTTCCGGTTCAGCGCTTTAAGACCAGTGCATCTATGGGTAATGCCTACCGTGGCTAATATTAGCCGCTAGTTAGTTATGTTATATGGCAGTTATATGGCAGTAATTTGAATGACCAAATTGATATAACGTTTAACCATTTCGAGTAACACTGTTACTCGGCTGCCCGGTTGCCCCGGGCAACCAAAAAATATATAGGGCATCCATTTCTTGGCCTTTGGTTGCCCCAGGGGCAACCCCGTTTTAACATGCAAAAAAATATGTACAGCAGCAAACAGCAAAATATACACCAAGTAAATATGTTTTAATACTTGTTGTGAGTGACATATAGGCTATGTGACATTTTATTGCTGTTACAATCGGAACGATGTTACTAATTACCAGTCGGAACCTACGTGATGCATGCTGCACATGCGGTGTGTTTAACGAGTACTGACTCGGACGGGTGGCTGCTCCGCCTGCTCGCACACAATCACAGCGGCTGCAAGACGCACCGTGAAGATATCAAAAGCAGATGAAGTCTGGCTGCATGGGTCCAAGGCAAGCCCCGACTAATAACGCTGTCGCTAACCTTGCTTCAGCATCGACATCACAAATCGAGCTGCAAGATGATAATTCAAAGAACAAGAACGAAGAACCGTGTCCGCCCGCAGCCCCGGGCACAGAAACAAAGGACGAGGAAATTGTCATCGAGGTGAAATACCCCTGCGTCTTTGAACAGGATGGAAAACTAACGTTATACTGCAAAGCATGTAGCCTACAACAAGCCTACAACATACTAGGGATGGGCATCGAATTTCGAATTTTCGAATAATCGTTGTTATTATCAAGGTCGACTTTTATTATTGAAATTCGAAATTCGTTTTTTGAAAAAAATAAATTTGTGAAATGTTGCATTGTCTCCCCTGATTCTAAGAATAGTCGAATCGCTTGGTTTGAGCAAGTAAAACAATTTTTATAAGCAACCTCTCCCTCTTCATGGGATTTCATCAGCCATTCATTTTTCCATAAACCTTGCTTAAAATGCTTATAAAAATTGTTGTACTTGCTCAAACCAAGCGATTCGACTATACTTAGAATCAGGGGAGACAATGCAACATTTCACTCACATAAAAAATAAAAAAAAAATAAAAAACATTTTATTTTTATTTTCGAATTTCGATTAAAAGTCGACTTTGGCCAGCAAATTTCGAATAGTGTTTTTGCTAGAAATGCCCATCCCTACAACATACACCTCGACCAGGACACCCTTCAAAAACGTTTTACCACCGCGTATATGTGCTGAGGAATGGTTTGCATCCCTGCCTCGTCTGCCTGTCTGCCTGTCGCATACGGGGTGAGAGAGTGGAGTGCAGCGGGGACAGGGCCGCTTCTGGGTCTTTTGGGGCCCTATGCAACATGTTAGAGTGGGGGCCCCAAACCACTGTCATCATAGTATCCTTAGTATTTCGTTATCATAACACTTTTAACTCATTGAGTGCCAAGGACGTCGATCGACGTCAAAGTAAATAGTGACGTAGAGTGCCAAGGACGTCGATCGACGTCAAATGCGTTTTTTGACGGTGGGACGTGGATCAAAGCCTCAGGCATCTCCTGTACCAATATGGGAGCTATTGAAGGTGTATAACCTATTTTACGGACTCATTAGGTGGCGACAGTGCTCTCCAGATTAGAGAAAGGTCCGGAAAACAGCAGGAAAAAGCCGTAATCAAAGAGAAACCGATGCATGCTGCAGCCAGAGCCATATAGATTGCTCTGTCTGGAGCTGACGTTGGCTGCGAACAGCAGTCAATCCGCGCCCACAACTGAGCCCCTCTGTCTCTGTCTGTCTGTCTGTCTGTATAGTTTCTCCACACGATTAGCCGCCAGAAAAGCAGCACCCGACGCCAAACCTTTCCCTGCAGTCCGGTTTGGCATTTCCGTGTTGCGCTGGGAGCCGCCGCACAAAAACGGAGCGCTCCGAAAATAGACTGGGTGCGTGTTAGGCTGTGTGTTAGTGTGGGGAGGAGTTTGCAGCTGAGGGGGGGAGAGGGGGGTGGGGCACGCAGGGCATCACCCAACTACACCACGTCACTACATCAGAAAATATTATCTTCAGAGAAAAAAAAAAAAAAAAAAAAAAAAACATTTTATTTTTATTTTCGAATTTCGATTAAAAGTCGACTTTGGCCAGCAAATTTCGAATAGTGTTTTTGCTAGAAATGCCCATCCCTACAACATACACCTAGACCAGGACACCCTTCAAAAACGTTTTACCACCGCGTATATGTGCTGAGGAATGGTTTGCATCCCTGCCTCGTCTGCCTGTCTGCCTGTCGCATACGGGGTGAGAGAGTGGAGTGCAGCGGGGACAGGGCCGCTTCTGGGTCTTTTGGGGCCCTATGCAACATGTTAGAGTGGGGGCCCCAAACCACTGTCATCATAGTATCCTTAGTATTTCGTTATCATACCACTTTTAACTCATTGAGTGCCAAGGACGTCGATCGACGTCAAAGTAAATAGTGACGTAGAGTGCCAAGGACGTCGATCGACGTCAAATGCGTTTTTTGACGGTGGGACGTGGATCAAAGCCTCAGGCATCTCCTGTACCAATATGGGAGCTATTGAAGGTGTATAACCTATTTTACGGACTCATTAGGTGGCGACAGTGCTCTCCAGATTAGAGAAAGGTCCGGAAAACAGCAGGAAAAAGCCGTGATCAAAGAGAAACCGATGCATGCTGCAGCCAGAGCCATATAGATTGCTCTGTCTGGAGCTGACGTTGGCTGCGAACAGCAGTCAATCCGCGCCCACAACTGAGCCCCTCTGTCTCTGTCTGTCTGTCTGTATAGTTTCTCCACACGATTAGCCGCCAGAAAAGCAGCACCCGACGCCAAACCTTTCCCTGCAGTCTGGTTTGGCATTTCCGTGTTGCACTGGGAGCCGCCGCACAAAAACGGAGCGCTCCGAAAATAGACTGGGTGCGTGTTAGGCTGTGTGTTAGTGTGGGGAGGAGTTTGCAGCTGAGGGGGGGAGAGGCGGGTGGGGCACGCAGGGCATCACCCAACTACACCACGTCACTACATCAGAAAATATTATCTTCAGAGTCAGTGAATGTGCTTGAAATGCTTCATTTCACAAAAGGCGGAATATCTCAGCTAATAATTTGAAACGCCTGTATTTGCTCAAAACGACCTATCTTCTCCGGCTCATAACTAAAGAACGGAAAATGGTATCAATAAACTTTTTTTTGCTGATGATACAATAGAGCCAGCTCGTTCTTTGTGCGTGTTCAGTGTTTACATATTAATATCACACAATATTCTGTGGGCCTCGAGAAATCACTGAAAACGCTCTGAAAACTCTGGCACTGGGAGCGTCCGTTCTCCAAAAGTGGCTGGCACTCAATGAGTTAATAAATTAAGCACAATATGAACAATAACTGTTAAAAAGAGATATGAAAATGAAAGTTCACAAATATTAGTTAAACAAATCCTTTCAGTGTAAATGCATTATAAAAACAAAAAATATTTGTTTAGAAAACGAAATTACACAAATGTATTATTATTATTATCATTATTACTACTACTACACCCGGTGCGCACACTGAATAGGCCTATTATACTATATACCGTAAATTCCGGACTATAAGCCGCGGCTTTTTTCCCGTTTTTTGGCCCTGCGGCTTATATAACGGTGCGGCTTATCTATGGATTTTTTCAGAAAAAGAAAAAAAAATACAAATAAAATCTCTCTTTTTTAGCACTCTTTCTAACTATAAATCCACTTCTGTTTTAATTTCCTCTCTTGCCCTCTTTTCACCACACCGCGGACACTGTGTGCACTGTAAAAATAAACAAAGGTGGTGTTGTGTTATGTTGTTTTGTTGAAATGTTACGGTAATACGGTAAATGGGAGCTTCCTCAAACAGCCATCTCTTTCCCGACAATCCCCTCTGTGCGTGACCCCTTACATATGGTAATTACGGTAAGCAAACGGCCACTCGGCCAACAACTCCCTCCCCCGACTACCAGGAGAAAATCACAAACTTCGGCGAATTCACACAAAGGAAGATCAAGGAATATTCCATCGAACCGGAGCAGATCATAAATATGGATGAAGTGCCTTTGACGTTCGACCTGCCACTCACTCGGACTGTTAACAAGAAAGGTGAATCGTCGATCACATTGAGAACCACTGGGCACGAGAGAACGAATTTCACTTGTGTTCTGGCCTGCTCTGCATCTGGAGTAGCCTAAAGCTGCCGCCAATGGTGATTTTTAAGCGGATTACGATGCCGAAAGAGAAAATTCCCAGTGGGATATGCCTCAGAGTCAACAAGAAAGGGTGGATGATGGAAAGTGTCATGAAGGAGTGGCTGGCTGAGTGCTACGTCAAGCGCCCTGGAGGATTCTTTCACCAAAAAAAAGCTTTGCTCGTTCTCGACAGCATGAGGGCTCATATAACAGATTCCGTGAAAGCAGCCATCAAGACCACAAACTCCATTCGGGTTCCGAAAGGCTGGACTGCTGCGTGATGATGACGCCGGCACAGCTGGGCGCCTTCAGAGGCTGTTCGATTCCGACACCGACAGTGACGAAGAGGAGTTCCTTGGTTTTGAGAGTGACAACGAAGGAGAGAGGAGAGTGGTTGACGAAGCCACCCTGAACCTGTTCGTTTCCGACACTGAAGTTGAGGACTTTGCTGGTTTCAGTACGGAGGAAGAAGAGGAAGACGAGGATTAGTGACTTGACTTTGACTCTGACTCTGTTTTTGACGCTGCACCTTCACCTAAAAGATGAAGACAAGGATTACGGTACCTGGTTTGATTGTTGACAGCACCTTTTGTTGAAATGTTAATAAATGGGAGCTTCCCCAAACAGCCATCTCTTTCCCGACATTCCTCTCTGTGCACGAACCCTTACATATGGTAATTAAACATCAAAACACCCGCGGCTTATAGTCCGGTGCGGCTTATATATGTAAAAAACAGTCAATTTTGGTGCTGCGGCTTATATACCGGTGCGCCTTATAGTCCGGAATTTACGGTACTATAGACCAGGGATGTCAGAGATACGGCCTGCGGGCCGGATCCGGCCCGCGGGCAGGTTTCATCCGGCCCGCGAGATGTTGTGGAATATAAAAAAAATATATATATATATATATTATTATTATTACATTCGCACCCCATTATCATAAACTACGTGTGGCTAATAAGCAAGCTAAGAGTCCATTCATAAGTTAATTAACCTGCACTACAAGGAAGTATGTCAGTAGGTCATCAGGTGTAAACAAAGGGGCCATGATGCCACGCTGGAATTGAATCGCGCATTCGGCTACCTACCAAAAAACAAAGGAATCAACAAGATGCTGTCGAAAAAGAGAAAGGTTGACATGGAATGCAGGCAGTTTCAAGAGAAATGGAAAGAGCAGTATTTCTTTTGTGAAGTAAATGGGTAAATGAGTCGAATTGATTTTAGTAAAAAAAAAAATCCGGCCCCCATGAGGTCTCAGTTGAACAAATCCGGCCCTCTACCTAATATGAGTCTGACACCCCTGCAGACTATTATACTTACTTTTCTGTCACATCGTCATTATTAAGCCGGCTTATGACTGCATAGTATCTTAATTACTCAAAATATGAGGCGATTATTCGGGCAACCAAAAGCTCTTGCCAGGTTGCCCCTCCGGCAACCACTTTTAAAAGGTAACGTCGAGCCCTGCCAGCGTTAAGTTTGTTGTTTATAACGTGGCTATATTCATAACCTTTTCTTTCTCGGATGCGTTATTTCGAATCCCACATAGGTTACGCTGGCGCAAAACGTGTGGGTTTCAGGACAAAACAGTCTCGAGCCACTAACGTCATCTGCCACTACTACTTCTACTTGTTTTATTTTGTATGTTACATACTTATTGGCCAAGATATGTTAGTTTATGGGGGAGTAATTCTGCCAGCTTAGGAGGGGAGTGTGGGCGGCCATCTTGCCTGCGGGGTTTTTGGCAAGTCTAAAAAATAAAGGTCGAAGAAATAATCTACATCCGGTTCTAAAACGGAAATACTATTAGGAAATGACGTAATGCGGAAGCGTCCATGTGTGGGCAAAGAATAAGGTGAATAAGACGGCCTCTTTCACGTCCGGAACTCACGTCTGTCACTGTGTGCTGCCTGGCTGCTGGGTGCGTTTGTTTGTTCTCACGGCGCGTGCCGGTGTGAGTTGATCCCCGTGCGTTAGCCCGAAGGACCCCCCGCCCAGCCAGAAAACTAGAGACAGTCTCACGAAGCACTCATGTTAGCCGGTTGCACACCAAAACATAGTTTTAATTTTACATTATGACTATTTTGGGACCGGCCACGTGGCGGGCAGACTCCAGAGCGTCACACGCCGAACGGAAAATGTAGTCGCCATTGGTGCTTGGCGGGTGTTAATTTTCGGGCCCTGCACACACACACACACACACACACACACACACACACTACAGCTAAAGGGTAAAGTGCTAGACCACATAATTTCACTCTGGCAAATTGCAAAAATCATAAAATAGTCATGGATGTTGGTATAAATAAATAGATAGTCATGGCTCTTGGTAGATAAGACACATAATGGCTCTGACTTCCCATTAATGTGTGCAGTGCAGTGCATCAGTCTCTCCCTCAAACGTGAGTCTAATGTATATATACTGGAAACTAGACTTTGTTAAAGGCAACTTCCTCTCTCACCAATATGTAGCTTCCATGTTGCTTTGAAACATTCTGTCACTAAGATTTTGAAACCACATGGCTATTTTAAGATGAACAACTTGGCCGGGCTGGTGCAGGTTCAAAACAACAAGCTGGGTTTTCAGTATCAGTGCAATGTGATGTGGTGTAAAAAAAAAACACAGCAAATGTGCTAGTTTTATTCCCAACCAAGATATTAATCATTTGGAAATTAAACTCTTAAAGGAGAATTTCGGTAGTTTACAACCTGGACCTTATTTTTTATGTTAAACTACTCACCCAGAACAGGCATTTTTGAAAATTATGCAGTTTGAGCGAGAACGCGCCGCACAACGGCTTGGAACCGAGGCCTGTGGGAACCGTGCATGTAAAGAGCTTATTTTCTGCCACGCACTGGCTCATATCCTTATTACAGTATATGATAGAGAGAGAATTAGGGATGGATATCGTTAGGATTTTATCGATATCGGTACCAATACCGCTTATCGATAGCGATACATTACTTATCGATACTCTCTTATCGATACTACTCTCCATAATTTTATGCAAAAAATAAAGACATGAAATGAAAAGATGTGAAAAGTTATTTTATTAACTTGTTTGTAGAAATAATATATTCAGTTCCCCATTGTGGTTATTTATTACATCTAGACCAGTGGTTCTCAACTGGTGTAGCCTCAGGACCCACTATTTTCCTTGTCATGACGTCGCGACCCAAATTTCAGATTTTTTTTTTAAACCACTCAAATTTATTGCACAAAAAATAGCGCATTAATTTAATACACAATGCCTTCATGCACTGTTATAAACCTCAAATGAACAAAAAAGTGCAACAGAAGTGCAACTAGGGCTAAAAACCAATTGAAATAAGGCAGACTTGAATTACAGGCCTATATGTTTTTAAATTTAAACAAGTCAAACTGGTCATGCTCAGAAAGTCTTATTTGAACTGTATGAAATATGAAATAAAAGGCAGACTTATCTTGAATTACATGCCTATATGTTTTTAAACAAGTTAATAATAATAATAATAATAATAATAATAATAATAATAATAAAACAAGTTAACCTGGTCATGCTAATCCAGTTTCAATAGTCTGAATTTAACTAATATGAAATAAAAAGGAATCACAGGCAGGCTATATGCTTTTTAGTTAAACTGGTCATAACTTTTAATTAAACAGTTTCAATCATCTGAATTGAACTAAAATTAAATATGAAATGAAAAGGCAGACTTCTCTTGAATTACAGGCAGAGCATATGCTTCAGCTTGTTAAACAAGTAAAACTGGTCAGGCTAATCCAGTTTCAATAATCTGAATTTAACTCAAATGAAATATATATATTTTTTTTTTTTGGCCAATGTCCGCGACCCAATCAAAACGGCCCCGCGACCCACCTTTGGGTCGCGACCCACCAGTTGAGAAACGCTGATCTAGACCACCTATCTATAAAATTGAGTATGTGGGCGATATTTATTTGTTTGTATGTTTCAAGTGTGATGGGGCTGAAACTTTCAGGGGGTGTAAAGTGCGGGTGACCTGACAGAGCCGGATTTTTTAATTAGGCTAATTAGCTAATGACGTGATGTCATCAGTGATGATGTCAAAAGTGATGTCACAAGGGTGCACATACACACACACACGCGCACACACACACACACACACAGACACAACGACACAAGACTGGTCAGTGATGTCACACACACACACACAAGGAGGCATTGTGACAAGACTGATCAGTGATGTCATGTCATCGTGACCTATTTATAGAAGAATCATCAACTGAACTCCTGAGAAAAGGACTATGACTCCTGCTGAGAAAAAGCTAACTTCATGGGCCAGGGGAGCTACTGACCCCAAGGGCATAACAGCCGCTGGAACAGGTGAGGACGAGCTACGGGTGACGGTTCCTACACACCGCCGACGAGTCTAAGCGATAAACTCGCATGTACTCGCACTCGCCCTGCAGCGTGGTTGGCTGCCTTGCTGTATTTCCGTCTTCAATTGGTCGATTTCGAAATGCCCCTCCTTCCCTCGTTGCCATCTTGTCGCTCACCATCTTGCAAAGCATGCTGGGATACCTGGCGTCAAGACATCGCAGGCGACAAGACGAGAGGAGGGGCCAAAACCGAAATAGACCAATTGAAGACGGGAATACAGCAAGGCAGCCAACCAAGCTGCAGGGCGAGTTGCGAGTACATGAGAGTGCCTGTGAGTTTATCGCTTAGACTCGTCGGCGTTGTGTAGGAACCTTGAGGCCGCACAGCGGCCGAGCCTAGGCATCGAGCGCGCAAGATGCCTACTCAAATTTCAAAAATAATTGCACGTTTCTATTACACTAGTAGTGCAATAGAAATGTGCAATAGATTAGAAATGTGCAATTATTTTTTAAATTTGAGTCCTATTACAAGAGAAAACTGAGAAAACGGCTGTAGTTCACTTTAAGGAGGAATCCTACTACAACAACCAGAATGCATTGCGCTGGCACGACTTTCACTTCAGGCACAGAGCAAACCAGCATTATCTAGTGAGGGTTATTTTCATTTATACCATGGTCTGACTGAGCTGTTTAATCAAACAAACAGCACAACTAAACTAACATTCAACTCGCCACCTCTGCTTCACCGGCTCATATCCAAGGTTCGTCCTATTTACTGGAACAGCAAACGTTTCCATTGCATGAGAAGCTGCGGGATGGTAACACTTGTTCCAGGTATTAGTCGGTTCCCCAAGTGTTGCTAGGTAAACCTAAACAGTTATCCCAGACGCCTGTGGCATGCATTAAAATCGTATAACGCACACTTAATCGTTGATTATCCCTTACTTAAAAAAAATACAATTTCATCATCGAGTGTGGATAAGCACAGCAGTTTTCAAAGGATTATAAAAAAAAAGGACAACTGTGCTGAATGGCTGGATATCTTTTGGTGCAAGCTATCACCAACATTACAGGTTAAAGTTACCAACACTGTTGCCGTTTGTTGTTGTGTATTCAGAGTTTGCAAAGTCGACATAATATTCTTTCAGAAAACAAGTCAGGTTCACCAAAGCACAGCGACGTTTGTTGCATCGGGACACATAGTTTTCTGTCTGTCCCCAGACTCCCAGCCGGCTGCAGGCATCTCTCTCCGGTAAAACATTTTGCTGCTGGTTTTCTTACAAATATACTACTGACATTTTAAAGTATTTAGTAGTATTATATTTTCGGGTCTGCTTTTTCCTGCCGCAAGCGTACTGTAGCATGGGACAGGAGTGTAAACATGCAGTTAAGCAACATCAAAAGTAATTGCTTCCTGATGCTGGCAGCTTCGTCATCATTAGGGGATGGTAAAAAATAAAAAATACCGATAGCAATACCATTTGTCGAGACGCTTCTTGATACTCCGGTACTGACCAATCAGGAACCGGTACCAATTCAGAACCGGTCTATGGCACCCATCCCTAGAGAGAATTGGGAGGGCCTCTGACCTGCTGATCCCATATGCTGGGACTGAGTGGGACCTGAGGGTGCTTTCTCACTGGGAATGATTGCTTATAGCCGAGTATGATTGCCTGCATGCATGACTTTAAGGGGTCTGTTTGTTTGAGGAGAGACAGACAAACGTTAGCTATTCTGAGATATTGATATGTTTTGTTTTGTTTTAAAGGGATGTATTGGAATATAAATTAAACTGAATGCCATCAAGCTAAATTAGCTGCTGTGTATAAAAACAACCGAGAATACCGTTTCAGCAATTGTTACCTTTCTTACTGGCATTTTTGTAACAGCAAATGGCCTCTTGCAGCAGAGGCACCACTTGTTTTTCAAGCGACACAGGACAAAATCAAGCTTTTATAGCTTTCTAGTCTGGTGAAATCTTCCGACAATGTATTTTCCATCAACGTCTTCCAAACATTGGTTGTTCAGGCTTTCATTTGCTCGGCTACAGCTGAGATCCCCGCCCACTAACATTAACTTTGTGTGGGAGCCCGAGCCCGGGCCTGTGCGGTCCATTGGCTAGCTAGCAGATACATGGATTTTATCAGAAAGGACATCACAACCCTTCCTAACGTTACAAACAACAATCATTTCTAGGCAACGATTGCCATTTAACGTTATATTACAGTGGATGTAACGTCAGACAGCTAACGTTACATCAACATTTATTGACATGAACTAGCTGGTGCTTTCGCTGGTTCGCTTACCAACAGGTTGCTTTCTGCGTAAAGTGGTATCGTTAGCTAGCTAACTAAACGAAACATGATGTGCACATAACGTTAGTTGTGCGTGTGAACGCTATGGTTGGAGCTAACGTTACGTTATTACTTAACGTTAGCTAAGCACTGCCCAAGTGCCAGCCTGTCACCGGTATTAGCGTAACGTTAGCAATAGCTAACTATGTGTCGCTAAATAACGTATGCTAACGCTAAGCACTCCGACACCATATCTAGAAGGTGTCATACCAGACACATGTTTTGTTTATATCTAACTCATTTCAAGCTCTCTTAAGATGTTTTAATCAGCCGCGATAACCTATGTTAGATGAACGATCAAACATTACACTAGATAGCTAACGCTAAGTTAGCTAACGTTAGCTCAGCAGCCACTTGTGTTCTTCAATTGTAGCACATTAACTTAGCTTACTTGAGAAACAGAAGGGTCTTACCTTTACCAGTAGAGCTTTAACCTCGTCCAGGTCCCCAATTTTCAATGCCCACATCAATTCCTTATCTCCCATTTCCTTTATTAAAAAGCTGCGATGTGGCTTCTCTCCTGTTTCAGGTAGCGTAAGCTAGCTGTCAACTTAATGCTACTGCGATGCTAACGCTAACTGGATGGTTTTGACAAACTTCCTGTCGTCGCGGCGGGGACGATCGTTGGGATGACTGAATAAATATGTTTTACTAATTCCAAGATTGGTTTTAGTAGGGTTTATTGAGACTAGCAGGAGAGGACGGTAAAAAAAAAGGTTCAAAAGAAGTTCCCACAGGCAAATAGTGGAGAGGGATCCGCCTTTACCTTTCTGCAAGCGACAAGTGTTTCCGATGAGTTTACCCGGAAGTTAACAGGGGAAAGAGCTTCGTGCTGCGTTCAAGGCCTCTGGTAACGTTATTTTCCCACTGTGTTGTGTCCAACTCAGACTGTTTTGCAATGTTTGTTAATCATCTGTTGGCTGGTTGGTACTTAGATTTTATTTTTTATGTAAAAAAAAAAAAAAAAAAGCATAGACAGTAAAAGCGAGGTTTTATGTGATGAATGAATGTGTTAATTTATTTGTCATGGAATTTAAATAACAATACAAGAGTGACCCCCCGTCCCTTCTTCCCTGACAAACATAAAATAAATATTATTATACATAAATGCCTGGGCTACAAAGCTAATACAAAAACCTCAAAATAAATAGGCCTATACTCCATAGCTCTCACAGCTTTTATGCTACTGTGCTGCACAAAATATTAACCTAGCGCTGCCAGGTGGTTTGTTTTCACGGAACCATTTGGGAACTCGCGCTGGAAACATTTTAAAATAGGCAGGCACTTAAAAAAATACCTGGCAGGTGATTAATAATTTATGATTACTAATGTCAAACGCTGCTGAAAAATCTAACAGAACAGCACCAACTATTTTCTTTTCTTCAATTTCCCTTTAGCCATGACTGGTGACGAACCATCTCTCTATCAAGTCTATCAAATCACGGGCTCGCTTTTTGCTGTGGTCAAATCCCACTCAGCTGCCTCTGGATGCTGTTTGGTGCGAACCACTGGTGGTTCCGATTCAAACCAATGGATTGGAGCTTGGCAAGATCGACTTGTCGTCTGATCGTGATCTTGTGATATTGCGCAAATCCAGCTGCCTCGCAAGGTTACAAAAATATAGCTTGAGGTCTTAAATAAAAACATATTTTTTATTAGAAATCATCGACTCATTCCTATGGAGTTTTGTTTAAAATAGGAGAAATTAGTGTGCGCTTCACTCGCTCATGTCTATGGTGGAGACTCTGGAGAGGATGCGCCATGGGCGTGTTTTTTTCTTGGGTGTGACCAGAGATGGGCGAAAATACATCATAAAGTATTTTGATACAAATTACAAATACTTGCTCAAAAAATGTATCACAATACAAATACAAAATACTGGTCTGAAAAATTTATTTGAGATACAAATACGTATTTTGTATTTTGAAAATACATAAAAATACATTTTATAAAAACTGATAAAGAGCTGCAACAATCCATCAATTCATTGCCAAATATTACATTAATTGCCTATTTTGATAATCTATTCATCATTTTGAGCCATTTCTGTAAGGAAAATGTCCTAATTCTCTGATTCCAGCTTCTCAAATGTGAAATTTTCTGGTTTCCTTAGATGATAAATCATCTCGTAGTCCTCTGTGACAGTATTCTCCTTTGTATACCCTCTAACACATTACAGTTCGTTAATTTCAGCTTTAGCTGTTTTTCAGCACAGCTAATTTCTCCCTCACTTCAGCTGTTAATCACCTTCTGTGAAGGTGTTTGACTATAGGCAGCATTTCTACATGTTAACCTCAAGTTTTGGAACTTTGACCATGTTAGCCCTAGATATCTGACATCATAACAGTATCCCTGGAGATGATGTGCCATGGCTGCAGTTATGGAAATCACAGGCTCCACAGGCTCCCAAAATCATGACTGACAGACAGACAGACAGACACCACCCACCCACCTTGGTGCCATCGTGCAAATGTGCGCCATCGGCTCATACTACATCAGAGTTGCTCGAGTGACATCACTGATGACATCACAACTGCCTGAGTGACATCACAGTTGGGCAATCAGTGGCTCGAGTGACATCACTGATGACATCACAATTGATCGAGTGACATCACTGATGACATCACAATCATGACCCACTGCCGCCACACACACTGCCACCCACTTTGCCAATTTTAATTAAGAAGATAATTAGTTGTGTCTTCCTAATATATACACTGGTTTGAATATGCAGTAAACCATTTCATTTGCAAATAGGCCAGTGCATGCAATATCTAATCATCAATTTATATTAGCAATTTATCTCTGGGGGAATTTCCACCAATACAAGGCTTCATACTAGACGAAGAAGTGATGTGAAGTCTGACTCAAGACCCACCCTACTCTGCCTCTGATTTGTGGTTGAGTTTGTTCTGAGGCTAAGCCAATCAGTAGAAGTGACATGTCAATTCTTAAGCATTGAATTCATTCTTAAGCTGGACATTCAGAAAATAGAATTGTACTTTTTTTTATATCCTCTAATACAGTAGCTACATGTAACAAACAGAACAAGACAGTGCAGCAAGAAAAAAATTGACACGAAGGCAGATGCCACAGATACCATGGGTGATTCTCCAAAACCACGACCTGACCCGACCCCACGGTAATATCGACTCGACCTTCAATTCAAACGTAGGCTATTGTTGTTGTTAGACTATCAAGTCTTGATTTGCAAAGATCAAAATCAGGTTTCCAGTCTTGTCTCCGCAGGCCACTGGAAAGTAGTCTATAGGCAGGGGCGGAGAGAAAAAAGAGAAACACTGAGAATTGTGATTCTGCCTGTTGATCTCGACGATCGAAATCAGGGACTATAACCAAACCCCTGCTCCCAATAATGTATTTAGCACTGGAAAGCTGGCTCGAGTGGTCTTTCTTTTTTAAATGTTTTTAAAGCATTTGTTTATTGAGATTTTGCATATAAATCAAGGATAAAATAGTACAAACTATCAGCAATATAAACAATATAAACATTTACCACCACCCACCCTCCCAGACCATCTCATCCGTCCAAAAAACAAAAACAAAAGAAAAACAGTGCATTCCCTTTTAAGCAGAGTGTTTGAGCAGTATAGCAGTACAGCTTGAGGATTGACATACAAATGTACAGCATAGCATAAGAGTAATAAATACTTGAAATGCAATTGTACTGTGGTATCACACACCTATAGGACAAGGCGCAATGAGGGTTCATGAATCCAGAATGTGTTGCAAATCTTCGCTTTCAAGAAGATGTAGAAAGAGGCTCCAAATGTTGTAAAATTTATCAAGCTTACGTTTGAGACCATGGGCCCAATTCTCCCACAGGCCTTCGGCGCTAAAACGGGCCTTAAACGCAAAAAAACGTGCTTTGCGCCTGCCTCGGGAAGATATCAATATGGCTTTACACTGCCAAATGCGCTTTAGGCCGAATGGGCGTGGCGCAGTCCCAGAATGGGCCAGAATGGGCGTGTCGGCCTTAAATCTCGGCGTAATGATATCTTCCCACCTGGCGTAAAATTTAGCGCTTTGCGCTTTTGAAAACCAGGCCTATTCAGTGCGCCAGTTGCAAGGAGCGCTCTTCTGCCTCTCCCCTGTCACCCTTCTCTGTCTCTCTCTGAAACCAGGCCTATTCAGTGCGCCAGTGCTCTTCTGCCTCTTCTCTGTCACCCTTCTCTCTCTCTCTCTCTCTGACTCCCTCGCTTAGACAGGCACAACACACTTCCCATATAGGAAAAATAAGTTGTAAGTTGCCTGGCATGTCCCAGCATGCATTGTGCTTCTCCATTTCGCTACTAAATAGCAACCAAATGAGGCGAAATAGATATAAAAGGTCGATCTAAATTAATGTGTAATGGTAACACAACCTGCAATTGTACACATTTCAATATTGGACCAAATGAAACATCGAAATGAATACACCACCCTATGTGAAACATATATGTCCTCCTGGGCCTATATATATCTCTTGTGGATTTAACGTGATTTAGATAAGTGACAGCGGAACGCGTTTCTACTGTCATGTGCTATACTGTGATGTCCGCTCCAATAACTTGGCCCTACTTCACATTTAGTTTTACAATAAAAACACATTTATGCAATGACTTTACATAATGTAGGGTATATTTATGTGCATCATTCTACCTGCAGCAGGGGAGAGAAAACGATATCTTTCTGGACAAACTTTCACCAATATAAAATTAATCTCATCATATAGGGATAGGCTATATTTTTCTAGCTGATGCCTTTAGAACATTCTTTTCACTTTGATCTTGCTATAGTGTAGCGTATTTACATGCTTGCAGTATTTAAACTGCAGTTAGATTGGTTTGAGAAGCATAATAATATGGAACAATAGCCTATATATTGTAGCGATGTGGGTTTGTCAGTAAACATGGGTTTGTCTAGTTGTCACGTTAGTTTGGGGTTGACATGTCTGTGGGGATTTACGGGGGTACGTAAAGACAGCAGACCAGCCAGTGGGTGTGGTGGAGAGAGGGGTTCACCTGTGATTGGCTGGGGGAAGGGGGGATCTGAACGAGAGAGTGTCAGCTCGGGGTTGTTGATGTGGGAAGCCTGAGGGAGAGGGCTGTGTGTGTTGGGAGCTGCGGAGCTAGGAGAAGCTAGCTGGGTTTGGGTGTGTGTTGTGGGGTGTTGGTTTTGGCGTGGACCACGGCTGACAGTGGTCCCCGGGTATAGCGATCCACAATAAAGTGCGGTGACAAGAACCTGACTCTTCGGCGGCTTTGTGGGATCATTACAATATGGAGACAGACAGACTGGATGAAGGGAAGGGGGGGGGGGGGGGGCAGAGCGCTTGGCTTTTGTCTGGTTTTGCTGGATCACTGGAATTGGAGCTTAAAAGGCAAGCGTGCGATTTGTTTATTGCACTTATCCAATGAGCATGACGGTGCATAATTTTACGCTTAAAAGGCGTGGTTGTAATGCTTTAGGCTGCGTGTAGCGCCAAGACCAAGATATCAAGTGCGCTGGTCCACGCCCACTGCGCCAGGCGCTCGGCGTAGAAACTAGGCCGATGCAACGATAGGGGCCTATATGTTAGTTTTTCCAGAGCAAGACAGGATGATAGTTCTTTAAGCCAATGACTGATGTGAGGACATGATACATTCTTCCAGTACATAGCTATGAGACGTTTCGTGTGTATTAAGCAGAGATCAACCATTCTGATTTCATGCTCCCTCAAAGATAGATTTGCAGGGTATAGGCCCAAGATGCAGAGTTTTGGGCTAAGAGGAATGGGTTTAGAGCTTATTCTGGAAATTAAATTAATAACTTATCTCCAAAACATCTGCATCTTTTCACATTCCCAAATGCAATGGAAAAGGGTTCCTTTATGAGTTTGGCATTTGACACAAGTCTCAGGGGTGTCTGGATTAAATTTGGTGTTGGGTCATGATCTGTTCTAGTACTGTTAAAGGGGGGGGGGGTGAATTAATGAGCGGTTTTGTTTGGAGCTAATAAAATTGCGCAACTGTAAATATTTAAAGAAGTGGGACTTTGGAATATCGAATTTGGCTTTGAGCTCATCAAAAGACATAACAATATCATCATTATAAAGGTCCATAATTTGACTGATGCCTTTTAATGACCACTGTTTGAATCCTAAATCATTTTTCCCATGTTTAAAGCCTGCATTACCCCAGATGGGAGAGAAGCGTGATAGAGGTGGGCTTTCGCCTAGAGCATTCTGCGCCTCATGCCATATCAACAGAGTATTTCTAACAAATGGATTGAGCGTGGCCGCCTTCAAGTTCTTACAAGAGTCAGAATATAAGTATGCATCTAAGCCCAGCCCCTTTGTGGCTAACATCTAAATTTTTACCCAGGGTAACTTTGTTTGCTGAGAGAACCACAAAGGGACAGCTGTTATTGGGCAGACCAGTAGTTGAGTGGTCTTTCTAAGCAGGAAGATTGCACCTGCCTTTTCCCATGCGACTTAGTTTAGTTTACTTTATTAAGTTTATTTGTCAGGGACCATGTGCAAAAGATAACATTGATCTCAAAGAGAAAAGATGCTTTACACCAGATTATAGCAAATTGCTATTTTCCATTTGCAGTCCCAGGGCAGGGTTGCCAGCACAAACAACAATACAATATATTATATTACAAGGTACATAACAGATATCAACACATCTTCGTTATACAGATTATACATTACAAATCATACACACATAATCACAATTTATGTACACTACACAAGGTATAAATATCACATTATGCAGTTCTGAAAAGACGAATTAGTAATAAAGCAGACTAATGTGGGCATTGTTGGTTATTTATAATCCATTTCTTAACTTCACGTGAAAAAGTATTAAAATCTGTACAGACTTTCAGGTCAGTGGGGAGTTTGTTCCAGTCCTGTATAGCTTTAAATGAGAAGCAGGATTGAGCAAAGCAGGGGCGGTTCTAGGCCTTTTTTGGGTGGGCTTTAGCCCACCCAAAAATAGTCTCAGCCCACCCAAATTCTTAATTTTCTCTCCAAATCCATGGTGGTCATTAGTAGCAGTTTCTGTTAAAATTATCTTTATTTATTATTTATTTTTGCTTTAAAACTATTTTTTAATTTTCTGCTTAAAGTTCATGAAAAAAAGCGGCATTCTTGTGTTTTCCCACAATAATTTCATAATACCATTTGTAATGCCACCGTTGTAGTGCTGTTGTTCAAAATTAAAGTACATTTTCTCAGATTTATTGGTGTCTTTCTAGTCACACAATTTAATAGTCAGTGTTTCCCATACACTGATCTATTTGTGGTGATACACCCTACATAGATTTTGACGCCCACAAATACTGCCACATAATTTCATCTAGTTGACTGCAAACTCCTGCTTTAGTGCTTACAGTATATTATTATCTTGTCAGAATATTATTCCAGCCAATAAGTTAGGAAGCTCCCTTTTGATTTAATTTTACTTTTGTTTTGCCTATAAGCAAAATGTTACTTTACTTGAAACTCCCCTGAAGTGATTTTGGTATTATTTATGCAAACATAATTCTACCATATAGTAACCTGTATGCAGAATATATATAGTATATATAGGGAAACAATTATTTTTTCATCGCTGTAAAACCACAGAACGGTAAAGAAGATATTGATGTGTGTATTTCTTCATAGATCTAGGCCCCTATCGTTGCATCGGCCTAGTTTCTACGCCGAGCGCCTGGCGCAGTGGGCGTGGACCAGCGCACTTGATATCTTGGTCTTGGCGCTAGACGCAGCCTAAAGCATTACAACCACGCCTTTTAAGCGTAAAATTATGCACCGTCATGCTCATTGGATAAGTGCAATAAACAAATCGCACGCTTGCCTTTTAAGCTCCAATTCCACTGTTCCAGCAAAACCAGACAGAAGCCAAGCGCTCTGCCCCCCCCCTCCCTTCATCCAGTCTGTCTGTCTCCATATAGGCTATTATTCCATATTATTATGCTTCTCAAACCAATCTAACTGCAGTTTAAATACTGCAAGCATGTAAATACGCTACACTATAGCAAGATCAAAGTGAAAAGAATGTTCTAAAGGCATCAGCTAGAAAAATATAGCCTATCCCTATATGATGAGATTAATTTTATATTGGTGAAAGTTTGTCCAGAACGATATCGTTTTCTCTCCCCTGCTGCAGGTAGAATGATGCACATAAATATACCCTACATTATGTAAAGTCATTGCATAAATGTGTTTTTATTGTAAAACTAAATGTGAAGTAGGGCCAAGTTATTGGAGCGGACATCACAGTATAGCACATGACAGTAGAAGCGCGTTCCGAAGCGCGTTCCGCTAACACTTATCTAAATCACGTTAAATCGACAAGGGATATATATAGGCCCAGGAGGACATATATGTTTCACTTAGGGTGGTGTTTTAATTTCGATGTTTTATTTGGTCCAATATTGAAATGTTCTACAATTGCAGGCTGTGTTACCATTACACATTATTTTAGATCGACCTTTTATATCTATTTCGCCTCATTTGGTTGCTATTTAGTAGCGAAATGGAGTACCCAATTGCATGCTGGGACATTCACAGGCAGTGAACTATTACAACTGCTATTTCCTATAGGACGTGTGTTGTGTCTGTCTGAGCGAGGGAGTCAGAGAGAGACAGTCATATTGTGCCTGTCAGACTGAGGAGAGAGGGAGAGAGTAACACAGAGAAGGGTGACAGAGGAGAGAGCCAGAGGGGAGGGAGAGAGCCAGAGGGGAGCGCTCCGCGCAGCTGGCGCACTGAATAGGCCTGCTTTTCAAAAGCGCAAGGCGCTAAATTTACGCCAGTTCGGAAGATATCAGTAGGCCGGTATTTAGCGCCGACACGCCCACTTTGGCCCATTCTGGGACTGCGCCACGCCCATTCGGCCTAAAGCGCATTTGGCAGCGTAAAGCCATATTGATATCGTCCCAAAACAGGCGCAAGGCACGTTTTTTTGCGTTTAAGGCCCGTTTTAGCGCCGAAGGCCTGTGGGAGAATAGGGGCCATTGTCTCTTCATTTTGATCTCAAAGTGCGCCAGTTTGATCCATTTTTACTTGAAACTGTACAAAATTTTCTTCCGGGGGGGGCATGCCCCCGGACCCACCTAGGGGTTCAGTGGTCCATGACCTTTGGGTGGGCTGAGCCACCCAAAGGCCACTTACACTCGTAGCCTGGTAAACCAGCCGATCACGTGAACTCACATTTAATTTGGTTCTGCGTGACGGTCTGGCCCCAAAGCCAGTGGGGGGGGGGGGGTTTAGCAGAAGCTGCAGAACGGAAGAGCCAATCAGCGACTGCGCTGTGATTGACAGCGCAAGTTGGCCAATCAGGAATGCCACTAGCACTGCACTAACAAAACAATAATGGCCGCCTCCTTGCCTGATGCCTGATGCCTATTTCTTATTGCCTATTGCTCATTGCTTGTTGCCTATTTGTACTATGTCGTAAACGGAGTCCACAGCACAAGAATTTCACACGTGATACTTGTACCATGGAGTGACAATAAAAATCTTGAATCTTGAATCTTGAATCTTGATCGTCTCGAGGAGTAATGTCAGCGTTTGTCTAGTTTAAACAGCCATAAAGTGCAGTAACAACAGTTAAACAAGTACAGGAGTATCGCCGCAACTGCAGAGTTTCTCGACGGAAAATATGTTTTTGCCATTCTCCCCAGTGGATTTGGGTTTGACTGGATCCGCGCTGATTGGCTGAAGGAGTTGTCTGTCAAGGCAACTACGCCCGCAAATGCTCCTGCCCCTGCTAAGGACTGGGTGAAGAGTTTGGGCCAAATGTGAGTTCAGATCTGGTAGCCAGAACACGGGTCACATTACGGCCCATGACATAGCCATATCTCAGCCAGCTGTATGAGCACAACTGGCCCTGGCCCTATTCTGGTCCAATGTATCTGAATGACACATCTCTTAAAAGAGTTAACAAATAAATAAATAAATAAATAAATAAATAAATAAATAAATAAATAGAATTATCAAACTTTTATTGTTATTGTTATTTAGACATTACATCCTTTATTCAACAGAGAAACTAGAAGACCTAAGGCATCCATTGCTACCAACCATGCCATCCTAGCTGGTTGGAAAGGCGGCCAAATAATGGTCTACATCCCTTCTAAATGCCGTACTGTTGTACTCAGTGCCACTGCCACCCTTGCTTGAGTCTGTGCCCCACCACTCCAATCAAAATGGTCTGGACACACCACTGACGCTCAACAACTGGGCAATATCTTGTTTACTGCATCTGGGCCAAATACTACACTCAGCAACTGGCCCATATCTTGTTTGCCACTTTAAAGCCGGTGCCCCTCTGCGACACCTGGGCCATGTTCACATGATGCCGTAATATGTCAGTGGTGACTGGATGCCAGCTGTGCCAGCTGCTTCATGCCAAATCTGGGCCAAATTTCTGTGTGGGAAAGATCTATACATTCAGATAAAGAAAGGCAGAGGTGTAAAGGGCAAGAGCTCCAAGGCTAACTTAGAATAGCAAGAATGCCCTTTAACTACATCCAACACTAATACTGGCTATTCCTGCAATTAACTGAGAAATGTTTATCACATCGCAAGGAGGGGTTATTGTAAATTAATTGAGAAAGCTTGTACATTGTAGCCTACTTGCAATAGGCTATTCCCGGAGGGTCATTGGCACCACAGCCGATCTGTCACAAGTTCTCTCCATCTCTCTCTGTCCTCGGCACGAGTCGGCAGCTCAATGTTTCGCCGAGTTTTAATTGAGTCCACTGTAAATCCTCCAATCTTTTCTTTTGCCTCCGCCGTTTACCCGCTGCAAACACGTTTCTATTGTCCCACCCCAGTCAACAAAATAACCCGAATTGCATCAAAACACTGATGTTAGGTAGGTTATATGATGTGATGGTGTCGTTATGAGATAGGGATAATATATACAGTTAATAGGCCTACACTTATCCAAATTACGCAGGGGGAGAATTACACCATGCCTCACACAAACTGTATTACACGGACTGCAAGACGGGAATCTGGTTTGATTGATGTAATGCCCAGGCATTGCCAGGCCACACCTGTGAATAATTCTGGTGGTTAACACCGCCCAAATCCCGTTTGCGCCGTGCATAAATGATTTGGCACGCCTCTAATCTGCGCTTGCGCCCGTTGTTGTGATGAGTTATGCTCCCCCGTGAGTAATTGCATCCCCACCATATTTTGGGGCTGTTTTAACTTAAAAACAGGGAGGTCACATCTACCCAGACAATTATATAATTTTTAAACAGTTATGTTTCTGTATAAATCATTACAATATGCTCCCGTGAGGTGGGGATGCATTTAGCTGCTGCCGGTGTAAAACTCGGCATAACACCTGGACAATAGCGCAAGGCGGACTGCAATCTTCCCTGCCTTAAGGCACGCGCAAACAGGTGCGCAAGCGCAAATAGGGGATATCACCTGTACCAAGATAGGGCCCTATGTTTGCATCATAATATCTGACTGCCTTTTGTTAGCCAGTTAAATTCACTTCTGTTGGTGAATACCAACAGAACAATTTTGCAGGGGATTTTGGCACATTTTGTGGGGGCGCTACCCATACGGTTAGCTGTGTTGCTCATTCCACAAATGCATGAACCTACAAGTTGTACTTCATTGTAAAGGTGACTAATCAGGCTTTCCAACAATATAAAATACAATACCAATTGGTATTATTAAAGTGGAGAAATAATTGACCGAAATAACGTTTCTGATTTCTTTTTATGAGTTTATTTGAGTGATATTGGCCTATAGTGAGATTTAAATCAATAAACACCTTGTTATCCTCCCATGCAGCGTCCTGCCGGTGAAGCTCCACACTGTCACGTGAAAAGAAGCGGCTGGCAACTGTGCATGTGTCGGAGGAAGCATGGTGCTAGTCTACGGCTCTCATCAGATCGGCAGAGGGTGGAGCAGCAGGGAGGAAATTGGCCAAGTACAATTGGGGAGAAAATGGGGGGGAAATCAGGGAGAGAATGTTGCATTTAAAGTCTCTCAGTTGGAGATTTTGTGGCTGCCATGTTAGATCACAGAAATAGTTAATAGTTGCAGGGCAGCAAGGTAGAAATTAGAATTGTTTGACAGTCACGTTGATGAGTTTTACATTTGGGGCGTGGCAGGTTGGCCAGAGCCCTGTACTACGAAGCTAGTTTAACAGATCCGCGATAAGTCCCTTTGATCTGGTTTGACTGAACAGGATCAAAGCTATCTAGTTTAAGGATACTACGACGCTGGTTTGCTAGTCGATAACTGAAGCTGGGATCTGCCTGTGCACGCGCACGTTTTTCGCTCGTGCACAGGCGCGCGTCCACGCGACAGAGGTGCGCTAGCCAATCACATTATGAACAGCTGAGTTGATCCACGCCCACACCCATTTCCACACCCATTTCCTCGTTCCATGAAAGCGCAGTGCATGATCAGAGTTTTAGCGGATATTTAATGTATCCGCGATTTAATGTCAGAATGAAAATCCGCGTTGGATAGTCTGCTGAAGGGCTGTCTAAAGCAGCAGCTTGTATTCACATCAGTCATTTGATTTACTTTGATCAGCGATTTCTGTCTGATACAGCTGCATACAGCAGCAACAAATGTAAATGTGTAATCTCAGTCTATACATTTCCACAATCTGTAAGCCTATTTAGACCATAGATTTAGAAACGCATGCTCAATGAATAATGATCTCTATCACTCATGTGTGTGGTTGCACTGATCGAATAATTCATATATAAAATAGCCTAGTATAAAGCCTAATAGCCTACTATAAAAGAGAAAACTGCTGAACTGAATTGAGACGATGCGGGCATAGTTATCATTGATAAAAACTAGCCTATTTTTGCTCATATATTGGCATACAGCCTACAGGACACAGTTCCAGCTGAAAGATGCAAGAATAGCCTGCATATTTAGTATTGGGGCTATCCCATATTTATATTATATGTATAGGCTTTTCTGGCATGTAGGAGAATATCACCCTCACTCCATTTGAGGGTCCGTTCATGATATGCGCCGCGGTGATTAATAGTGATCATATTTCTCCACGCATCGTTGAGCTGTTAAGACATAAAGTGGTAAGTAGGCTTAATTTAATTATGTAGCCTACAGAGCCACGAATGTTTTGCTTGTTCTATTCTCAGTTGACTGCAATCTATTTTTCATATGGCGATCTTATGAATGGTGAGTGACTCCAGAGAGCCGATATTATATGGGTCTCTCATGGATTTTGATCTTATCCTCTGAAGCTAACCTGGTCGCGACCAGGTTAGCTTTGCAGCGTCAGTTGCCATGGTGATTGAAAGTTAACTTGCTTTGTAGTACGGCTAAACCAGGTTTAAACTCAAACTTACTCGGATAAGGCATTAAACTAGCTTCGTAGTACAGGCTACTGGTGAGACCATGATCCTCCAGGTTTAAACCCTGTGTCATCTAAAGTGTTCTTGAGCAAGTCATTGAATCCCTACAGCGCCTCCCTGCAGAGATCAATGAAGTGCCTGTATGCACATTGTTATTATGTCTGAGAGAGAAAGGGGACTCCAACACAGCCAGTGGTTATTGTCACTGGTAGCATTTTGTTGTTGTACTTTGTTATTGTCATCCTGTTATTTGACCCTGTTATTTTTGTTATTATCAACCCAGTCAGTGGGGGAATAGAAGCATCCGGTGCCACACCTGTTTGGGAGGCAATCTGCACTTTCAGGGCCATCGCCATTGTCATCTGCCATTTCAAGAACTACTCAATCAGTCAGTGACGAATAGGGGCTCAGCTGCAGAAACACAAAAAAGCAAGAGGGGGAGGAAGAAACAATCATTACTCTTACACTGATCTGTGAAGGATCAAGGGCAGGGCAACACATTCAAAGCCGTGCCAACTGCCAACACCGCCCCAGGCCCCTCACACCTCATTCTGCCACCCCACTCAACTATACATCCTCTCTCCAGAGGCTCATGGTGAGATATGGGTGGTGACAAAAGTGGGTGTAGCACTATCATTACATGAAATAAGCAGCTCGTAGCAGGAAAAACCAATCTGGCCGGAGGATGAAGGGGACTATAAAGGAGGAAATTCAATATGATGAGAATAAAAATGCCTGTTAATGAGATTCTACTGCTCTCCCATCCTCCTCCCTCCCACACTGTAGCTCCCCTCTAAAACACCCTCCCCCTGGCACCTCCCATTCACACACACACACACGCACGCACGCACGCGCGCACGCACGCACACACACACACACACACACACACACACACACACACTGCAGGCTGGGAGGCTGATATTAAAACTGTTTTATGTGATTGTAATAAACTGTCTCACGAGTGCAGGTTGGAGTGTCACCCCCCCACACGGGGATAAGGACACGGCTGATTACTGCCCATGTTTCTCCTGCTTGTGATGCTAATGTGACATACATGACTGAAATGAGTCCCTACTCCCTGGCTGGGTAATCACAAGTTCATATGTGTCTAGCAGTCTAGTGCTGTTAGGATGCCTGTATCTGGTATTCTATGGCTATCTTATACCTCTTTCACACCAAAGGGCTATTCCCAGGTTGATTCCCAGGTAAGAAAGGGTTAACCACCTCGAGTGCTGGGTTGGACCAGGTTCGGACCACGGACCAGGGTTAATTTCAATGTGAAGGACACCACCCGGGTTGCTATTTGTTTTGCTAATATACCCAATCATAATGTTTGTTTACAATAATGTCTGAGTAGAAAACTCTTACATGCAATGGTGTGGAGCAAACGGGGGCGATGGACAACTGAGATAAAGAGAAAATGGTTACGTCTAAAACGCATGTTTGATGCTTCCATGTCTGATTAATAACAACACTTTCACTAACGTTGGTTTGGAGACCTAATTTACCTGTTGGGCCACAGACTAAAGACAATTACAGCTTGAGTTGACGCAAAACTAGCAGTCCGACTGGTGGTGAGATGTCACTGTTGGGTTAGTCTCGCTGGCCAGCCTCCTCTCCCTTCCGTCCGAGGAGTCTGGCGCCGCAGGGCTCCATAACTGGGATAAACCCTCCCCTGCTCTACTCTGCTCTCCCATTGGAGCGACTGTTTCAGTGGCAGCCGGATGTCCGCTCCCGGCTTATTACAAACTATGTCCTTAGCTCTGACCATGTCAATCAGAGCGGCTTCCACTCCCTCCTCCCTGTGTGTCGCTGTAAATAGTGCCCGGCACCTCGGGAGGTGGTTTGGCCGATCAGATCGCAATCCATCCTCAATGTGTCTTGGGGGCGTATACACCTGTACTTTCAAGTGGTCAAGCACTATCTGATTGCAATCTGATCACAGAAAATGCATGTTAGTGCCAGGTATAAATGGCCTCTTAATCCTCCAACGTACACAGCCTTCAAGTGTTCAGAAAATGCATGATTATTTTGAAATGGATCTACTGTACATAAAGGGGTCAGCTCGCCATTCCGAAGTGTCGGCATTCCGATCATTGACTTCTATGCTTTCGGAGAGGCGGCCCTTTTTATCTCCAAAAAATGTTTCGCCGAGAGGTTAGGTTCTGGGGGAGGTTAGGCTTAGGCGTGGGGGGTGGGAGAGGTTAGGGTTAGGGTCTGGGGGAGGGTTCTTTCGCAATGGCGAGACAGATCTCAATTTTGTCGGAATGCCGGTATTTCGGAGTGCCGACATTTCGGAATGCCGAGGTGTCCCCGTACATAAATGCAGCTAAAAGGAGGACGCACTATACAGTATTGTATGGATGCCAGAGAAAAGTTTCCCAGACACAAAATGTAAAAGTACTTCTACCCACAGGCCTGACAGCATGGCACCTCCATTTTTCACTCTATTAGAACAGTGCCCAGGCAGCAGAACTGCTATGCAACTGTTTCTATTAAAAAGTCCAGAAGGGTATATGACTATCCCAAATATCGCACAGACTCATGCTCACATTACAGCGCGGATTCCCTGACTCTTAATTGCTCGATCATGCAGCCCTTAGGTGATTTATTATGAAGAGAGAGAACCAATATAGATAATTAATAGACTTAGCCTCTGCAGTGAGTCAGTTCCACATTTTTTGCATACCGGTAGATCAAATTAAAGCACTATTTTTACGAGGACTGAGGCTATCTATTCTCCTTACACAGAGATCATCATTAAGGCTTTAGAGCTGAAACAGTATAGACTGTGCCATATGGCTTGTTGAAATGTGTGTGTGTGTGTGTGTGTGTGTGTGTGTGTGTGTGTGTGTGTGTGTGTGTGTGTGTGTGTGTGCGCGCGCGTGTGCGTGTGTGTGTGCGTGTGTGTGTGCGTGCATGCCTGTGTGTGGATGAAGAGGATACTTAGGGGTATCCAAGATGGAATGCTAATAGGGTCAGTTTCTCTTTATCAGTGAGCTGTTAGTGCTTACCTTGGGATATTAAACTCTTCTTCACCTTTTGACGCCATTGGCACTAATATCCACAGTACGCTATGTGAAATGAAAGCAGTCGTCGATCTAAAGCTTTCTAATGATATCAAATGTCAAATATACTGTAAACTAACAGGGGAATGTAAAGGATAAAGGCTCAAATTTGTAAGTGCAATGGCCCTCATGACCTGGGAACACATGGATAACAAACAAATCACACTCATATTTTGGAACTACCAAAACCTCTCCAACATTTGTTTATTTTTGGAGTGTGAGAAAACTCATGAATGTTTTTTTCTTTTTTCTTCTCAAGTTTCAAGCTTATTTCACCATTTACATAAAAATGTACAATGCATTGAAATTTCACAAGCCACGCCTCCACATGGTATAAAAAAACACACACACACACACACACACACACACACACACACACACACACACACACACACACACACACACACACACACGAAACACATACGAAAACAATATAAAAACATGATAAGACTTGGATACAAAGGTTGTAAGAGGTATAAAAGGTAAATAAAATGCAAATCAATAGCAATACGGTGCAAATCAACAGCAATAAGGTGCAGTTGTGCTATGCATTTAAGAACCCTACCACCTCTGGGTAGAAACTGTCTACAAGTCTACTTGTACATTGCCCTTCTGTCTGGGCAGCGCTCCCAGCAGTAGCTTCTACCTGATGGTAGCTGGATGATAAGACCATTGCCTGGGTGGCTGCCTGGGATCCTGATTATTTTCAGGGCCCTGTCACGGCACCTTTTAGCATAGATGTCTCTCACAGAAGGCAAATCTGCTCTAATAATGTTCTGTGCTGTTCTTACAACCCTGTCAATTAATGTACGGTCCTCCGCAGAGCAGCTTCCATAACAGACAGTTATACATCCTGTATAACTACAGATGTATCCAACTCCAGATGTATATGTGTATACATCTGTGGCTTGGTGGATACACCAGCCTTCTTTAAGCATCTTAGGAAATAAAGACACCGTTGTGCCTTTTTGACAACAAAAGAACAATGTAATGGCTATGATATGATATTAGATGTAAAAAGACATGCAAGATTTAAACTATGTGAACTGGGATATCCTCAGTAAGCGCTGCGTTGTTATCTATATTTTCTATGGATAAAAACAAAAACAAAAGACACGTTTATTTTGATGGCCATTTTACTCTTTATATGTGATAGATTGATTTTATTGGGAAGCTCATCCTTCATAATCAATAGTCAATAATAGACAGTCATAGATGTTAAAAAAAGGAATTAATTCATAAATAGGTCATGCCTGTCGATGTGAAAAGTCCTATATAAAGGTTCAAGTCCTGAAATAGGTTCAAATGGGTTAAATGTTTCATTCCTGAAAAATAAGTTAAGACAGTTAACATGTAATTCATGTGAGATCAATTGCAAACACAAGGTAAAACAACTTTGGAAAAGTATAGTAATTACCTGCAGAGTCCGCAAGAGGGAGTTGTAGCCATTACCCACCTGTCAACGTTAATCTGTGATCTACTGTACCTCTCGATGCCTGCGATCGATTAATCATGTCTGCAAAAGTCCACGAGGGGGAGCTTCAGCCATCTTGCTCATTCTCAATGAAGCTACCATCAAAGAAACAGCTCTGCATTGAGTTTCCCCCTTTTCAGGTAAATTAGAGTATTTACACTCTGAAACTTTGGAATATCCACCTTATTTTTGGCGGCCATTTTTGCCTGATCTGCCTGATGGGTGCTTCTTCCGGTGTGATCCTCCCAGCCTTGTTGCTGACAGCTTGACACCCGTCTGGGCGAACGGAGCAAATCACTAATCAGGTCCAGCTTGGCAAAAATCTCGTCGATAAATATCCCTTTAAGAGCACAGTGCATTCATGGCCATGGGTAATCGCCTGCTGTTGCTAATATTAGCCGCTAGTTAGTTATGTTAGCGTTAGTTTGTTGTTTATAACGTGGCTATATTCATAACGTTTTATATCGCGGATGCGTTATTTCGAATCCCATATAGGTTACGCCAAACCCCACATAGGTTACGCTAAAACACACATAGGTTACGCCTCGAATCCCACATAGGTTACGCTAAAACCACCACCGCAAAGCGTGTGGGTTTCAGGACGAAACAGTCTCGAGCCACTATCGTCATCTTTAGAGCACAATATTCCTGGAATGCAAGTTTAACTAAACAGTTACATGTCCTCTGCATTCTACATAAAATTAAGATATTACGGGTTGTTTTATTTGGTATGTTACATACTTATTGGCCAAGTTATGTTCAATTCAGCCAGGGTACAAGGGACTGAGTGTAGGTGGCCATCTTTTCAAATCAAGTAGAATACCATTTAGGAAATGGCAAGCTGCAACAATAATTCACCTTAAACCGGACCTTGTACGCACAATTATTTTTTACAGTGGGGCATTCAAAAATAAGGTGGATAGACCAGACTGCGCCGTGTCTTCAAGCGTCCAGCGCCAAGGCCACGCCCCTTTTTAGGGGAAACCCACCATAGTAAAAGACGGTACAAGAAGCCGAAACCATTTCAAACAAACTATTTAAAACGGTTTAATTTTATACAGATATGCCAAAGAGTTGCTGTGTTGTTATAGTTTCACTAACAATAAAAAAACAAAAAACTGGTCTGCGATAGAGTAGGGGTGACACCGTCAATGTGGACGATGCATGTAGGCCTACCCTGGTGGAAACTGGATACAGCGTTCATATAAGGCAAGTACCCCGTGTCGATGTATCTTGCGCATTCTATGGCCAGCCGAGTTGAAATATATTGTCATGTCATGGTGTCTTTGGGTCATTTATAAACAAAATTAATTCTGTTATTTTTCTATAGATTTTTGGGGTACTGCTATTTTACATTGAAGTCAACGCGAGTGGCTTGTGTTATCCCCTAAAAAGGGGCGCAGCCTTCATGTTTTGCAAATTACCCGGATGTGCTGGTCTGGTCTATGTCTGCTAAATTGTTAATTTGTAGTTTGTTAATGTCCGGACTGAATGTTGATTGTTTTGGTAGCAGTATTTCGTTTCTATTTGTTGTTTGGTTTTCTGTGTAGCAGCTAGCTAAACTGCATTCTTCCAGTGCCAGCACGGAGCGTCACGTGACCATTATTGGTGCAATCTGCATTGCGTGTGTTCGCTTTTGATTAGGGTTAGTTTAGTGAAACACACGATACAGAGTGTCAAGTTGCTAATTTTAGCATAGCTGGATTATATCTGGCAAGACTACATAATGTTTATGTGTGTGATTAATCAGTATTGCTAAAGCGTTTGTATTCATTTCTGGAGTAACAGTCTGTAAAAAGGAACAAGTTTAGACAAGACACATGGTAATGTTATATTGTTTATTTTTCAGTACATACAAGTTAGTTTGGTCATTGGTTTGTTTATTGATTATCCTGAATACTTACCTGGGACATTTGATTTGACCTGTTAAAGAAAAAGAGTTAAATATTTGTACTTACCTGGTTATTAAGAATGCACTTACCTGATTACCTGTGAAAGAAAGAAGAAATTAGATTATTAGATTAAAGTTGACCTTGCAATCGGAGAAAATGCTGGATTATATCACGTTGAAAATAATAATTGTACCTGTGTAAATTCTTACTGGGGGTACGGTGGCGCAGTCGGTAGCGCTGTCGCCTCACAGCTAGAAGGTCCTGAGTTCGATTCTCGCCTGGGACGCTGTGGGAGCTGGAGTTGTGACCCCCCCATATCTTCAGTGCCTACTGCCCAGGTGGGCTATCTCGTCGAAAGATCTGTGTGGAGTTTGCATGTTCTCCCCGTGCCCCCCAGGGGGTTCCTCTGTACATAACCCCCCACTAAAAACATGCAGAAGATCATCATCCGACCAGTGACGACAACATCTGAAGTTGGTCCCCGGGCGCTGGAAAGAAAAAGCGACCACTGCTCCTGGCCTGCCCCCTGGAGGAAAGGACAAGCCTGGATGGGTCAAATGCAGAGGACATATTTCACCGGCCACCGTCAGCATGAGTGTGTGTTGTGGCCGCATGCATGTGTTGAAGTGTTCGTGTGATAATAAAGACGGGCTTGTCCGTCTGAAATCGTGTTTTTTTTAAACTTACATTCTCAATGAAGCTGCCATCAAAGAAACAGCTCTGTCTCCGTGTATCTCATTGAGTTTCCCCCTTTTCAGGGTGTAACATATACAGTATAGATGGTTTTACTTCAGTTTTGGCTAGTCATAGCTGTCTAAATACAGTGCATTATGAATCCCACTTTAGGACTGCTTAGTTGAGTTTGTAAACTCTAAACTACGATCTAAATTCAGACCCATGTTTAATACAATCCTCACCAAGTTTCAGATTAATGCAATTCCATGAGTCTGAGTAATATGCCAAGTGTGATTGATTTACACTTCCAACCCCTCAATCACAGCTTGGGCCGCCATACTCTCATATTACACACGCAGCAAATTTGCTTTCCAAACTTGAGTGGGAAATGTATTATGATGGAGTAGAGAGGGCAGGCATCATCTGGTTTTTCAACTTCACAATTTGAAAAGTTTGGCTAAGAGCACACAACCGCATCATTTCCATGTGATGAATTTAGAGAGTAGGAATAAAACATGCAGATTGGAAAAGTAATAAAAACGGGTAACAGCAGGAGAGTGTGTTTTCAGGGTAGAGGAAGCACATGGTGCTATATAGTTTTCCATTCAATAGACCCATAAGCTATCAAGTGTATTCTCCAGAGAAATTAGATCTCTGTTGATGCCTACAGTGCAGTGATGAAGGAACATTACTTTATGAGGCGATGATAGTCATGTAACATGGGATATTATAATGATTCGAGGTCTAGATTTAAAGTCCAGAACACTTGCAACAGATGCAATTTCCTTTTTCGCTGGAGCACCTGTGGAATCAGCACCTGCATGTTAAAATCAATCTCACATAGTGCTGTTATTGATTTTAGGATATAAATAAAGGGGTAAAAAGGCTACACTTTAAAAATAAACACAGTTGGGAGTGCATTATCTTCCTCTACAGGCATGGCAAATATCCCGTGTGCGAGGCGTGCAGTGCGATGGAGCCGTGGCAGTATGTGGCTCTTGTGGGCGGACGTGCGGCTTCCTGCGACTCCATGCGCACTGCCTCCCTCTAGAGGTCAGGTCACGGCTGCTGCCTCCCATAATGGGAGCATTGGCAAGGGGAAATAAGCTGCGGTGCTGGACAGGGCCTGTCTCCGAGCAGAGTGGCGCACAGCGAGGTGAACCGCATTCATGCCTCCCCGTAGCAGTCATTAGAAGTGTTGGGTTTGGAGGCATCGAGGTGTGAGGGCTCCGGGGCAGCGGACTCACTGCATCTCTTTAAACTCACTTGTGTTCTCATGAGGTGTGAGGTTACTGGACCGCATCAGAAGACAATCGACCGCCATCCTCGCATGCTTACTACCCCCTAATAAATCGAGGTGAAACGCCCCGCGGTCACCCGTCGTTCACCTGTATCACCTTCCATCATTCTCGTCACGCGGCGCTGCCGTCCCGTCATCCATCAACCAGTGGTGCTGTCCACTACCAACTGCCCCCGATCGCCCCTGACTGGCCCTGACTGGGGGCCCGTGCCGCCCGTTGTAGATGTGAGGCCTGATGGGATGTGACAACTTTATTAGGCACAAATCAGGCAGAGCCCCCCGCTTCCCCTTCTCTGCTGGACGTGTGAGCGATGCCTGCCGCGAGCTGTGGGTTTCTTTGCAGGTGGGACTCTTTATCTATCTCTTTTCATTCAAAGCCTCCAGCCTATCTCAGCCATTATCAGCCCCCCCCCCCCTCCATCTTCCCTCCCTCCTCTACCATCTACTACGGGATCCCTCAGGGGACACGTCTTGGTTTGTGGCTCCTGACATCGGTGAGTAAAGTCGAGCCCCATCGCAAAAGCAGCCAATCAGCCACACATCTCACCTCTCACTGCCATTAGCTCTTTTATCTCCTCGCAGTCACTATCACATTACAGCGATGCCACGCGTCATCGCTAATCCACCCTACCACATCATACATTACGCCAGTTCATCATAATTCTTTTTTTTTTTTTTACACCTAGTAAATATATTTGCCTGTCATGGATGGGGTTGAATAAATTTGACGGCTGAACGGCAGCACCACAGCGGCCGTACTGAAGGAACGTGATTGGCTGTAATGGTAATAAATGAGTACAAGGATAAATAATGATCTTCTGTAGCTTGAACGGATTGCGTTCATGTCAGGTGAGATGATTTATTCCAAGAGAAGGGAGAAATCCTTCTATATCGTCAACATGTCACAGCGCTCAGTTAAACAGAGGGACCCCTGGGCAGATTAGCACACGGCCGCTAAAAAGCGCCTCAGTCGAGTGCAAATGGAAATCATCCAATTTCTCCGAGAAAGTTTAAGCAAATCGAGTGGAGACAGAGAGGGAGGATGGACGGATGGACGAGATTTGAGGCATAAACATTTTCTGCGCACTTCAGCAACATTCTCTTAGCCTCTGCCTCTCTGTTAACCAGTTCATCTCCCAAGGGTAGATCATGGGAAGAAGAACTTGCAGGACAGAAAGCATGGACAATCCCTTTTTTTTAGCATATTATTCAAATAAAAGTGGGTTGTCTGAAAAGGGTCAAATTCATGAATCCTTTTAGAGTTACAATACTAGAATATCATATTTTTTACAGTATATCTTCGATTCATGAGGTTTCTAGCAATCTGGCGAACAAAAAACAAAAAAACAATAACGCTTTCATGGGGGTAAATTCATTGCAAAAGGATATCAATAAATTCCCAGGCCTCCACTGAGTCTTGTAAGAGAGAATTACCACATACCTGTTGGGCTTGTGTTGCATTGCAGAGGACAAAGCACATTTCCTCCCTCCTGCTCAGCTAAATCGATGAATCTTGCCTCTGTTGTGGCAGATGATCTTTGTTATTCAGGGAGTTGCAAACCCATAGTAAGGCATGTAGCTTGACTTAAAGCTCCCAATTTGTGTAAAACAGGATTTCCCTTGCCTTTTTCATTATAAAGGAGTTGGAAGTCTCAAAATACATGGTCCCCATATTCACAGCAGCAATGTAAGGAAGAAATGCCTCCAAATGAGCCATTTTGAGTTCTGTGAGATCACAAAGTACACTAACACTCATTACATTTGCCCGCTTACAGTGACACCCCCGTCACTGAATGCGGAAGACCAAACCTTGGTGTCTGTAGCATATAGCGTAGTTTGGAAAAAATTCCAGAAAACAATCAACTGCACCAAAGATCTTATCAGAGGTCCCACCCCCACATAGTTCATGAGGGGCGATAAAGAAGTCGTTTTTAATTTGCAACTAGATTAATGATGAATGATGCAGCACGACACGTTCTGCTACCTCAGGAAGAATATCACATTGGTTTTTCAGTAGTGACAGTGACACATTGCACTTCCTTCCACAGGTGGAGCCCTTTTCCATCATTCAATTGTTAATTGTGATGGGAGATACTGACACATTTACGCTTTCCTTTTCCAATTCCCTAAAACGGTTCCATTTGTACGAGTTAATGCTCTCTACTGTCTCCCGCAGCCCAAAATCAGAGCGAACAGCTTGTCCGATGGCCAAATCTCTGATCTGTGCTACTGTTCTCCACTAAGGAATATGTAAACGCTGAATATGGGGTTTTAGAGGGTTTATTGTGGTTCATTCTCCTGTTTGTTGTCGAGGAGGCAATGTCATCTCATTGATATATCACAGATTACAATCTTGGTGGTGTGGTTTCTAGTCGAAAATATGAATTGAACCTCACAAGTTTGTCCTTTACTAAATTGCTTTAAGTCATGCTGACGATATGGATATTGCACATTTTCACAGTTGACCTTTGCTTTGTCATGCATCTCAATTGTCATTTCTCAAGGTGACCCATAATGAATTCTCCTCTGCTGATTCGACAGTGATTCATCAACCCACAGACAGACACTTTGCCAGCTGAAGGCGCAGTGGAAGCGATAAGGGAAAATTATCAGCAGATAAGGAAGGACCATTACTTTTGAAGACCCTGAATACGAAAGGCAGTCCTAACTAAAGTAAAACACCTTTCTCAACACCTTTCCCTCACTGCATCTCTGCAGAGATAACCAAACATTTCCAGATTATACAAATACTTCATTAATGAATTGCAAGTGTGAGATCCATTGATGATTAGAGCTACAACGATTAATCAATTAGTTGTCAATGTATTAAATTAATCACAACTATTTGGATAATCAATTAATCGGTTTGAGTCTTTTTTCTTGTAAATGGCAGAACACTTCGACATGCAGACTGAAGGAGGCGGGAATCGAACCATCAACCTCTTTAATCCAAAGCGATTAGTGGACGACCCGCTCTACCTCCTGAGCTACAACCGCCCCAATTTTCTTCTTCTGATTTCCCCCCCAATTGTGCTTGGCCAATTTCCCCTGCTGCCCCACCCTCTGCCGATCTGGGGAGAGCCGTAGACACACACATGTACATGTACATACATGTGCATTTGCCAGCCGCTTCTTTTTTCACCCGACAGCGGGGAACTTCACCCGCAGGACATAACACGTGGGAGGATCATGCTATTCCCACTAGTTCCCTTCCGCCCCAAACAGGCACCTCGACCGACCAGAGGGGGCGGTAGCGCAGTGACCAGGACACATACCCTCATTCTGGCTTACCGCCCGCAGACACAGCCAATCGTGCCTGTATGGACGTCCCTGGTAGGCAAGGAATTGGTTTGAGTCATTTTTATAAGGGAAAAAGTGGTTTCCCTACCAAATTTCAAGCTGAGAGAGAGGCCGTCATATCTGTATTACCTGATCAGCCCGTGACATCAGTCAAGCCCAAGCGTGACGTCAGTCATGACGTCAGTCATCGTCAGTCCTCCCTAGTATATATAGCGAGGGTTCTACGTCACCCCCCACTCTGGCGGATCATAGCAGCAGCTGGCATCGCGGCTGTTCATTTCCCCTGAAACCATCCTCTGAAGCCGTCATTTCACCCCACCTACCTCCCAGTCCACCACCAACGAGTCTTGACTATATATATATTTATTTATATATAAATATTTTCTGCTTTCTTTACTCCTCTCTGACAGTAAACGGAAGACAGAGCTTTGCCTGGTGGACAAAACAAGACATTGAGGATGTCATCTTGTGCTTTGGGAAAAGCCGATTGACATTTTTCATAATTTTCTGATACTTTAAGACCAAACACTTAATCCATTAATCGAGAAAATAATCGACAATGAAAATAACCATTATTTGGAGCCCTATTGATGATATTTGTCCATATTCAGATGCAGATTAGATGTGTATATGTTTGCTGATGTGTGCCTGTATGTTTATGAGGAAATAGGTGTGTGATATGGGTGTAGAGAGAACTATGTTTGTGCATGGTGGCAGACCTGTGCAGCAGCGGGCTGTGCCAGCATGCCCTCACCAGACTGTAGAGTTCTCCACAGGTTAATCACCCCGGAGCAGTAGAGGAGTTGGGCAGCTCTACGCTCCAGCCCCCGCTCCAAATTAAATTAATGGGAGATTGGCTCATTAGCACAGGCTGCTCAGGGAGCCCGGCGGCCTGTATATGCTATAGGCAATACAGAGCAGGCAGTGCAATGCAGTATGTCGACTGCAGGGCACATCATGTCCTACTGACTGTAGGCTTAAGGCTGTGCTGAAACCTTGCTAATCCAAACGCCTTGGGATTAGAGTGGACTGAAATTGTGGGATAACTGACAAAAATGTTAATATTGAACCAATTTTTCTAACATGAACATGCATGTCCGACCGCTTCAGCTCATTCAGAACGCTGCAGCCCGTCTGGTATTCAACCAACCCAAATTCTCTCATGTCACTCCCCTCTTCCAGGACCTTCACTGGCTTCCCATCTTGGCAGGAAAAATCAAGACACTGGTACTGGCCTACAGGGCAGTACACCAGACAGCTCCTTTGTACCTACAATCTATTGTCAGGTTCCAAACCTCTCACCGCTCCCTCCGCTCCTCCACCAGTGCAGGACACCTCACCCCTCCTCCGCTACGGGGGCTCAAAAGTCGCTCATCCTGATTGCGACTCTTCTCATCCCTGGCACCACAATGGTGGAACGAGCTCCCCCCTTCGGTCAGGATGGCCGCATCACTGCCGATCTTTCAGCAAAGACTAAAAACACACCTTTTCAAGCTCCTCCTGGCCCCTTCTTGAACTAACATCTTTCTCTCTCCTAAAAAAAAACAAAACTTGACCACTCTATTCCTTCAATGGTTGTAGCTGTCATAGATTATGTTGCATAGTTGATTTCTCTATTGTTGACAAAAATGTGTTACTGTAAGTCGCTTTAAATAAAAGCGTCTGCCAAATGACGTAATGTAATGTAATTAATGTAATGCATGTAACTAAAGACCATCTGATGGGATCAAAGGAATGTGGGCCGTAAAGTGTGTGTATGTAAAGTATGTAAAGTACGTACGTAAAGTGTGTGTGTGTGTGTGTGTGTGTGTGTGTGTGTGTAAGGGGGTGGGGTGGTCCGACGGTGCTTGCTTGCAGTCAAATCACACCCATTTTCAAACTCAGCTTTCATTTTGATGTCACCTACACACTGTAAAGGTCCGTGACTGCATCTTGCACGGTTTTGACGCTATCGCAAAAACAAAATCTGTCCACAGACAGACAAACACCTGGGAAAATACTCAAAACAGCTTCTGTGGTATTTCCCGCTACAATAGGTATACACCACATTTTGCCATGATGACACACAGACATAGCCTGGTAAACCAGCCAGGCACGTGAACTCACATTTAATTTCGTTCTACCAGACTGTCTGGCCTCAAGCTTTCACGCAGTGTTTGCAGTGGGCGGAAGTTGGGCGGATGTACTTGCCTTGACAGACAACTGCTTCAGCCAATCAGCGTTGGATCCAGTCAAACCCAAATCCACTCGGGAGAATGGCAAAAACATATTTTCCGCCGAGAAACTCCGCTGTTGCATACTCCTGTACTTGTTTAATTGTTGTTATTGAGTCCCTTTCTGCAATAACTACATAGCTGTCTGGTAGAAGGAAGTGAAATGTGAGTTCACATGAGCGGCTGGTTTAGCAGGCTAACACAGACTCACATGAGCGGCTGGTTTAGCAGGCTAACACAGACTCACATGAGCGGCTGGTTTAGCAGGCTAACACAGACTCACATGAGCGGCTGGTTTAGCAGGCTAACACAGACTCACAAGATGAAAACAATAACGGCTACATGCTGTCGCAATGTGGAAAAGCATTGTGCACACGGTTTAAGCCAAGGGGTGCTGCTAATGGCAAGAAATACGTCAAGAGACCAAAAAAAGAAAATTCACACTCAGCATCCAGGACAATGGATCTGACGCCAAGGGATCTAGTCAGTTTGTCAGTTTATCAGTCAGATCATGTGCTAGGGTGCTAGCCTCGGGGGCGTGGGGGGTGGCGCTCGGGTGAGCGGCCGCCCCAGGCCCACCTGTCACAAATGGGCACAATCTGCCTGACTGAACATGCATTTTTTGCTTAGTTGAATAGTTTCAATAAAGTTTGTGTGTTTTGATTCCGTAAAAAATACAATGAAAAGGCAGTCTAAAACATAACACATCTGTGTGTGCGCACACCTTTTCTGTAGAGCAGAGACGAGCCCACAGAGACCTGACAATCACTGGCAGCTCAAGGGGGTGTGGCATTTTTATTTTGGTGTTGATTCTACTTGACCTGTAGTACTCCCTTATCAGACCACCCCCGTCAGGATTTTCCCAGGCCTGCAAAATCCAGTGTTGTGTTGTCTTTTTGACAAGATAGCTAATGAGCGTAACTGTATTCATTTGTTTAAGCAAATTATTGATAAAATCCATGGCACTGACCATAGTTATGCAATAGCCTATCAGCATTTGTTCTGCTTAAAAATCAGAAGGTGAGTGTTTAATGATAAATCCATGGCACTGTCCATGGTGTTGTGTTGGTGTGTGTGTGTGTGTGTGTGTGTGTGTGTGTGTGTGTGTGTGACAGAGGCAGACAGGCTGCTGTCTGTGACAGCCTGTCGCTGTCAATCGGTGGTGGTGCTGAACCGATCATTTGTTTGCATTTGTTTGCAGTTTGCATGTTCTCCCCGTGCTCCCCTGGGGCGTTCCTCCATAACATCAATATGAACCCCCCACTAAAAAACATGCAGACGATCGTCGCCTGACCAGCGATGGCTGAGAGGAAGTTGGTCCCCGGGCGCTGAGAGAACAAAGCTGCCCACCGCTCCTGGCCTGCCCTGAGGAGGAAGCTGCCCACCGCTCCTGGCCTGCCCTGAGGAGGAAGCTGCCCACCGCTCCTGGCCTGCCCTGAGGAGGAAGCTGCCCACCGCTCCTGGCCTGCCCTGTGGAGGAAGCTGCCCACCGCTCCTGGCCTGCCCTGAGGAGGAGGCTGCCCACCGCTCCTGGCCTGCCCTGAGGAGGAAGCTGCCCACCGCTCCTGGCCTGCCCTGAGGAGGAAGCTGCCCTCTGCTCCTGGCCTGCCCTGAGGAGGAAGCTGCCTTCTGCTCCTGGCCTGCCCTGAGGAGGAAGCTGCCCTCTGCTCCTGGCCTGCCCTGAGGAGGAAGGGCGAGCCTGGATGGGAGAAATGTGGAGAGCACATTTCACTGCGCCTCTGTAAACTGCATGTGTGTGTGTGCAGGGCCGCTGGAAGTCATAAGCAGGGGGTGTTGCAAGGAAGGGACTTTTGGATGTTATTTGGACGTTTGGATGTTTTTTAGCCATATTTAGAGGAATATCTAATTTTAATTAACATTAGGATTATACTGTTGTGTATAATATTTTCTCCTTTTCTCACTCATGTCACTCTTTCATGTCACCACCTTCTCTCCCTTTAGGTCGTTTTACACTACAACAGACAGCAACACAGGCAGAAACACTGAGCTTATTATTATATTTTATTATCTTATTATTATAAACCAAACATCAAAATGAACATCTCCACCCTCTTTGCTTTGCTCATAAACCCTAAATATCGCAGTATAAAACATATAAAACACATTTTAATCATAATATATATACTGTATATTTTTTATTGAGACTGCAATTCCAATACAAAACAACAGAGAGTGCTGCAGCACCTGCAGCACCCCCCTTCCCGCAGCCCTATGTGTGTGTGTGTGTGTGTGTGTGTGTGTGTGTGTCGGTGCCTGCATGCGTTGTGGTGGTCGTCTGTGACGAATGAATACGGGCTTGTCCGTCGTGTGTTTATCATCAATTGATGCATGAAAAGAGCGCTGTGCGCTGTCCTCAGTGCTGAAACATCTAAACAGGACTGGCAGCCTCTTTTTGGGCCAGCGGCCCCGTAGGGCCTACGTAGGGCCTATTCTCCCACAGGCCTTCGGCGCTAAAACGGGCCTTAAACGCAAAAAAACGTGCCTTGCGCCTGCCTCGGGAAGATATCAACATGGCTTTACGCTGGCAAATGCGCTTTAGGCGGAATGGGCGTGGCGCACTCCCTGAATGGGCGAGAATGGGCGTGTCGGCCTTAAATGCCGGCCTAATGATATCTTCCCAACTGGCGTAAATTTAGCGCTTTGCGCTTTTAAAAACCAGGCCTATTCAGTGCGCCAGTTGCGAGGAGCGCTCTTCTGCCGCTCCCCTGTCACCCTTCTCTGTCTCTCTCTGAAACCAGGCCTATTCAGTGCGCCAGTTGCGAGGAGCGCTCTTCTGCCTCTTCTCTGTCACCCTTCTCTCTCTCTCTCTGACTCCCTCGCTTAGACAGACACAACACACTTCCCATAGGAAAAAGAAGTTGTAAGTTCACTGCCTGGCATGTCCCAGCATGCATTGTGCTACTCCATTTCGCTACTAAATAGCAACCAAATGAGCCGAAATAGATATAAAAGGTAGATCTAAATCATGTGTAATGGTAACACAACCTGCAATTGTAGAACATTTCAATATTGGACCAAATAAAACATCGAAATGAAAACACCACCCTATGTGAAACATATATGTCCTCCTGGGCCTATATATATCCCTTGTCGATTTAACGTGATTTAGATAAGTGACAGCGGAACGCGCTTCTACTGTCATGTGCTATACTGTGATGTCCGCTCCAATAACTTGGCCCTACTTCACATTTAGTTTTACAATAAAAACACATTTATGCAATGACTTTACATAATGTAGGGTATATTTATGTGCATCATCCTTCCTGCAGCAGGCGAGAGAAAATGATATCTTTCTGGACAAACTTTCACCAATCTAATTAATCTCATCATATAGGGATAGGCTATATTTTTCTAGCTGATGCATTTAGAACATTCTTTTCACTTTGATCTTGCTATAGTGTAGGGTATGCTTGCAGTATTTAAACTGCAGTTAGATTGGTTTGAGAAGCATAATAATATGGAATAATAGCCTATATATGGAGACAGACAGACAGGATGAAGGGAGGGGGGGGGGGCAGAGCGTTTGGCTTTGTCTGGTTTTACCGGATTTGTCCTGGAATTGGAGCTTAAAAGGCAAGCGTGTGACTCTTTACTGCAATCCTCCAATGAGCGGACTATGCATAATTTTACGCTTAAAAGGCGTGGTTATAATGGTTGAGGCTGCGTGTAGCGCCGATACCAAGATAGCGAGTGCGCTGGTCCACACCCACTAACTGGGCTAGGCCAGGCCTTAAACACAGTTTCTGCGCCGATTGCAACGATAGGGCCCTACGGCCCCTATCGTTGCATCGGCGCAGTTTCTAGGCCGAGCGGCAGGCGCAGATCAAAGCAGTGGGCGTGGACAGGCGCACTTGATATCGTCGTGCTGGCGCTAGATGCAGCCCAAAGCATTACAACCACGCCTTTTAGGCGTAAAATTATGCACCGTCATGCTCATTGGATAAGTGCAATAAACGAATGGCACGCTTGCCTTTTTAGCTCCAATTCCACTGGTCCCGCAAAACCAGAAGAAACCCAAGCCTCTGATCCCCCCCCCCCCCCCCCCCACCTCCCTTCATCCCGTCTGTCTCCATATATCGGCTATTATTCCATATTATGATGCTTCTCAAACCAATCTAACTGCAGTTTAAATAGCCTACTGCAAGCATGTAAATGCGCTACACTATAGCAAGATCAAAGTGAAAATAATGTTCTATGCATCAGCTAGAAAAATATAGCCTATTAGATTGGTGAAAGTTTGTCCAGAAAGATATCATTTTCTCTCGCCTGCTGCAGGAAGGATGATGCACATAAATATACCCTACATTATGTCAAGTCATTGCATAAATGTGTTTTTATTGTAAAACTAAATGTGAAATAGGGCCAAGTTATTGGAGGGACATCACAGTATAGCAGATGCCATTAGAAGCGCGTTCCGAAGCGCGTTCCGCTGTTACTTCTCTAAATCACGTTAACTCGACAAGGGGTATATATAGGCCCAGGAGGACATATATGTTTCACATAGGGTGGTGTTTTCATTTCGATGTTTTATTTGGTCCAATATTGAAATGTTGACAATGGCAGGCTGTGTTACCATTACACATTAATTTAGAACTACCTTTTATATCTATTTTGGCTCATTTGGTGGCTATTTAGTAGCGAAATGAAGAAACACAATGCATGCTGGGAACTCAGAGAGAGAGAGAGAGAAGGGTGACAGAGAAGAAGCAGTGAAGGCACAGAATAGGCCTGCTTTTCAAAAGCGCAAAGCGCTAAATGTAGGCCAGGTCCCAAGATATCACTAGGCTGGTATTTAGCGCCGACACGCCCACTTTGGGACTGCGCCACGCCCATTCGGCCTAAAGCGCATTTGGCAGCCTAAAGCCTATTGCTATCTTGCCGAAACAGGCGCAAGGCACGTTTTTTTGCGGTTAAGGCCCGTAATAGCGCCGATGGCCTGTGGGAGAATAGAGCCCTCTATGTCCAGTCGTATTTGCGTGCCGATCTGGTCATCTGCACACCAATCCGAGGAAGCCTTGAGCCTTTGAGTGGGACACTGCAGTATAGCCAAGGAAATGCAGGAAACATCACTCTTTCCAGAGCATTTTGCAAACTGTTTCCACTTTCCAGCTTTACTTTACTCACCAGTTTGACTTTTTCTCATACAAAATAATCCAGCCACGTAACGTAACACTGCCTCGCACGTACAGGACAAGGACCACACAGCGCATCGCACCTCCTCGCGTGATTTCTATTCGCACATATGATAAGCAATAACCACACCCTGTGGCGCCGGGATTGGCCAGGAGCAACACTGGAGGGCACGCAGCCCAGCGATTTCATGAACCAACTGAATAGCTCTTGAGAACGGACAGCGATTTCGAGAGCGGACATTGAGAGCGGACATTGAAATGAATTATGGTCACCTACCTTCCTTAGCATAGTAATAATAATAATAAGCATAATAATTGTAATCTACACAATGTACACAATCTACAAAAACATGCAATAATATAAACGGTGTTGTGTTCACGTTCATAGCTCATATAATATAATGTATCATATCGTTAATTTCAAGCTCAATTCTTACCCAGAGAAAAGGTAGGCTACAGCACTGAAAATGTAACAAGCAATAGTTTTTTAAACATCTTTATTTTAAAAGATGAAAACCCCCAGGTGCTTTAGTCCCAAGCTTCAATGCTCCTGGCCAATCCCGGCGCCACAGGGCGTGGTTATTGCTTATCCTATGTGCGAATAGAAATCACGCCACCTCCTCAGCTGTTGCCAAAGAACTTGCAAAGAACTGAAACTCAACAGGTTCAAGCCACCCCAACACACAGCTAATCCGCTATTTTGGACAGAGTAGGCGACACAGTCAAGCCTCCGGCTAATGTTTTTCAGGCCAAAATGGCCGCAGCGCAGCTTCCTAAACTACACTAATACCAGGCCAAAATGGCAGCAGCACTGCTTCCAAAACTACACTAATAACCAGAGTGTCTTGCGCCACCGAAGAAAAACTAACACTCGGGAGTACCTTTACTAAAGTCAATGTTTTCTAATACATAATTACATCAATCACCTACAGACTTTTGAAACAGATTTGATTGCATGATGATGTTTTATTTTTGTGTTTGTGAGGGCCAGATTTTCTAGTAGCCTATTCAATATTTTATTTGATGTTTTACCCCTAAAATAAAATTTTACATCAATAATGTAGCTACAACACTGATCAGATCCAATTGTTTATAGGCTAATAGATGATATACTATAAGATATCAAATTATATAATATAATACAATTAATAGAATATATGATAATATAATTATGATATAATATAATATGCGTAAGGTGAATGATTAAAAGACACAAAAACATTGGGCTAAACAGGGGTAAATAGCCTATTTATTTTGGGGGTAAAAAATATCTTAAAATCAAACACGTATTTGATTTTAAGGTGTACACCAACACACAACATCATCGTGCTGCAATAAAATATGTTTGAAATGTTTTACAGCATCTAGGTTTTTGATTAAAGAACAAAACATTTCCCTTCACTTTCCATAACAACTGGGCTCTGACAGAGCCTGCAGAGCCGTAGTGAGCCAATGTTTAAGGGGACAGGCAGCGTACACTTTTTCATGATGATCTTATGAATTTTGTATAGTGCTAGGGAGCGATGTAATTACAACAATAGAAGTTGAAGAAAAGGCACCGTGAGGCTATAGAGAGGGGTGGGGTCCTTTTAATGTGACAAATACACATCTTTCAGATCATTAGAATCCACGCACACACACACACACACACACACACACACACACACACACACACACACACACACACACACACACACACACACACACACACACACACACACACACACCTCACAAAGTTATTGTGTATGAATGCAAGTAATAAAACCTTTTATTACATTCAAGTACATAATTACATAATTCTTTTCTAGGGCTTTCTTACCATACTGATTTTCCATTATATCCTTGATACTTTTGCAACAGCCCTTCTCATTAACAATGCAGCTGCCTTCTTCTTCTTCTTCTTCGTCGTCGTCGTCGTCGTCGTCTTCTTCGTCTTCTTCTTCAGCATACGCTTGTCTGTAAAGTGGCTTAACTGTATGCTTTCTTGGATATTTTACTTGGCTCAATAAGTGACAAATTGTGTTTTCGGATAGGATAGGCAGGGGATATATCAGCTATTTTACAGTTGTGACTTTTAAAATGACTTTATCAGAAGGGCCCATTGAGAATGGTCTGCCCCCTCTGGACTGAGAGTGTAGCTCCGCCCCTGGCTATATTGTTTATATTGTAGCTTTTAATTAATGACATTTTTTTAAATGAAATACTAATTATATATATTGTAGCTTTTTATTGGCGCATTTGCTTGCACATGCAGGTATTTGGAAACACTGTATCGTTACTACTACTACTACTAGCTATTTTTGACAAAAATTATTTACAAAGCAAACCTGATGAAGCAATATGCGAAACACGTTCGCTCCTTCTTGCTTTTTTAATGTAATCCATTAATAAAAAGAATATATCCTGATATCCTGAGGTGTGCTGGATTATAAATGTTATTATATGCCATGCTTGAAATGCGACTATTTTCTTTTTCTTCGTAAGGGTCCCTGCTCTGTTTCTCTATCAACCAAGGGGTCCTTGGACTGAAAAAGGTTGAAGACCCCTAATCTATACAGAACTGTAGGTTCACACCGAACCTTTTGAAACGTGATAGCCAGGTACTGATTAACATGGATGTTATAAATCTGATACCATGATTGCATGTTTTTTCTATTGCTGTTTTATTGGCGTATTTTGGTGGATTCTTTTTCCTTTTTGCTATGTAATTGCACTGAAAATTAGGCTTGCCTCAATGTGACTCCGAAGTGAAATGAAGGTTAAATAAATAGTTTGCAGGAGAGAGATAAGCTGCTGCTGTTAGTGACTAGTCTGGGTCACTCTGGACTGCATCAAGATAATTAAAGGTCCTATCCGTAAGTTCTAATTATTACTGACACCGGTGGCCATTAGAGTAACTGCAGGCAGCATGTGAACAAGCTGGCACGCGGGCACCATACTTGCACACGCCCAAGCAGCTGCCTGGCAACAGCAGACTGTGTTGGTTGCTTTGTAACATTAACTCATAAAAGTCACTTGAAAACGGCAACCTGGACAATTTATCGGTCAGATCAGCCTCGAGATGCCCAGGAAGGATTCTGGATGAATTATCGGACGTTATTGTGGCAGGTTTGGTCATGTTTTGGCTTGCATTGGCTGCGGGGAAATTGATAAGGATATTCACGTTAGCGTGAGTCAGGAACTACCCTGCTTTCCCTGTATTATACGTAGCCTACCGTCTAATGCCTGGTGTTGACCAAACTGAACATTCAAACAATGTTCCATATTCCGTCAGGCAGAAGGTACAGGTTACCAAACTGTAAATTGAACAGGTATAAATTTTCCTTTGTCCCACTGTCCATTAAAGCACTCAAAAGTAAGAGATAATGCAGACCATCTTAGTACAGCTCATCATGTTTTATTTTTAGGGAAGCGGTGCAATATTTACTAATCTTTCATTTGAACATTTTCTCTTTCTTTGCGGAGGGCTGGTGCAATATTTTACCACTGGGTACGCTTGATGTATATGTACACTGTAGGAATTTAATGTTAATTGTCGTCTGATTGCACTGTCTATATGTCAATATGTATATGTCTAACGCTGTGTCTCTTGATGCCCAAAAATAATTTCTCCCAAGGGAGACAATAAAGGCTTATTCAATTCAATTCAAATTCAATTCAATTCATAACAGTAACGTTATGCATATTTACGACTGTTACATTCATTATCCACACAAGACGGTAATGTTATTAGTGGGGCTGGGTGGTATTTTCTATAAATGTAAATCTGTAAATCTATTAGTTAGCCGCGTATAGCATCAAGCTAACGTTATAATATTAGGCAGTCTCACCACCCCACCTAACTGCAGTCAGTCAAACAATGTTCCATGACCCTAAGCATAACGGTAACGTTAGTGTTAGGCGTATTTGCGACTGTTGCATTACTCCACACAAGACGACTGTAACGTTATTAGTGGAGCTGGTGGTAATCTATAGCGAGCGGACCCCTATTAGTTAGTGTTAGCCACATTTAGCATCAAGCTAACATTATAACATTAGGCAGTCTCACCTCAGCTAACTGCAGTCAGTCAAAAAAAATCCATGACCACAAGCATATTAACGGTAGTAACGTAGGCATATTTGCGAGTGCTGCATTTACTTCACACAATGTTATTAGCGGAGTTTCTGACCAGGTGGTAAATCCATTAGCAAGAAGCTAACGTTATGGGCCAAAACAACATTACGGCAGCTACAAGCAACAAGGTCCCTCCATGAACCGAAAACACAGCCCCGACTCTAGTTTCCCCCCGATGTCGGTCACACTGCTGCTGTCTGGCCAGACGGGCTTCACTAGATATATATTTATAAATTTTTCTGTGTGGACTTTTACTGGAGTCTGTGTTGTTTGTTTTTGCTGGCATTACAGTAGCTAGCGACGAAAATAACGCTAGCCACTGCCTCTTCGTTGGTAATATTTCCGGCTGGAGCCAGGAGGACAACGGGCAGGCTCATGAACACGCAGAACGTCACATCCGCCAAATTTGCTGGGAAAACTTGACCAGCGACCAGCAGAAAATCCTGCAATATCTTTGCAATGGGTGAACGCAGAGGGTTGAGGCTGGGCTAATTTTTTAAGTTACGGAACGGCGCATTCACTCATTGGTAATAGAAAACACTTTGTGAACGTCCGGCCAAACTTACAGATAGTACCTTTAACGTGTTTTGGGTAAAATATGATGCCTGATTTTTTAGTGCTATGCTCTGTAGTAGGTACTTCACAAAAAATATAAGGGGTAATAAGGGATGGATCATTGAACAAGCTTGGGTACGTTCAGCTCAACATGTCCAGTCTCCAAACTCCATGCTTCAACACTCTTGAGGAGCCACTGCAACACATCTCTTTGCAACTTGCTTTGCCCACTAATGAAGGAGAGAAAACGCCATCATCTCATCACAAGGCCCACAGCCCATCACATTCTCCTAATCTCCACTCCCACTACCTCAATCTCCTACTAAGGCAATCGAGTATTCTGGAGTAGGAACAAGAGTGAGAAGATTGCGGGCCCCTTTCAAAGACTGATTCCTTCTAAAGAACACTGATTTCCCCATACTGTCTGTGCTTTACAATGCAATGAAACCCTGATTAGCCCATCTTATTGGATGCATTAGCATGAGAATGTCAGTGTACCTGCTTTGGCGTGTGTATAGGGGGGCCTGTTTGAGGGCTTCAGTCTGCATATGGCTGCGCTTTTGTTCCAGGGCCTGACACTGTGCTTGATTTGCATAATTGTAATTACCTGCGTGGGCAGAAGCCAAGCTCCTGCCGCAGGTGACTGTCTGATGAGGCTGGTACCCTCCCGTCTTCCTCATCCAGGGTGAATAAATGACTTAAATTGCCCACTCTTAAACACCCTGCAGAATCTGGGCGAGCTATAACTTTAGGCAACTTTCACAACTTTCCTTAATGACACATTTTGCTGAATGATGCCTTAACGGGTTTGAGGAGGAGGAGAAAATGAGAGGGGAGAAAAGCAAGGAGGGTTTATTCATGCTGACCAAACACTTTTCTCCCCTCCCTTGATGCACTACTCCTTTCCTCCAGTCTGTAAGTTATGTATCTGAACATCCCTATTACTATGCACCAAGCTGTTCTCATGCCAGGGCAAATTCACTTCCAGCCATAATGAGCAACGAGATGTATGGCAGATATATTTATCCTAAATGACAAATTATGACCGCAAACGACACCTTCGAGTTTCCAACACCTTTTGAGACTTCTACTGTTTTGTTTGCGTCATCGTGATGGAAAACAATGGCACATGCCATGCCTAACTTCCCATGCAGAGTCAACCTCAAAATGTTACTTTGAGCCCCGCCCCCATAGCATTTGTTGACGAGCCGCTGGCCTTAACGAGCACCGGTTGTCTCATTTCTGCCTTCTCTCCCCCGTGATTAAAGGTATATGAAAGAGAATGATCCACATCGTTTTCATGTGAAATGTGTTGTTAGAAAAATCACTCGCTGTGCATATAGACAGCGCCAGGCAGAGGCGCCTGACTGCCAGAAACTGTGGGACGGCTCAGAAAAATCAACGCTTTCATTCATCACAGCTCAAAAGTAAAGTAGAGTTGAAAGTCAGTTGAGACCAGATTTAACCTCTGGGATGCAAAACAGGATCTTCTAACATTAATTAATATGTTGGAGCACTGCAGAGCGACAGTAAGCCTACTCATCATTCATCGGTGTCTTTAATATAGGATAGGATATGCCCACGTACCCACTCCACAAATGAGACTTGATTCACTGCCAAAAAGATATCTCAGGCAAATACTTACTAACCCATACCTAGAGATAGGAGATGACAATATAGAGAGAGTAAACATTACGATAAATAAACAGATAAATAATGCAGGTATGTTTTTCTCTCGAGGCGCGGGGAAAGCCTTATCTGGGAGGGTGCGCTCTTATCTAACGATTTAACTCAAACAGTGGCTTTTACATAACAGCATCAACACCCTCCAACGTTTCCTGGGAGGAACATCTCCCTCCTTTAATGCCTTCACCTCGCTGACCCTGTCACAAAGCCCTCTGAAGGATCTGCAAAGGGCATAGCCTTTTCAGCAACTGAAACCAATTAGACTTTAAATTATGTGATGAAAGCCAGCCCCCGACTCTCTGTTTTGCTTTTGCAGGGAAATTCCTTTGAGTGTTTGTGTGTGTGTGTGTGTGTGTGTGTGTGTGTGTGTGTGTGTGTGCGTCCATAGCTCCACAGGCTATGCAGTTTGCTGCGTTTCATGGCACCTCCACTAGGAGGGTGTCATCACGGGTGTTGCTTTGCCTGCTAAATTTAGCCGGGGCGAGAACACCCGGCACCTCCGCTCGGCACATAGCACATACAATGCTTTTTTTCTGTGGGGATAGAGCACTCTCAGGCAATCAATATTGGATGCACCTACAGGGACCGCGCAAATGGCTCCAGGCTAGACCCAGTCCCTTCCCACCCATTTTCTATATATAAAACTGGCCTGGCATATAATGAAAAACATTACCTGCCACCAGGGCACTAACTCTACCAGCAGCAGATGGAGGAGTTATGGGGTGCGGGCGAAAGAATGATCCAATTACACAAATAGTATTTTTACTCAGGAGAATCATTTATCATGGCACTGTATAGAGATAAATCATAGCGGCGCTTTGGTGTGAGATAAAATTCCCAGAAATCACTTGATAGTGTGAGATAAAAAGCCCATCATGAAATAAGTGAATCCGGTCCTGCCATTGTGGATTCGGTGTGTATTTGTGCCTTTGAGTGTGTCTATGAGTCTGTGTGTGTGTGTGTGTGTGTGCGTGCGTGCGTGCGTGTGTGTGTGTGCAATGTGCGTGTGTGGCAATTGGTTATATGGGCAGCTATGAGGTACAGTATGTAATATGTAATAGAAGCAGACCTGGTTTCCCCCTTGAGATAGAGTATAGGCTTCGGCCCAGTCAGACCCTGGAGGAGGAGGAGGATATCTGTATCTTCTGTGCTGCTGCAGCCCCATTCTTGATAAACAAACACACAAATGTTCAGGTGCCAAAAGCTGCACTCGTCAGCACCAGCCATGTACAAGAATATTTCCCACAGAAACCCTCGTAGTCACAGCCAGATCCCCACTGGAAAAGCCAAACCACCAGCTTCAGAAGTGAATCGAACGCAAACATCAATCATCATCACGATCACATTCACACACTTCTCCTTTAACGTACATGTAGTGACATTGAGGATTTTTCTGGAGACATCTGGAAATGGACTGCACTCCACTGTGAAAGCTGACCGCAAGTCGCTAGACGGAGAAATAATTGCAAGGCTATTACGCTGGGTTAATGGATGATGTGGCCAAATGGGAGAGAAATTACAGTAATTAGGTGAGGTGAGGTATGTCTAATGGTGGCATCTCAGCCATGTTAATGGGTCTAATGCACTGCAGGCTCATCGAGCGACCTTTGACCACCAAATGCTCCAGTAATAAAGCTGTCCTGGCGCCTTAATCGATACTGACGGAAGACATTGAAAAGTTGATTGCGTGTTTTAAAATGGCGAAACACGGGAAGAAAGCCCAACCTTGGCTTATTTTGGGCTCTCACGGGTTGAATGGCAGATGAATTAAAGCTTTAAGTGGAGACGTGCTGTCGGCAGCAAGGTGTTCTGCCTCCCTCAGCTAGCAGCGTTTCAATCACACACACACACACACACACACACACACACACACACACACAAGGCCTCGCTGGATCTGTGCCTCTTTGCCTTTGGCCTGTTCTCCCAGCATGTAGCTGTAGCGGCGTCCTTGGTTGAGTTACGATCACACCGCCATAATGAGCAGAAACTCAAACATGTTGAACACACATCATTTCCCGGCAGCGCTCTGGAGGGGGAGGGCGGGGGGAGGGGAAGACGGGTGGGGGAGGAGGGGATTAAATATTCTGCGGCGTGGTTCAGAGAGTAAAGCTTCTGGCATACTCTTCGCGCCCAGCCAAGCGCATAGGGCGCGCGGCGATTATGACGTCATCGCACGGGGCGTGTCGGGGGGCGAGGCCTGAGCGCAGCGCGGCGCGTCCATGGAGATTTTTCTATCAGCGCGTCGGGTTTTGCTGCCTGTGCCTGTGAGATCTCCGTGGTAGGCTATCAGCGGATATCTGCTGTGATTGAGTCCTCACCGTCGTAAAGTCACCTTTGAAGCATGACATTCGATTATAGCGAACTAGTTGTGTGGCTTAGCCTTCCCAAATGTTGAGGGTCGTTTTTTATAATTTAATACATAGAATTGGGAACGTTACATTCAATTTCATTCAGACTGCCTGGAGGAGCGAGCTGAGCACTGAGTATGTTCTGTTTTGGCCTGCGCAGAGTGCGTGCGCCCTCCTCGGAGCCCCGCCTCCGGCGCGTGCGCGAAGAGTATGCCAGAAGCTTAATGAAGCAGCGCCGCAGATCCGCTGCACACACCCGTCCTAATGAATGAATGAGCCGCGCCCAGCCAGAGAGGTGAAAAATGAGCCGTCGCTACGCAGCCCCTCAAGAGAAAAAATGGGATTCCTCTCCTCCGTCGCGAAACACCCCCCATCCCCGCCTACTACGGCTTGCCTCCTCCCCTCCTGCATGCCCGCCTATTACGGCTCACCTCCTCCCCTCCTCCCCTCCTGCAGACTTTGATAGTAGGCATGATTGATTAAACTCAAAGCACCCCCCACCACCCTCCCTCCCTTTCCCCTCCAAACCTCCAATGCTCTCCGCCGCTGCATCTGGTTTTCATTCACTTTGTGCTGTTGCAGTGTGTTTTCGCGGCCCGATTCACCTGCAGAGAAATGTATGCGACCTGGTCCCAATTCGCGGCAGAGCGGATAATCGGCAGTGAAATTAAGGTCTAATGATGTTGGGACCCAGTCAAAAGGTTATTTTTTTGACAGTCCTCTATGTGCAGCAATGCCCCGAGTCATCAAAAAGTGACGCGAATAAGACGCAGTGTCCACCCAACATCGGGCTGTTTTTGTGGATTTTGTTTAATCAACACAATGCTAAAATGCCTAAAGGGAAAATAACAGAAGCAAGCCGACAGACAGCCATTTATACGACCGTGGTCTTGAAAGTCAATGAATGCAGTTCGTCGGCCCCCCTCAGGCTCTGAGTGCCAAGATGCAGATCACAAGGTGCAGCTTCACCTCCCGGTGGCCTGTGGACGTCCCCGACCAGGTGGCGCGCCACATCTGACACAACCCGGCACATTCCTTCATGCAAAGCACGCCTGCCTGGAAGCAGCGACACTTGCTCGACTCTCTAAAAAAAACGGAAAAACAAACCGGTCGACCTGAAAACTTTTTTTTCCTTCCTTTTTTTAGCATTGATATCGGTCTTGCCATCTGGAGCTCAGTTTGACCCCCCACCCCAAATCAGCCCTCTCCTCCCTGGGTGTCGAGCCGCAATGTCGACTCGCAGCAATGTGCTAACGCAGAATGTGGCTGCCGATAAAGCCTTGATTATAGCTCATAGAGGACGCGTACACGGACAGCTGAAAACACCACAGACTCTGGAGTCTAGTGGACTCGTCTGCAGTCTACTTGGAGGACACGGTCCACACTTGCGCAGATCGCCGTCTGACACAAATATGTGTAAAGTACATTAACAGCTAGAGAGAAGTCATCCCTACCTGCTAAGCTATCGCTAACTGCTAAGCTAAAGTTGGAAAAGCGGGTAACAACTGTGGGATTAAAGAAAGTCACAATAAGAAGTAGAGCTATGAGTGCGTGAGCAGAACTAGTGTAGTTTAAAAGTACAGTGGATTAGCCACGGTAGTGAAGAACATAGCAGAATTAACCGGGTTGAGAGCAGCAAAAATGCCTCTTCAAATTTCAGTGTCTATGTAAGGGATAATCAATGACTAGGTGTGCATTAGCCTATATGATTTTAATGCATGACGTGGAGGCAAATAACCACCCGACACCGCAGGTGATCGTGCATTAAAATCGTATAATGCACACATAGGAATTGATTATCCCGCTTATACCATGGTCATTTGCCAGTGTGGCCCTGAAGGGATTTCAATGGTTAAGAGAAGTTAAAACATACTACTGATAAGCTAAAGTTAATACCCCCCCCATTTATTTAAATTCCAATACAAAACAAACATAATAAATAACACCCCAATGCCATATTTAAATCGTTTCACTGTAGAGAGTTGTTGCTATTTCAGTCTGAGTAACCTGTCAAACCTGTCCATAACGTTGTCTGTGCTGTGTTATGCCGGTAAATGGACAGTAGAGGGCGCGGGCGTCCCTGCATGTTCTGTTTACAACCTCACGAGCCAGACAGGAAACCAGGTTAGATTCAGAAGGCTTCGTGCGTGAACAGTGACAACAAGACAAGAGCTAACTGAGCTAATCTGTGTATATTGTGTGTTTCACAGGTAAGAGTTGAATTACGGTTAAGACAGATAACAACATGAACTCATACAGTGTGAATGGGCGACTGGGTGGCGTGAGTGTGTGTTTAGATGCGTGAATGGGGATATGACTAGCATTACTAGCTAAGCGCTAACCTGTTAGCTTGGCGATCTCAATAGCTAACATTAGCATGATGTTGCATTAGCCCTGGTAAAATATGCAAGGGGAAAGGTATTAACGTAGTTTAACACATTCACTGCCAGCCGTTTTTTTTTTACTGTAGGTAGCTTCTGCCAGAGGGTTTTTTTGAGGATTCTGGCTAATCTTTCAAGACCCGAGGATTCTTTTCTGCTAAGATTTTGTGAACACAAAATATCTCAAAAGAACTAATAGAATGTGTGCTTTCTCTGTCTAAAAGAGTTAGTTTGTAGAGTTAGTAGTTATGTATGCATTAGCACTTGAATACAGCATGGTTTCAGCGTCTGAAAATTTAAGCTGAGATAAATAGCTTTTTGTGAAATTCGATAGAACAGTCACTTTAACCATTCATTTTTGGCATCAGTAAGACGTCAGACATCTAAACAATAGTTTTGAACAGTAATTTCCTCCATAACAGCAGGAAACACCCCTCTCCTTCAAACTCCTCCCTCCGTGTGTGTTCTTCTTGGCTGCAGCGGGCGTGTCACAAGCTCGTTTCTGTTGCTGCTGTAACCTCGCGTCACCAGGCTCACTGCTTTGCTGCTGCTCCTGTCTGCTGGCGGCCGCTGGGCAAGTCTGGATGGGCTCCCTCGTTTCTTGGAGTTTCGGTTGAGAGCTTTGATGAAGCTTTTGCGATTCTGGTCTTATTTATGCTGCGTGTTTCAAAGTGTGTTCCACCCGTAATCTATTATGCAAATTTGCAATCCCTCACCGCCAGCAATCAGCGCGAAAGCGAAAGCGTTTTCGCCAATCCATTCTACAGTATGAGAATGGTTTCATCGCGCGTTCCCCTGCAGTTTTGGCTCTGCTTTTTCTAGTCTGGGAGAGCACTGTCGCCACTTAGTGGGTCGGTGGAATGGGTTCTACACGTTCGGTGGCTCCAATATTTATATAAGAGATGTAAAAGGGTTAGATGCACATCCCACGGTCAAAAAAAAAAAATCTTTTTTTTGACGTATTAACACGTCATTGGCAGTCAACCGTTGGATTTTTTTTGACGTATTAACACGTCATTGGCAGTGAACGTGTTAACAGCTGTTTGGGATGTATGTGTGTGAATGTGTGTATGGATGGTACATGGAGTTTGTTATGGTTTGATTAAGATGCTAGTAGTGTTTAGAAAGAGACTGTAAATGCTATCTTGAATGTAATGGTTACTGGGTTACCTCATGTTGTATTGGGAGGGAAGAGGGTTGTATTCCAGTGAACAGTAATGATGTTGCAGGGCATTAGTTGCAGTGATGGTTACGCTGATAAATATAGTATTATAGAGAATATTGAGTTTGGGGTAGATTTGTATAATTAAAGGGATTTAGAATAATAATATAGATTAATGGGAATTAATGACCATGTGTTTAGAATATATTTTGGGGATTATTGAATGTGTTTATGTGCCAATTGATATGTGTCTAAAGAAGTGCGAATTGAAGTGAATATTATTACGGCTCTATGATAAACTGTTGTTAACTCATTCACTGCCAATATCTGACTGGCATTTTTGGCACAGGCCAAGTATTTCCATAATGTTTGGTCATCTTTCAAGACCCACAGTAAATTCTGTACTAGGACTACAGTGATGTCCAATACCTCGAAATGAAGATCTAAGTCTCTACTTTCATCCCCAAAAAGAAAGTTAGCTTTTAGCATGTTCTGTACTCTACTTATAACCCTTTTTATACACCCCATGTTCACCAAAAAAGCCTGTCTGGGAAGAGAAAAGGGAGAAAAAAGCATTTTTGTAAAAGGGCACAATCTCAGGCATAACTCACTCTCAATTCTTTTATTTTGAACTGTATTGACATCAGACATGTAAATATTATTCGTTAGGACACAAATGACAAAAAAAAATATATATATATATATATATATATACACACATGAAGTGCTTTTTTTTACATTCAACAATACAGTTTACTCGGTGTGAGTGTGCAGACAGACAGACAGACAGACAGACACACCGACAGACAGACAGACAGACAGACAGACAGACACACACACACACACACACACACACACACACACACACACACACACACACACACACACACACACACACACACACACACACACACACACACACACACACACACACACACACACACACACACACACACACACGATCCCCCTTTTAGATTTCTAACCCAACATAGGATAAGCAATAACCACGCCCTGTGGCGCTGGGATTGGCCAGGAGCAACACTGGAGGGCACGCAGCCCAGCGATTTCATGAACTCAACTGAAGAGCTCTTGAGAAGGACAGCGGGCTGCTGTGAGTGCCTTCTGCCCGCTGCTGCCTAGCTGTTCCTGTGTTTATTTTTGATTTGTTCTGGTCCTCGTCCTCGTCCCTGTCATATCAACTCTGCTATTTGATCGTCCCGTTTTCCCCTCGGCTATTCAACACGTCCTCACCGCCCTCGCAAACTGATCGATCATTTCCTCATTCCTCCGATGATCAAACACATCTCTTGATTACTTTCTCCCGTTTTCTCATGGCTGGCACAGAGGAAGGCGACTCCAGCTCGTGCAGCGCGCCGAGGGCGTTTCAATGTAGTTTCTCCTGTCTGCACAAGGAAGCGTTACCCGTTTTGCTGCTTTTCCTCTCGCTCAATTTCAAAACAACAGCTGCGGTATGTGTTTGATCGCGTGCTGTCGGCTACCCTTTGAAGGCAGGGACCTGTGTCTGTGTGACAGGCTGGGCAAGTGTTTGCTGCAGGCGCTGCACCAATAAAAACAAAAACACGTCAAACACGTCCTTGGCGGGGAAGGCCATTGCTGATAACACGTCAAAGACGTCTTTGGCGGTGAATGAGTTAAGGTGATAATGTCATAAGTTGGAATTGGAATATGATATGTTATCATTTGCGAGACAGGAAACCAGGTTAGATTCAGAAGGCTTCGTGCGTGAACAGTGACAACAAGACAAGAGCTAACTGAGCTAATCTGTGTATATTGTGTGTTTCACAGCACCCGGACGAAAATAAATAAAACAAATGTGTTGGCACAAGTTGGACTCCTCGTTCATCTAATAAGTGTAACACCAACAATATAAAATAAAAGCATTCGTGACTTTTTGGTGCAAGTTTAGCAATCAAAATCGTATGTTTTTCACTAAGGCATAAAGCCTTGATATAGCCTACTTCCCAGTCAAACCCCTTGCTAACTGTTTACCTAGCAACACTTGGCGAACCGACTAATACCTGGGACAAGCATAACCATCCCGTTGGCTTCTCATGCAAATGGAACGTTTGCTGTTGGATACGAGCCAGTATGGTGCAGGGAAGTTAGCCCGCTCAGCTCATAGAAGCTGAGATAGCGAGTTGAATAATGTTACTGTGCTGCTTGATTAAACAGCTGTGCAGGTTGGGTAGCGGAATCATTTACAACATGTGATTAGACTTGAGCCGGGGGCATTATACGGTTTTCATGCACACCTACCAGCCAATCAAAAACGAGTATTCACCCAGACCATGGTATAATTTGGTGTAACAGTTGTGCCCCTTTATTGTAGTGGCGGTGCGGATTTGACCGCACGGTCACAAAAAAATGTAGGTATACGGATGTCCGCCGACATCCTCTGATGACAAAATTTACGTCACACGGACTCGCAGACCCACGAAGTAGAATCTTATTGGCTTAAGTCAGACAGACCGTTGGGTCAGACTCAGGAAACAAACACTGATGCCAACAGGATGCAAAAACCAGATGTTGATCTGCTATCATCTGGATGAATAAGGTTTTCCTACAAGGTGATTAATGCAGTTTTAATGCAAATCAAAAGGTTCTCCGTGTTGAAAAAGAGACTAGGTGTAATGGTGTCTGAAAATCTGAGCCTATAAAGATTAATTTGCTTCATCTATCATGGGAAAACCTCGGGACAGTAGTTAATGTGCAGAACCTTTGCCTGCTGAACAGGAATCTGTAATTTTGTTATTTATGTGCAGAACCTTTGCCTGCTGAACAGAAATCTGGAATGGTTATTTTCTGTTGCCTTAGATAAGATTACACCCTATATTCTCAAGAGTTGGTTTCTAAATCTACATTAATGGAGAAACTAATGTATACAGCAACGTTATAACCTCGGCCTGCGGCTTTTTGAGTGGGCTTGTGTGGAATTGACACATTGATCTGTGCGGGGCTTGATTGCTTTCTCACAGGGAGGCTCCTGTCCCCGTCTGCAGGACTTGAACGACCACAAGTTCACCTGGAAAGGTTAACCCCCGCGGCAATGTCCCTTATCAATTGATCAGTATTGGCTAAGCTTAGCGCATGAATAAACTGGTCTTTTACAGCAGGGTTTTAAAGGCCTCTGGGCTTTGTTGTAATGCATATGGGTGGGGTGGGGAGCGGGGGGGATTTGCTCATTTATTTTCACTTACAATGCATTGTATTGTATGTGCATCATTAGCCAAACCTTTTGTGGCAGCTACAGTGAAGGGAAGCAGTGGCTATGGGACAAAATATCGATATATCATTATCAGTGTTGGGCAAGTTACTCAGGAAGTGTAATTGGTTACATATTACTGATTACTAATTTAAAAAGTAATACAGTTACTTTACTTATTACTTGGTGTCAAAAGTAATTAGTTACATTACTCGTTACTTTACTATATTACTTTCGCTACCCTGTCACTTTTATGGAAGAGGTTTCCGTAAAAGTGACATACTGTACGTGTTTAGCCAGCTCCTTTTAGAACTGAATCCACTTTATGGGAAAAATAATTAACCTTACAGGAGGAGTCAACAATCAGCCAAACTGCCTACTTTTTATTGGCCTACCTAGGACATAAACCTAATCATGTTCTGACAACACAGTTAGTCTTGTATAGCCAGACCTATCTACCTCCACACTGTTTTTTTGGCACTGTGCCAGCGCTGAAAAAGTAATGCAGTAACTTGAAGTTACTTGGATTAGTAACTGTAATATAATCACTTTTTGGAAAATGTAATCCCTCACATTACTCGTTACTGGGGAAAGTAATACAATTACAGTAACTAAGTTACTGTAACTAAGTAACTGCCCAACACTGATCGTTATACTGTCTCTTGCCATATTGTGACATTTATCATGAAATGCATTCCCCCCCATTTATTTATGTTTTTGTTCCTTTTCTGTAAACTTAATTAGCACAGATTGCAAATATTTTAGTGAGACATTATTTTGTATCCTTCCGTTATTTTTTTTTACTTCCTTTAACTATGTGGAGTCGTGGACAAGTTGCAGTCAGTGGGCTCTATCTTTCCTCTGGCCTCAGGCGCATTCCCAAATTTTTCCTTGGCGCTAAACAGCAGAATCCGCGGCGCTAACCAATTAACCACGCCTTTTTAAGCGTATAATTAATCTCAAGTGTTGGATTGGTGGGCTCCAGTAAACCAATCACATTCCCTTCCAAGGTCCCGATCCACCAAGATCCGAGATACTCCAGTCCAGTAACTCCAGTTGCAGCTGCATGCTGTCATCATTTCATGCCAATTTGGATATCTCAGCGCATCACAGATCACAGCCTGAATAAAATGATTCAACCTACAGGCAAATACAGATCTGTCTGCAGGGCTGATGGCAGGGCCGGCGTCAGGATGGAATTACTTAGGGGGCTGATATTTTTATATCGTAAAACATAGGTTATATACCCGCTATGCCTATTTCTGGACTTTTTAACCATAATAACCTCTGAAAAGCGCAATAACAACACAATAAAGACTACTATTCAAAATCAAATAAAACATTTATTTCACAGCAGCAGATTAAGGCATTAATAGAGCTGACCTTTGCATAACGTGAAATGCGGGACCTGTCTGGAGCACTCTGAACATATATGTCTATGAAAAGTCATAGAATAAACAATTGCTGCAAAAATCAACAAAAACTAAACAAAATAATAGCCAGTCAGTGCTAGGTTAATTAAATTAAAGAAATTAAGTGATCAGATGCGTTGTCTCCGTCTTTCTGCTCATGGCATGTGGTGTGCTTGGGTGCAGCTGATTTCTCTCTCTCTCTGTGTGTGTGTGTGTGTGTGTGTGTGTGTGTGTGTGTGTGTGTGTGTGTGTTTTAATCACGGCATGATCACTACAACATGCAGTGAGGTTCAAATTTAATAAATAGCTACATCTCTGACACCTTGTGACAACCAAAGCACAGCAAATAGCGCTTCCCTGCCAATTCTGAAACAACAGAGCTATGTTTATAGGGGGTAGCCTACATTAACTTAAAGGAGAATTTCGTTTTTTTTCAACCTGGACCCTATTTTCCACACTGTATTTGTCTAAGGGACTCATCGTGACATATTTTTTTCAAATTGGTCAAGTACTCACTGAGATAGCCTTGTTTACAGCTCGAGCAATGTGCTCAAACAACTACACAGTATAACTACACAGGGCAATCCCGCACCGCATCGTCAATACACGTTCGCTAATAAAACTGCTTGGTTTGCCGCTGGGAGACTCAAACTGTCATTATAGTGTTTGGCAACATGGAAACGACTCTATACATGAATATTATTCTCCGGGGTTTACTGTCGGACAGAGAAAATGTGAGTATGAAGAGGCGAGGGGAGAGAGAGAGAAAGGAGCACAGCACAGCGCTGTTGACGAGAGGTGAAATCCTCCGTGTTGACACAGTGCAAGCTTCCCTGCTACTCTCTCTCTCTCTCTTTCTCTCCTCGCCTGTTCACGCCCATTTTCTCTGTCTGGAGAATTCATGTAGCCTATAGAGTCGTTTCCATGTTGCCAGACACTATTGACAGTTTGAGCCTTCCCCAAGCAGTTTTATTAGCGAACGTGTATTGAGGATGCGGTGCGGGATTGCCCTGTGTTGTTACACTGTGTAGTTGTTTGAGCACATTGCTCGAGCTGTAAACAAGGCTATCTCGGTGAGTACTCGACCAATTTGAAAAAAATATGTCACGATGAGTGACTGAGTGTGGAAAATAGGGTCCAGGTTGAAAAAAAAATTAAATTCTCCTTTAAACTGGTCAAATTTGATGAAGACTGCAGAAACAGCAGCCGAAACATGTCAGGTACAAACATTGCGTAACTGGCTTTTATAGATGAACTATTCTAAAACAAAAAAAAACAAAAAAAAACAAAAAATTAAAGTGAGGGGGCAGAAAATGTAACTGAGGGTGCAAAGCCCCCTGGTGCCCCCTCGTGGCGCCGGGCCCGGCTGATGGTCTCCCTGTACAATATAGAACGTTAACTATCGTGACATTCCTGATACCATACACTTCCATGATCTTTATATGTTGTAAACACATAACTTTCACAATAGTGACAAGCACCCGCACTCGGTTCATTCAGGGCAGGCTTAGTTTTACAACTTGTAGGCTACCTGATGCTCCTGCACATCACAGCACAGGCTAAATTATGCGACATAAATATAGCCTACATTATGTAAAGTCATGGCATAAATGTGTTTTTATTGAAAAAGTACGTGTCAAGTAAGCTAGTAAATAAGCTCTTGTTGAAGTGGACATCACAGTACAACCGTGTTACGTTGTCATTCGACTATAACACGTATTTGCAACGGATATATATACGGTCAGTATATACAGTGTGTTACACAGTTTAACACAGTGTGTTAAAGAGGCACAAGTATGTACTTTGTTGTACATTGTTTCATGTCAATTCTGTGAATAAAGACATAATTCTTAGGGGTATTTTCTCCTCTTCAGTTACACAGATATTGTGATGTATCATAGATTGAATTTCTTGCAAAGTAGGCTATCGTCTATCGATTATCACCGAATCGCTGTATCCTGAAGTGATACCACCGCTATCGAGGGCCAAGTATCGTGATGGTATCGTATCATGAGTTACTCTGTGACTCCCACCCCTAGTGGCTATCCCACTGAGTCTTTTCAGTCTGCAGTCATTGCATGGTTCTCTCTCTCTCTCTCTCTCTCTCTCTCTCTCTCTCTCTCTCTCTCTCTCTCTCTCTGGTGCGGAGGGCATTTGATGGGATGTTCCTGTAAATTGGTTCGGGGAGTGAGTGCAGGTCACAAATGAGGGAGATAAGGCCCGCTCACAGATGAGGCCATTTTTCACATGGATGAGAGTGAACTTCAGGTCTGTGGTGGGATGTGCGACATGATTGGCCTGATGGGCTCTTTATCACCACATGCTCCATATATGAGAGGACACGTGACTTCGGGACGTTTACGTACGTGTATTATATTTTTTTCATTCTGACTGATGGAGCCAGTGATGGAGCCTTGCTGAGGACTTTCACTTTGTGGACTTTTCCAATCTTATTCCGGCTTACATCAAAGGCGCCATCACACATTCTGATATTGGATGAATTCCCTTGATCATACTCCCATCACACCGCACATATTGAATTCTGATGATGTTATTGTGTGCTGCAAATGAAGGATGGCCATCGTGTCTTTTTGGATGCAAATATTATTCAAATGTAACTCAATGGGAATATTACTCATTGCCCTGCTTTGAGTCAGTGTTTGGACTGTAAGATAAAAGCAACATGCACGTAAAAAGAAATGTATGGAAAATAAAGAAAAAAGTGACAATGAATCATGTACTACGCACCGATGTCACGAAGGGAGGCCCGTCTTCCTCAAAAGAAGAAATGGTGGGAGAAAATTGCTCCTGCTCCTACTTTGAACCTATAAACCTTGTATGCAGGGTGACAACACCCTTGGGGGGAAGGACACAAAGGTCCAATATCTGAATCCCCAATCATAACCTCCAGCTTTACTGTGCGGCTGATGCAGTTATATGACAGCTGCATCCCTCAGTGTATACATAATAAAGGGGTCTATAAGGGTGGTGGACTCCATGGCTGTGGGGTCGCCATAGCTCAGAGGATGAGTTGACATGCTTATCTATGCCCAGGCAGCCCTTCTCAGCAACACAATCACACTCCAATACACCCTGAACACTCTGAACAAAACAAATGGCTTTTACCACTCCAGGAGATAAGCAAGGGGGGCATGCGCGAAATAGACAAACAAACAAAAGGGAGAGTTAGAGGGAGTAGGAGAGTTCATTTGGCCCTGGCCGGATTATCGACCATGCTTGCAGTTTCTGGGAGAATAATTGAAGGTGAACAACTCGATCCAAAAAGGGGGCACTTCTGGCTGCAGCTCAGAGTCAATGAAGAGAGAAATAACGAGGAAAAGGACAAGCTTTGACTCCACAACTTCATTTCACGGCTGCCTGTGGACTTTTAAGATCTCCTTGGGACAATGGAATGTCGACTACTGGATTCTACAGTCTTGCTATCCCACTCGCCAAAAGGGATTTGTTGATCTTAGCTATTTCCATTTCAGGAACGCTGCTGCTCATTCCGCTTTGTGAATCAGAGTTTGTTAATTCCAAAACAACTGAGTTTTGGCTCAGTTTTAGGTGCTTGTCACGGTCCAGGAATATACTTTGTTGCATGCCTCCCAGATTGCCATTCAGAGGAACACTGCAGGACAACAAATTGGCGGCATCCAATCATCGCCTGCCTAGGCAGCCCCCTGGTTTTTCAATGCAACCACAGAAGGAGGCGCGCTGATTAAAATGGGGGAGTGTGGTGCCAGATCTTTCGTTCCTTCCAACCCCAAACAAACTCAAGTGTAGAATGTGAACCTATCTGACCTCGGCTGTTCTTCTTATTCTCTTCCCAATAAGCACAGGAGGCCCAATTATGATTCATTTGTTTTGCGAGTAGGGACATTAGAGGAAGAAGAGGAGACAATTATTTCAACTCAAAGAAAGTAAACTGAGGCTACATGATCGTAAAGTCACTATGCTAAATGACTGAACACTAAACACTAGGATGTTCAGATAAAAAATAAAAACTGCCAAGGATTCCCTGACCCAAAAGGACATCTTGCTAATGTCATTGCTCTCCCCTGCTGTATTCCCACTCTGCCTTGCACTGGGAGACTTTAAGCAGTCTCTTCATTAAGCACTTGCTGGAGTAAAATCTATTCCATTTTTATAGCCCTGCATGCAAAGAATGCAGGAGAAATGAATCAAGCATTGAACTGTCCACTCACCTCCTATTCCTTTCCAGATGATGGAAAACAGAAGGAAGACAATTTGGTGTCTTCTCCTTGCCGCTGTCATAAATCAGAATGTGCCATATGGCAAGTCATTGTTAGGCGGGTCCGCTGAGGTAATTAACACACTCATCGCCGTTTTCAACCACACCATCCCTCTTCAGGAGACACCCTTGTTGGAGCTGGAGCGCAGCCCAAAGCCTAATTACAAAACAAAACAATGTCAACGTTCAGCACAATAAACCTTTGAAAGGAGGCTTCAGCACTTCAGCTCACATTTGTGATGAATTGCCACCCTGCCTTATTATTTATCCCGGCATGATTAATGGGTAATTAAATAAATAAACCCGTCCTCATTGTTGTGCAGGTTGCATATTCCTCTTTCTATGTATGCCGGAAATAGATTAGTAATACAAGATAATAAGCAGAATGAAAAATGCCCCAAATTAAACAGCCATTGTTACATGTGAACATGGACAATGGTGTGTTTTTCTTTTCTTTTCTGTCCCCCCCCCCTTTTTGTGAGGAATTGAAAGGCATTTGGGAAAGGCAGGCACAGCCAAGTGGAGGTGAGCGTTGTCCACGTCTAAACAATTGCTTGCTTCCTAATGACTGTGACTCCAGTTCCCTGCAGACTCAATGCAGTCCACTGAGACACCTGGAGGACTCAATGCAGTCCACTGAGACAGCGGCCTTCTCACTGCATATTTATTGATGATGATGCGGTCTGTTTCATGGTAAGTAATTTGACCCCCGCTGACCTCGGTGGCGGGAACAACACGCCATTTCTGTCCACATGCTCATTTTGCCAAAGCGTTAGTACCCATTCATCTGATTTATGAAGTCAATATCAGACCTTATACTGACTCCACCGCAGGTCGCCGCGAGCACTGAATGGGAGACCTGATGCTGTCTGACATGAGATTCAATAATAGTCCTAATGCCACTAATTATGAATATTGTCGGCTAATGAGTAGATGAAATGAGAGAATTAGAGTTCATCGCTAATGAGTTCACCTAATTAGGCCATTAATTAACTCCCAAAGAGCTGCATTACAGGAGAACTCTGCTGCATCTGCAGTTTGATGATGAGAGCCAAAAGTGGGTTGGAAAAACAGAGAGAGGCGCAAGAGGATGTGTCTGCTCGCCTCCACCGCATCTTCAACGGGACCAAATTAAGCCAATGATCAGGCCGTCCAATCAAGGCCTCAGCCCCTCTCTCACATGCAGCAGCACCCTGTCATCTACCCCCCGCCTTAATTGTCAAGGCATTGCCCCTGATGTACAGGCTATTATGCATTCAATTTCCTTTTAGATTAGGCTTCATGTAAACAATGTGCACCAGGAGGTGGGTGGCGTGGCCCCTCCATTTCTGTGTTCACCAGCATATAAGATTGGTTGACCTGCATTTAAATACTCCAATTGCCACATTGGTGACTCACAGGTGACTCTTATTGGTATTGATATTAGACTGATGCAGCAGCTTAAAAAAATCTCAAATTAGTTCAGCAATAGCTCACGACAGGCCGTGGTATATGCTCATCACCTAAGGGTCAGCGAAAACACCCTGTGTGGTATATATAATGAGCATATATCACGGCCTGAAGTGAGCTATTCCTTTTATAAAATGGTTACCAAGTATGGCATTGGCAATATGAAAGTAATAGACAACTCCAATTTAAATGGCTGTTATTCATAAATCATATGTAACCCAGGGGTATTTTTAATCCAGTACCTGGCCTGTAGACCTGCTCGCAATTTGGTGTTGGGGGAATTTCTCACTTGAACTCAGTCAATGGGTCCCGAAACATGAAAAATCACAGAGGTGCTTGTCCGCCACAGTGCCACGAATTTTGCTATGGCCAAATCAAATATGGCTGCCATCGGCCAGGATGAAAATCTAACTTTTTTGTTCTTGAGAGTATATACACATGTAATACCTCTATTTCAACTGATTGTGGTGAGTGGAATTCATTTCTGATATTGTTATGACCCTTGGGGGTCATTTTGACCTTTAAAGGTCATGGTCAAGGTCATTTTGCTATGCTGAAGCCCTTGGCCATAACTCGGTCGTTTGTAGCAGTAGAATCAGGAGTAAGAAGTCTAATTCAACTAATTCTCACATTTATAATTCATTTCTGATATTGTTTTGACCATTAGGGGTCATCTTGTCCTTGAAATATCAAAGCCAATGTCACTTTTCAATAACTCAATTGTCTTCTGAACAATCATGTTTATTTTAACTCATTCACCGCCAGTTTAGGACTGCCAATATTTAGCACAGGCCAAAGATTTTCATAATTGTTGGTCATCTTTCAAGACCCACAGTAAATTATCTATTAGCACCAGAGTGATTTGCAATACCTCAAAATGAAGATGTACGTCTCTGGGTTCACCAGGAAAAAAAAGTGAGCTTTTAGCATGTTCTGTACTCTACTTATAGCCATTTATATACACCCTGTTTTCACCCAAAATGTCTCTCTGAGAAAGAAATTGCAGAAAATGGCATTTATGTACAGCACACAATATCATGCAGAACTCGCTCTCAATTCTTTTATTTTGAACTGTATTGACATCAGACATGTAAATATTATTCATTATGACACAAATGACAAAAAAAAAATATATATATATATATATATATATATGAAGTGCTTTTTTTTACATTCAACAATACAGTTTGCTCAGTGTGAGTGAGTGTACAGACAGACACACAGACAGACAGACAGACAGACAGACAGACAGACAGACACACAGACACAGACACAGACACACACACACACACACACACACACACACACACACACACACACACACACACACACACACACACACACACACACACACACACACACACACACACACAGAGAGAGAGAGTTCTGTCCACAGCTGCCTGCAGCTAGATCGCACCTCCTTCCCCCTCCTTCCCCATCAGCGTTTTGCCTCCTCTGCTGCTCGTTTTCCTCCTCTCGTTCGGGCTGGGAGTGGGACGAATGCTGCGACACGAGTCACACGACACAGGAACGGGTCCGCGGCTTGGCTTTGGGACCAGGCGCTGCTGGAACCGGATCGATCATGTTCGTCACGGGTTTGACTAGGCAATCCAGGTTCGCCCTGCAGCAAGGCAGCAGTGCAGCGCGCCGAGAGGCGTTTCAATGGCGTTTTTTCCTCTGTACAAGGAAGCGCGTTTCTCTGTTTTTCCTCTTTTCCTCCTTCTTCCTCGTTTCAAACAACAGCTGCGGTATGTGTTTGATAACGTGCTGTCGGCTACCCTTTGAGGATAGGGACCAGATGACATGTCAGAGGCTGGGTAAGTGTTTCAACTACGCGCTGCACTCATAAAAACAAAAACACATCAAACACGTCTTTGGCGTGGATGGCTATTTCTGATAAGACGTCAAAGACGTCTTTGGCGGTGAATGAGTTAATGGGTGAATAAATGTGATATGCAAATGAAATCATAACACAAAATCAAATAACAATTTTACTCAAAGGGCACCCTTATGATTGTGTGCATGCAAGTTATTGAGATATGTTTTTACAGGATGAATTATCCTTTTTTCCATGGCAGAATATGCTGCACAGAACTCCAGCAGAACAGCAGCCACAGCGTCGAGTGTCACACTTGCCTGCACACTTGCATGTTGTGAGCAGACTCGGTGGTAAGGGCTTCAGACATTTTGACGGCAGTAGTGTACCAAAGTGCTCCTCCCAGCCATGTTCCATTGGTTTTAGTCTTGCCTCACGTTCGGCAGCTGTCGCAAGCAGTTGGCATGCACTATGGACCAGAAAGGCTCCTCGTTTGATGTGGCCTCTGATCACACTGCTTGTAGGAGGGAGAGCATCTATTCCAGCACTGCCACTGTTATAGATTTCTACCCTGAGGTGGTCAAACGTGTCAGCAGTTGTAGTTGACCTGGCTCCTGCCCAGACACGTACCAAGTACTTCTCTGCTAGTGCTATATCTTGCTCCGACAAGGTGTCTGCCTCTCCAAAGTTGGTCAGATATTGTACTGGGTCAGAGGCCATAGCTGCGTGTTTGGTCCCCACCTTGCTCATACAATCATCTCCGGTCAATATGTGTGCCTTGATCACTGTCTTGGCTAGTTGTGCTCCAAGTTGAGAAACCGCTTGATGCAGTGGAAGCATGCGCTGTTTCTCACCAGTGCCATACTGCTGCCAGATCTCCTTCATCCCCAGTGCATGGAAGTATGGGGTGTAGTGTAGCAGTAATGGAAAGGTGTCTGTATCATTGGAGACTATGACAACTCTCTTGCACTGTTTCACACAAACAGCCCACTCCACATGCACCACCAGCCTGGCATCAGCCTCCTTGATCCAGTTCAACACGTCCGGGAACTCTTGACCACCAGCCCCTTTTGCTGGAAGCACCTCATCATCAGAGACAACAGAGCTGATGATGATGGTAGCATTGCCACAGGCTCGATTGCACACCATATCCCAAACTAGCAGCTGGAGATTCCGCTTGTTCTCCTCAGACGCCCAGAACTTGTCAAGTTGCTGAGGGATGGGTGTGTTTCGGTTCATGCCAATGATGTCGATGCCTGTTGTTGAGTCGGCATGCCGCATGCGCTCCCCTTCCTTTAGAGACATCTCAATGTAGGAATCAAGTATGAGATGGATGAACTCTGACTCTTGGCAGAGGCATAATGCTGAGGCGATGATGGCATTGATGACAGCACCTAGAGTAGGGAATCGTGCTAGTGGCATTTGCCGCATCTTAGACATGAAGTCTACCACAACATGAGTGGCAAGAGTAGACTTCTGACTCCATTTGGTGAGGTCAAGTCCAGGCTCAATCTCACCAATGGGTTTTGACTTGTTGACATGAGCTGGAAGGTCACCATCAAACAGTGGAGACGCTGAGAGCACATCGTGAGTATCTGCCTGAGGTTCATGCCCCTCTCCTTAGCAATATCCATGCTCCTATGTGCCTCTGCCATTTCCTTGGATGTGAGTTCCTTCTGCTCCTTCAGAATGGTTGCTGGTGTCTTCTGTGGTTGCTCGTTGAACTGATGCAGCTTCCTCTTTGGTATGGTTGTGCTCATTTTCTTGGTCTTCTCGACTAACCTCTCCCGCCTGTATGAGCGGTAGACATGCTCACCATTCTTGAGACAGTTGAGCAGGCGAGCAGTAACCTCTCGGTCAACAGCTTGCTTTGTGAGCAGATTGTGCAGTGGCACAGGCACATTGACTGTCACCGAGTATGGGTTCTGCCCAGGGCCGTAACCAGGGTCCCGAAATAGGGGAGGTCCAGCAAGGGGAGGGTTTTTTCCCCCCTTTTTTAGCCATATTTAGAGTAATATATCATTTTAAATCAACATTAGGATTACTGTTGTGATGTCATTATTCAGTATATTCTCTTTCATGTCACCACCTGCTCAGCTCTCCTGTCAACATAATTGTAACTAACAAACACAAACTGTTTTAGCCAAATTCATATCAAAATGACACCTACAAACACAGGTACACAACCCAAGCCGTACACAACACACAAAGTCATCATCGATAATAAAAAAAACATACAGAGGGACATTTATTTATTCCTGATAGGAACGATTGAAAAATAAAATAAAATATATTATGTTGTTTTTAACTTTACACCACCTCTTTTTGTTACTTATTGGGTCATGAAACTGAAACCATGCATATAGCCACCTGCATACCTGACTTCGGGAGCTTGGCAATTGGCATCATGCATGATTAGCCAGTAGCATCCCAACGTGTCACACAGGTAACATTACTTAAGAGACAGACTAGACACTTACTTTCTTGGTTGTTGCTAAAAAATCTGTCAGTGTCACTCACTGTCTGTCGTTCACTCGCTCACTGTCTCGCAGCTCGCTCACCTTCAATTATCTCGCCAGGCAGACAGACAGTCATCACTCACCACCATGCTGCTGCTCTCTCGGAATCAAGTTACCGCGGAGGCGGCGTCAGATGACTTCCTGCCTGACCTGCCTTTCGTTTCAAAATAAAAGCGATCCCGTGTTTTTCATGCTTTTCCATGCAGATTGTTTTATTAACTCATTCTCTGCCAAAGACGTACCCGGACGTACTTTTAACAATGGCGTTCTGTGCCAAAGACGTACTCGGACGTACTTTCATGTTTTGGCTGTTTACATTACATCAGACACTTTCCCAGCCTGTGACATTGTTTCAAGTCAAACTGATAAAAGGAACCCGCTAGTTTAGTATTTATGGGTGGAGCCTGTGGTCGAAACAGAGTCCGATCCAGAGTTCTCGGCTGGCGACGATGGCGAGGAAGACGCCAGCGTTTTTGTTATTGCTCCACGACGGAGCGCCATGGCGACGAAGGCTCCCCTTCACAGCGTTCTGGTCTGACACAGATGAATCGGAGGAGGAGAAATGAGTGCCACTTGGAGAGAGCGATGACGATGGTAAAAAGTAGCCTATTTTTTGTATCGCTTTTGAGATGAAATGATCACACACACAACATTCGAGTATAATTGTCACGCATTGTTTATAACTTATGCCGCCGGCATGACTCGCTTCACGTTTCCTCTTGCCAGCTCTCAAGGGAGAGCTCCCTTCACACTCAAGGGAGGGGGAATCACATGGATACGTCAAACGCGTCAAACCGCGTCACACACCCGTCCCCAGCAACCAAGGCGAAACATGTGTCACATAAACATTTCAAAGTTTACAGCACTAACGTAGCTATTGTGTGATCTTCTGTGCTAACGTTAGTTATGAGAGGTAACGTGACAGCAGGTAACGTTACAGCACTCGTTATTCCTGTGTGTGTGTGTGTGTGTGTGTGTGTGTGTGTGTGTGAGAGAGAGAGAGTGTGTGAGTGTGACCACATAAGAGTTCGTTCCATTTGTTTATGCTTTTATCAAGCTAAGCTAAAAATCCACATGGCAACTGTAAAATACATTCTCTTATTTTTGATTTTTGATTTATTTATTTGGGAAAACAAATACTGTATATGTCTGATGTGTCACTGAGGCAAAAAATAAAAGGCTCAAAAGAGAGTTCTGCTTGAAACGGTGTCCTTCACTAAAAACCGCTTTTTCTCATATTTCTGTCCAAAGGAGGGCATTTTTAGTGAAAACAAGCTAACTTCCACTGCTTGTAACTAAACAAGGAAACATGGTCGAGTTTCAGTTTTTTACAAGGGGTAAGAAGAGAGTCTCTGCTTTATTGTGAGATATGTTGTGTAATTTTATTCCTAGCACAGAATATTCTGTGGGTCCTGGAAGATCAGGAAATATGCTCAAAATCCTGGCACTGGGAGCACACAGACCGAAATGACCCTGGCAGAGAATGAGTAAAAAAATTTTTTTTTTTTTTTCTGAAATATTAGGGGAGGTCCGGACCTCCCCGTCCTCATAGCTAGTTACGGCCATGGTTCTGCCGCTCGAGCAGAAAGTCCAGCAGCTTTGCCACATTCTGATTGAATCTGAGACGGCGAGTGGTGCTCAGTGCATGCTGGAGATGGCGTTTCATGGCGTGGTTGGTGGTGAGAAGGTTGAGGACATTGGTAATTGACCCAATCTCATGGAACAAGAGCTCGAACTCTGCTACAGCATTGGCTTGGCGTGTGGCTCCTACCACATAGTGACCTCCAGGACCCTTTGACACTCGCTGGATGGTCTGCTCGACCTTCATGTCGCCTCCTACAGTGCAGAACCAGCCTGGGCGATCCTGAACAACCCACTGGCCCATAGAGAAGCGCCGGTAGAGCTCAGGATGTGTGAACTCCAGCACCTTGATTTGTTCAAGGTACCATGAGCCATGACGCAGGTAGTTTATGCAGTCAAATTCTGCGAAGATCGGCATAGAATCCTCGACAGTAGCCACGAGAAGATTCCAGTTTCCTTCTCTCTCAGGGACTACAGCATTCTTGTTGACAGCCACCAACTGCAGCCAAACTCCAAAGAATTGGCAGAGCTCTGACTTGGCCTCGCACTCCTTCTCAAACTCCAGAAAGTCCTGATGTATCTTATCCACTTGTCCATTCAGGGCCTTGAACTGCTCTGGGCAACGTTCATTTGCAGCCAGCGTAGTTTGCAGTGTCTCAACCTGTCGGTCGGCCTCTAGTATTTTCCTCTGAAGAGAAACACTAGTATCCATGCAGTTGGGCTATTAACCCACGAGGTCGCTCGAAACCTATACATTCATCACAAGTACATACATTTTGTAGAAATCCATGAGGTTATTTCCAACTCTGCTACATAGAGTTATTACACCTGTTTCTACTGCTAAAAATGGCCAAGTAATGTCCAAGGTCTTCGGCATAGCAAAATGACCTTGACCTTTCAAGGTCAAAATGACCCCCAAGGGTCATAACAATATCAGAAATGAATTCCACGCACCACAATCAGTTGAAATAGAGGTATTACATGTGTATACTCTCAAGAACAAAAAAGTTAGATTTTCATCCTGGCCGATGGCAGTCATATTTGATTTGGCCATAGCAAAATTTGTGGCACTGTGGCGGACAAGCACCTCTGTGATTTTTCATGTTTAGGGACCCATTGACACGCCCGCAGAAACATAGTTGAATTCTGTTTGTCCCACATATCCTAATTCTGTTTGTTCCCCTGGCTGCGTGGAGAGACCTGCTCAGCCGCTCAGAGGACAGAGGCTGCCCCGTTGCTGTCCAGGGTGCTGAAAGGTTTCCCGCGAGTGAACGCAACGTTCGCGCCACAGTAACAGGAGGCAGCGCGACAGCCAATGGCAAAAGGGGCCGTAATTGCCTGTCAATTCACAGTAATGCCATGCACCTGGTTGACGGTCTATATAACCACTTGTCATTTCAGAAAACGGTGCTGATCTTAAAACACCTTCCTCAGGGCAAACTGAGCTGTGCTTCCTGAACCCGCTGTCTCCTCGATTCCTCGTCTCTGTGAAAGCTCTTCGTCAGAGAACCCCGAGCCTGCTCTATATCCTGTGAAAGGACGTTCACCTGCTTTACCGGAGGATGCCTGGACCACCCCCTTTCTTTGGATTATAAGACTTTTAGTTGTTGGCGCTCGGTTTGTGCTGTGCCTTGGCAAACCCTTTTGAAAATCAGTAAAAGACTTGAAAACTCATTGGTGTCTGTCATCTCTGCATTTGGGTCCAAAACGTCAGCCTTACACCCATTGACTGAGTTCAAGTGAGAAATTCCCCCAACACCAAATTGCGAGCAGGTCTACAGGCCCGGTACTCCACTATTTAGGGCATAGGGCTTGTTTGTGTTTTATATAAAAGAAAGTATGACGCTGAGCCACAAGCTATTTCATTTATTCTTTATTTGTGATCATGATTGTCCATACGTTATACTTACCTTTTCATTTGTTTTGTACCTGTGAACGAAAGTTATTATTTTCAGACAGTGCTTGAAGGACACTTTTCAACTATGCCTGGACATGTTTTACCTGTTGCTTTAACAGAGGACTATGTTTATTTTGAGACAATTATCCTGACGTCAGACTCTGGGAAAGAGGAGGAGTCGGCCGATCCGATATCGGGCGGCCATTGGACAGAGTTTGCCGCAGTGGGAGTTTCTTGAGCACTGCGGCAGAAAGGGTGTCGTGTGGTTGGCTGAGGGTGGAGAGCGAGGGGTGGAGGTCCACACCTGGGCTGCAACGCAAGGAGAATTGGTCGGAGCGCAGAAGAGACAACAAGCAATTGACATTCGAGAAGCTGATAGCTGCTAGTTAGCATAAGGTGACCCCCCCCCCCCCCCCCCCCCGACTTTTAGAAAATTGTGTACATTTTACAGTAAAATGTATCATTCTGGTGCACTTTGAGAGCAAAAGTAAGAGGCTAGATCTATGAATGGTCTGAATCTACAATGGTTACTAGTTATCTGGCACATTTTACCACAAATTAGACTATGGTGGCTTAGGTAATTAATGGGAAATACTGGTGTATTGTGTAGAGTGGCACGAACATAGAGAGGGACAACTTCTCTCTTTGACCTCACCAACTGGTGGATCATTTATTTCCACAAAACAAAAACATTACAGTAGTGGCAAAGCTTCAACTATCTGACCCTCAACCAAGGGGCAACCTCCAGGTCTGAGAAGTGAAGACAACCTCCAGGTCTGAGAAGTGCTTTTAATGCTGCTTTCTTTCTAATCCCCAGCTGGGGGCAACTTCACTGGCTCCAAAAAGAAGTCTGATTGTACAGTACAGAGGTCTATGAGAAATTGACCCTACTTCTCACTTGATTTATTACCTCAGTAAACACTTTCCTTGAGTTTGGGGTGTCGCTCACAAGTATTCAATGGCCACATGACCATATTAACTGTAGCCAGTACAAATGCTGACAAAATAATTTAAAAAATCATGTTAATACTATAAAAGGCAATTTTGATGATTCAAATTATAATCTAGGGATAAATATGACCATAATTGTGTTAATTTAAACCAGGGGTTCTCAAAGTTTTGATGGCTGAAGGCCACTTTAGGGAACAGTAATGACTACCGTAAATTCCGGACTATAAGCCGCGGCTTTTTTCCCGTTTTTTGGCCCCTGCGGCTTATATAACGGTGCGTCTTATCTATGGATTTTTTCAGAAAAAAAAAAAAAAAAAAAAAAAAATCTCTCTTTTTTAGCACTCTTTCTAACTATAAATCCACTTCTGTTTTAATTTCCTCTCTTGCCCTCTTTTCACCACACCGCGGACACTGTGTGCACTGTAAAAATAAACAACGGTGGTGTTGTGTTATGTTGTTTTGTTGAAATGTTATGGTAATACGGTAAATGGGAGCTTCCTCAAACAGCCATCTCTTTCCCGACAATCCCCTCTGTGCGTGACCACTTACATATGGTAATTACGGTAAGCAAACGGCCACTCGGCCATCAACTCCCTCCCCCGACTACCAGGAGAAAATCACAAACTTCGGCGAATTCACACAAAGGAAGATCAAGGAATATTCCATCGAACCGGAGCAGATCATAAATATGGATGAAGTGCCTTTGACGTTCGACCTGCCACTCACTCGGACTGTTAACAAGAAGCGCCCTGGAGGATTCTTTCACCAAAAAAAAGCTTTGCTCGTTCTCGACAGCATGAGAACGAGCAGTAGAAGCAACACTCTCACTTACCATGGGGAAGGTACGCAGAAATTCACACGAGGCAGCTTTCAAGTTGAAAGCAGTCAATCTCGCATTAAAAGAGGGAAACAGAGCAGCCGCGCGTAACCTGGGCATCGATGAGTCAATGGTGAGGCGTTGGACGGTGCAGCAGGAGGAACTGTCTCAGCACGGAATATTATAGGAGTGTGAAAACATCCACAATCACCAACGGGTTCCAAAACGCTGGACTGCTGCGGGATGAAGAGGATGAGCCGCCACAGCTGGCGCTGAGGGCCGTCAGAGGCTTCAGAGGCTGTTCGATGCCGACAGTGACGAAGAGGAGTTCGTTGGTTTTGAGTGACAATGAAGGAGAGAGGAGAGTGGTTGACGAAGCCACCCTGAACCTGTTCGTTTCCGACACTGAAGATGAGGACTTTGGTGGTTTCAATACGCAGGAAGAAGAGGAAGACGAGGATTAGTGACTTGACTTCTCTGGTTACAGGTTTGCTGCACATATAGCCTATTGTTGTGTGATTTTGTCTGGGGATTAGTGACCTGACTTTTGTTTTGTTTTGTTGAAATGTTAATAAATGGGAGCTTCCCCAAACAGCCATCTATTTCCCGACATTCCTCTCTGTGCACGAACCCTTTCATATGGTAATTAAACATCAAAACACCCGCGGCTTATAGACCGGTGCGGCTTATAGAAGAAAAAAATAGTCAATTTTGGTCCCGCGGCTTATAGACCGGTGCGTCTTATAGTCCGGAATTTACGGTAGATAACAATGATCATGTTAAAAATTGACATTTTTTTCAATGGAGTTTGGTGTAAATACAAACGTTACTGACTTCTCTGCAAAAGCGTTTTCAGTTAGTTACTGCACTTACTTACCAGGTAGTTTTACTGTACTTTTAATTATTCAAAACAACTGGGATGGATAACCCGCTGAATGGGGTCCGGTAAACAAGGACGGTAGCAAAAGCAGCAAGCAGACGCCGCCTCTCGTTCGCCACCTCTGGGGCTTCAGTTGCGGGCGGCTGGGTCCTGGGAAAACCACGGCACGGGCAGAGGGAGAACATCTACTCTGTGATCTACTCCGACCGTCACACACAGGCAGCACTTTGCACAATGTGCACAACGACAGGCTTTTGTGGTGCCGCAAATGCTCTGTTATCGAGTTTCTTGCCAGTATTATTATTTTACTTTGTGGCCAAAATCGGGGACATTTTCGGGGACAGCTCCAGCCGGGGACAGAGCACCGAAATCGGGGACTGTCCCCGAAAATCGGGGACGTCTGGTCACCCTAAGTTAGCATCCAAGTTGGAAGGTTAGCTGGAGGTAGCCTGGCGGCACGAGAGCCAAGCGGACTGCTCGTGAGCCGGTTGGAGTTGTCCGGGGCCTGAAAGACTGTGGAGGGCTGGTAACTATACAGCAGAGAGACGGCTGTGTTTGTTCTTAATGGACTGTTAAGTTATTTCATGCAGTTGTGCCGCTGTGTCTGCACGAGACAGCGGTAAGTGTGAGTTAACTCTCTTGCCAGATCAGTGAGTCGGAAGCTAACTACACGTGGAGTAACCGAGTCGGGCTGCATTCCACTCGGACGCAGAGTAAAGCCGACTTCGGGAAGAAAGCTCCAGATCAACCGACAACCATCCGTGTGCCGGGGACAGCCAGGAGCCGTGGTTCGCCCTTTGGTTTCCATCACCCTGCCATACCTGACCCAGCCACACACCTACCTTTCGCCGCGTGGTGCTAACGGTACCTGAACGTTACCTGCAAGGGAACGTACAGTTTATTTTGGTTTATTGCTCAGTATTGAATGAAGTGGCCATTGTTTTGAGCCTCTACATACCCGAGCAATGACACAGGCCTGCAACAGGGGGGTTTCTTTTGGTTGAATACTCACCGGTTGTGTTCCTTAGGTCCGGTACAAGGTTTAACGTGAGGTGGGCCCACACTTATTAATTGGGGCAGTGAAACAGATGCATTGCCATTGTTTAACATAGGATTTATTGTTATATGAATGTGTTTACTGGTGTTTGCATTGAAGTATTATTTGTTTATCGACTTACCTGTTGAAGTGGAGTTGATTTAGCCTGGGTAAACCCATCCCCCACGTGACCTGCTCTCAGACCTGTTCTCAGTCACTATGGTCTGGAGAACGAGCCATTCAAACCGATTTCTAGCGGGTGTTGGGCCCCCCTCGATAGACCACTCCACCAGCCAACCGTCATCCAATCAGCTTGGTGCACAGAGCACATGCGCAGTGCAACAGATGGCATCATCACTCTGCGACCTTTGTTGTTAGCGCTCGAGCTAACTCCACCTAGCTAACTCACCGAGCTAACTCACTAGGCTACTGCTAGCAACCACAAGGAGCGCGATGGCTACTACCAATGTGAACGATTTTTGCAGGTTCTTTTAAAATCAATGCTAAAACATTTTAGGGTAAAATATTGACACGAGTAACTGGTGATCTGCAGATGATGTAAACTTTTGTAATAAATGTTATCTCTTGTACTTCAACCTCTGTCTAGTCAATTATAGGACAAGATACACTTAGCCTACTGTAACACAGTCTTGGGTTTTGTCTTCATTGCCTAGAATTATTATTATTATTATTATTATTAAAACGATTATGAATTATATTTGCTAAACATTATCTTAACAGACTTACCAGCTTAGGCTTCATTCTGTGATGCGTTTGTTATGGTTTGTTGTTGTTCACTTCCTCCCAGCATGCATTGTGCTACTGTATTTAGCTACTAAATAGCAACCAAATGAGCCGAAATAGATATGAAGGTAGATCTCAATTTTGTGTAATGGTAACACAACCTGCAATTGTATAACATTTCAATATTGGACCAAATAAAACATCGAAATGAAAACACCACCCTATGTGAAACATATATGTAATCCTGGGTCTATATATACCCCTCGTCGATTTAACGTGATTTACGCTCCAATAAATTGGCTCTACTTCACATTTTAGTTTTACAATAAAAACACATTTATGCAATGACTTTACATAATGTAGGCTATATTTATGTGCATCATCCTACCTGCAGCAGGAGAGAGAAAACTTTATAATAGCCTATTACTGTATAGCCTGGATGACATTAGCTAATGCTACCCAGCCTTACATTGGCATATGCTGCATTTAGCTTGTGGTATTATGTAGGCTACAGTAATATTGTATAGCTGGCTAGACAGACGAGTTTATCTGGAATCAGTGTGACAAGATCCCTGCTGCTAGCTTGTCTGCCTTTCTGTGTAAGAGTATCTAGCTACAGTATCTGCATTACATGCTACACCATGCAAATATATTTCGATATAATGCAAACAATTAGCCCACTGTACTACTGGACTGTGTATTGCTGTGAAAAAGTTAGATTTGATTGTGTCAAGTGTTACATGTTATATTTTTAACTGAGCTTTGCGGAATTACCTCAACACAATTGTGTTGTGTATCAGCTTTAAATATCCAATATATACAGCATTAAACAAACGACCAGCAGCATTCAAATGTGCAAAAACATTATATTTATTGAAATGTGGTGATCTCATGTCACATTACATAATGTTATGCCCAAATGGTCTACTGCCCAGAAGCGTCAGTTTACATGTTTGGTAGGGAATTATTTTAATTATGTTAAACCAGCGTTTATCTTCCATAATGCATTAAATCATAATCACGCTATGAAGACATTAGCTGATCACCACAGAGCAGCACAGACAAGTTTATCAGATAATTTCGCGTAAAATGTGTCCAGGTGATCAGCTCTGAAGCCCCGGCTTGTATGGTCCGCTAAAATCCGATTTCGATAACGCTAGGTGTTATTTTGATCAACAGACCTCAACCTCAACAGCTGTTTTCACTTGAATTTCCTCAGTTGCATAGCCATATAGCTAGCCAGCTAGTAGCTAGTAGTTAGCTCGGGAGCTATGCTTTGAAAAGACGAAAAGCTAATGGCTACCAGTGCTTAAGCCGCAGCAGCTGTTACACGTCATTGACAAAGACGCACTCTCTGATTGGCCGATCACGGCAGGACTGATGTTGGCAGTCACGCCATCACTCATTGGCTGCGGGTCTGCGTGGGTCTTTCAATCGCCCCAGCAATCGATTTGAATGGCCCGTTCGCTAGACCCTAGTGACTGGGAACTGAGAGAGCAGGTCACGTGGGGGCTGGGTTTACCTAGGCTAGAGTTGATTTATCCTGAAAAAGGGAATACAAGTGTTAATCATTGTTTAAGCACATTCAGCTCTTAGACACAGGGATATCATAGGTCACGTGCAGCACGGGCATGGAGGCTTAGGGTTGTGCATAGGGAAACCTGTGTGGAACAAGGCATCAGTAATAGAAAAGAGGAAGATGGTATTTGAAGAAGTACATAGGCAAGAGGAGGCAGTAAGATGTACTAAGGCAGTGTCGCAGTGTATGTGTGTGTTCTAGTGTATGTACACTGAGGCATATACTGTCAGGGTGTAAGGTCAGTCTCTCCCAGGGGCGATACATCTGGCGTCACAACCAGGTGTTGAAATGTTTGGCAGCTGCAGTTGAGGAAAAGCGGCTAGAAGTAAATTCTCTAGTTGTTAGCAAAGAGACTAGACAGATCAAATTTGTACGTGAGGGAGAAAAGATTAGACCAATTAAGGTCAGGTACAAGTTAGGGCAGCTAAGTGTAGGTGGAGCCTGGGAAATGAGGGTTGACTTGAATGAACAGCTAGTCATCCCAGCATATTTAGTTAGCACCCGGCTACGTCCGGACTTGTTACTGTGGTCTGAGGTAGAGAAGATAGTTTATTTTATTGAACTCACAGTCCCCTGGGAAGATCGAGTTGAGGAGGCTTATGAGCGCAAGAAAGCTAGGTATGCTGAAATGGCAGCAGAGGCAGAGCAGCGAGGTTGGAGGGCTCGAGTGCGGCCTGTAGAGGTGGGCTGCCGTGGTTTTGTGGCAAAGTCCGTTATTGCCCTACTAACTGAGTTGGGCATTCAGGGACGGAGCCTGAAACTTGCCATTAGCAACATGTCTCAGGCAGCAGAACGAGCAAGTGAATGGCTGTGGCTAAGGAGGAAACATGCTAGCCGGGGAGCTCGCTAAGGTAAGATTGATTGTTTGTTGTTGGTCATGATTGACGGTCCGCATCAACAGGGCTGAATCATTGACAGTGGTGGTGTAGTTAGGAATGTCATACCGAACCGACCTGGATAGCTAGGCTTCGATAGTGAGGTATGCAGTTGTGCAGTGGTAGCATGGGGGGGGGGTGTTTCCAGGACGCTGGATTACACCGTTAAGCCTTCTTGAGGTGTCGTGGGCCTAACTTAACGAAACATCGGTGAAGGAAGGTGCCCACTGAAAACCCCAATGACATGCTTCATACTGCTGTTGGCTAGGGTAGGTAACTGGTGATTTGTCTTGTTTATTAGTTTGTTAGCCTGTTAGCTTGTTTTACTCTGGATTGGGCTTCTAAAGCCACTTCTTAAAGGAGAATTTCGTTTTTTTTTAACCTGGACCCATCTCCTGGCAATAATTATGATTTGGCCACTCACCCAGCGATGTCTGCGGCGTTTCTGGCCGTCCTAGCGTTGTTTTGAGATCAATAGCGTCCAAGTCAGTTGTAAAATGGAGCTGATTTGGGGCCAAGTGTGAGCCTGTCTTTCCTGCATCTAAATAGCTATTTTTATTCCCGTTTTCGCCACATATCGTCGTAATGTGATCCCTCAACATCCACCAGAGTGATATTTCGCCCCAGGCCATTTCCTGGAGTCTCCCAGGGATCAAATTGCCTCAAACGTGATCTCGGTCACCAAGTCTCGTAAAGTCCCGCGATACTTTCCTGCCGACTGGCCAACTACAGGTAGGACGCTTTGCGGTGGTGGTTTTAGCGTAACCTATGTGGGGTTTGGCGTAACCTATGTGGGATTCGAAATAACGAAGGTTATGCCAAACCCCACATAGGTTACACTAAAACCACCACCAATCTTTTGCCCCCAGAGCGTTCGAGTGGAAGGCAAGCTAATTGTCGAGGGACTCTGGATCGCCTCGAGGGTCAATGCTGTTCCACACTTTGTACAACATCGCACTCCCTTTAATTGAATTGCAGAAAGTGCAGTTAATTAAGCGATTAAAGCAGAGAACATGGGAGCTATTAGAGCACAAAAAGACCCCCTGATGGTGGACAGTGCAGCCACTGACCTCATATGGGGGAATCTCTCTTTGCCTCCACAACACTGATGATGCCGTTTGTAGGCTGCTCACACCCTCACTCAGCACTTTGTTAGTGTATTCCTAACAAAGTGCTCAGTACTGATACTGGGTAGGTATCAGATATCAAAGTGACGTGCGCATCCGGTTCGGTTGTGTTGTGTATTCTGGGACGATTTCTGCTCACCAATTAAAGAGGTTATCTGAGTTACTGTATAGCCTGTCAGCTCAAACGGGTCTGGTCATTCTCCTCTGACCTCTCTCATCAACAAGGCATTTCCGTCCGCAGTTCACTGGACGTCCATCCCCCCCCCCCCCCCCCCCCCCCTCCCCATTCTGTGTAAACTCTAAAAAAAACTCTAAAAGACTGTTGCATGTGTGAAAATCCCAGGAGATCAGCAGTTTCAGAAATACTCAAACCGGCCTGTCTGGTACCAACAACCATGCCATGCACGGTCAAGTGATCATATTTTTGTTGAGTATAGATTCTTTCTTAGCATTTAAATGATCATGAAACCTTTTCCAAGTCTTTGACATTACTATCCCATGAAAAACAAAAACAAACTTAGAAATGGATTGAAATCTTCCTGAAACTTACCCATACATAAATCTACATATTTTGGTGCTACATGGGAGCCCACAGCCGTGTGCATGCACTGCAGATAATAATGATACTGAAATTTCAAATAATCTTTTGTTAACTAAGTCAGTTAAGGACACAACAACTCAGTTGGACGATATAAGTCAGATCTCTGGTTCAAAGCAACCATCCTCATGTGGAATAGTGGTATATTGATACATAAAGGAGATCAGAGGCAATGTTGCAGTTTTCAGAAAATCGTAGTGTCTTCCAAATAAGAGGGAAATATGTTTGTACCAAATCCTGAGTCAATGAATTACAAGATTGGGTTCAGTAAGCGAACTAATGCCTGAGGCTATAGAGAGGTCCAGTAACGAGTCCGGAAATCATCGATGCTAACGCCCCTGGTTCCATACAGTTTTCGCCTATGGGAGTTTTGAATGGGCTAATAATCTCTCTGGGCAACGCTGGCTTAATCAAACGCGAACCAGTGTTTAGTAACATCATCTTCACACATGAAGACCACTTTTATGAGTTTTGAAGCTTTTACATGCCGTTAAACGGGCGGCTAGCTAGCAAACGGCTAAATGAGACTACACTGCTGAGTTGATGTGGATATATACGTCAATAACGTCACCACTTCAAAGGGCGAACACGGAAATTCTCTTTCCCTCACCTGGTTCAGCCCCGTTCAGCCCGAGGTAATCAGTGCACACATCAACAACAGTCCAGGTTGAGTGCTGACGTGACGTGAAGCCTATGCGACAGTGTGTAGTTCAGGATTAGCTTAGCTCGAGCATTTTACTTCTAGGGCTCGCATTTACGCTACAAAACTCATGAAAGTGGTCCTCATGTGTGAAGATTATCCCGCTGAACCTTGGTTCGCGTTTGATTAAACTTGCGTTGCCCACAGACATTATTTGAAGCATATCGCCAAAAACCCATTCAAAAATCCCATAGACAGAAACAGTGTGGAACCAGGAAGTTCGGGACTTCCGCATTCAGCCTACAAAAATACGTCATCCCTGGACCTCTCTATTGGGTGTCCAGGTGGATTTCTCACATTTTCATGAATCATTGGCAAGGTGTATGGTCTTATGGTGTTATGTGACCAGCATGTGGGATTATCTTTAATCATGTATTCATATTCACTGTCTGAAAACTCTGCATCATGTAAGTAGTGTTTCAACATGTCTTCTTGTCTAACTGTGACAGATCTGTGTCCAGAGGTTAGAGGGTTACAGTATTAAATTAATTAGTCCATCAAATAATTGTGTTACTATCTCATTCACATACTGTAAGCAGACAGCAGATCTTGAACTACTATAGATGGTTTTAACTTAACAACAAAAACATTCTAAATTGAACCCAGCTCACTTGCAAATTAGGATATAGCCTTTCTTCTGATCTACTCTGATGTTATGACGTCTTGCTCAACCTGTCCTCAAAAGGTCTCTGACAGATGATTTGTTTGTGGGACACTCACTCAGCACTTTGTTAGGAACACTGTCCTAATAAAGTGCTCAGTACTGATACTGGGTAGGTATCAGATAGCAAAGTGACGTATGCCTCCAGGTCGGACGTGTTGTGTATTCTGGGATGATTTCTGCTCACCAATTAAAGAGTGGTTATCTGAGTTACATAGCCTGTCAGCTCATACGGGTCTGGTCATTCTCCTCTGACCTCTCTCATCAATAGGCATTTCCGTCCACAGTTCACTGGACGTCCACTCCCACACCCCCCACCTCCCCCTTGCCATTCTGTGTAAACTCTAAAAGAATGCTGCATTTGTGAAAGTCCCAGGAGATCAGCAGTTTCAGAAACTCAAACCGGCCTGTCTGGTACCAACAACCATGCCTTGCATACTATTCAAAATCAAATAAAACATTTATTTCACAGCAGCAGATTAAGGCATTAATAGAGGTTCAAGAGTTCATAGGTTCAAATTTAATAAATAGCTACATCTCTGACACCTTGTGACAACCAAAGCACAGCAAATAGCGCTTCCCTGCCAATTCTGAAACAACAGAGCTATGTTTACAGGGGGTAGCCTACATCAACTTAAACTGATCAAATTTGATGAAGACTGCAGAAACAGCAGCCTAAACATGTCAGGTACAAACATTGCCTAACTGGCCTTTATAGATTAAAGCAGCTACGAGCAACTTTTTCGATTGTTATTAAACAGTATAAATTTAATATCAGTGCATCACATCTTACCTCTAATAGTCGACGAGACCAACGCAAAGTAGTCTCGCTTGAACCCCGAGTGAATCGGCCAGTGTAGTCTGTCTGTGGCCAGAGAAGATCAGGAAGTGAAATGAAACGGTTTGCAGCAGCCACTTCGGCCATAACCACAAAATAACTTCCAAAAAACCTGTTAGAATATAACGAGAGATGTTCGCGAGAGTCTGCGTGGCGTTCACATTGTTTATGCTGCGTTGCTAGGCAGCGCAAACGGCGAGGCAGGCAGCTGCGTTTCACTTCCGGGTTTCACTTCCGCGTTTCACTTCCGGGTAGCCGGGCCGGTGGTAAGGAGAGAGAGAGAGAGAGCCCCCTGTTGACGCGAGTTTAGACAGACACAGACTTAATAATCATCCAAGGGAGCAATCTCCGACACACACGGCTTTGGTCTCGTCGACTATTAGAGGTAAGATGTGATGCATTGATATTAAATTTATACTGTTTAATAACAATCGAAAAAGTTGCTCGTAGCTGCTTTAACTATTCTTAAAAAAAAAAAAAAAAAAAAAAAAAGAATTCAAGTGAGGGGGCCGAAAATTGAACTGAGGGGGCTAAGCCCCCATGATTCGAAGTTGGAAACCCTCATTAGTGTGTTGCTTGCACCTGTGTTTACCCTGCCTTTTCGACACAAAATGGGCCCTGTGAAAAGGGTATATTGCTCAACTTCGCATGTCATAGACATTGTGACATCATCAGTGACATCACAATTGCTCGAGTGAACATCACTGATGACATCATCCAATGTGGGACAAAAACCACAGAGAAACAGAGAAACAGACAGAGCCCACTTACTCACTGATGACATGCCCTTATGCTTCACAACACAACATTATGTGAATAACACAGCATATTGACATGTGTTGTAAAGTAAAACTAATGCACGTGGACCCGATCTAGACATAGACAATTGGAGCCGCCACCATACAAATCTCCGGTATACACACTGAAATCTTGCCTGATTGTCACATTATGTCAGTTCTTCTAAACACAATGCTTGCTTTTTGTGACGCACTGCATTTACTTGTGTTTCAGAGTAGATCTTCAACACAGCTTGGCTGCATTTCCATCAGGGCTTGATGTGTTTTTGCTCTCTCTGAGTGCAATCTGCTCAGCCAGTCTGCGTGTTAAAGGAACACGCCAACATTTTGAGATTTGCCTAGTTGCCATATTCCCAGTAAAGACGAGAATATACTGTAGATGCCTTTCTCTTCCCTGTGTGTGCAGTACTGTAGATGCGATGCAAAGGGGTCATTGAGCAAGACGTTACATGTGAGAGAGGACATTCGGCTAGCCGGGAGATTTCTGGCCTTCCTGCTGGAAGGCAAAGGCGTACGTCACGTATGTACGTGCACGTGCGTGCACGTGCGTGCACGCACACACAACACACACACACACACACACACACACACACACACACACACACACCCAGTCTGTGCCTGTCGGCCTGGTGTCTGTCATCATAATGAAGTGTCTAGAGAGAGGCCGCGATGCGTTAGACAGGCAGATAAGGGATGGAAGGAGTGACACCGGGTGAAAATGAGGCTGGCTGGGGTGTGTGGACACCGGAGGAAGATGATGGTACTGCAGTGTGAGGCTTGCTGGGGTGTGTGTGGACACCGGAGGAAGATGGTGCTGCAGTCTGGCAACGGAATAGGATCAAGCATGTGTCAGAGGTGAAAGATTACATCTGTATTCACTGTCAGCCATGGGAACCTTCCATAGAATGTGAGAGTCATCATAGCTAAATCAGTTTTAAATAACTGCCTAAATGATATAAAAACTGGATGGCAGACAATTTCTTACAGCTAAATGCTGACAAAACAGAAATACTTATTTCTCCTATTTGCCTCCCGTCTTGTCCCTAAGATAAGGGATAGTCTTCTTGTCAACTGTCTGATTCACTCTTGTTTTTTCCAGCCGATAAATGTTGCAAAACTCAGGCCTGCTGTGTCTCAAGCGGAGCTGGAAATGTTAATTCATGCTTTTATATCAACCGGTCTTGACTATTTTCCCTTTTCACCTGCCTTAACAAAATATCCCTGGATCTTTTACAAGTGCTCCAAAATGCTGCTGCTAAACTTTTGACCAGGTCCTCCAAAAAGACGACACTCAGTGGTTAGTGCTGTTGCCTCACAGCAAGAAGGTCCCGGGTTCGAACTGTAATGGCAAAATAAATGAAATGCCTTGTTGATCCATCAATTAATGAGTTGCTCGTTTAAAAATGAACAGAGGTATTTTATTCCATAAACAAAGTTCCACCTTGCACAGTGGGTCACAATATCGAAGTCATTGTGCCAAGATTAGCAGCATTGCGGGTCAAATTATACCCAACTCCAGCACTCCGGTGGCTGGTACAATTCCATTGGATGTTAACCACCCTGATCTTTACAATAAGCCAAAACAAAACCTTCTATGAACCAGAGAGACAAAACACAATGTTATCTCCTCCTCTCCAGGTGGAATGGCTTTCGCATTCCAAACAGCTCTCAGGAGAGGAAGAGACTCATCTCAGACACTCATTTGAGATGTCAGCTATGCGTGTCAGCTATAGATCATTATTAAACAGAGTCAACAATGATCAACAACCAATCAATAAGCAGTCAATCAATCATTTAGCAGTCAATCAATCATTTTACTCTCACAGAACCCCGGTCCGTCCCAGGTCCTTTCTGTGTGGAGTTTGCATGTTCTCCCCATGTTCGTGTGGGTTTTCTCCAGGTGCTCCGGTTTCCTCCCACCACCAAAAGACATGTATGTTAGGGTTAAGACTCATGTCAGTGCCCCTGACCAAGGCACTGGCAAAAGAGCTGAAGTTGGTCCCCGGGTGCTGCACTGCAGCTGCCCACTGCTCCTAGTTCTAGGAAGGCTCCTAGTAGAGGATGGGCCAAATGCAGAGGATGAATTTCCTCATGGGGATAAATAAAGGATAACTTAACTTAAGTCTCTGTAACTCTGATTCTGTATGTGACTCTGATTCTGTTTCTCTTCAGTGGCCCCCCATCAAATTCAGAATCCAATTTAATGTTCTTGTGATAGCAGATATACTACAGTAGTCAAGTCAAGTTTATTTGTATAGCACATTTCATACACAGAGGCAATTCAAAGTGCTTCACATAAAATAATAGTAGTAGTAGGCCTCCTTTACCTCCGATGTTGCATGTTGCATGGTCTGGGTGGCTGGATGTTCTTTGATCTATAGGCTAAAAGCTAAAGGAGATGCTTTTGGGCCTATCCTTTGGAACTGAAAGTTGTCAGGTCAAGAGATAAAAATATGCATATGGATTCACTCACTAAAGTCCAACTGGAAATATCAACTTCTATGTTTCCTTTAGGCGGGGAATAAAATATCTCTATTTTGCTTGATTATTTTAACATAATGCATTTTGCTTGTTCTTTCACTTTATTTTATTTGATCAATTTTATGTGCACTTTGAATTGCCTGAGTATGAAATGTGTTATACAAATAAACCTGCCTTGCCTTAGGATCTGTGGTTACTGGGGACACCTAAAAAGCAGTTCAAGACCCACTTGTTTCGACACATCTTTTGTATTTCATTTCTGTTTTTATTGTGTTTTTATGTATGTGTTTATGCTTTATCTCCTCTGTAAAGCACTTTGTGATGTCTGCCCTTGAAAGGTCCTATATAAGTTGCTTTACTTCAGTAACTAGTTGTAATGATGCAGCAGAGTTATCAGGAGAAATGCCAAATATCAGTCTTATTGTGCATGCAAATATGATAGAAACATGTCATATTTTGAGTAAAAAGAAGAAATCGAGACGATATCTATGAGTTCTTCTTAACTCAGACTTCATGTACAAGATGAGATATGCATTGCCAGATTCCCATTTTTTATGCTACACCTTTGCAACTCTTCTTCTTCTTCTTCTTCTGTGGTGTTTTATGGCAGTTATTTAAGGCATCCTTTATGTTGCATTATCGTCTCCTTCTGGATTTATCCATCCACTGTTTCCCTACATTCTGGTCCTCAGGGCGTGGCCTCTCAGCTTTCCCTACCTTTGCAACTCTAAAGCAAAGAAATGCTCTTTAGTCCAACTCTTCTTGACTGTATTAAAAGTGGGAGAATCCCAAATTTCCAAGGCCTCCGTCTGCTCTCTTCTCTGATGGTGACTAATGCGACTGTCTTGCCCCTCCTCCAATGCTAATTTCCAAGATGACAAATGTGCGTTTTAAACAAATTATATTTTTCACACAGTTGCCTCAGCCTGCCTCTTTAGCCGAGAGTATGGCGGCGGCTAATGCTCGGCGTCTTGGTTGTTTGCTGGGCTTGAGTGACGTGTATCATTCAGTGGAAAATTCCCTTTAGAATAAAGCCTGGTTTACATGTATAATTAATTAGGTTCAGCACTCAGCCTGGGCATGGCAGGTAATCATGAATGCCAACTGCTGGTATGCCAAGTAGGTGACTAAAGTGACTTCAGGCTGACTGAATGAAAATATATGGGTCTGGAGAGATAATGGAGTGGTTTCTTTGAAAAAAAGAAACTAAGTTGGAAAATGGACCAGAGTTTTACAAGAGCTTTTTTCGGGTGGTACTGTAAAACTAAACATCGGACTGCGTATCGTAGATAAGACGCTTTTGCCAGGGCTCTCATGGTTTCGCCTCTCGAGCCAAGGCGTCTGAAAGTGTTAGCTGTGAAGGACATGTGATGAGGCCCACCTAATGAGAGAAAGGACCTCCTATTCATGCCGACGCCAGTTCCAGGCCTTGGCTTCCGTGTGACCGGGGCGATTTATTCTCTGCTCCCTGACACCTATATGACAGAGGAAGATGAAGGACTGTGTGTTGCTGCCAAATGGCTTGGAAGTGGTTCAGGACAGGTTCTTCCCGCCGTCGCCGACTGTAACAGACTCTGGGTTGGCAGGCGTGCAATGGCCTCTCACCCACGGTTGTGCCCGAGATGGGCATAATGAAGCATCGTTTCGTTTGCCAAGGCACAATCCCGGGCTTTGATGGGGATTACTGTGGGTTTTCCGTCCATTTTCACAAAAATGGGCCGGATTTAATAACTATGATTACCGGAAAATTTGCCTTTCCCCTTAGTGTGTGTGGGACGGAAGGCTGGGTGTGTGATGTGACTCTTGATATCATCCGAGTGGGCAAATGTCTTACAACACACACACGCACGCACACACACACAGCTTAAGTTGCTAGAAAGCGTTTGACACACAATAGCCTTGCTGTCGACAAGTGGCTAATGGTGAGGGAGTCCCGAGGGCTTGAGAGGGTGGTGCAGGCTACTAGTGCATGATAATCCATTGTTACAATCGCTGTTGTACAAATGCAGGGAAAACGTTGCCCAGTCCTCGGTCCATTTGCTGTGACAATTATTTACATCACAGCATTTCCATCAGGTTGTGAAAAACCCTCCCTTTCCGTATGGGATAGAACTGATAGAGCTTTTCTTACAGATAGGAGGCAAAGAACTGGTCGGCTCAGAGCGAATCAGGCCGAGGGGCTGACGGCTCCAAGGCAGTGGTGGCTGGTCACTAGAGGGCGCTAGGGTGCCGCCCCCTCCCTCCACCTAGGGAGAAGAAAGTCCACCTTAAACAATGCCTTAAACATGTTAAACATACACTGTAAACGATTGTCCTGTTTATTAACAATAAAATACTGGCAGCAGAGGTGCCAGCATTATACTGTTAATGTTACATGTGTCCTACTGTAATCTACTTTACAGTATGTTACTCCAATACTGAACTCTGCCATTATTCAATATTTGTTAGGGTTTTGTTTGTTGGACTCAAGGGCAGAGACAGACAGAGACAGAATATCAAGTTGTAACACAGTTTGTTTATTTAAATGTTATTGGTTGAGTCCGGATGGACGAGATACCCAGGTTGCAGGATGGTAGGCTAGAGTCCAGGTAGGTGAACGAGCAGGCATACAGAAGTCCGGGCTGGCAGAGAGCAAGCAGGCTGAAGTCCAGGCGGGCAGAGAGCAGGTAGGCTGAAGTCCAGGCGAACAGAGAGCAGGTAGACAGACAGGGGAGGATTGGCGCAGGTAGTCAGATGTAGGGCAGCAGACGTTCCTCTCCATGCAGGTGAGAAGATAATCTGACAGTGTCTTGACGTCTGGGCTGGGTATATGAAGCCTGCTGATTGGTGATGCTTGGCAGCTGCGATAGCTGGGGATCAGCTCCACACACCTGGCTCCAATCCTGTAATCACAACAGAAAGGAGGGGGCGAGAGAGACTAGTAGGCAGAGGTTGAGGGCATGACAGTACCCCCCCCTCTACGGGCGCCACCTGGCGCACGCCTGGCTCCGTCAGGGTGCTGGCGACGGAAGTCCCGGATGAGCGTGGGGTCCAGTATGTTCCGCCGAGGGACCCAGCAGCGCTCCTCCGGACCATATCCCTCCCAGTCGACCAAATACTGGAATCCGCGGCCCCGGCGACGGACATCCAGGATACGCCTCACGGTGTAGACTGGACCACCCTCCACCATCCGAGGAGGAGGGGGGGCGGCTGTGGGAGGGACAAGAGCACTGGACTGCACCGGCTTTAACAGAGACACATGAAATGTGGGATGGATCCTTTTAAGGGAGGAAGGGAGCTTAAGCCGAACAGCACATGGGTTAATGATGGTTTCAATTTCATACGGCCCAACGTAGCGAGGTGCAAGCTTTCGAGAATCCACCTTGAGAGGCAGATCTCTCGAAAGCAGCCATACCTTCTGCCCTGGAGCGTAGGCTGGAGCTGGCACACGGCGACGGTCGGCCTGGACCCGTGACCTGGAGGCAGCTCGGAGTAAGGCGGCGCGGGCTCTTTTCCAGGTAGCGCGGCAGCGGCGCATCTGGGCCTGAACTGAAGGCACTGCAATCTCCTCCTCCTGGCCTGACAACAGAGGAGGTTGATAGCCCAAAGAACATTCAAACGGAGACATACCTGAGGAGGCGTTGGGAAGTGTATTGTGGGCGTACTCCACCCAGGGCAGCTGTGAGCTCCAAGAGGAGGGGTTCGCCGCGGTGATACAGCGAAGAGCTGCTTCCATCTCCTGGTTCGCTCGCTCAGTCTGTCCGTTGGTCTGAGGATGGTACCCCGAAGATAAGCTGACGGTGGCTCCCATGGCCGTGCAGAATGCCCTCCAGACCTGTGAGGTGAATTGAGGCCCCCTGTCGGAGACAATGTCTGCAGGCAGCCCATGTACCCGAAACACATGTTGCACTAATAGATCGGCTGTCTCCCTAGCGGAAGGCAGCTTGGGCAGGGCAATGAAGTGTACTGCCTTAGAAAAACGGTCTATGATAGTAAGAACTGTGGTGTTACCTCCAGATGGGGGAAGGCCAGTGACGAAGTCCACTGCTATGTGTGACCATGGCCGGCTGGGTACAGGCAGTGGACGGAGCAGGCCAGAGCTGGGCTTTGTGGAGGTCTTGCTGCGCGCGCAGACAGAGCAAGCTGCAACATATGACCGTGTATCCTGGTCCATGGTGGGCCACCAGAAACTCTGCCGGAGGAAGGCCATTGTCCGACGAACCCCCGGGTGACAGGTAAGGCGGGATGAGTGAGCCCATTGCAGAACCTGGGAGCGGACAGAATCAGGTACAAACAGACGGTTAGGAGGACCATTACCTGGGTCGGGCTGGGCCCTCTGGGCTTGGCGGACCTTAGATTCGATCTCCCAGGTAACGGCAGCGATGACACATGAAGATGGAAGAATGGGCTCTGGGTCCATGTTTGCCTCCTCCACCGCAAACTGGCGTGACAGCGCATCAGGCTTCACGTTCCTCGAACCGGGGCGGTAGGTGAGTGTGAAATTAAACCTGCCAAAAAACAGAGCCCACCCTGCTTGGCGTGAGTTAAGCCGCTTCGCCTCCTTGATGTAGGTGAGGTTTTTGTGGTCTGTCCACACGACGAATGGATGCTCGGCCCCCTCTAGCCAGTGTCGCCACTCCTCCAGCGCCACCTTCACAGCCAGAAGCTCTCTATTGCCGACGTCGTAGTTTCTTTCTGCGGGGGAAAGTTTATAGGACAGAAAGGCACATGGATGCAAGTCATCAGCCAGTGTGCGCTGAGAGAGGATTGCACCTACCCCCACATTAGAAGCGTCCACCTCCACAATGAACTGCCGGGTCCGGTCTGCCTGGATGAGCACTGGAGCAGAGACAAACCTGCGCTTGAGCTCCCCAAAGGCGGTCTCCGCCTCCGGTGTCCATCGAAACGAGATGGAGGTGGAAGTGAGTGCAGTCAGGGGGGCTGCTATGGTGCTGTAATTACGGACAAATCTTCGATAGAAGTTGGCAAATCCTAGAAACATTTGTAATTGTTTGCGGCTAGTAGGCACAGGCCAATCCAGAACTGCTGTCACTTTGGCCGGCTCCATCTCCATTTTCCCCGGGGAGATGACGAAACCCAGGAAGTGCACCGTGGAAGCATGAAATTCACACTTTTCTGCCTTAGCAAACAGTCTGTTTTCTAGGAGACGCTGCAGCACTGCCCGCACATGTTTCTGGTGTTCCTGGAGAGACTGGGAGTAAATCAGAATGTCATCAAGGTAAACAAATGCAAAATGTCCAATCATGTCCCTGAGTACATCGTTGACGAGTGCCTGGAAGACTGCGGGCGCATTAGTGAGGCCGAAAGGCATCACCAGGTACTCAAAATGGCCCAGGTGAGTGTTGAAAGCAGTCTTCCATTCATCTCCATCTTTGATGCGCACCAGGTGGTACGCGTTCCGGAGGTCCAGTTTTGAAAATACTGTGGCGTCATGAAGGGGCACAAAAGCAGAGTCAATCAGAGGCAGGCAGTACTTGTTTTTAACTGTGATGTCATTTAGTTTTTTATAGTCTATACATGGTCTCAAAGACCCATCCTTCTTGCCCACGAAGAAGGCACCTGCACCCACCGGAGAGGATGAAGGTCGGATGATCCCCGCTGCCAAGGAGTCCTGGATGTATTTCCCCATGGCTTGCTGTTCCGGCAGAGAGAGGTTGTAGAGCCTGCTAGAGGGTAGAGGAGGTCCGGGCAAAAGCTTTACCTCGCAATCGTATGGTCTGCGGAGGGAGTGTTAATGCCTGTTGTTTACTGAATGCAGGAGCGAGGTCATGATATTCTTTTGGAACCGATGACAGATCTGGAGGTTCTGGTACTGGTAGAGGCTCAGAGGAAGGTGTTTGGGCGGAACGGAGGCAGTTGGCATGGCAGAAGGAGCTCCATGACCCCACCGTGCCGGTGGTCCAGTTGATCTGGGGGTTATGGAGTTTCAACCAGGGGAATCCCAACACTAGAGGAACATTGGGAGAATGAATGACGTGAAACTGAATTTTTTCTTGATGATTCCCAAACATGTGAAGGGACAGGGGAATGGTTTTTCTGTCCACTTGGGCCAGCAGTACCCCGTTAAGGGCTGTAGTATTTAGTGGGACATCGAGGGGCTCAGTCTCGATGCCCCACTGCTGGCACGTACCATTATGAATGAAATTCTCATCGGCTCCAGAGTCTATGAGTGCAGAGAGTGTAATGGTTTGCTGGCACCACACGATGGCGGCATCGAGCTGTGGACGGACAGGGAGAGAGGCAGTGGTTGCTCGACTCGACAATATCTCTCTCACTATTGCCGAGCCGGCCCTTTTGCTGGACGGACGGGGCAATCCGAAATACGGTGGCTGGGGTTTCCACAGTAGAAACAGGCCTGTGTGGCAGCCCGAAGACGAGCCCTTTCCTCCGGGGACAGACGGACCCGGTCGAGTTGCATGGGTTCTGGTTCGGGAAAGTTTGGAGTATCGGGACGTGATGAGAACAGAGAGACGGGGGTGTCAGTACGCCACAGGGCGATTTGATCCGCAATCTTAATGGCCAGACTAATGGCGGCGTCTAAGGAATTTATTTCCCCCCGTAGTGCTATTTCCCTTCCAATCTCTCTATTCAGACCACTCTGAAATGCTGAAATGAGGGCCACATTATCCCACCCCGACTCAACAGCCAAACTGTGGAACTGGCTTATAAACTCCCGGACTGGGAGTCTTCCTTGGCGAAGAGTCAACAGACGCTGCCCCGCCTGTTGCCCTCGTATTGGATGGTCGTACACTCGTTTGAGCTCGACAGCAAATCCCGCAAAGGACTGGGTGAGCGGAGAGCCCTGTTCAAAGAGAGCATTGAAAAAGTTAAGCGGGGGTCCCTCCAGTAGGTTCACCAGGTATGCAATTTTGGCAGCTTCCGTAAAGAAGCGGATGGGCTGAGCGTTGAACGACAATTGACACTGTGTGAGAAATTGACGACAGCTGTGTGGATCACCTGAGTATTTTGCTGGAGGTGGGATGTGAGGCTCCGGAGCTGTGGTAGCAGGCAGCGCTGGCTGGTCGGGCTGAGGCAGAGCGGCAACTGGAGCTGGTGTCAGACGCTCGGTGAGGCCCGTGATGGTCACACCAAGCCTCTGCATTTCTGTAGTCATGGTCCGCAGACGCTCCTCCTGGCCTCCTAGCCATTGGCCCTGCTGAGCAAGCGCTTGTCTCATTGCTTCTGCCTCTGCCGAGTCCATTTTGGTCAGATTATCCTGTTAGGGTTTTGTTTGTTGGACTCAAGGGCAGAGACAGACAGAGACAGAATATCAAGTTGTAACACAGTTTGTTTATTTAAATGTTATTGGTTGAGTCCGGATGGACGAGATACCCAGGTTGCAGGATGGTAGGCTAGAGTCCAGGTAGGTGAACGAGCAGGCATACAGAAGTCCGGGCTGGCAGAGAGCAAGCAGGCTGAAGTCCAGGCGGGCAGAGAGCAGGTAGGCTGAAGTCCAGGCGAACAGAGAGCAGGTAGACAGACAGGGGAGGATTGGCGCAGGTAGTCAGATGTAGGGCAGCAGACGTTCCTCTCCATGCAGGTGAGAAGATAATCTGACAGTGTCTTGACGTCTGGGCTGGGTATATGAAGCCTGCTGATTGGTGATGCTTGGCAGCTGCGATAGCTGGGGATCAGCTCCACACACCTGGCTCCAATCCTGTAATCACAACAGAAAGGAGGGGGCGAGAGAGACTAGTAGGCAGAGGTTGAGGGCATGACAATATTGAATACAAACTGTGACCTTTATAAACTAGATGTTCAAATTAACGAGCTGGAACAAAATGTTTTTACATACAGATTGTCTAAATACATAGGCTATAATAAATAAATACATACATATATAATTAGGCCTATATATATATTATAGTAGGATATTCAGCTATAGTCTGCATATTTGAATCCAAACATAGATGTGATGTGAGCCTAAAACGACGTATACATTTCGGAGATACAGACGGAGACCTTTTGGATTTGGATAAGTGGCTACAACTTTTTTAAATAGGCTATTTAAAGATAACCTTGCTTGCAAGATGGATAACCTCGCGAGATCAAAAGAGATTGTCTCGGCGTAATCCATCTTGTCATGCACAGGCAGTTAGGATGATTGGCCGAACCATGGCCGGCTCGACGAATCAGCGGGAGCCTTAGGCGGGCTTTCTGTGTGTAGTGGGTACATGGTCTTTGTAGTTATTTTCACTTGTCAACATGGCTGCCGCCGCGGAAGTGACAGGCAGTCTGAATGAAATTGAATGTAACGTTCCCAATTCTATGTATTAAATTCTAAAAAACGACCCTCAACATTTGGGAAGGCTAAGCCACACAACTAGTTCGTTATAATCAAACGTCATGCTTCGAAGGCGACTTTACGACGATGAGGACGGTGAGGACTCAATCATAGACTACCACGGAGAGCTCTTACAGGCACAGCCACCTTCCTCCGGTTGCAAACATGACGTCAGAGGCATGGCGATCTGATTGGTTGAAGTTAACACGCACCAGCGGTGATAGACAGATGGGTCATCCAATCACCTGCCAAGTAGCTTGGAAAAAGTGCCCGCCTCCGTCAGCGGGTTGGATTACTGCATTGCCAGATGGACTGGTTTAGTGAAATGTAATGTGAAGCTAACCGTCCATCTGGCAGCGTCAGGTTAATTTAAAGACCCCTAAAGTCAAAAATTAGTTTTCCTTCATGTTCCTACAGTTGGATGTCTGAGCTTCACTGTGCAGAATGTCTATGCCAAGTTTGACACTACAGTACACTACAGTAGGGGAGAGTGGGGTGAGTTGTGCCAGTGGGGAAGTTGTGCCACCCCTTGTATCTAGAAAACCATAGAAGAAATTGGTCATCTGACCACACATTTTTGAAGAGGCATCCATTTTACTCACTCTGCAAAGAAGGGAGGCAGATGGCACAAGAGCTAAGCACATTTAAGTTCAAAAAACTGTTTTTTGCCTCTCAAAGTAATTTTTTTATGATCAAGGTTTATTGATTGTTGTGTCTGAACAATTATAGACAAGCTTGAAAACATTTCACACATGTGTTAGTGTTTTAGTAAGCTACAATATGAGGCTATACTGTTAGCATGATGTTAGCTCCAAACCAGCTATATGATACAAGTTTGTTAAAATGGTGGGGATGGGGTGATTTGTGCCAAAAGGCCTGGGTTAAGTTGTGCCAGTGCAGTTGCAGTTGATTTAGTGAAATTTTATTTCATTTTGTTCTTAAATGTTTAAATAGACCTTGTTGAAGAATATTGCAGTATTGGCAAGTGTAGCCTGGCTCTGTGATAGTTGATTTTGTTCATTTTGAACATAATTTTTATTTCTGAAAATGTTAAATATGTAGGTCAACTGCTGCTACCGTTTAGCCTTGTTTAACCCTGTTATAGTACACTGGACTTTAGTGTTATCTTTATTTTGTCTTGCTTTGATATAGCATTACAGTATATGAGATGAAAATGTTCTGTTTTACTTCAGTAATCAATGGCACAATTTACCCCAACTTATTCTCTCCAAAGGCACAACTTACCCCGCACCGGGGGCAAGTTGTGCCAAGAGACCACTTTTTTAAGAATAGCCATATTTTTTTAACAGTTTATTTAAGATCCAAAGGGAGTGTTCCCAGTGGTGCACAACATCCTGAAATATATTTACATATTGTAGTTGGAGGCATTACTGTCATGCCCTCACTTTAAAGACACCTCAAGTAAAAAGTGGCACAACTCACCCCACTCTCCCCTACTGTTTCCACAATCGTCTGCTGAAAGTGGAAAGTTTATCTGAGCTCACTGAAAAGGCGGTTTTCAACAAGCATGATTTGTGACATCACGAATCCTGGAGCCAATCACTATCCAGTATGCACCATTTAAAGCCACAACACTTCTCACTCACAACTCATCATACTGCAGATCGGTCAGGAACCCTTCTTGTCATCACTTTAGTTGGCTTTCCATCCAAAGGTATCGCAAATTTTAATCGAATTTTCAGAAAGTCGGCAAAAGAAAATGCGAAATAATGAGCGTTTCCATCTGCTGCGATTATGCAAATTATAGAGCTGTCAATCACCTCGTGTTTGAGGCTGTCTGAGCTTCTGATCAGCTGCTAGACCCGATATACAGCTCTGTTAAACACATCTAACGTTATTAATTTAAAATTTCTTGATGATCAACAAAGGTACCATAACGCAATTTCTGGATTACCAGGTGCGACTCGGCAAGCATAACGTTATAATCCACGGAGCAGTAGTAAGTGAATACAATTTCATTCAATTCTAGAAGTGAGTCGCCTTAAAGTTAATATCCCAGTCTTCTTCTGTTTACCACAGCGGGTATTGTGCTGTGTAGCCTATTTACCATTATTTACCGTGTGTAGCCCTATAGACCCTCCTCACGGGGGCCATTTTGTGTCGAAAAGGCAGGGTAAACACAGGTGCAAGCAAAACAATAATGAGGGGTTCAAACTTCCATGATTGGAATTTGGAAACCCTCATTAGTGTTTTGCTTGCACCTGTGTTTATTCTGCCTTTTCAACACAAAATGGCCCCTGTGAAAAGGGTCCATTGTGTAGGCTACACGGCATGTTATGTTTTGCAATGATCAAGGCAAACTGCATTTGAATGGAGAGACAACGGAATATTGCTTAATCTGTTTCCACTTATGGCATTTTCCTTTTATCGATACACCCGACTTTTCCACCTCCCTCAAGCATGAAAAATGTTGAGATATTTGGAGGCTTTTACGAATTTTGCAGCATTTCCACTCACTTTTTTTATTCCCATAATTTTGCATAAAAACAGGTGGATGGAAACCCGACTTCTGTCACGAGTTGGGAGTGAGAATGTGTTGAAAACCTGTGTTGTATGCTATGATTGCCTAGTTAGCTTCTAGATCATCCTGATTGGTTGCTTTAGATTTTTTACTGAGGAAGAAGTAGAAGATGTAATTTTAAGGAGAAAAAAAACATTGTTATTTGTTTGTTTTTGTTTTTACTGCTCTTTGGTCTTATTCTCTTACCTCTTAATCCTATTTTTATTGGTTTATTCTTTTACTTTTTTATTCTTTTATCAAATCCGCTGCCGATTTTATTTTTTATTTTATTTTTACTTTTATGATTTTTACGATTTTTATGGTATTATGGTTTTATTGCTTATTTTATTCTTCCCTTACTAATGGGATTGGATGATTTAAACACACCATGCAATAGGGCATGTGCAATCTTGCAATAGTGCAATCTTGTGCCTAGCTGGCACTTTTTGCCCAAGACAAATTTCCCTCCTGGGACAATAAAGTTTATCTCATCTCATCTCATCTCATCATTGTGGAATGTTAGCCTTCATATTATAGCCTATCACCTAAAATGAGTGCGTGTGTCTGTGTGCGTGTGTGTGTGTGCATGTGTGTGTGTGCGTGCGTGCGTGTGTGTGTGTGCGTGCGTGCGTGCGCGTGCGTGCAGCCAGAACTTCAGAAAAGCTAAATTCAAAGGAATGCATTTAATTGTGCTAAGGGGAGATGCATGGGTCTTCATCATTCTCAAATTGTCCCATATTCGGAGGACACAGTTTGAAGAAGATGAAGATGCATGCTACAAAGATGAAATTTTAAGCCACAAGGTGGCCAAGTCATAATGTTTGATTTTGGTATAGTGCCCCCACCAGCCACTTTTTCAAGGACAATCGGGAGGTCATTTTGTCCACGACACCTAACACTCACCAAAGGCCACAGAGAGCCACGGTGTCCCTGAATAACAAAAGTCAGAGTGAACACCGGCCGGGGTTCGCCTGCAGGACTTGTACATTACCTTAACTCTGGATTGATTTCCTTAGACACAAGCGCTTGCTGTAAACAGTTTAGCTGCTGTACTAATATGCCTCGTGCTTAAGCATGACTTTAATGATCTAGCTGCAACAAGTAAATCCCTCTTGCAAAAATAAATTCCCCAAATTTAGGTAGAATGCGATTGAGAATGCACTATCTTTATTTTCCGCCAAACAAATAGGTTAATTAGTCATCGGGGGAGGAATGTGAGGAACAATTACAATTAGATAAGAGAATCTAATTAGGGGTAGACTGTAATCCGTGTCAAACTAAACAATGACCCCCGCCGAGTTCTATTCTGAAATGTAGCAGTACATTCCATTTCTTGATCAAGGCTAGATTACATTGTGCTCGATCATTAACAGTGGAGTTGCAATATGCAAAGTTAACAAGTTTTTTGGGAACAACCAAATCCAGACAAAAGCTAGAGCAATAAACAAGTGCAGCAAAGCCTTCTTTTTTTAAATCATGTTGTGCTGAGCCTGCCTTCTGGACCTGCAAGATTTACCACACAATGAAGCGCCGCTGAAATGAAGTTAAAGGGGGACAACATGGATCTCTTCAGCACATAAGTAGAGATATGCCAAACCTGAGGGCGATATTCCAGCGTATTCCAGTTTCTGCTATCTTCGTTTTGAGCGATAAATTAATTCATTTGAAAAGAAGACTTGTTCAAGGTTACGGCTGCTTCTATCATGAATAACAGACATGTTATTAAATGATTGCAATGCCTGTGCAACAGAAAAACAGCCTACTCATAAAGGGATCGTTTGAAGTTACATTGTGATGCTCTCTCATTGTTATTTAATGAACTCGGCTCATTTTTCCCGCAGCAAAATCCATTAAAATCAATAATTTCTTCCTCTCTCTCCCCCCTCCCCTGCAAACCAAACTTTGGTGTGGGAGATGAGGGAGAAATCTCTCAGGCTGAAAGAAAGTAAATCAACTAATCTAACCGTAGCCGTCATTCAGATCCAATTCATTACTTGAGCAGATTGGGTAGAGAGAACAGTGCATATACCAAAACGAGCTGACCAATCCGCTCCTCACCCTCTTAACGCCTGTGTGTGTGTGAGAGAGGAGAGGAGGAAACATTGATTGCATTGAACTCGCATTCCAATCACAGCTGCCCGCTGTCTCTGCTGTGGATGGCAAATGCCATTCAGATAAATGCTTGACACACAGTGCCGTTTTAACCCAAATTACCGCCACGCCTGAGCTCTTTCAATTACCTAATTAATGGGGGGGGGGGGGGGGGGGCAGAAGGAGAGGGAGGAGAGGATGGGCCATCAGAGTGAAGCAGCCCCCCCCTGCTGTTACTCCTTTCTTCAATATTCCCAGTTCAATGATTCCCAGTGTGGCGTCCGAGGTTCACAGCGGTGCTGGAGGCGGTTCCAGGTGGATCCGTTCAAAGGAAGGAATAGGTTAGTGCAGCTCAAGATAGAACAGCAGAGAATGAATGAGCAGGTTGAGCTCTCCCCCACCTATAGGCCTACTTCATAAACAGTTGGCCGACAGCTAAACTCCTGATGTGAAAAGCTTTGGGAAGCGTCTGCCCTGGCTGACAAGAGCGAGGGCAGCTGTCAGGTAGGATTCTATCTGGTTAAACCCATGATGCACGGCACGGCACTGACATAGGATTCACCTTAGTTGTGGATCCCCCCTACGGCGGGGATCAATGTCCACACCATGGGGAGGAAGGGAATGAAGAAGCAGCACAGAGACGAAAAGTGGGGAAATTCGAGCAAGCAAAGAGAGGAAAGGACGTAAAGGAAGAAAGAAAGAGAAAAAAATACCCTGCCCACTTTATCTGAGACAGGGTACATCGGATCCACTTGAGCTTTGCCTCAGAGAGAGAGAGACAGAGAGACAGAGAAGAGAGAGGGACTTGGGGAAATTGAAAAGAGAATGGAAGCAACAGGAGCGAAACCACCCGGCGGCTGAAAGGGCTGCAAAGCAACAATGTGAGGAATCAATAGAGCATTTCAATGTATTCCCCTCAACAACCGCCTTAACATGGAGGAGTGGCTGGGTAAGTGACGGGGAACAGAGCGCGGCCATCTAAACCCATCTTTAAAGGAGAATTCAGTTTTTTTACAGTTTTATTTCCAGCTTTAATTATGATTTTTAACTCACCCTGAAAAGTTTATTTTTTAAATATCGATGCATTCAAATGTTATTATCCGCCGAGCAGCGGCTTGGATTCGTGGAATACGGCGGGGCATGTGTAATGCATGTAGCCTATTTACGTAGCCTGGTAAACCAGCCGGTCACCTGAACTCACATTTCATTTCGTTCTGCGGGACCGTCTGGCCTCAACCCCTGGGAGGGCTTTAGCAGAAACTACAAAGCAGACGAGCCAATCAGCAACTGCGCCATCAGTGCCCTGTGATTGACAGCGCAAGTTGGCCAATCAGGAACGCCACTAGCAGGGGCGCCGCCAGGGATTTTGGGCCCCATGACAGAACATAGTATGCGCCCCACTGATGCCGGCGTCCGAAGGGCGCCGGCTGAAAGATTTGGGCTGTTTGAAGCTGATTTAGAGGATATCGCATTTTAAATTATATTAGGATAACACTGTAGTGTTGTCATTATTCAGTGTTAACCATCAATATTTGCTCCTTTTCTCACTCACCTTCATCTCACCACCATCCCTGTTGAATCATCATACTCTCTCTCTGCTCTGAATACACCAGAGGGAACAAAGAAATACTATCAACTAATGACTGGAAAGAATATTGATACACATGTGGAGTCCAACAGGAGAGTGTTTAGCATGAGACTGTTGTGATATCATTATTCAGTCTTAACACATTCACTGCCAGCCGTTTTTTTTTTTTACTGTAGGTAGCTTCTGCCAGAGGGGTTTTTTGAGGATTCTGGCTCATCTTTCAAGACCCGAGGATTCTTTTCTGCTAAGATTTTGTGAACACAAAATATCTCAAAAGAACTAATAGAATGTGTGCTTTCTCTGTCTAAAAGAGTTAGTTTGTAGAGTTAGTAGTTATGTAGGCATTAGCACTTGAATACAGCATGGTTTCAGCGTCTGAAAATTTAAGCTGAGATAAATAGCTTTTTGTGAAATTCGATAGAACAGTCACTTTAACCATTCATTTTTGGCATCAGTAAGACGTCAGACATCTAAACAATAGTTTTGAACAGTAATTTCCTCCATAACAGCAGGAAACACCCCTCTCCTTCAAACTCCTCCCTCCGTGTGTGTTCTTCTTGGCTGCAGCGGGCGTGTCACAAGCTCGTTTCTGCTGCTGCTGTAACCTCGCGTCACCAGGCTCACTGCTTTGCTGCTGCTCCTGTCTGCTGGCGGCCGCTGGGCAAGTCTGGATGGGCTCGCTCGTTTCTTGGAGTTTCGGTTGAGAGCTTTGATGAAGCTTTTGCGATTCTGGTCTTATTTATGCTGCGTGTTTCAAAGTGTGTTCCACCCGTAATCTATTATGCAAATTTGCAATCCCTCACCGCCAGCAATCAGCGCGAAAGCGAAAGCGTTTTCGCCAATCCATTCTACAGTATGAGAATGGTTTCATCGCGCGTTCCCCTGCAGTTTTGGCTCTGCTTTTTCTAGTCTGGGAGAGCACTGTCGCCACTTAGTGGGTCGGTGGAATGGGTTGTACACGTTCGGTGGCTCCAATATTTATATAAGAGATGTAAAAGGGTTAGATGCACATCCCACGGTCAAAAAAAAAATAATCTTTTTTTTGACGTATTAACACGTCATTGGCAGTCAACCGTTGGATTTTTTTTGACGTATTAACACGTCATTGGCAGTGAACGTGTTAATATCATTATGTTCTCCTTTTCTCACTCACCATGTCACCTCTCCCTGCCGGCATCATCATGCTATAAGAAATGTGCTAAAGGCCATCTTTTACAGTCTAAATGTAATTTTAATGGTAAAGTTACAACATGGAAAAATAACTAAATAAACAGGACTGAATCATGCAGAATATTGACCGAAATCGAAATTTACCTGCAACCATATTTCAGTCTGCATCAAAGCCGTTCCTATCCTGGCCATATAACTTCAAGTTATTTTAACATTGGCTGTCATTTGTGGGCTGCTTTTCCTTTCATATAATGGTCATTATGTGGACAAATAAATTGTGTTGATCCTTCTTATTTTATTATTATTATTATTATTATTATTATTATTATTATTATTATTATTATTATTATTATTATTAGTATTACAAATAAATCCCCACAGACCCACTGCAATTGTGCCAACTACCATGTCATTCAACACAATGCTGCTGTGTGTGTCTCACCTCCTTCATCAGTTAGGACTGGTTCATTGGAAGGTGCCGGTGGGGGAGGGGCTGTGTCTGATTCTGCATCTGTTAGGCAAGAGCCAGGGAGGGACAACTGATTTATATGAACGGCTTGCAAACAATTGTTTGCATTGATTAAATGTTCGCTAGACAGGAGGGAAATGTAAACACTCTGTGAAGTAAGCATATTTCACTAAGGTCTAACAGGGTAATTTCCAGTAGTTAAGAAAAGTTGAATAAATATTCAGATGGCGCCGGACAGACTAGACAGTTATCTAGGTTAACATGGCAGAGTGATTCACGTAGGCTATCTGCCTCGCCTCACACAGAGACAGGCAGACAGCAGCTGCACCAGTCCAGCACTCACCTGCCTTCCTATAAAACTGCGTGAGGAACTGTTGTCCTTTCTTTTCTCGCTCCTCTCTTTCTTCCCTATCCTTTCTTTTTTGGAAACCTGACTTTGGCATGTTGCTGGTTGCTGGCTCTCCTCTCTCTCCTCTCATCTGATCGATCAGTGCGCAACTCTGCCCCACGCTGCCTGGATGGGAGGCGTGTCTATTTCTCCTGTGTCAGCCAGGCAGGGAGAAACCATTTCTTGAAAATCGAAGGGGGTGTGTGTGCAAGATGATTAGTTGTTTTTTTGCCAAAAAGAAGCAATTCGTTTTACTAGTACATTGAATAAAATAGTATATTCATTACAATAGGTTAATAATTTAATACCGCAAAAAAATCCCTGGTGTCCAAGCTTTTAGGGCCCCTGTCAGCTTCAAGGGCCCCTAGAATCGTCCTAGGTTTCCCCCCCCACTACGGCGCCCCTGGCCACTAGCACTGCACTAGCAAAACAATAATGGCCGCCTCCTTGCCTGTCCATCTCGACATTTACATTTACATTACATTACGTCATTTGGCAGATGCTTTTATCCAAAGCGACTTACAATAACACATTTTTGTCAGCAATAGAGCAAGCAACTATGGAGCACAGTCTATGACAACTACAACTTCTGAAGGAACAGTGGTACAAGTTTAGTTTAGGTTAGTAGTTTATTTTTTATTTTATTTTTTAGAAAGAGAGAGAAAGAAGTTAGATCAAGAAGGGCCCAGATGGAGCCTGAAAATGTGTGTCTTTAGTCTTTTCCGAAAGATCGGCAGTGATTCAGCTCTCCTGACCGAAGGTGGAAGCTCGTTCCCCCATTGAGGTGCCAGGGACGAGAAGAGTCGAGATCGGGATGAGTGACTTTTGAGCCCCCGTAGCAAAGGAGGGGCGAGGCGTCCTGCACTGGTGGAGGAGCGGAGGGAGCGCTGAGAGGTTTGGAACCTGACCATAGATTGCAGGTACAGGGGAGCTGACTGGTGTACTGCCCTGTAGGCCAGTACCAGTGTCTTGAATTTGATGCGTGCCGAGATGGGAAGCCAGTGGAGGTCCTGGAAGAGGGGAGTGACATGAGAGAATTTGGGTTGGTTGAATACCAGACAGGCTGCAGCGTTCTGAATGAGCTGAAGCGGTCGGATGTCGGTGGCAGGTAGGCCGGCCAGGAGCACGTTGCAGTAGTCCAGGCGAGAGATGATAAGTGACTGGACCAGGAGTTGAGTTGCTTCTCTTGTGAGAAAGGGACGGATTTTGCGGATGTTGTAGAGGGAGAACCTACAGGAGCGTGCTGTCGCAGCTATGTTGGCTGAGCAAGACAGCTCAGGATCACCCCAAGGTCCTTAGCTGTTTGGGAGGAAAGTACAGTGGTGTTGTCAATGGAGATGGAGAGATATGCGAGAGGGCAGTCTTTCCCTGGGAGGAAGAGTAGCTCTGTCTTACCAAGGTTGAGCTTGAGGTGGTGGGCTGACATCCAGTCGCCAATGTCTTTGAGGCATGCAGAGATGCGAGCCTCGATTTGAGTGTCGGAGGGGGGGAAGGAAAGGAAAAGCTGGGTGTCATCAGCATAGCAGTGATAAGAAAAGCCATGAGAAGAGATCACATAGGCAAGAGATCTGATATAGAGAAGGATAAGGGGCCCAGGACTGAGCCCTGGGGGACACCGGTGGTAAGAGGGCAGGATCTGGAGAGGGATCCTCTCCATAAGACCTGGTATGAGCGGTTCGAGAGATAGGAAGCAAACCAGGAGAGTGCAGAACCTGAAATGCCGAGGTCAGACAGAGTGGAAAGAAGGATTTGGTGGTTGACTGTATCGAAGGCAGCAGACAGGTCAAGGAGGATAAGGACAGAGGAGAGGGATGAGGCCTTAGCAGTGTGAAGGGCCTCTGTGACAGCAAGAAGAGCTGTCTCAGTGGAGTGAGAAGCCTTGAAACCAGACTGCAGAGGGTCCAGGAGGTCATTCTGGGAGAGATAGAGAGAAAGTTGTTCGGACGCTGCTCGTTCGAGGGTTTTGGAAAGGAATGAGAGAAGAGAGACAGGTCTGTAGTTCTGTATAGCAGTAGGGTCAATGGAGGGTTTCTTAAGCAGAGGCTTGACTCTTGCAGTCTTTAGAGCAGGCGGAACAAGACCAGAGGACAGAGAGGAGTTTATGAAGGTAGTGAGGAAGGGAGATATGTCAGGTGAGATGGAGGAGAGGAGAGAGGAAGGGATAGGATCGAGGGGGCAGTAAGTGGCTCGGTTCGAGCTGATGAGTTTAAGCACTTCATCAGGAGAGAGGGGAGAGAAGGAAGTAAATCCAGGGAAACTGCCTTTTCTATCAAAAATCCTGGAAAAGGCTGTCCTCAGTCAGCTGATGCCCTACCTCAAGAGGAACAACATCCTGGAGAAATTCCAGTCGGGGTTTAGGGCAGGACACAGCACTGAGTCAGCCCTCCTGAAGGTCCTCAATGACCTTCTCCTCACCGTGGACACTGGGAAATGTGCTGCGCTGGTCCTCCTCGACCTGAGTGCAGCATTTGACACAGTGGACCACTCCATCCTCACTGACGCCTCCACCAGAGGGTTGGAATCACCAACACCGCCCTCTCCTGGTTCAGATCCTACCTAAACAATAGAACCTACTCGGTGAGTCTAGCCAACTTCTCCTCCCAGCAAGCCAACCTCACCTGCGGGGTCCCACAGGGTTCAATCATGGCACCCATCCTCTTCAATCTCTACATGCTCCCCCTCAGTCAAATCATTACACGGCACAACATCTCCTTCCACTGCTACACCGATTAGGGATGTCGACGGTTAAGCAGAGAGGGTTGTTAGCAGGGACTGCCAATGGAGCAGCAGAGAGCATTGTTAGCAGGCACTGCCAATGGAGCAGCAGAGAGCATTGTTAGCAGGGACTAGGGATGTCGACGGTTAACCGTTAACCGTTTAACCGCCGACAACGTCATTGGTCGGTTAACACATTCAGTGCCAAGGACGTCTGTGGACGTCCTAAAAAAAAGTAACGAGGAGTGCCAAGGACGTCTGTGGACGTCCTAAAATCATAATTCATATTATTCCATAATTCTGCTGTTTAAGGTCGTACCTAGCCAGTGAGCATGAATCCCTTCAAGGGATCACACGGCGCCACCTTAAACATCGTCACAGGAGCTGCTCCACCCACCTCAGATCCTTTACTTTGTACAGGAGACAGCGGAGAAAGTGGAAACCGATGCATGCTTTCTGCCAGAGCCGTATATATTGCTCTGTCTACAGCGGACAGTGGGCTCGGCTGCATCCGCGCTCACAACTGAGCTCTTATGCTTCTATCTATCTCCACACGATTTCCTAGAAAGCCAGCATCCGAAGCCGAACGGCCAAGCCTTTTCGTTCAGTCGCGTTTGCCAGCGCGCATCATTTCCTTCTTGATGGGCGCTGGGATCTGTCCGGGGCAAAAACGAGAAAACAAACTCTGTGCGTGTGGGAGGAGCCCGCAGCTCAGAGGTGGAGAGGGGAGAGGGGGGAGGGGGGGGAGGGGGGGGGGGGGGGAGAGGGGTGTGTGGCACACAGGCTTCACAGAAACCACACCACACGCCACCACATCAGAAAACACCAGCCAGAGTCAGTGAATGTGCTCGAAATTAGAGTGCAAAAGGTATTCATAAAAGGGCCTATATCTTGGAAAGTAAAAAAAAACGACAGAAAACCCTTGAAAGTGCACTTTTTTGAGAGGCTGTAATTTCATAATGGAACTGTCTAGAAACAAAATTTCTTCTTTGGAAGAAGCAGGAGTGTTCAATGTTTCATTAAAGTCCAGCCCCGTTAATATAGCCATAATAGAAAAAATTCTATAGCTGTTTTCAACTGAATGGAAGTGAATCTGGCACAGGCTCCAGACAATTTTACTGAAGCGCTGTGGCACTGAATGTGTTAAGCATGTCGGTCAAACGGTTAATTTGCATATTAAATTGGCATATAACGTGTTGCCAATATAGTTTTTTTCCTCCTTCGCGGTAAGCAACAATGTTAACGTAGCCTAAGTAGTTACTGTAGCAGCATTATATAGGAATTAAAAGCTCCTGCCACTGCCAGAACAACATTCATTTAGAGAAAGGCTTTTCCAAATGCAAAAGCAGTGTGCATTGTCAGCACTGACTGTCTCTCTCACTGTCCGCCTCTCCCCCCGCGTGCGAGATGTGCTGATGTGCTCTGTGATAAACTCAGCTCCACACATGCGCCACACCCCCGCCTCCCCTCTGCTTTGACCAGACGGGAGAAGACGCCCTGCCCTGTGCAGACTACAGCGAGCCAGTCAGTCATGCTCCTTCTGTGTTCCAGCCGCTGTCATGAAACCATGAGGTTACTTTCAATGACGTGTTTCAAAACAAGCTGCGTCTTCCACATCGATTCACTGAGGAATCCACACTTTTACCGTAAATTGAGTTCTCTCCGGGTCTGTCTGTCTCTCAGGTGTAATAATCCCACAACGATTACAGCAAGAGTGAGAATGCTCTTCTAAACGGGATCATGTCTATGTTCCCCGGGTTCTATGTTCCCCGGGTTCTATATTCCCCGTTTTTCACTAACCCTAAACCTAACCTCCCCCAGACCCTAACCCAAAACCTAACCTCTCCCACCCCCAACGCCTAAACCTAACCTCCCCCAGACCCTAACCCAAAACCTAACCTCTCCCAGGGAACATAGCGGGGAACATAGGACCCTATTTGGGAAAAGCGGGGAACATAGGACCCGGGGAACATAGGACCCGGGGAACATAGGGATGACCCCTTCTAAACACATCGGCTATTAATATATAATTATTTCTCTGCATCTCATATTAGATCGGTAAAAAGTTTGGACAGACTGCTTAATTTGTTCATCCTCCGAGTCCCGCAGTGCTGACAGCTGTCAGCGTGCGGACTTGCTGCACTCGTCATATCGTGCAGCCGGACACAGATAGCATAATAGCCACCTACAGCCCTTGTCGCAGATAAAGAGAGAGAGGGAGAAGCGTGGAGAGAGAAGCAAACTATTTTTTGCAGATCTCAAAAGCAGGTAAACCACTGTTGAATTAGTGAGAATGTCAGGAGGAGAGAGCAATGAGCGCTTCGTCAGTGCGCCCTGCAGCGTGGAGGCTTGGGGCGGTGTCGTGATGCGCTCTTCAAAGTGGAAATTTGTTCAATTAGCGACACGTTTCATTCTGAGCTTTTAAAATTAGTTTCTGCTGGTTTTATTAGACTATTTCCGACACATGCAGTAAGATCATTCATTTAAGAATTGTGAGCGTGAGTATGGGTTTTTTCCCTCCGTATTTCCCCCTTCTGCAATGCGTGCAGCTCCTATAGCCTATCTGAGGAATGTTTTTGTTTAGATGGCTGGAGGATTCAACTTGTCTTCTCGTTTTGTTAATGTGTTTATTTCTGCTTGTAGATGTAAAAATAAACGCTTTATCATGAAAAAAAATCTAGCATTTGTTGTGGTAATGGTTTAATGGGGCACAGACAGTCAAATAGCACATTTTAATCTTCTCGGTTAACCGACAGTTGTTGGCTAATGAGGGTCGGTTGTCGGTCAAGAAAACTTATGATTTTCGACATCCCTAACGCCGATGATACACAGATCTATCTCCCACTCACAACAGCTGACTCCACAGGTCTAGACCGCCTGAAGACCTGCCTGGGCAACATCAAGGATTGGATGTCACAAAACCACCTGCAGTTGAATGAGAGCAAGAGATCATTCTGTTTGGCAGCACCACCTCAGTCACTCAGATCTCCAGTAACATGAGAAGCCTCTCCTCCTTGGTGAAACCCACTGAGAAACCTTGGAGTCTTATTTGATTCGGATCTCAACTTCGACCATCAAGTGAGATCAGTGGTAAAATCCTGTTTCTTTCAACTGCGCATCATTGCAAAAATCAAATCCTTCCTTTCCCCCAGCGACCTTCCGAAAGTCATCATCATGCTCATTTTCTCACGACTGGACTATTGCAATTCCCTCTACTCTGGTCTTCCTGATAAAACCATCTACCCCCTCCAGCGCATCCAAAATGCTGCTGCCAGGCTGGCCTCAGGGACCAGAATGAGGGACCACATCTCCCCAGTTCTTGTCTCTCTCCATTGGCTCCCAGTGAGGAAGAGAGTCATATTTAAGACGCTGATGTTTGTTTACAAAGCCCTCAACGGTCTCGCCCCAGCCTACATTGAGGAACTCCTGGTCAAATCCGTCAGCTCCAGGTCCCTCAGATCAAATGACCAACTGTGCCTGAGGGTCCAACTGGTGACAAGGGGTTACCGGGCTTTCGCAGTGATGGCACCGACACTGTGGAATAAGCTCCCTTTGAACATCAAGTCTGCCAACACCTTACAGACTTTTAAGGCCTTGCTCAAAACCCACCTTTTCGCTCTAGATGATCACTGAGTTACTTTGCTGTTGTGTTGTGCGTCTGAGGTGTACTTATGTTCTCTGTCTGTCCATCTGCCTGCTCCCTGTCTCCATTGTCCTGTCTATGTATTTCTTTTCTTTCTTTTCTTTTTTTTCCCTCAGGCTGCGCCCCGGACCAATGTAAAAGTTGGCTGAGGGGCGCAATATAAATGAAAATATCATATCATATCATATCATCAGGGACAGGGGGCCAAGAAGCAGGATTGGAGTTGGGAGTGTTAGTGAGGGTGCCTGGAGGATGGAAGGAGGAGCTGATGTCATCCACCTTTTTAGTAAAGAAGGTTACAAAATCATCAGCAGAGAGGGAGGAGGGAGGGGCAGGGGAGGGAGGGTTGAGGAGCGTGGAGAAGGTGGAAAACAGTTTACTGGGGTTGGATGCAGAGGACTGGATTTCAGAGATGAAGAAGGAAGTTTTTGCTTTGGAGACAGCAGAGGCGAAGTTGGAGTGGATAAGGTGGTAGGAAGAGAGATCTTCAGGGTGATGTGATTTTCTCCATTTTCTCTCAGCTGCCCGAAGCTCTGTTCGATAAGTTCGCAGAGATTCGGTCAGCCAAGGAGCAGGGGGAGAGGATTGGGCAGGCTTAGTGGTGAGTGGGCAGAGAGAATCAAGAGCGGAGGAGAGAGAGGATAGAAGAGTGGTGGAAGCCTCGTCAGTGGACAGGAGAGCAAACTGCTCGGCTGAGGGAAGCAAGGAGAGGACGGTAGAAGAGAGGGAGTTAGGTGAGAGAGTTTTTAGGTTGCGTCGGGTGGTGGTAGAGTGAGGGGGTGATGGGTGGGAGGAGGGGAGGGGGATGGGAAGAGAGAAGGTGATAAAGTGGTGGTCGGATACAGGAAGAGGAGTCGCAGTGAGGTTAGAGGTGGAGCAGGATCTGGTGAAGACCAGGTCAAGCACATTCCCTGCTTTGTGAGTAGGAGGAGATTGAGAGAGGTAGAGGTCAAAGGATGAGAAGTTAAGGAAAGGCAGAGATTGTAAGGTTACTGGCTGGATGTTGAAATCGCCCAGAAGGATGAGTGGAGTACCATCCTCAGGAAAGACGGAGAGAAGGGTGTCCAGCTCGTCCAGAAAGTCACCAAGCAGACCAGGCGGGCGGTAGATTACCACAATGTTGAGCTTGATGGGTAGGGATACGGCAACTGCCTGGGACTCAAAAGATGAGATAGACAGATGAGAGAGAGAGAGGTGACAGTGTAGGTCCATTTGGGAGAGATGAGGAGACCAGTGCCTCCGCCACGGCCAGAGGCTCTGGGGGTGTGTGAGAAGGAGTAAGCAGCAGAGAGAGCAGTATTTTCCGGAATGATCCAGGTCTCTGTGAGAGCTAGAAAGTGGCGGGATTGAGATAGAGCAGTGATCCTCACTATTTCTTCGATGAGAGCGGCACTGGCAGGACAAAGTCATATAGGACTGCTCCTTTTAACGCAAAACACCAAAAGCCACCCCAACCAAGCACATCTGCCTACCATTTTTTTGTGTTTTATTGTTTTCCACACACACACACACACACACACACACACACACACACACACACACACACACACACGTATCTGTGGGCTGATGTTACAACAGGGATGGGGAGAAAACACATAGTTAGGTAGATGAGTAGATGAGTAGTTAGAAAAATAGAAGTAACAAAACCCTATTCTCTGGCCTACCCTCGATGGACTGCCGCAGAAAGAAACTTAACAGAATGAGCTAGCCTATAAACCTCGAGGAGTAATGTCAACGTTTGTCGAGTTTAAACAGCCATAAAGTGCAGTTATTGCAGAAATATACTTAATAACAACAATAAAACAAGTACAGGAGTATGCAACAGTGTTTATCGGCGGAAAATGTGTTTTTGCCATTCTCCCAAGTGGATTTGGGTTTGACTGGATCCAACGCTGATTGGCTGAAGGAGTTGTCTGTCAAGGCAAGTACACCCGCCCAACTTCCGCCCACTGCAAACACTGGGTGTAAAGCTTCAGGCCAGATGGGAATGAAGAACGAAATGAAATGTGAGTTCACGTGACTGGCTGGTTTACCAGGCTAGTATTTACGTCCTGTAAATAGTTTATTTTCTGACACGCAGCGGCTCATATCATTATTATATCATAGAGTCAATGAGAAAATGAACGATGTATTGACCTTGGTGCAGCGTGTTCAGCCTGGCTCTGTTTGCTTTCCGTCACATTGGTAGGGATAGAAGCTCCTGTTCCCCCCCGCACCTCACTTTGTAATCCTAACTCCAGACCGGCTCAAATAAATACGGGCGGCCATCAAATTCAAATGCATCGTCTATTATCAAAATAATAAATATCCAGCCAGACGGCTTGATAGATTGCTCGGAGCTCTCAATTGAGTCTGAGCTCTGAGTCCCTGCGGATGTCAGTCCCCAGATGGAAAACAAAGTAATCGATGGCTGGCAGAGGTAAATACAGTGAGTCACATTCATGTCAGTATGATATGAGCCGCTGCGTGTCAGAAATTAAGCTACTTACAGGACTTACATGTAAATACACACATTAGGCCGTGTAGCTTCTTTTTCTGGCAGTTAAATGCTGGAAGTATGCTGGGGAGCACTGATCCCAGCGCACAATATGCAATCAAGCAGATTGAAAATAACGTTAGGAAGCTAGCTTGATAGCTAACAGCTAACAAGCTAACAACACACGCACTGTGATAAAAGCACAACACTCACCGGAAATAAGTGTCTAGCCAATCTGCTCCCACAATTGAGCCTTTCTGTCTCTGTTGTGATAGTTTCTCCATACGATTTAGCTCCCATTAGCCATGTTCGCCAGCCACTTCACTTTATGGCTACTACCCTCCATAAGCAGACTACAGGCATAGGCTACCAAATAGCCTACCAACGGCACATAACCATAGCCTTAGCAAATTCCCTAATGTTAACGTTAGCTAACACAGGCCTGCTGTAGGCGACAATCTCATAATCTCCTGGCGGAGATAATAATAACAAGCCCATACATCATCTTATTTCTGTTAGGCTACTACCATAAGCAGAAATTATGTCTTACCTTCACTGTTGTGTTACAAAGTTGATGGATGAGTACACACTGTAGCCTATTTCCACAGCGCTGCGTGGCATAAAATACTATTATTTATTTATTTATTTAACGTTATCAGACAGCCTTCTTCTTCTTTGGTTCACTCCAGGCACTTCCTGTGGAGTCAATGAACAGAAATAGTGGACAGCGCCACTCTGCCATTTTAACTGTGTTGTGGTCACACAGTGTATCGTTTCTCAGGTGATTCAGCAGATTCAAGTGGGCTGCTGCCACCTATCGTCTAATAAATATTACTGCAGCCTAATTGTTTTCATCAAAGCGGCACACCGTGGGAAAAGGCAACGCCACCTCCCCCTGCTTCTGCAGACCTCTGTGGTTAGTTGCCTGAAAAGGAGCACCCGACACCAGCGTCTTTCTGAAAAGTTCAGATATTTTCAGCTGGAAGCGCTGGGAGCCGATGCACAAAAACGCCGGAGCGCTCTGAAAATAGAGACGCTGGGCGCAGCACACTTTCTCTAGACGGCCGTATGCGCCCGCATACGCTCTCTCCTCATTGGAAACAACTGAGAAAAGATGCTGGAGCTTAGGAAAAGAAGCCACATGGACACACGGCCTTACGCATGCAATGTATTCCTCGTTTCTCGGCGCATTATAACGTTTTAGTGCATCGATATAAAAAGAAATCAGGCTGAGTTAAAAAATCATAATTAAAGCTGGAAATAAGGTCCAGGTTGTAAAAAAAACTTAATTCTCCTTTAAGGTGAATTAGAATGATAAAATGAATAGCAGAAGACCACACACACAAAAAGTTAGAGATTAAATAAGTTATGGCATATGCTGCTGAGTTATACAGTAGGAGAACCCCTTTTTTGCGGGCTGTTAAGATTTGGGGGAAATGTTAGAATGTAATCGTTGACAGTGTGTGTCAGTGGGACACCATGACACATGACAGGTATCATGCCTATAACATCAAGTAGGCATATTGCACTATTACATAAGGTAGGCCTCATGTGAACCACCAGACACAACCATAGAGTGATGACAAAATGCTGACAAAGTGTCATACAGACACTTGCAGTGACAGCTAGAGCCTCTCTCTCACACACACACACACACACACACATACACACACACACTCTCTCCCTCTCTCACGATCCTCATATCCATCATTCGCTCCCCTCCATGCACAGCAAATGAATCCATAAGCACCATGTTGGAGCGCGGTGCCATTTTCTGCTGTCACCATCGTTTTATTCCCCCGTTAATATCCCTCTCTCTGTCTCTCTCTCTCAGCCCCTCTGTCTCTCTCTCACTCCGGCAGGCCTCGGTCGCCCCGTGAGTTCCACAAGCGCAATATCACCACCCGCTCCTGTCATACTGTCTGGCATTTCCTCCCCAACATGGGGCAGCCAGCTATGGGCTGTAATTGAAATTCTGAACAGTAAGAGTGAGTGTGTGTGTCTCTGTGTGTCTGTCCATCAGTCTGTGTGTGCATATGTGTATTGTTATATATACACACACACCTTTACGTCAAATGTGCATTTGTGACTGTGTGTGCCTGCGTGGGTGTGTATTTGCATTTACAGTGTGTGTGTGTGTGTGTGTGTGTGTGTGTGTGTGTGTGTGTGTGTGTGTGTTATGTGTGTGTGTGTGTGTGTGTGTGTGTGTGTGTGTGTGTGTGTGTGTGTGTGTGTGTGTGTGATGAATCCATCCCCATTCCCCACTCCCAGGCGCAGGCACTCTATCCTAATAAGCCAGCTGAAATGTACAGTATGTTGACAAATATATGCGTCACCACTAGGGGTCATGCTGCCGACCTGGCTGGTAATGAGGAGAGGAAAGCATAGGGATGAGACAGGGAGCGGACAGCTCTCAGCTCCAGCAGCCAGGCTGTGCGTGCTTCACACAGGATGCAAACCTTCAGTCCCGTTCTAGAGTTTTTTTTGGATGCAGAACGAACAGAAAGGGGAAAATGTGAATTGTGGGGGATTTTTCAGATGCGATAGATTCGTGATTTCAAGGCAGAGACACATTCAGCTGGATTTGCGCGAAATCACAATCACCCGACAAAATTTTTTTGGTATGCTCTAATCTATTGGTTTGAATCTTGGTTTGTTATGTGAAGAGAAACCATCTGGCAGCATCAGGTTTCAGCTTGATTGGTGAAAAGTGTGTTCTTGTTAGTGTTGGGCTCATTAATCAAAAAGGTATACGAATCTGGAAACAAATTAAATCTGTTAAGTCCTCGGAGACATGCTTGTGAATTGGCACTATAAATAAACAAACGAACTTGAATCTGAATCAGAAAATAGCCCTGCTGTAAGGTATAATTGAAAGGTAATTTCATTGCTTTAGTTATCACTCCCATTTGACAAATTGGCCACTGTGACTCTTGCCTTGAAAAAAGCAGTGATTTGCTTTAATGTGCTTCTGTGTGAAAATCAACCATGTCTAATGCTGTTTTGATCCTTTTGCTTGATAAAATCAAAGTCGTGAGGCACAGACAGCATAATTTTTTTCTGACAATCTAACCCAGCTAAATGTATGAGAGGATGAGAACTAATGATGATGAAAATGAAAATGAAATGAGTAATGCCTGGTTCATAGGCGCTCCGAGCCCTTGAGGAGCTGTTTTTGGAGCTTGGCAAAAAAGGTAAGCGAGAACTGTTCAAAGACGCGAGCGGGGAGCTCCCCAAGAGCTCGTCGCTGAGTCACAGAGGTCGCACAGATATCTAGCCTGCTAAATATCTGGTTGTGCTGCAAGAGGTTCTCACTCCGAACTTGTCCAGGAGCCACACTGTCAAGCACCTTTAGCAACGTCCTTAACGCTTTGGGAAGTCTATCTATAGTGTAGTGAGGCAGACACGGCCGGGGTGAGCAGAGCATAGTGAGGCAGACAGGGCTGTGTCGGGACAGCAGAGCGTAGTGAGGCAGACAGGGCTGTGTCGGGACAGCAGAGCGTAGTGAGGCAGACAGGGCTGTGTCGGGACAGCAGAGCGTAGTGAGGCAGACAGGGCTGTGTCGGGACAGCAGAGCGTAGTGAGGCAGACAGGGCTGTGTCGGGACAGCAGAGCGTAGTGAGGCAGACACGGCCGGGGTGAGCAGAGCGTAGTGAGGCAGACAGGGCTGTGTCGGGACAGCAGAGCGTAGTGAGGCAGACAGGGCTGTGTCGGGACAGCAGAGCGTAGTGAGGCAGACACGGCCGGGGTGAGCAGAGCATCTGTGAGGCAGACAGGGCTGTGTCGGGACAGCAGAGCGTAGTGAGGCAGACACGGCCAGGGTGAGCAGAGCGTAGTGAGGCAGAGTGTAGTGAGGCAGACAGGGCTGTGTCAGGACAGCAGAGCGTAGTGAGGCAGACAGGGCTGTGTCGGAACAGCAGAGCGTAGTGAGGCAGACAGGGCTGTGTCGGAACAGCAGAGCGTAGTGAGGCAGACACGGCCAGGCTGAGCAGAGTGTAGTGAGGCAGACAGGGCTCTGTCGGGACAGCAGAGCGTAGTGAGGCAGACAGGGCTGTGTTGGGACAGCAGAGCGTAGTGAGGCAGACACGGCCGGGGTGAGCAGAGCGTAGTGAGGCAGACACGGCCGGGGTGAGCAGAGCGTAGTGAGGCAGACACGGCCTGGGCGATGGTTCCTGTCTGCAGCAGCCTGCAGGCAGGCAAGTGAGCTGACAGAGGAAGCCATTGTACAGGATTGGTACAAACTGCTCTCCTACAACCAAAATCACATTTAAAAAGCATTACCCGGTAAAGCAGCTATGCAAATCTTAGATGATTACTAACATCATTCTATTATCTATTGAAACCCCAAATACTATTTGAGATAGCAGTAAACTTAATAACTTAATTAATAAATCTTACTTTGAACCAATTGCGTAGAATGACTCATTTTGTGTGCGTGAGGGTGTGCTTGTGTTAGAAAGAATAAAAGCCCGGGGTGAGACCGCATTTGTGGACTGGTTGATTCTCGCTGTTCTCTTGTAATGTGTGATCCCCTGTCCCAGCTCAGTCATATAGTGTGAAAACCATGACGACATAACGACTCCTGATTACAAGACAGACAGTTGCGTAGTGTGGAAAGAACAGCGACTGACGAGTGATGACCGTCGGGTAGTGTGTACGCGACAACACTGGCTGCTCTCTTGCAGTGGATCCTGTTCTAACCACAGGACCTTCCCCGCTCTCTATCTGCAGATGGTGGGAGGGGGTGCGACACCTTTACACACAGAGTGTGGGTAAGTGGGTAAGTGTGTTAAAAGCATGAGCTGGCTTTTAAAAGTGTCAGAACCTGACCTTGAAGCTATTAATGCACTAATTTGACTGATAAGCCCCCCCCCCCTCTCACCTCGGGGGCTTGTTATCTTCCCTCAGTCCTTATCTCGGCCCTTGCCCACATGATTGTTTTACAGTGGCTGGAGGTATTGGAGGTGGAGAAGCAGGACGAGAGATGAAGCTTTAAATAGAAGCATGGAGTGAGTGGCAGCAGCCATCGGTCCGCTGTACGCCGGCTGATTCCATAAGGTGCACCATCCTGGCCATATTAGGATGGAGCAAGGATGGTCACCGGGGAAACGGTAGGTGACCACTTGGGCACTCTTGTTGCTAATTCAAGACCGAGGTGTGGGAAGCTCTTGGTTCACCTTGTCACTGGAGAGTGTCTATATTGGGTCACAAAGTGGTCTGTTATCTGGTGTGTGTGTGTGTGTGTGTGTGTGTGTGTGTGTACGCGTGTGGAAGTGTGTGTGTGCGTGGGGGGCTCAACGCACAGTACTGCCTGACAGACTTCCCTAATTGAAGGAGCAGAGGAGGCCTAAGGGAAAAGAGACGCCACCGCCCACACGGTCAGGCAGATGAGATCTCTTGTGCCCATCATCGTGGGGGCTGCTTTGCGTGTGTGTGTGTGTGTGTGTGTGTGTGCAGAGATAGCAGGTTGCCATAGCGTATGGTATGATAAAAAAAGTTTGTTTTCTACCTCAAATGAAATATCTCTCTCTCTCTCTCTCTCTCTCTCTCGTTCTGTGTCTCAGTTTCTCCCAAGAGGTGGGGGTAATTGGTGTTAAAAATAGTCTATTCTATAGTAGGTCACTGTATCACACACTGCTGCCTTAAATAATGCATAAATAACGCCTGAAAAGAGTTCTAAACCCTCTAGTATGGGTCACAGTGATGGCCCAAATAAATCATCTTCAGTTGGTCTACATTCACATGCCTGCCAATTGACTAATATTATAGTGGAGATCAAAGTCATTAACGCCAAACCCTTCCCATATAATGAGTATATCTGATACTGCAAACAACATTAAGGCTGTTCAGTCAATTGGTATGGCTCTGCTTGCTGGTTATGTGTATATACCATATACAGCCGACTACACTCATTGTTACTGTTTCACATTATTTCCCTCCAGACTTCCTTGTAAAGAAAGAGTTGGTGGGTGTCCGGATAGCACAGCAGTATAGATTCCCTATTCCCTACCTACCAACTCGAGAGTCACAGGTTCGAGCACCCAGTGGTGTGAAGTACTCGAAATCCATACTTGAGTAAAAGTATAGATACTTTACCAGAAAATGACTTTGGTAAAAGTCAAAGTCACCCATTAAAATATTACTTGAGTAAAAGTAGCTTATATTAGCTTAAAGTAGCTAATATTCTCTGTACTTAAAGCAGCTACGAGCAACTTTTTCGATTGTTATTAAACAGTATAAATTTAATATCAATGCATCACATCTTACCTCTAATAGTCGACGAGACCAACGCAGAGTAGTCTCGCTTGAACCCCGAGTGAATCGGCCAGTGTTAGTCTGTCTGTGACCAGGGCAGATCAGGAAGTGAAATGAAACGGTTTGCAGCAGCCACTTCGGCCATAACCACAAAATAACTTCCAAAAAACCTGTTAGAATATAACGAGAGATGTTCCCGAGAGTATGCGTGGCGTTCACATTGTTTATGTTATGTTGCTAGGCAGCGCGAACGGGGTAGGCAGGCAGCTGCGTTTCACTTCCGCGTTTCACTTCCGGGTGTAGCCGGTCCGGCGGTAGGAGAGAGAGAGAGAGAGCCCCCTGTTGACGCGAGTTTAGACAGACACAGACTTAATAATCACCTAAGGGAGCAATCTCCGATTGACACGGCTTTGGTCTCAGCTACTATTATAGGTAAGATGTGATGCATCAATATTGTAATTATACTGTTTAATAACAATCGAAAAAGTTGCTCGTAGCTGCTTTAAGTATCAAACGTATTTTTTTATATTAAATGTACTTAAAAGTATTGAAAGTAAAAGTACAAGTAAATCCTGTTTATAAAAAGCAAGCGGTCCGGTTTTTCAGAATTTTTAGCTTTATTGTGAGTTTGCTTACATATTTACCTTAGGCTATAGTCTGCCATTTGAACTGACTGCAGCTTTTGGCACAAGTGCCTGCTTTAGGCTATCGTGGCGATGAGATATCTCCATCAAGGAGACATATATAATAATCATCATCATCGTCATCACCATCCATCATGGACATCTCCATATAACTAATATGCCTGGATATTGTCACGGCCAAATAAACAGTTAATCAATGTAATCACTCTATAGAAATTGAAACTGACGTTACTTTTCTGAAACACATGACATTATTTGGGCTGTGACAAAATAGCGACAGTTGCACCAGACTAGAAACGGAAATACCACTATTTACTTTCCGAATAAAATGCTTCTCACCTTTGGAGAAACAACTACCGTAAATTCCGGACTATAAGCCGCGGCTTTTTTCCCGTTTTTTGGCCTTTTTTGGCCCCTGCGGCTTATATAACGGTGCGGCTTATCTATGGATTTTTTCAAAAAAAAAATATATATCTCTCTTTTTTAGCACTCTTTCTAACTATAAATCCACTTCTGTTTTAATTTCCTCTCTTGCCCTCTTTTAACAACATAACATAACATAACATAACACAACACAGGTAAGCAGAAAGAAAAAGACGAAGCAATCACCGCCATGAATGAGGAAATGACTCACCTGCTGGAGGCTGGAGATACACGGCTTGGGCTAAACTTTTACTCCGTGAAACACTATCGATTAAGTCCGACATCGCTCAGAGGTTTGAGCAGCTTGAAAACAAGTTTGAAAACGTGCAGAAGTCCATCCACTCACTCACTAAAGAAAATAAGGCAACCGAACAGAGTTTCTAATGCGGAAAAGCGCATCAGCGCACTGGAGGACAAAAACAACACAGTGAGTCCGAAAGTGGATAAAATGCAAAAACAAATCGAAACCCTGCACACGCAGGTTGATGACTTAATCAGCAGGAGTAAAAGAAATAACATTCGCCTGATCAATGTAAAAGAGGGAGCTGAGATTGGTGACATGGACGCTTTCGTGGCAAAATCCTGTGTTACATCCTGGACCTGAAGGAAGGCGAGAAACCACCAGAGGTGGACAGGGCACACCGGGCGCCTCGGCCACGTCCAGACCCCGGCCTGCCACCGAGGGCCATCTTCATCTGCCTACTCCGCTGGCCCGACCGTCAACTCATCCTCCAGGCTGCGGGGAAGAAGCCCCTCACCTGGGAGGGTACGCGCTTTTTCGTCCGGCAGGACCTCTCCGCGTTGGTGCAACAGAAACGCGCAACATACAACAGCATCATCGAAAAGGTTAAAGTCAATGGATATCGCTTTGGCGTACTGTACCCAGCGAGACTCGTCATAACCATTGATGGACAGCGGCGGAACAAGAGCTCAAAGTGAAACTGCCGAATATCTTTTGAGTTGGACTGGTCAATAGTACTGTGAGTAACTAAAATAAAAAAATAAAAAACGGAATTCTCTCTTCTTTAGCACTCTTTCTAACTATAAATCCACTTCTGTTTTAATTTCCTCTCTTGCCCTCTTTTCACCACACCGCGGACACTGTGTGCACTGTAAAAAAAAACAAAAAATACCATTAAAACACCCGCGGCTTATAGTCCGGTGCGGCTTATATAAGAAAAAAATAGTCAACTTTGAAGGTGCGGCTTATACACCGGTGCGCCTTATAGTCCGGAATTTACGGTACATCATTTCAACGAATGAAACGGAAAATCAAAATACTTGTTTTGATGTTAAGATTACATATGGCATTAAACTGTGGCTGTAAAGCATTACTCAAGATTAATATTAAGTATAAGGATTTTATTTTGAAATCCTCAAGTGGAAGACCTATACTTTTACATTCTGGCTGCGTGGATGCTTGACCAATTTGAAGCTCACCTCAAGAGACGCTTGTTTTCTTGTTTTCTGGTGGCATATTCCCTCATTTTGGTTCCATTGGACACAATGTAAAGACAATTTAAAGGTCCCAATTCGTGCAGCTGTAACCTCTTAAAAACGTGTGTCTCTGGTCCATAAAACATGATTCTGGATTAATCTGTCGAAAATATAGCAAACCCGTTTGTTGTGACGGAGTTCTCACTCCCTCTTCTGGTCGCTTCACAAGAACGGCCTGTTTCTATAATATATTCAGAACTAACAGTTCCCATTGGCCGCTGAGGGAGAGCCCGCCCCAGGCTCCCAGCGGCCAATCAGATTAGCGTCTGTGGACCAGCACGCTAGGTTGCGAGTTATCGTTAACTAAACGGTACTACGCTAAAGAGGACATCTCAAAATGCCTAGACTTACCGAATGCACCTCTGCAGTTGCTGGATCACGTACCGTTGGCGTCGCTCCAGCTAGAAGTGTTAATTTTGTGGCTATAGACTAAATGGTGCAGGTAGCTTGTGTGAGAGAGACCCGCGCAGTATGCAGGAGGAAGCTAGTGACGTCCCGATTCCCCCAGATTCCTCTCTGGGCAAACGACGCGTTTGGGGGTGTGGCTTGGAGGAGACTGCAGAGGGACGCTGGATAGGGACAAATCCAACTGTGGCAGTTCTGAGCGTGTGACCACTCATTACAGGGAGGGCTGACAGCAGTATATATGCATTTACAAGTAAAAACAGCTTTTGCACGGAATGGGACCTTTAAAGTAATTAACCGTCGGATTTCAGCCTGTGGGAACTTGTAACATGGATGAAAAGACTTGGGAAGCGCTGACGGTAAGCGATTGGCAAACGCAACTTGCAACACAGAAGCACTGATTCGTTAGCCAGGCTACTGATTCCCCACAACACCAGCTGTTTGTTTATTTTGAGATGCTTTTGGGAAATGTATCGGAGTAAAAGTATAGATTTGATTACGAAAATGTAGTGGAGTAAAAGTGAAAGTTGAAAGAAAAATAAATACTCAAGTAAAGTACAGATACTAAAAAAAAATACTTAAGTACAGTAACGAAGTATTTGTACTTCGTTACTTTACACCACTGCGTGTTACCTCCGGCTTGGTCGGGTGTCCATACAGGCACAATTGGTCATGTCTGTGGGTGGGAAGCTGGATCAAGGGTGTGTGTCATGGTCTTTGCACTACTTCCTAATCTGGTCGATCGGGGCATCTGTCCGGGAGGGGAGGGTGATCCTGCCATGCACTACGTCCTGCTGGTGAAACTACTCCATGTCAGGTGAAAAGAGGTAACTGGTGACTGACTGCACATGTATCAGAGGTAGCATGTGCTATTCTACAACTCTCCCCTGATTGGCAGAGGGTACAATTGGGGAGAAAACGTGGGCGAATTAATAATTTAGTGGCTGAATTCACACAATATTGTCATGATGCACCGCAAGATTAATGCAAGTCAGTCAGTGACACAATGCATGAAGTCAAACACATATTAAAGGGATAGAAAACCGCTCGCAGGCTTGGCTGCTTGTCAAATGCACCTCACACCGAGGTGAATTTGGCGGTGTTAAATCGAAGGTCATGCCTTCAAAACAATAAGCATTAGCAGTCAGAAACTGCGTTAGCCTAGAGTGCAAGGTCAGGCTCCCAGCATCTAGAGTGCAAGGTCAGGCGCCGAGCATCTAGAGTGCAAGGTCAGGCGCCGAGCATCTAGAGTGCAAGGTCAGGCGTCGAGCATTTGTAGGCTGAAGCCCAATTTTATGGGGAGATGTCATCACATAGTTTGGAGGTCAATGAGTACAGACATAGCAAGAGGTGAGGTGTGAATTATGAGAATGCCCTCCAGCCTGAGCAGCCAAGGCCCATTGTGGGAGCACAAATCTAACACATAAAAGGGCAAACCTATGTATGTGAAGCACAAATATAACACATAAGAGGGCAAACTATGTATGTATGTATGTATGTATGTACAGTATGCACTGTATGCATGTATGTATGTATGTATGTATGTATGTATGCACTGTATGCATGTATGTATGTATGTATGTATGTATGTATGTATGTATGTATGTATGTATGTATGTATGTATGTATGCACTGTATGCATGTATGTATGTATGTATGTATGTATGTAGCCTCTCTGTATGCTCTGGATTTTTGAATTAGGTTAAATCCAAAAATGCAAAAACAGCCAATTAGTCATAGCAGTAGCACTAGCACAGGGGTTCCCAAACTTTAGAATGCCGCGGCCCACTTTGAAATCTGAAAATCTTCCGGGGCCCACCCAACCCTTTAATCACAACTCTGATCAACACACAAGACTAAGATGATGTATGTCCCTATATGTTTTTTTATATTATATATTTTTTTATTTCATTAACAGAGCATGTGAACTTGGGCACAAGGACATTAATAATCCATCCACATACAAAAACATTTCAGCAAAATACACAAAAGCACATTGCCAACATTTTCTCCCCCTTAGGCCCTTACCAGTCCCCATCACAGCCCCTCTCTTTTTGAGGCCGATGCGGAAATTGCATTCTCTCCAAATGGGCAGTGGGGGGCGCAGCCTGTGTAGCAGTCCCGCGGGAACATCCATTCAACTCTATGGGAAACGAGGCAACTTATCTCTCGGTCTGTGTCTTAAATAAACACTTTACAAATGAGTTTATGGTCTGAAAAAACAATTTCAAGTATTTTTCATGCTCTCCCTCATCCAGAGGGCAAAGCTCCCCACGAGAGAGCAAATGGATGATGCACTGTACACCTTTGAGTAGATAATTCACCAATGACTGGAGTCTCAGGGTACGGAGGGTTCTGTAAGACCATCCAGCGCTGCCAGAACCGATTCATCAAGAAATGTGACTATGACAGCAACATGGTGAGGAAGCGTTTATTCATCCCATACATGCTGAGCAGCTCAGCCTGCACCTCACAGCTGCCGTGTGCAGGAGTTGATCTTTGGAGAACATTTTCAAGGAGGTGGTGCTTTTCGATAATGGTCATCATGATGACTGTGAAGGAGGCAGCGGTCCAGTGGAGACACAACCTGTACACTGTACAGGGACAGCATCATCCTCACCAGCAGCGACTCCAACCTCCACCTTCCATCGACTGGGCCAGGAAGTACAGAGCCCAGGAGGAGGTGGACAGAGTCGGGGAGGTGGCGAGGGCGAGGAGTTCCAGAAGAGGAGGAGGATGAAGCAGGTGGTGTCCATGATCCAGGTGTAGGATGGTGAGGAGGAAGGGGAGGATGAGAACAGCCAAGCGCACGAGCCAAGCCAGAGTGAGAACAGAACCAGCAGTCCCAAAACATCAGTCCCATCAGTGAGTGAATGTGCTACACGAAGCATACTAGAAGAAGTAGATGATCCCTGCAGGGAGAGGAAAGCCAGCGGCAGAGGAGGAACTCCCACCCACCAACCAGGAGGCACCGGCAGCTACAGAGGTGTTGCCGCCGCCGCCACAGAAATGGAGCTGGGGCCCGTGTCCGCACCATCGTCCCCCAGATGTCACGCTGGACTTCCCCCCACTGCTGCATGATGACAGCAGCTTCCAGTCCCACACTGGTGAGGAGGTGGTGGAGGAAGAGGAGGAGGAGCAGTACCCTCCAGTATCGAGGCTCCGCCCACTAGCACATAGGCTCCACCCTCTAGCACAGAGGCCCCACCCTCCAAGACAGCCCCCTTAATATGTTAATAGCTGGGCTGGGATAAGCATTTTGATGACTGCATGGGAGGCATATGTTAATTCAGTATACACATTAGATGCACTGTGTTATCCCACCAGTCACAATTGTTGCCGACCATAAAACTCACATTTTCACCTACTTTTCCATAGAATTTTCAAAAAATCATGATTGATTATTTCAAAGGGTTACTAATGACACATGATTCGGATATTTTCATGTCTGCGAAAAATTTGGGATTAAATGGGTTAATGGGTAAACTAGTATGATCACAGAGGCAGCCTGTAGATCATGTCTGGTTAAAGGAGAATTCAGTTTTTTTACACCCCAGACCTTATTTCCAGCTTAAAAAAATATGTTTTACTCACCAAAATAACTTTGGTTTCAATCTGAGCCCCCTAGAAGATATCCACATCCGAGTAGAGTCCTTGAACTGGCCAAAACGGGTGTAAACGGGGCATACGTAGTACACACTGTAAACAACATATTTTCTGTCATGCCGCGGTTCATTATGGTTGTTATATAATATCGATAACATGAATGTATGTAACGAACCTCCGTGCTGTGTCCGTCTGTCCGACTGTCCCTCCCACTCCTTGTGTAATCCATTATACGTTATTCCAGACCGGCTCAAATAAATATATGCGGCCATTGAATTCATCGTCCATAATCTCAAGATCAGATATTGTCAGCCAGCGGTGTAGCATGCTACAGATCGGCTGCTCTGATCTCTGAAATCTGCAGAGTTCGAACTCAAAGCAGTCGATCTACAGATACATCTCTGTATCAAAAATTGTCTCTCCTCGTTTATGAACGGGGCCTCTGTCTCACTCTCTTGGACCCTCTCTCTGCCCGTCTTCTCCTCTGAAGCCACTTGAGCACGGCTGATCAGCAGGCAGTCTAGGCCATTAAACACTGTATTAGACAGACCAGGCAGTCTAGGCCAGTGATGGGCAACTTTGATGATAGAGGGCCACAAAAAAATATCCTCGCTACCAGAGGGCCATATTTTGCTGAGGGCTAGGGGCCGAACGGCGCCGGCGCAAAAAATTTGGGGCATTTGAAGCCAGGTTTAGAGGAATAACTCATTTTAAATTAACAGTTTTGATGTCATTATTCAGTCTTAACCACCCATTTGATCCCTTTCTCACTCACTCCTATGTCACCAACTGCTGTCCCTGCAGGGCTTGAAATTAACTTTTTTGACCACCTGCCAATATGGCTGCTAGATTTTAAAGTTTCCAGCCAATTAGAATTTCCACTAGCCAAAATGTTTTTCTTGAAATAAACCAGAATATGAGTGGGTTAATTTAAAGTCCCTGGAAACCAAAATCCACAAAAACGTTCTAACTATGTTATTTAGGGTCTTATGTTAGTAATTGTCTGCCTCCGAAATTATTATACATTACTTTCAACCCAAAGCCTTAAAATCGACACTTTTCTACAAGATTCTACAAGATACTTCCTCATTGAAGAGAGCAGTGCGCGAGGTGCTAAAATGCAGGAGCTTATGACGTCATAATCTCTATATAACCTTTGTACACGTGCGCAATCTGCCCTCCTTTTGTCCGTTCTTTGCCCCCAGTGACAGCGCTCCCTCAGTGTCCGTCTGCCTCCCACTCTGTGCCGAGCGCTATGCTGCTCTCTCTCTCTCTCTCTCTCTCTCTCTCTCTCTCTCTCTCTCTCTCTCCTCTCGTGTGAGAGAGAGCACAGAGAGACACACAGCCTGGTGACGCGAGGTTACTCACACATACACACACACACACACACACACGCTGTGCAGTCGCAGCAAGAGTCCCTCTCCGAGCAACGAACACACACACACACACACACACACACACACACACACGCACGGTGTGTGTGTGTGTCGATCTCTCTTTCTCTCTTTCTCCGTTTCCCTCCCCCCCTCTGTCTCGCGCTCTCTCTCTCGGAGGCTGCTGCAGATGGGACACGCCCACACATTCCGCGGGAGAAAATACACTCTAAAAAATAATTAATTCTCATTACTTTTGCCAGACTGTCAAACCTAAATTTATATACTTTGCGACGTTCATCATCGTTCAAATTTGGCTGGTGGCTTATTAACATAGGCTCCTGTGATGTGATGAACTCAAAATGCTAAATAATAATAAAATATTTCTGGTTTCCAGGGACTTTAAGCATACTGTAAGTATCAGTAAGTGGCCCGGGATTCTCAAAGCCTGTAATTGAAGGTCACACAAGAACAAAAATGCACTCTTGAAGCTAAATAAATCCAAAAGCAACAAGTTAATTATTTAAATTTTTACTTCAATGTAGAACATCAACGTAATTTCTTACACATGAGATTACTTTGAGCCTTTTAGTCATACAGATTATTTAAGCAATATCACACTCGAGGTCGTGCTGTTGTTGTCTAATATCGTCACGGCTGTGATTCGGTCGTAGGCACGAGGCCGCAGGCCGAGTCCTGAAGATAATCTTCGGCACTCGGCCTGCGGCCTCGTATACAACAGTTCTATTAAACAAAGCTGATTAAAAAAATGACAAAAAGCTGAGAAAATATATGATTTCTCTATTTATTCCTCCGCCAACAAAAATAGTCCCCTCAGCTTTCCGCTACCAGTTGCCAAAAATGTAGCCTAATTAACTGCAGGCTGCCTACTTTTGATCATACACATTGATTTGCAAGTTTCCATTTATTGTACAGCCAGTGAAATAAGAGTCTGGTGATGGCATGTTAGTTAGTTATGTTAGGAAATAAATCCATCTTTGCGCTGTCGGTAGCGTAGGTGTTACGCTTTGTGAATGATGTTCAATGTAACGTGGCTGGTGTTTGTTTTGTTGATTAGAGCAGCTGCAGCGTTTTGTTGATTAGAGCAGCTGTGAAGCGTTTTGTTGATTAGAGCAGCTGTGAAGCGGAGTGATATAGCCTACCCTACACACAGTGAAGCGCCAGTGCTGTTATCGTGAAATATCAGCACTGGTAGGATCCCTCTTGTCCAATCAAATTGCTCGGCCGGAACTAACTGTTGTATAATGAAAGATATTCCATATTCCAGACTTAAATGTTATAACAGAAGTGGAGTATTGGCCAGAATGACATGAACATTTGGACACTTATTCAGCGGGTATCTTGCATGTTGCGTTCATGTGCACTGTAATTTTATTTTTTTATTTATTTTTTGCAATTCCAGTGCGGGCCACACAGGGGGCGGGCTGCCAGTTTCCCACCCCTGGTCTAGGCCATTAAGATGTGTGGGTTTAAACACTGTAGTAGACAGACCAGGCATTCTAGGCCATTAAGATGTGTGGGTGTAAACACTGTGGTAGACAGACCGCTCGTTCCTGTTGTGATAATCAGTACTAGGCACAATGGCTTTCTGTAATACAGTACAGCAAGACGGAATCAAAGTTTCTGCAGATTGACTCACTGACAATAACACAAATAAATATGGCAAGGCACACACACACACACACACACACACACACACACACACACACACACACACACACACACACACACACACACATCCATCGAAACACAGTCATGCACTGATGCATTTTCAATTCCACAAATACACAGCAATAACAAACAAAGTAATCAAACTGTGTAACATGAAAAACGCTGTTTTCAATTTTCCTAGTCGACGCTCTGTGATTGAAATGTGTCTTTAGAGGCATCTAACTGTCAACTTGACTCGGGCAGGCACTCCTCTGAGAGGAAGAGACAGGCTGAACCATTTGCAGAGCTGAGCGCATGTGCAGTATGGAAATCAGCAGTAATGTGGGAACGGATGCTCCTTTCTCAGCCGAGCAGAGAGCGTTGATAGCAGGGACTGCCAATGGAGCAGAGCAGAGAGCGTTGTTAGCAGGGACTGCCAATGGAGCAGCAGAGAACGTTGTTAGCAGGGACTGCCAATGGAGCAGCAGAGAACGTTGTTAGCAGGGACTGCAAATGGAGCAGATCAGAGAGCGTTGTTAGCAGGGACTGCTAATGGAGCAGCAGAGACCGTTGTTAGCAGGGACTGCCAATGGAGCAGAGCAGAGAGGGTTGTTAGCAGGGACTGCCAATGGAGCAGCAGAGAGCATTGTTAGCAGGCACTGCCAATGGAGCAGCAGAGAGCATTGTTAGCAGGGACTAGGGATGTCGACGGTTAACCGTTAACCGTTTAACCGCCGACAACGTCATTGGTCGGTTAAGCATGTCGGTCAAACGGTTAATTTGCATATTAACACATTCACTGCCAGCCGTTTTTCAATACTGTAGTTAGCTTCTGCCAGAGGGGTTTTTTGAGGATTCTGGCTCATCTTTCAAGAGCCGAGGATTCGTTTCTGTTAGGATTTTGTGAACACACAATATCTCAAAAGAACTAATAGAATGTGTGCTTTCTCTGTCTAAAAGAGTTAGTTTGTAGAGTTAGTAGTTATGTAAGCATTAGCAGTTGAATACAGCATGGTTTCAGCGTCTGAAAATTTATTCTGAGATAAACGGCTTTTGGTGAAATTCGATAGAACAGTCACTTTAACCATTCATTTTTGGCATCAGTAAGACGTCAGACATCTAAACAATAGTTTTGAACAGTAATTTCCTCCATAACAGCAGGAAACACCCCTCTCCTTCAAACTCCTCCCTCCGTGTGTGTTCTTCTTGGCTGCAGCGGGCGTGTCACAAGCTCGTTTCTGTTGCTGCTGTAACCTCGCGTCACCAGGCTCACTGCTTTGCTGCTGCTGTGCCTGTCTGCTGGCGGCCGCTGGGCAAGTGTGGATGGGCTCGCTCGTTTCTTGGGGTTCTGAGAGCTTTGATGAAGCTTTTGCGATTCTGGTCTTATTTATGCTGCGTGTTTCAAAGTGTGTTCCACCCGTAATCTATTATGCAAATTTGCAAAACCCCACCGCCAGCTCCCAAGCGCGAAAGCGTTTTCGCCAATCCATTTTCATGAGAATGGCTTCCTCACACGGCTTTTTGCTTGCCTTCCTCTAGAATGGAGAGCACTGTCGCCACTTAGTGGGTCGGTGGAATGGGTTGTACACGTTCGGTAGCTCCAATATTTTTATAGGAGACGTGGGGGGCATTGATCCACGTAGCACCGTCAACATTTTTTTTTTTTTTTTTTGACGTCTCAACTCGTCATTGGCAGTCAACCGTTGGATTTTTTTTGACGAGTCAACTCGCCATTGGCAGTGAACGTGTTAAATTGGCATACAACGTGTTGCCAATATGGTGTTTTTTGTCCCTCCTTCGCGGTAAGCACTGGTGAAAGTGGGCCGGAACCGTCCGGTGCGCAGTTCCGGTAAGACTTTCGGTGCCTGAACGCCGTTGGGGGAAGACATCCAGCTGCCTGTCAATCAAAATCCGATTGTTGCAGAGTGCAGTTGATCCATAATTTCAAACAAGGAAATGCATGGCTGACGTTATGTCATTACTAATAAACAACAGTCTCTCTCATAAATTGCTTCTAAATTGTTGTTAGAACTGTTTTAGACCTGGCTGTCAGTGGTTTTTAATCCGTGCTGTGTGTGTAGGCTGATTTGCGCTTCCAGCATACAGCTCCTGAATGCCGCTGCTGCTGCCTGCACTGGGCTGTGTCAAGTCTAGTCTCGCTTGCGGCTTGCCTCCGCTCCGCAAACAAAAACAGTTCCACCAGGATTGCGCGAGTGTAGTTCCCACTGGTAAAAGTGGGCCGGAACCGTCCGGCCCACAGAAATTCTGTGCCTGAACGGCGTTCCTGGAAGACACGCAGCTGTTGTCAATCAAAATCCGATTGCGCTGCTGCTCGGCTGTCTGTCCATACTGCGTTATTTCGAAACCCACATAGGTTAAGCCAAAACCACGCCCTGTGCCCGCCTACGCAGCAGTCAAGCGCCGGGATTGGCCAGGAGCAAGTCTTTTGTCCTCTTTTGACAGCTTGAATCTCCCACACCACAATCACTGCACAGCACGCAGCCCAGCGATTTCATGAACCAACTGAATTGCTCTTGAGAGCGGACATTGAAATGAATGATGGTCACATACCTTCCTTAGTGTATTAACGCTATTGAAAACGTAATACAAGCTTTTAACACATTTCCCACACCACAAACACTGCGCCCAGCCCAGCGATTTTACTAGGCCTAACCAAATTGCTCTTGCGCGGACATTGAAAATAAATTACTGTAATATATTAACGCTAATGAAAACTGTTAGGTTTTAAAGGATGTGTTTTCATATTTGCTTAATTATGATGTGATCTCTGTCAACTTGTTAACTGAACTCTGCTATTACCTGTATTTTGCAGGCTGTGCTTGATGGAACATGCATATGTGTTTTTGGTGTCATAGCAACAGACCTTCCTGCAGAGAGATCCCGGAAAGGGGAAGTGAGACATTTTAACTATGCGAACGGAAATCACTCATGATACAACTGTGTCTTTAATTATGCATGACCTATAGCAAGTATACAAACGGATGTTTTGAAGGTTTCAGTTCTATATGAAACTACCCATAAGCGTCAGACTAACAGGAGACCCATTGTTTGAAACAGAGGATATGCACCTTGTCTGGTTTCATGTCCAAGAAAGACGTCATGTGTGTACGTGCATTATAGAATAACAGGAACCTGAGAGGGCCAGCCCTCATGCTAATTTGTATGTCACTGCTTCAACTGAATCACTGCTTATCTCAATAAAAGGAGTGCTCTGTCTGACGAGCGATAGTCTGATCTTGGAAGATGAACTGAGCAGCGTCGTCTCGTCAGACTCCTTGTACAAGTTAAACCTTGAGAACTCGAGTCCGTTTATCTTTGCGTCTGAGTGGTTTACGATCTTGGTAAAGAACCTGGGAAGCTTGTCTTACAACCAAGCGCTTTAAGTGGTACTTTATTCCCAACAAATTGGTCCTTCGAGCCGGATCCCAAC